>NC_064635.1:180823460-181465246 GCF_023864275.1 Schistocerca cancellata
GACCGTGAAGTCGTTCACCTCCAGTAAACTGAAGTGAATAAATACGCGAGACGCAGTGGGCCTGACAGACAAAGGAAGAAGAGAGTAGCAGTAGTTTTCAGTCAGTTTCGGTGCTGAAGACCGTCATGCAAGAAAGATTACATCATACACAGACGCACCAAGTCCGCCGCTGTAATAGAATACAGGTAGCAAGCAGCAGCCTCGGCGACAGAAGACAGAAGTTAAAAGGTATTTGAAGTCTGATTTTTACGTACCCAGGTGACTCGTGAGGACGGGAAGGAGACGGCCTCACATCAGCAGTCACCTGTGAGCTGGGATGAAGATGTGACAGCCGAAGACTGGCAAGCGGGAGTCCGTTGTTTGAATCCGGGACACTGGTCTTCCCCCGCCGCGCCGCTCCACTGGCCGACGCACAACACACGCGGCCGCTTAGAGAAGAGAAACACTGGGACGCCACATCCAAGGTATCACCATCCGATGCACGACTTCGCTCTCAATAATTAAACGGGCCACAGCACGAAGCTCGTCTCCAGTCAACTGGACGAAACGGCGACACAAGATACACACCGCCAGGCGTAATCAGACGACGACGCCGCTGCCGCAGCAGAAGGCTTCGCAAACGACACAGCTGCCACTCTCCCAGCCAGAACATCCAGTAAGAAACAGTTGTACAAAACTTTCAATAAAAATTATCTTATGTAAAAATGCTGTTTCATTCTACCTCATACCCGAGCCAAGGAAGAACCCACCCTGCTCACATGTTGTTAAGAGAGAAAAATTAATTTATTTAGGATTTTCACCCTTACATAATGCTTTAGAATTAAATGCCCATTGCAGTAATGCTCATCCTGACAACTGACTAGCATCAAAAGAGGAAACTCAGTTACATTTAGTGGCAGAACTGTTACACTACCGATGTTACTACAAGATGTTTCACTGCATGACATACTGGCGATGTACTTCCAACATGATGCATGTCCAGCACATAGCTCGCGTGCGATTGAAGCGATATTGAATAACATATTTCATGACAGGTGGATTGGTCATCGAAGCACCGTACCATGGCCCGCACATTCACCGTATCTGACGTCCCCGGATTTCTTTCTGTGAGGAAAGTTGAAGGATATTTGCTATCGTGATCCACCGACAACGGCTGACAACATGCGTCAGCACGTTGTCAATGCATGTGCGAACATTACGGAAGGCGAACTACTAGCTGTTGAGAGGAATGTCGTTACATGTATTGCCAAATGCGTTGAGGTTAACGGACATCATTTTGCGCATTTATTGCATTAATGTGGTATTTACAGGTAATCACACTGTAACAGCATGCGTTCTCAGAAATGATAAGTTCACAAATTACCTGTATCGCATTGGAACAACCGAAATAAAATGTTCAAACGTACCTACGTTTTGTATTTTAATTTAAAAAACCTACCTGTTGACGAGAAGAAGAGACCGGTTGGTAGGACATGTTCTGAGGCATCAAGGGATCACAAATTTAGCATTGGAGGGCAGCGTGAAGGGTAAAAATGGCAGAGGGAGACCAAGAGATGAATACACTAAGCAGATTTAGAAGGATGTAGGCTGCAGTAGGTACTGGGAGATGAAGAAACTTGCACAGGATAGGGTAGCATGGAGTGCTGCATCAAACCAGTCTCAGGACTGAAGACCACAACAACAATAACAACCTGTTGCCAACTGTTAGTCTAAAATTGTGAGTCATATGTTTGTGGCTATTACAGAGCCATCTATCACAAAGCGAAAAAAATGGTCCAACTAAAACATTCATATTTCTTTACGTACTACACGAATATATAATAAAAATGGTGGTTCTTATTTAGAAAAACGCAGTTGATATCCGTTTGACCTATGGCAGCGCCATCTAGCGGGCCAACCATAGCGCCATCTCGTTTCTCCCTTCAAGCTAGACAAGTTTCGTTCTTTGTAATTTTTTGTTTGACGCTTATTTCGTGAAATATTTGGCCCGGGCAAATCAATGGACCACCCACTTACGCCATCGAGTGGTGCGTTTTCGGGTTCCGCTTAATGAGTCAGGAGTCCACTACACGCAGGAGGCAGCTATAGGGGTAGCGGGGGCCGTGTGGTAGGGACTGGGTGGTTTTTTAGGTTAGAGGATCTCAGGGAACCACAGAAAGGGCGTCTGTCTGAAAGGGGCCAGGTAAAACATGGCAAGGTAGTTGTAGAAGCGATCGGTGCTGTAGTTGTAAATTGTCGTAGCTATGTTGGGAAAAACCAGAGCTCCAAGCCCTAATACAAAACACCGAAGCTCAAATACGGTAGTTATAGGTACACAAAGCTGGCGAGAGCCGGAAATAAGTTCATCCGAATTTTTTTTCAAACGATCTAACTGTGTTCAGAAACGATAGATTAAATATAGTTTCTGGTGGAGTATTTATTGCTGTCAGAAGTAGTTTGGCCTGTAGTGATATTGAAGCATGTATTTCCTGTGAAACAGTATGAGCAGAGGTTGTACCTGATAATCGGACTACATCATTAATTGGATCGTTGTACCCACCTCCGAACTCAGAAGATATAGTTGCTGAATAGTTCAAAGAAAACTTGAGTCTCTTTTCAAATAGGTACCCCACTCACACAATTATAGTCGATGGTGACTTCAATCTACCCTCGATATGCTGAAAAATTTATACGTTTAAAGCTGGCGGCAGGCATTAAATGTCATCCTAAATTGTACTGAATGCCGTTTCAGAAAATCATTTCGAATAATTATGTCGTCTTGTTAGTCAAGCCCTTAGAGTTTTTTGACAAGAAAATGATACTGCGAGTTTGTCGCTTCAAATGTCGACGTATCTTACACATTTTAATGTAAGTAAAAAATGGAAATGGAAGAAAAGTTCACCCGCATTACGTCTTCCTCCCACGCTGGTTGTATTTTTCAAGCTTAATAATTTTACTATGGTATTTTTATAAAAAGAATTTTCTTGTTAGTTAGAAGTTCTTGCTCCGTATGGCGCAGTATTGCGTGTTGTAGGTGGGCCTCTTCATCCGAAATTATAGTCCTGTGTTGGTAATGTTCTCGTTTTAGTGATATGCGGTACGTAATACCTGTTTAGGCACCGCATCTGTATGTTGTATTATACACCATGATATTATACTTTAAATTTACCGCCTTCTTCTGTATTTTTACTCCATCATAATTTTTGCATAAATTAATGCACAGCTGTTGCTTCTAGTAATTCTATGTTATTAATGTTTTATATGCATGATATTTATAAAGTTTTAGTGGCGATGTATATCTGGTTTACGATCTGCCATTCTTACCAGCAGCTGCGTGGCAGCGCCATCTAATGAGGCGATTCTGTATTAGGCGTACTAGCACACTACGCTGTGGTGTATTGTGCTGACTACTTAAGCCGCATCTTATTCTATTATTTGCTCCTGTGAACGTGTACGCGTTATGCAAGTCTTGGAGTCAATCACATCCATCTAGAAAGGTAAGGCCTTATCATAAGGCTTTGGCAATATGATTGTATTTCTGAGTGTCCGATCATTGGTCAATTCTTTTATCCGTTTTTACTGTTTTATACTACTTGTATTTACTGAGGTTAACGAAGGCGATCCCACCCTTCAACGGTCCCAACGTACGCTCCAAACCCACCTTGACCAATTCACCGCTTGGTGCAACCAGTGGTTCCTCCGTGTTAATCCCTCCAAGACCCAGGCGATCATCATAGGCCGCACCACCCGCTCCTTCCGCCTCCATGATTTCTACCTCACCATTTATGGCCGTCCTATCCACCTCACTCCTACCCTCAAATACCTTGGCCTCACACTCGACCGCCACCTCACCTGGCCTCCCCATCTCCTTACCATCCAAACCAAAGCTCACAACCGCCTCTGCCTCCGCCTCCTGAAACTCCTGTCCGGCCGGACATGGGGTCTGCATCGCTTGGATTTCCGCCCCTCCCCGGTTCTATAAAGCCCTTCAAATCCTCGAATGCCATGCACTCCGCCTCGCCTTCTGCATCCGCCTTCCGTCCCCCACGCGCATCCTCTATGACCTCATCCCCTTCCCCCACCTTCTTCTTTTCCTTGAACACATCCGCACACTATATATTGTCCGCCGCCTTGATCCCCCTCACCCCCTGGTGTCTCCCTTCCTCTCCACTCACCACCAGTTGCCGCGCCTTTACCATTGTGTCCCTCCCTCTCTCCATCTCCACACCCTCCATCTCCTTTCCCAACCCAACTTCCACCGTCTACCCCTCCCGGATGATGAGCTTCGGCCTGACATCTACACTTCCTACCAACTCTAACCCCCTCTTCCTGCCTCCTCCTCTGGGCTCCCTCTCCTCCCCCTCCCTCCTTCTGAGCGGATTTCCCCTCCTACTCCCCCTCCATCACTTGTGCCTTCTTTCAGTGTCTCTGCGCTCCCTCCTGCCCTGTCTTCCCTTTTCCTCTCCCGCCCCATGTGTCTCCTCCCTCTTCGTGAACCCACGGTTGCCCCTCCTCTCTTCATCCCGCCGCTTCCCCAGCTGCCCCATGCTCTCCCCTCCTCTTCCATCCTCTCTGACCTTTCCCGAGGCAGGTCCCACCTGGTAGTTTTACTCTTCGTCGTGTGTGCTCCACGTGGGTTTTAAGTGTGTTGTTTCGGAGTGTTTTTAATACTGTGGCCAACTTTTAACCTGTGCATGAGCATCCAGTGTCTTCTCTGTGTTTTAAGAATCGCCAACTGTGTTTTTTAACTTTCTGGTGACTTTTTTAACTGTGCCCCATGAACGTCTACATGTCCATATCTTTTTCCCTCTATTTTCTCCCCTTACTCTGTTTTATGTTCCCCCTTTTATCTCCTTATGTATGTATTATTTTATTCTTGTTTTAGTTGTCGTGTCACTCGGCTGAAGAGCGGCGGATTGTGCCGCTGACGGCCCTCCCCTGCCCATGTGAGGCAGGGGAATGAAATCACAATAAAGAAGAAAAAAAAAAAAGAAGGCGATCATCTCCAGCGGTAATCCGAATGGATACCGCCCTTCGATTGTGCCTTTCCAGCTCTAATCGAAGCGATAGGTCTATTGCAGGTGCCAGACACACTGCAGCGGTTCAGCCCGCAGCCAGCAGCCAGCAGCCAGCAGCCAGCAGCCAGCAGCAGCAGCGGCAGCAGCGTCCCCACCGGCCAGCCAGCCGGGTCCCCCCCCCCCCCCCCCCACGCCAGCAGCAGCAGCAGAGTGGGGCTTCAGCCCTACTCTCCTTCATCGTTCTCCGTCCCTTTTACTCTGTGTTCCTCTTCGCCTTGCCCGTCCCTCGTTTGCTTCTTTGTACTGTCCTGTGTCTTTCCCCTTATCAAAATGTCAACCCCCACCACCACTACTACAGCCACCACCACTGCCATCATATACACATCTCCCACCACCACCACTATCATGTGGTGTGCCCAATCACCCCCCCTCAGTCCGTCTCCCCACTCCCATCTCCCTCCTTTTTGTTGCCCCATCCCTAGCTCCTCCCTCCCGTGCCTCCTCTCATCCCTTCCCTCCACTCCCTCCCTCTGCTTCTTCCATTTCTGCAGTCCCTGCTCGGGTGGTGGCCCGGAGGGCCACAGCCCATGCTTCACTCTCACCTTCGCCCTCTACGTCGTCCCCCTCATCATTGCCATCGCCATCGCCTTCGCCCTCACCATCTCCGGCGCCAACTCTAGCACCGGGACCTGCCACTCCACGCCACCTTCCAGTTGCTCCCGTCCCCCACACCTCCTCCGCCACAATCAAATGCCCCAGTGCCATGGATGTCTCTCCGCCTGTCCCTCCCCCCTCCTCCTCCTCCTCCTCCTCCTCCTCCCCCTCCTCCTACCGCTACCTCCTCTCCTGTCCTGATCCCTCCCTTCTTGAGGCCTGGAACCTCACCCTCTTCATTTGCCAACATTTTTACGTTGCCCCCATCGCCCTCCTCACGCCTCGCCATGACTCGGTCCTTATCCCCTCCTTTAGCCCTACCCTTCACAATGATCTCCTTTCCCACATCCCTGTCACCCGCTTTGGCCCTAATGCCTCCATCACACCTGCTCCCTCCCCACCTCCCTCCCGCCAACCCCAACCCCAACGTCGCCCGCAGACCCTCACCGCAGTGATCACTCAGCTTAGTCCGACAATCACGGAGGAGGAAGTGTTGGCAGAGCTTGAGGCGCATCCCCATCTGGAGGTGCGTGCAGTTCACCGTATACAAAACTCCGATGGCCCCACCCACCTTATGCAGGTTTTTACTGAACACGCCCCTTCCATAGACCGCCTCTTGAAGGAGGGTGCCCGTCTCTTTCACCATCGCTACCAAGTTGACCCTTCCCGTTCCCCTCCTCAATCCCTCCACTGCCAGAGGTGCTTGCGGTATAATGCACACCTGACATCTGAGTGCCACGAGGACCCCAACCACCCGCACTGTAAGCAAGCCTGCTTATTATGGCAGTGCCCCAATCTCCAGTCCCCCCCTCCTGTAATACCTGTAACCTCCCCCATCCCACCTACGCCCAGAAATGTAAGGCCTGACCCCCTCCTACCACTCCTGAACTCACTGTTCCTGTCCGCCCTCTGGACACCCCCACCCCTCCCGGCCCACCCCCTACCGCTGAGGACATCATCAGATTCCTCACCATTGTCCTCCAAAATGTTCACCCTTTCCAGCGCCCTCACACCCTCCAACAGATATCCCTCGCCACCCGTTCCGTTTTCCACCTAAAAATCTGTGCCACCTACTCCCTCAACCAGAACCATTTCACCTTCTCCCGTCTTGACACCCTCGTCTAAATCCCTGTCATGCCGCGACAGCACCGTATCCTTTTCAACAACATCCGCTCTCTTCCCGCCAACAAGAACCTCTTCCTGCACATGCTTGCCACCCACCGCATGGATGCCTTTCTCCTCAATGAAACTTTCCTCCAACCCCACCACACCATCCACACTTTGCCCTACCTCCTTCACTGCTCTGATAATCCCCTCCCGATTGCGCGTGGTGGAGTTGCCATTGGTCACCACCGCCAGATCCCAGTTTAGCTCCAACCTCTCCTTCCTGACCCCACCAAACACCTGATCCTTAGTCTCTTCTTCTCCAGCCTTACCGTCACCTGCTCCACCATCTATTCCGCCCTAACGCCCCTATTGCCTTCGACTTCCTCTCCCACATTGACTGTACCTTCTCCTCCTACATGATCGCCGCCGACCTCAACATCCATAGTCGTTCTGCCGCCCAGTTACGGCGGTGGCATCGGTTCCTCTCCTCCCTTCAACGCAACCTCATCCCCATTCCCCAGCACACCTGTCCCGAATACAACTACACTCCCGATGTTATCCTTTCCTCCCCTAACCTCCTTGGCCGCATAACGGTGGATGTCCTGGAGCCTATTGGTAGCGACCATCTCCCTGTCCTCCTCACCATTTCAGATGGTCGTCGCCCCCGCCCCGACCCTTGTAATGACCCTCCCACAAAGTACGTCCATGACTATTCCCATGCCAACTGGAATGCCTACTGGGATACTCTCTCCACCCAGGTCGATAGCCACCCTTTCACCTACCACCACTTTGATGATGTTACCCATGCCGCCTCCTTTCTCCAGCAGACCTTGTCTGAGTACATGGAGGCCCACGTCCCTACTATCGCCATCCACCCCCACTGTCCTACCTTACCCCCACAGGCCGTCCTCCTCCTCCGTGAATCCTGCCGTCTCTACCGTGCCTTTCTCCCGGACACACTACGACAGCACCGGCAACTCCAGCGACACATTCGCAATTTGCTCGCGGCTAAGAAACGTGAGGACTGGTGATAGACATGCACCTGTTAAAATGATACCCTACCTATAAACTCGTCCAAGTTCTGGTCAGCCTTCTGTCACCTTACCGGAACTAAACCCTCCCCCTATTATCCTCTTCTCCATGATGATCACCCCTTCCCTGACACTCTTAGTAAGGCCAATCACTTTGCCTCCTACCTCTCCGATATCTTTTCCATCCCTGATGATCCCCAGTTCGAACACTCCCTCTTCCCGGATGTCTGCGATCGAACTGACACCTCTGTCCCTCCCCTCACACCTGGTTTCCAGTACTTGGACACCATTGCACACACGGAAGTCAATGCCCCTATCACTACATAGGATCTCATTGCTACACTCCGCACAAAACGCAACACCGCTCCTGGTCACAATCGTGTCACCTACCGCCACCTTCGTGAAGCTCCTGTCTCTTTTCTCTCCACCCTGGCCAGGCTCTACAATGTACTCCTGTCCACCAGCTACTACCCCGACCTGTGGAAAACCTCCCATATCCTGATGTTCCTTAAACCAGGTAAACCGCCGTCCGCCATCTCCTCCTACAGTGCCATCAGCCTTGCCTCGGTTTTCAGCAAGATCCTGGAATCCATCCTCACCCGACGCATCCACCAGCATCTCCACCAGCACTGCCTCCTTCCCATTACCCAGTGTAGCTTTCGGCCGTCCTTCTCTTCCAATGAACTTCTCCTTCACCTCACTCATCTCCTTTCCGAACAGCTTAATTTGCATCGCTCCGCAATCTTCCTCTCCCTGGACCTTGAACGTGCCAATGACCTCGTATGGCATTCCAATCTCTTCAAGCTCCAAACCTTCGCCCTTCCCATTAACTATGTCCGTCTGATCGGCTCCTTTCTCTCCCACCGTCCTTCCTACGTCACCATCCATAACACAGATTCCTACACCTTTTTTCCCTCCACCGGTGTGCCCCAAGGCTCCGGCCTCTCCCCCCTTCTGTACCTTTTGTATACGGCGCACATGCCGCTGCCGTCACCCCCCCAGCCACCTTCTCCAGTTTGCTGATGACACCACCTTCCTTGCCCTTGCCCCCACCCTGCAGCGCTCCCAACACCTTCTCCAATCCCATCTTGACCGGTTCACCACTTGGTGCAACCAGTGGTTGCACAAGGTCAATCACTCCAAAACCCAGGCGATCATTGTAGGCAAAACCACCCCTTCCTTCCACCTCCTCGATTTCTCTCTAACCATCTATGGCCGTCCTATCGCCCTCACCCCTACCCTTAAGTACCTTGGCGTCACCCTCGACCGTCACCTCTCCTGGACCCCCCATCTCTGGCCAATCCAAGCCAAGGTATGCTCCCGACTCCGTCTCCTCAAGCTTCTTTCCGGCCGTACGTGGGGTCTGGACCCCTACACCATACTCCACACCTATAAATCCCTCATCTGCCCATCCGGCCTGGATCTCCGCCTCCCTCTACCTTTTATAAAACCCTTCAGATCCTTGAACGCCATGCTCTCCGCCTCGCCTATCGCATCCGTCTCCCCTCCCCCACGCGGATCCTGTATGACCTCATTCCATTCCCCCACCTCCTCCTTTTCCTTGAAAGGATACAGATCCTGCACACCTCCCGTAAACTCGATCCTTCTCACCCGCTTGTCTCACCCTTCCTCTCCCACCCCCACCCACTGCCGCACCTGTATTCCCACATCCCACCCGGTCTCCATCTCTCCACCCTCCTTACCCTCTCCCAAGTTGGCTTCTGCCAGCTCCCCCTCCCTGATGATGTCCTCGTCCCCTCCATCTACCCCTCCTATCAACTTTGATCCTCCCCTCCCACTTCCTGTGTCCTTTCCTCTGGGCACCCTCCCTCCAATCTCTCTCCTTTTTCCCCCCATCCCCCCTTCCTCCACCCCTCCTCCCCTCCCCCTTCCTTCCTTCCTCCCTTCCCCCTATCTCCCCTGCCCGTGGCATCTCTGCTCTCGCCTTTCCCTCTCCCACCCCCCTCCTCCTCTTTTGGCAGGTCCCCGGACTCGTACACGCTCAGTGGACATTTGCGCGCCAGAGATCGTCGTCATGAGTGTCTAGTGTGTGTGCCTTCGTTTTGTGTTTAGTGTTCTTTCGCCATCACGCCACCACTGTTCACCTGTGCTGTCGCAGTCGTCCGTGTTTTCTGCGCCGTGTCCACAGGTCTTAGTGTTTTTTCTTGTGCGACGTGAATGGCTTCGTGTATATTGTTTGTCAGTGTCTACAGGTTTTTACCCGCCATTTGTCTTGTATTCTCTGTACCTCCATTTTCTTTTTATATTGTATTACTCTTGGCTGAAGAGCAACGTATTATGCTGCTGACAGCCCACCTTTATACAAGGTGCTGAAACTCACAATGAAGAAAAAAAAAAAACGAATGCGATCCACCCTCACCGTCCCACTCTCCCTCCGTGGGCTGTCCTCCTCCTCCGTGAATCCCGCCGCCTCTATCGCTCCTTCCTGCGCACTCGTGACAGGGATACACTCCAACGCCACTGGCAAATACAGCGACACGTACGGAACCTTATTACAGCAACGAAACGCCAAGACTGGCGCCCAACCTGCACACGACTCAAGCCACCGTCCCTATCAACTCCTCCAAGTACTGGTCCACCTTCCATCGCCTTACTGGTTTCCTTTCCGCTCCCCACTACCCCCTTCTCCATAACGATCGCCCCCTTCCTGACAACCTCAGGAAGGCTAACCACTTCGCTTCCCACCTTTCCGAGGTCTTCTCCATCACAGATGATCCCCACTTTGATTATTCTCTTCTCCCCAAAGTCATGCAACGTACCGATACCTCGGTCGCTCTGCTTGCTCCTAGTCTCCAGTACTTGGGGCAGTTGCCCCCCTTCGACATAAAAACTCCCATCACAGCACAAGACATTAAACTTATCCTCCGGTCCAAACGCAAAACGGCCCCTGGTCACGACTGTGTCACCTACTGTCACCTTCAAGAAAGCCCCTATTCTTTTTGTTACGTGTATACAATACAAGTGGAGAGGTAGAATCATAAGCAGATTTACCAAAGTCTTTATTAGCAAGTTCAAACATATGGTAGGTACGATAGGCAATTACATCTCTATCATTAAAACTTTCAAGGCCAAGTACACTAGAAACTCCACTACCACCTCTCACTATGGCAATGGTGAACCATCCATTTCCATGTGAGAATGTGTCATTTATGTCCAAGCTAAAATTAAGTGAACATCCAAGAAATACACAAGGTCCATCGACGAGGGTGTGGGTTGCAACACTCTTTACTGGAATGCAATTCTTCTTGTCCCCAGATGTAGTAGTAAGTTCAGTGTTTTCTATATTTTTATAAACTGTTGTGCGACGACGACGTCATCCTCTCTACTGGCTCCTACCCTGACCTGTGGAAGACCTCCTCCGTCCTCTTATTCCTCAGACCCAACAAGCCTCCTTCTGCCACCTCTTCCTATCATCCCATCTGCCTCACCTCCACCTTCAGTAAGGTCTTCGAATCCATCGTATCCATCAGCATCTTACTCAACACCACCTCCTCCACCTTACCCAGTGTGGCTTCCGACCCTCCTTCTCCACTGAAAACCAACTCCTTTACGTTCACCTTCTGTCCCTCCAGCTCAACTCCCGTCACTCCGCCATTTTTGTTTCCCTAGACATCCAAAATGCCTATGACCGTGCCCTATGGCATCCTGGTCTCTTTAAACTCCAAACATACGCCCTGCCTATCAATTTTGTCCATCTGGCCGCCTCCTTCCTTTCGCACCATCCTTCCTATGTCACCCTCCACAATACCAACTCCCGTATCTTTTATCCCACTGCTGGCGTCCCCCAGGGCTCTGTCCTCTCCCCTCTCCTTTATCTCTTGTATACGGCTGATATGCCCAAACCACCCCCATCAGTCCACCTTCTCCAGTATACTGATGACACCGCCTTCCTGGCTCTCTATCCTACCCTTCAACGGTCCCAACGTACCCTCCAAAGCCACCTTAACCAGTTCACCACTTGGTGTAACCAGTGGTTCCTCCGTCTCAACCCCTCCAAAACCTAGGCAATCATCATAGGCCACACCACCCGCTCCTTTCGTCTCCATGATTTCTACCTCACCCTTTATGATTGTCCCATCCAATTGACCCCCACCCTGAGATACCTTGGCCTCACCCTCGACCGACACCTCACCTGGACCCCTCATCTCCAAACCATCCAGCAGAAAGCCCATTCCCACCTCTCTGCCTTCTGAAACTCCTATCTGGCCGGACATGGGGATTACATCCGTCTACCATCCTCCACACCTACAAATCCCTCATCCGTCATATCCTTTGTTATGCCAGTGTTGCCTGGATCTCCACACCCACCCACTTTTACATGGCCCACCAAATCCTTGAACGCCATGCGCTCCGCCTTGCCTTCCGTATCCACCTTCCTCCCCCACATGGCTCCTGTATGACCTGATCCCCTTCCCCCACCTCCTCCTGTACCTCCAACATCTCCCCATCCTTTACATTGTCCGCAGGCTTGATCCCCCCGCCCTCTGGTTTCCTCCTTCCTCTCCACCCCTGCCCGTTGCCGTGCCTCTATCACTGTATCCCTCCCTCTCTCCACCTCTACACCCTCCATCTCTTTCATCAGGGCAATTTCCAGCACCTCACCCTCCTGGATGATGAACTTCGCTGTGACATCTACCCCTCCTTCCAACTATAACCTAGCCTTCTTTCCCCCCCTCTCCCCAGGGGCCCCCTTTTTCCTCTCCCCTCCTTCTCCCAGAGCGGATTTTCCTTTCCCCCCCCCCTGAGACCCTGCACCCCATCCTTGCCTCTTTCCTTCCCACATCCCCCCTACCTGGCCCTCTTAAGCGCGCCCATCTCCCTCCTCTCTTCCCCTCCCTCCCTTCTTCTGGTCTCCCTCATCTCCTTGCACCTGGCAGATCCTCCATTTTGATGATTGTCAGTGTGCCACGTCAGTGTTGTGTTTAGTGCTGTTTCTCCTGTGTGTCAAGAGGTGTGATTTTAATTGTGTTCTGCCTTGAGGTTCCCTGTCAGTGTTCGTTATGTGCTACGCCATCCGTCGATACTTTTATGCTCCGGTCATACTATGCCTTGTGTTCTTTTAACTGTCCCAGTGTGTGGTTTTTTGTTTTTTTTTGTGTGTGCCACTTTTTTACGGTTTTATCTCCATTTTACAGTCGCCCTTTTTTGTCTTCCATGATGTTCCCCTTTTTTATATCTATGTTCACCATATTCTCTCCTTTGTATATTTTTAGCTGTCTTCTATTGTTTGTTCTATGTCTTTCAGCTGAAGAGCAGCGCATATGCTGCTGCCAGCCCGCCCCGATGGGGAATTGAAATACAATAAAGGGGGAAAAAAAAGAAGGCGATGGAATTAAGGTACTTACTCTTTCAGTATTTGATCTGTTTACACATGCTTTTACGTTATCCAAGTCTACACAATGTGATCACGATCCCTATATAGATGTATTTGTTCTCTTTTTTCTATGTAGATCAGCCTGAAGATACCTAAATAAGGTGAAACACATAGTTGATAAATAAAAAAAACAAAATTTCAACCAAGACTGTTTTCAACTAATACTAAAATTGATCCTATTTACTGCCAGTTTTGTGTGTTTGCTAAGGACCAGTTTCAGTCTAAATTTTCTGCATCAGTAACTAACTGTTCATTCTTGTATCGCATAAGAGAGGTTTAAATAATTTGCAGATTTGAGTAATAACTTCTTTCACTTAATGTAATGTAAAACTTCACTACCTAAACTAATCACTAAAGATACAGCACAAATTAATTCTGTATTTAGCTTAGCGAGTGATTTCTCTTGACTTGGTATGTATATTATTGTTGTTGTATTAAAAGTGAAATCAGCTGCTCATTTGCTTAAAATAAACTTGATCCAGTCAAAAGTAAATTTCTTGCCTTTTTCTAAATTTTGGATTACATTACACTGAGGTTACTGAAAGTAACCTGACAGAGTTTAAGGTAAGCCAGTCATTTATTTAACCAGTAACTCCATTTAACTTTACTTTCAAAATTTAGTATTTCAGAATAAATAACTGCAAACACAGTGCTCCCTGATTTATTTATTTTCTTGTGACCTGTTATGCTGTGGAAAAGCGTGACAACCTTCTGTTGCCACGCCAGTGATTATCTTTCTTTGCCATTGCCTTTCTTAAGATCCTGGAGATTCATTGCCCTGGCGGGCTGGCGACTGTTTAATTATCCCCCTTTTATCAGTAATTTCTGCAGTTATTGTGCTAAGCAACAACTAAATACACATCAAAATACAGATTCTTCCACCTGTCTTTTTATACTTAGCGAACGTCATGTCATCTGCGACCATGTGAGCGGCTGTTAGTAAACAAATACTCAATGGTGAAATTCGTATGACAGCAGTTTATACTAGGGGTTGTGGTAGTGTTTGTGGAAACCAGTTATTTTGCTAAGCAACAGCTAAATACACACCAAAATAACTGGTTTCCACAAACACTACCACAACCGCAAGTATATACTGCTGACATACGAATTTCACCTTTGAGTATTTGTTTACTAACAGCCGCTCACATGGTTGCAGATGACATGATGTTCGCTAAGTGTAAAAAGACAGCAACAGAAAAAGAGCACAGAAAATACACTCCTGGAAATTGAAATAAGAACACCGTGAATTCATTGTCCAAGGAAGGGGAAACTTTATTGACACATTCCTGGGGTCAGATACATCACATGATCACACTGACAGAACCACAGGCACATAGACACAGGCAACAGAGCATGCACAATGTCGGCACTAGTACAGTGTATATCCACCTTTCGCAGCAAAGCAGGCTGCTATTCTCCCATGGAGACGATCGTAGAGATGCTGGATGTAGTCCTGTGGAACGGCTTGCCATGCCATTTCCACCTGGCGCCTCAGTTGGACCAGCGTTCGTGCTGGACGTGCAGACCGCGTGAGACGACGCTTCATCCAGTCCCAAACATGCTCAATGGGGGACAGATCCGGAGTTCTTGCTGGCCAGGGTAGTTGACTTACACCTTCTAGAGCACGTTGGGTGACACGGGATACATGCGGACGTGCATTGTCCTGTTGGAACAGCAAGTTCCCTTGCCGGTCTAGGAATGGTAGAACGATGGGTTCGATGACGGTTTGGATGTACCGTGCACTATTCAGTGTCCCCTCGACGATCACCAGTGGTGTACGGCCAGTGTAGGAGATCGCTCCCCACACCATGATGCCGGGTGTTGGCCCTGTGTGCATCGGTCGTATGCAGTCCTGATTGTGGCGCTCACCTGCACGGCGCCAAACACGCATACGACCATCATTGGCACCAAGGCAGAAGCGACTCTCATCGCTGAAGACGACACGTCTCCATTTGTCCCTCCATTCACGCCTGTCGCGACACCACTGGAAGCGGGCTGCACGATGTTGGGGCGTGAGCGGAAGACGGCCTAACGGTGTGCGGGACCGTAGCCCAGCTTCATGGAGACGGTTGCGAATGGTCCTCGCCGATACCCCAGGAGCAACAGTGTCCCTAATTTGCTGGGAAGTGGCGGTGCGGTCCCCTACGGCACTGCGTAGGATCCTACGGTCTTGGCGTGCATCCGTGCGTCGCTGCGGTCCGGTCCCAGGTCGACGGGCACGTGCACCTTCCGCCGACCACTGGCGACAACATCGATGTACTGTGGAGACCTCACGCCCCACGTGTTGAGCAATTCGGCGGTACGTCCACCCGGCCTCCCGCATGCCCATTATACGCCCTCGCTCAAAGTCCGTCACCTGCACATACGGTTCACGTCCACGCTGTCGCGGCATGCTACCAGTGTTAAAGACTGCGATGGAGCTCCGTATGCCACGGCAAACTGGCTGACACTGACGGCGGCGGTGCACAAATGCTGCGCAGCTAGCGACATTCGACGGCCAACACCGCGGTTCCTGGTGTGTCCGCTGTGCCGTGCGTGTGATCATTGCTTGTACAGTCCTCTCGCAGTGTCCGGAGCAAGTATGGTGGGTCTGACACACCGGTGTCAATGTGTTCTTTTTTCCATTTCCAGGAGTGTATGTCACAAACAGCGCCAATAATAGCTTAAAACATGCTGTAGCATACAATAAATAAGGTAGTATAAAAGTATCAATATAAAACTGTATTTCAAAAGACGATCTGTAAAAATGTAATTATGTTTTACTGTGTTTGTACAACCATACCAATTTCTGAATGTTTTAGATTTAAAAAAAAAAAAAAACACTGATGATGGTGATATTTGTCGCCGAAACTAGTTTGGGATAATAAAGAAATAAACAAATAACACGGTGTTTGCATCGAGGCGGACTAAATTTGTGATATTACTATAATTCTAGCATCTGCCACATGTCTCTGCAGTAGCCGCTTCACTGGTTGCCAATGAGCGCCAGAGCGCCATCTTGAATAACAATGATCCCACCCACACATCCACGCTGTTGACGTTGGTGCGCAAAAGACTCTCATGGGGTATACCAGTGATGTAACAGGTTACAGGACCCGCAGCATTCACTCATTAAAAAAAATACGGCCCTACGATACACGATGCCGTCAACCCGCTGCACACAGTCATCTTTGCAGAGTGGAGTGGCACAAGCGGAAGTGCCTGCAGATTTTCCGTTGCCCATACTCGCAATTCTGCGTATTGACATATCCTTGGAGATGGAAGTGGGCTTCGTGGACCCACAGAATGTTTCAAGGCCGTTCTTTGTCCACGTCCAAGCAAGCGAGAAATGCCAGAGCGAACGCTTGTCTTGCTGGGAGATCTGCAGGAAGCAACCCCGTGAACATGAGTGATTGTGTACGGTCAGCACTGCACGGTGGGAGACGCCCTGCTAAACCCGCAGGACAGGACAGGTAGCTTAAGTTGTGGAAAGGGGCCAAAATAAGCGACTGTCTGTTACACTCGAACATACAACCTTTTATTTGATCAAACATTCCAAAGGCAAGAAAAACTGAAAAACAAACGCAGCTTTAGTTTTGGAACTTAATTAGTGGCTGAATGCGCCGTACAATCTCATGCCTTAAGGGCAAGACCACTTTAATTTAAAAAAAAAAACAGCTGAAAGCCAATAACTTAAAGCTCAACCCAAATAAGAAATTTAAAAGGCAAAGCCTTATCTTAAAACAGTTTCTTAATTAGGCTCAAGGCCCAAAGAATCTGCCACTTTAAGAGCAAACAACTTAAATTCAAAATCGGCTGAAGGCCCAACACTTAAGACTCAATAACATTAATTTTTAAAAAATGCCAAAGGCTTTGCGGAAAACAGTTCTTAAATTAGGCTGAAGGCCCAAATCATCTAACACCTTAACAGCAGAAAAACTTTAATTCAAAATCGGCTGAAGGCCCCAAGAATCTGCCACTTTAAGAGCAAAACAAATTAAATTCAAAATCGGCTGAAGGCCCAACACTTAAGACTCAATACGTAAATCAGTTCTTAAATTAGGCTGAAGGCCCAAACCATGTGACGCCTTAAGGGCAAAAAGACAATCTAAAAATCGGCTAGAAGCCATACAAGAACAAACAACAAGAACGAACAAGAAAAGGCAGTATACCCAAGGGAAGTTCCGAGGGTCGGCCTGGAATTCAAACACTGACGCTCTCTTAGGTGAGACAGGCAGTCGGTCCAACCATTGTCGATCCGACGACAACCCAACCAACAGACAGTCAACGGACCCACCGACAAGATAACCTCCACTTCACCCGACCAGCACGCAACAGGGAGTTCAATGGAACAACGTAGAAGGTATTGTCGCCCACAACCAATCATACATTGAGCTGTCAAACTACACACCGTGCTGGTCAGCGACCACATGATGAGGAAAATACACTGCCTGAATTTACATCAATTGCCAGGCCAGGTAACTGGAACGTTAACGGCCACATGGCAGAAGATTCCGCAGGAGCACTTCAATTCAAATAACCAAGTACAGTTAAACTGCACCGGAGGGTGGCTAAAATTTGCCAACTCGAAAACACACATTGTAGCTTGCGGGAATATCCCAACAGCTGACAACGAACTCCAAACGGTGCAATGTGAACAGTCGTGACTTGCCGGTAGATTAAGTCAAAACTCAACTTTCATGTCCAGGATCGGTGAGCCACGAACCTCGTAGCAATGGGAACAGCACCACACACTCCGACACCGCACAGAGGCCGTCAGCAGGCCCGGCCAAACTACGCACCGCAGAGAATTCCTGACTGCTCCACGCCAACCGACCGACTCCCAGACCGGGAAACGCTGAAAGGACCACATACACGTCGGATGATGAGACGACCAAGAGATCAGCCAACCGACCTTCGTCCCGCTCCAATCGCCCTCTGTCGGACAGTTCGTGTGTGTCGCCAGCGGTCGGCGAGCACTGGCTGTCGGCGCCTCACCGGCGCTCCGCCCCCGACTTCACAGCTGCTGCGTCCCGACTGCGCTGCTGGTCCGTCTCCAGCCGACTGCCAGACACACGACGACCCGGAAATACTATCGTTCGCTCCAGAGATGGTACGACAGTGTGCTTATCGACACGCGCTGCTGCTGCCGCTCACAGGCAAGTAAGGCAGGAAGATAGAGACGCCAGTAAATGGAATAAGAAAACGAGTTGGCAGTACCATAATAGAAGATGACGTGCAATAAATGGGATAAAAGCGAGCCGTGCACAGCTCAGGATGTTTCGTAGGTTTTTATGCACCATGATCGCGAACATGTCCAACGTTCGGGCAATTCGCCATCCACTGCATTGTTTGTGCACCTCTGCTTGACCCCTCCTGCAATGTTGTGGCCGCATCTTCGACAAAGGTCGGATCAACTGCTTTTCTCCCTCTGCCAAATTGCACTTTAAGACAACCAGTCTTTTCGAATTTTGTAGCTATTTTCTGCAGTGCTTTTTTTTTTTATAACCTTCAGTGACCGGAACTTCTGCAGAGCCACCGGCACACACTCACCGGTCTTGTAAAAGAGCTTTACCAGCAGCGCACATTTTCTGATGCTTACAGCTCCATCTATTGGTCACATTTTCGTTATTTTTTTTACGTTACCCCTGCGTCAATAATGTGCTGTTCATTCTGAGCAGCGGTTCTCTTTGTGCAGTGTTTTGAAACTCGAACTTCGATTATTGACACCTGTACATCTAAATTTTATATTAATTGTGTATCATTGCGAGGAATAAACGAAAATGAATAAAAAATTCAGTTCGCTTGACCACTGAGGTACAGACTCAATACTCAACTTACTCCTCGGAAACACCTCACACTCCATTCGTGGATCTTAAGAGCCTTTTACCTTTTCCTAGGTCCCTCTCAGGTGAAATATTCTAGGAACTTGAAAGGGGCATCTGCCTGATTCTACTCACGTAGTTTGAACCAAATCGGTGACCATCGTGCCACGCCCTTCTGTTGTTAGATTTACGTTTGAAGTAGGTCTACCTAACTCTTTAAATCTCACTTTTTCCTCCAAAGGGCCTCTTTAGTAGAGCATCTACAGAAAAAACTTTCATACTAAATTTCCACGTGCATTCCCTTTTTTTTATCGTTAGCCTTTTGACCTACAAGTGTAGTAATCGTAACTAAATTTTATATATTAATTTTTCGTACATAAATTGAGCTGTTTGAATGTATTTAAACTTTATAATTAGTTCTTTAATATTTTGAGCACTAAGGTAAAATCGAAGGAAAGCTTATGGCAATAGTGGGAATCGAACCAGAGCTAGCGACTTGGCGATCAGTGGCACAACCATTTTTTATTTTTTTATCTTTTTTCCTACTAATTCCCCACACTCCTAGATATACTTAAGTCTCCAAAAAAGGACAGAAGAAAATGCCACTGCCATTTTCAGACTAAACTTACGAAGGAAACCCCCCCCCCCCCAAAAAAAAACTCCACCACTTCAGGCATTGGCCTCTCTGTCAATAAAGACTCCAATAACGTCTACCGAAAACAGGAAAGGGGGATACAAGGTAGGCCTTTTTTTTTTTATTTAATCCATCTCCGTCGTACCAGCACGTCCTCGCCTTCATCTGTGGGCGAAAATCCGCATCGTGGCGACACATCAGTAGATGATCGATGAACGTCTTCTAGCAAGTGTGTGTGAACAACCGTGGAGGGGCTCTCAGTGACAACTGCGCTTCAAGAATCTCTCATACTCTCCGACTGCACAATACGTTACACGCACTTTCAGAGACAAATACTGATCTGTTGCTGTGAGCAACGTAGCATTCGTAGTGTCATCAGAGCATACCCAATCGAAAAGAAGACATCTGCGTCGCCTTCTCTGAGTTGATCGTAGTGCGGTTGACCACTATTTCAGCACCTGTCACTGGTTTCTACGAGGGGGTCCAACAGGTAATAACGACACGTTCCTTCTCGAACAGTTTCGGTTGGAAAACTGCGGAATTTATTGTGGAACATAGTGGATTATTCCCGCTTCAGTTTAGTTTAATTAAGTTCCAATAAGTTTCAGCGCTATTCGCACACTTCAAAATGGGGTCTGTAACGGAGGTGCGATCCAAGTGGAGATCTGTCACTGACTCTCTATTGGCGGAAAACCAGAACTTCGCAGGTATTTTAGCCGCTTGAAGAATGTCTACAGAGATCTGGCAATGAACAAAAGCACGGCGAGTCGTCGGGCGAGGCGTCTGTCATCATCGCAACACAGGCCGCGCAAACCTGACGGCTGGCCGCTCACAGCTGTGACTCCTCAATGTTAGAACGTGCGGACACTCTCATTCGACGTGGTCGATTGGGTCGCATTCAAACACCTCGTCGCTCAACTCGACATCTCTGTCGGTATTGCTGACACACTCATCCACAAGTTGGGGTACTCAGAATTGTGTGCCCAGTGGGTTCCTCACCAACAAAGCGAGCGCCATAAAGAGCAACAAGGACCATCTGCACGCAACAACTTGAGCGTTACTACGGAGGTTATTCACGCAGCTAGACGTTGGCTATGACCTCGACAGCAGAGTGGTACCATGTGAGCATACAGGCCCTCCCAGTACAGTGGTGTAAAGCCGTCGCATTGAACGGAGATTATGCTGAAAAACAGGGTTTTGTAGCCGAAAGAGTTCGGTATAATACGGTGTAAGACGTTGTGGTCTCCTTCATTGCTTACATATTCCGCCCTCACAATCATATTCCGCATATCAAGACGCTTCATTCGAACCGCAACTTGACAAGATAAAGTCAATGTTGTATGAATTCGTATAAACAATATGCAAATAACAAGTAAGCGCACTGTGGTTGAAATACTCGAGGCTGGCGTACACACATACATTCCAGACACTACGGTCACAGGAGCTTTTACTTAGAGAGAGGCAGACCGCACGCCAGGGGGCCGGTCCCTTCAGAGGACGACCCAGCGTATTTATGTCGGCCGGTGACTGCCCATAGAGCAGACAGCGTTTGCCCGAGTGAAAGGACGGCCGACTCCGTGTTTGGCTTAAAAGCAAATTCCGCTACATTGTGTGGGAGCGGCCAGCCTACGTATTCTTTACACACAGCACACAGTTTCAGAGATTTTCACAGGGGGACAGCAAACGCCAAACGCCAATACTACAGATTTTTGGATTGGTCGCCTTAAACGAAACGTCATTCTCCCGTTTTAAAAGAGCAATGCTGATTGGCAGACGATATTTCTGACGCCTTGAGCTGAAGGAGTAATGGAACGCCTTCACATCTGGTGTGGAGAGGGGCCATTCCGTTGCCGCTCTGGGAGCGAGAACACATAACGAGAACGTGCGCTCTCGTACGTGTACTCAAAGAGCGAGGAACAAGTCTCTCCTCAGTACTTCACTGGGAGAGCACCTCTGTCGAGAGCGAATCGAAGTGCAACTCTGTATTGAGTCCTTGCGATTAAGCATTGTTCACTGTATTGGCCAACACAATTATTGTGCTGTGTGAACGGACAGAGTTATAGTTAAACGCCTGCGAGCGAATTTTTGAGTGGCACCATGGTGAACTGGTTATCTGACCGGTGTACCATGCCAATAGTTAGACTAGGGGCGAATAGGAGTCCTTGACTTCATCAAGGCGTAGGGAGAGTTTGATTGGCGAAGGTCAATCCAGATAGAACGAGAGTTATCTTATTTGTCAGCAGCGAGCGGCACAGACAGCACTCATCGCAGCTTACGGTATTGTGCGCTACAGTTATTGCGAGCCCCATATTTCCTCCACAACAGTACACTTTCACTGCATTTCACACGCGACAGCCTCGACCATACCTAGCAACATTCTAATGGATAATTATTCAAGTTGAGTAGGTGTGGCTCTCAGCCATTCTCCCAAGTCAATAACAATTTTAAACTTTGTATAGAAATTTCATTAGCGAATCCTATCCTTCAGAAGAGTGTTCACATTCCGAAAAGAACCAGGAAATAACGTGTTCAGTTCATAACTAAAAGTGCCATTGTGATTTCTCAGAACTTTTGCAAAAAAAATAAATAATAATTTTCGTTAGTTTCATGTTTTTCTTACACTAACTAGCGCTACTCCAGTACCAAGTATCCCACTAGTTACGTAAGAAATTTTGGCAATTTTTGTGTCATTTCTTTACAGCAGACGACTCCAGAAGATATTTATTGTTGACAGTTTTTCAGGCACTTCTCTTTAGAACGATAGGAGCGTCTGTCTGACTTCTGTAGTAGTGTGGGGGTGGAAATTGCATCTTGCAGGAGCCACAGGCTAAAGGGTACATCTCAGATTAATCCGTTGCGCAGAATAACAAAATAGCACCCACACGCTCACAACGGTTTACTGAAATCCTGGATAAAACCGGCCTTTTTTCAGAGAAAAATGTGTTGCATTACATAGTGAATGCCCCTCGTAATACGATTTTCGGTTCGCACTTGAAAAGTGGCATAATTTTAGTGCGCTATTTACAGTGTACTGCAGCACATTAGCACACGTTTGCGGCCGCCACTGGTAATGCCTCTTTCCTACATTGAAAAGTCCTTGGACACCTTCATAAGTTGTAAGATTAAAGGGAAAATTGAAATGTGATGATTGGAACACAGGTTTGACGAGGGGCTGCAAGTTTTTGGAGTGAATGTCATTCATGGCCACCATCTTGAAATCCGCCATATTGGATTCAAGTCATTTCTTTTAATGGGAAGGGGGGTGTATGATACATCAAATAACACTCGCTTGAGCTCTGGAATTAAGTGGTGCAATTGGTTTTTGTCTATCTTGTACAGTTTAGAAGTTATTAACGTTCAAAGTTACCTTGATACCGAGTCATGTCTCTCTTTGTTCCAGGTGATCTAAAATGGTTCTGACACGTGAACAGAAGATCGAAATCATCCTTATATCAGGGGAACGCAGCTATCGAACAATAGCAGCTGACTACAACAGACGGCACCCAGACAGAGAACCGGAATCGCACAGCACGGTGGCTCACGTGATCACCAAATTCCATGAGACGGGCTCTGTTCACGATAGGGCAAGTAGTGTGCTACCAAGGTCTGCCACCAATGAGGAAACTGCAACTGCGGTTGCTGCCTCGTTTGTGAAAAGTCCTAAACAAAGTACCCATCGTGTGGCCATAGCATGTGGAATGAGCCAAACCTCCGCTGTCTGGATATTGCACACCAATAAGTGGCACCCTTACAAGCTGCAGATGCAACATCGACTTAACGAGGATGACGCTAATCGCCGGTTGGAGTTCTGCCTGTGGGCTACTGAACAACACGAACTGGATCCTTCGTTTGCCAAGGGCACACTGTTCAGCGACGAGGCGTATTTCACTTTGAACGGGGAGGTTAATCGACATAATTGTCGATACTGGAGTGACGCAGATCCGAAATGGGTTGCCCCAATTCGAGAACATAGTCCAGCGAAACTGATGGTGTGGTGTGGCGTATGGGACACCCGCATCACTGGGCCAATTTTCATTTACAACAGCTTAACAGCACCACAGTATCTGATGCCGCTTCAGGACCTTGTGTTCCCTTCCACACTGAACGCTGACGGCATTTTCGCCATCTTATTTTCAGCACGATGGAGCTCCTCCACACTACGGCACTGGTGTCCGTGAATGGCTGGAGGAGCAACTGCCAGGGAAGTGGACTGGTCGCCGTGGTCCCGTGGAGTGGCCGCTCAGATCCCCTGACTTAACGCCGCTCGATTTTTATCTATGGGGACATCTTAAGCAGATAGTGTATGCTGAGAGCATACACCTGGAGGAACGCATGCAACACGCCTGTGACCAAACTGCAGGAGACACTCTCCTCCGTGTGCAGCCAGAGTGACTGCGGCGACTAGAGTTATGCATTGCACGGGATGGACAACAGGTAGAACATATGTTGTAGCAGTCGGTATGAAGGTAATTTCCCAACTTTGAACATAAATAACCTCTAAACTGTACAAGTTAGACAAAAAAAAAATTACACCACTAAATTCCGGAGCTCAAGCGAGTGTTATCTGATGTGTCACACACACCCCTTCCCATAAAAAAAAACTTGAATCCAAAATGGCGGATTACAAGATGGTAGCCTTGTGTAACATTCACTCCAAAAGTGACGGCCCCACATCAAACGTATGTTCCCATCATCACATTTCAATTTTCCCTTTAAGCTTCCAACTTATGATGGTGACCAAGGACTCGCCCTGTATGTGGCACAAGAACGAAATTATAATCAGGATACCCGTCAAGAAGAATATAATAATTCCAATCCCAAAGAAAGCAAGTGCTGACAGATGTGACAATTACCGAACTATCGGTTTAATAAGCCACGGCTGCAAAATACTAACGCAAATTCTTTACAGACGAATGGAAAAACTGCTAGAAGCCGACCTCGGGGAAGATCAGTTTGGATTCCATAGAAATATTGGAACATGTGAGGCAATACTGACCCTACGACTTATCTTAGAAGCTAGATTAAGGAAAGGGAAACCTACGTTTCTAGCATTTGTAGACTTAGAGAAAGCATTTGACAATGTTGACTGGAATATTCTCTTTCAAACTCTGAAGGTGGCAGGGGTAAAATACAGGAAGTGAAAGGGTATTTACAATTTTTACAGGAACCAGATGGCAGTTATAAGAGTCGAGGGACATGAGAGGGAAGCAGAGGTTGGGAAGGGAGTGAGACAGGGTTATAGCCTCTCCCCGATGTTATTCAATCTGTATATTGAGCAAGCAGCAGAGGAAACAAAAGAAAAATTCGGAGTAGGTATTAAAATCCATGGAGAAGAAATAAAAACTTTGAGGTTCGCCGATGACATTGTAAATCTGTCAGAGACAGCAAAGGACTTGGAAGAGCAGTTGAACGGAATGGAGAGTGTCTTTAAAGGAGGATATAAGATGAACATCAACAAAAGCAAAACGAGGATAATGGAATGTAGTCGAATTAAGTAGGGTGATGCTGAGGGAATTAGATTAGGAAATGAGACACTTAAAGTAGTAAAGGAGTTTTGCTATTTGGGGAGCAAAATAACTGATGATGGTCGAAGTAGAGAGGATATAAAATGTAGACTGGCAATGGCAAGGAAAGCGTTTCTGAAGAAGAGAAATTTGTTAACATCGAGTATAGATTTAAGTGTCAGGAAGTCGTTTCTGAAAGTATTTGTATGGAGTGTAGCCATGTATGGAAGTGAAACATGGGCGATAAATAGTTTGCACAAGAAGAGAAAGGAGCTTTCGAAATGTAATGCTACAGAAGAATGCTGAAGATTAGATGGGTAGATGACATAACTAATGACGAGGTATTGAACAGAATTGGGGAGAAGAGGAGTTTGTGGCACAACTTGACTAGAAGAAGGGATCGGTTGGTAGGACATGTTGTGAGGTATCAAGGGATCACCAATTTAGTACTGGAGGTCAGCGTGGAGGGTAAAAATCGTAGAGGGAGACCTAGAGATGAATACACTAAGCAGATTCAGAAGGATGTAGACCGAGCGAGGTGGCGCAGTGGTTAGACATTGGACTCGCATTCCGAAGGACGACGGTTCAATCCCGCGTCCAACCATCCTGATTTAGGTTTTCCGTGATTTCCCTAAATCACTCCAGGCAAATGCCGGGATGGTTCCTCTGAAAGGGCACGGCCAACTTCCTTCCCCATCCTTCCCTCATCCGATGAGACCGATGACCACGCTGTCTGGTCTCCTTCCCCAAACCAACCAACCAACCAGAAGGATGTAGGCTGCAGTAGGTACTGGGAGATGAAGCAGCTTGCACAGGGTAGAGTAGCATGGAGAGCTGCATCAAACCAATCACAGGACTGAAGATCAACACAACAATAACAACAACAACCCGTCAAGCGTGGTAATATTGAACTATGAATCTGGTTGCGTTCGGTGAGGGTACTGATAGTGTACTGGTACTATTTCGGCCACGACTCCCACACGGCCCATCAGGTTCCTGCCCGGTGCGCCTCACTAAATTATCCCCCCCGCTCCCCTGCCAGCCGCTGGGACGTGTTACAGATTAACCAGTAACTCGATTCCACAGAAGGGCGACGCGCCATTAGCGGTGCTCCCCTTTTTCCGCGGGCCGGGATTTCGTTCGCGAGCGGGCTGGAGCGTCTCGGCTGGCGAGTGCCGCTACGGACACTCGGCCGGGGCTAACGACGTTACGTCGGCGGGGCCGAACGCGGACACACGTCTCGCAGTCGCACGGGAAACGTGTGCGACGGACCGCCGCCAATTTGCGTCAGTGTGAGTCGTTTATTCCCCCTTACAGCACATATCAAGCATCTTAAACCGATTACAACACAGTCCGAATTTCCACGATTCGCGACTGTCCAAAAAACTGAGAAGTAGAGAATCTAAATCACTCACACGTCTTTACAACTATACATTCCTCCCTTGCACCTTGTAATCATCCCCCCCCCCCGCCCCCTTCTTTGTTGCTATCACTACTCTCGTCGACGGTAAAGTCTTTTCAAATACATCCGAGAGGAGTAAGATTTACAATAAATATTTTACTAATCAAATGTTTTTTCTTCCAGTCTTTGATCACAATCTCAATTTTTTTTTTACAATGTCCGGTTTCCGTCCGTTATGACCATCCTCAGATCTTTTCTACACCATGTCCTAGAAAAGATCTGACGATGGTCATTACGGACTGAAACCAGTCATCGTCAAAAGAGTTCATACTGGGATCTGTGGTGTCACCGCCAGACACCACACTTGCTAGGTGGTAGCCTTTAAATCGGCCGCCGTATACGTCGGACCCGCGTGTCGCCACTATCAGTCATTGGAGACCGAGCGCCGCCACACGGCAGGTCTAGTCTAGAGACACCCTCTAGCACTCGCCCCAGTTGTGCAGCCGACTTTGCTGGCGATGGTTCACTGTCTACAGACGCTCCCAATTGCGGAGACGACAGTTTAGCATAGCCTTCAGCTACGTCATTTGCTACGACCTAGCAAGGCGCCACGTTCAGTTACTATAAGTACTATCTTCAAGAATGTCTTCTGAACAGATAATATTGTGACTCATGTACCTTCAAAAGCGTCGTAGATCATTAATGGATTAAAGTTAAGTATCAAACTAATTATGTCCGCTTTCTGAATTCTCATTCCTTGTCATGTTCCAAACCTCACGTCAGTATAGTTCTTCCCTCCTCACGCCAGCCTGCGTGAGCTAAAAAGCGTGCACTTCGGCCTCCATTCGTAACACGGTGTTGGCTCTTCTGCTAACACAAAATGATCAAAGACTGGAATAAAAAACATTTGACAGTATTGGATCACTGTTCGTATACGCGGCTATGTCGGCCGAAACTTTTTACTTATCTTTTTTTCTCGTAGTTGGCTCCAGTTCTTCCTGTCTACAGGTCTGATTGGTTCAAATGGTTCTGAGCACTATGGGCCTTAACTTCTGAGGCCATCAGTCCCCTAGAACTTAGAACTACTTAAACCTAACTAACCTAAGGACACCACACACGTCCATGCTCGAGGCAGGATTCGAACCTGCGACCGTAGCGGTCGCGCGGTTCCGGACTGTAGCGCCTAGAACCGCTCCGCCACTCCGGCCGCCTACGGGTCTGATTCTTGAAGCTGAAATTTTCATGTTTTACGTTCTCAAGTTCCAATTGACGTAAACAAATCTGATTGATTCCCGTGCAGATTTTTTGTTTCTTTTGTGCTTATTTGCTTCACATTTTACTATCTCACACTGTATTTTGAATTTTCACATTAACATAGCCGAAATTACACTGGTGTTCTAAGATACAAAACACGTTCGATCACATGAGAGGTATGCCCACAAATACTTCCTCACTCTGCGGTAATAACAATATTGCGAAATGTTTAAAAATTACCTTGACAAATGAATTTCTATTAATTTATAAATGAATCCAGAAATGAAGGCCCCTTGCACGGCAGGTCCGGCCGCCTTGGAGCAGGTCTTACTACATTCGACGCCAGATTGGGCGACCTGCGCGCCGCATGGGGATGAAGTGATGATGAAGACAGCACAACTGGAGAAAATCCCCGACCCAGCCGGGAACCGAACCCGGGCCCACAGGACGGCAATCCGTCACGCAGACCACTCAGCTATCGGGGAGGACTAATCCAGAAATAAACATAATAAACAGTACCAGAATGCGTAGTCAATAACAGAAATTTTGTGCGCCAGATATTTCGTAATTTCAAATGTTCCTAAAAACATAATTTTCACTGTACATGCAGAGCTAGTACATATCGATTGTAACAACTAAAATAAAGTAATTCAATTTCATAGTTTTTAGCTTTAAATGCAACATATTGTGTATAAAATTATATGAAATTTTCAGGTAAACAGTTGAGATAATACTGACCTGTCCAAAATTTGAAAAATTAGTTCTGGTATCGACTACTACTGTTGACGAAAAGTAATGCTAGAGGGGGGTGTCCTTTTACAAGCTATTAAAAATATACTCAAGACCTCATTGACTGTGTTCCCGCACGACTCGCGGCGGTCCATGCTGCAAAAGATGGTTATTAAGGCTTTTGAAAGTGTATACAGGGTGGTCCACTGATAGTGACCGGGCCAAATATCTCACGAAATAAGCATCTAATGACAAAACGATAAAGAACGAAACTCGTCTACCTTGAAGGGGGAAACCAGATGGCACTATCGTTGTCCCGCTAGATGGCGCTGCCATAGGTCAAACAGATATCAACTGCGTTTTTTTAAATAGGAACCCCCACTTTTTATTACATATTCGTGTAGTACGTAAACAAATATGAACGTTTTAGTTGGACCACATTTTTCGCTTTGTGATAGATGGCGCTGTAATACTGACGTACGTATAAGTACGTGGTATCACGTAACGTTCCACCAGTGCAGACGGTACTTCCTTCGTGATACATTACCCCTGTTAAAATTGACCGTTTACCAATTGCGGTAAAGGTCGATATAGTGTTGATGTATAGCTATTGTGATCAAAATGCCCAACGGGCGTGTGCTATGTATGCTTCTCGGTATCCTGGACGACATCATCCAAGTGTCCGGACCGTTCGCCGGATAGTTATGTTATTTAAAGAAATAGGAAGTGTTCAGCCACATGTGAAACGTCAGCCACGACCTGCAACAAATGATGATACCCAAATAAGTGTTTCAGCTGCTGTCGTGGTTAATCCGCACACCAGTAGCAGATAAACTGCGCGAGAATCGGGAATCTCAAAAACGTCTGTGTTGAGAATGCTACATCAATATCGATTGCACCCGTACCATATTTCTATGCACCAGGAATTGCATGGCGACGACTTTGAACGTCGTGTACAGTTCTGCCACTGGGCACAAGAGAAATTAGGGGACGATGACAGATTTTTTGCACGCTGTATCGTAATTGCGTAAGTCATAGTATTTGCAGTGGCGCTCTGCAATGTTAACTGCACAGTTTTGTTAAGTCGCATAGTACGTGTGATGAAAAAGTAATAGGAATTTTTGTTTTTCTTAAAGAATCTTTATTTATTCGTCAATATCAACTTTGCCCGCTTCAAAGTAATACCCCTCAGATATAACACACCTGTATCAGAGATTTTTTCCAATCTTGGAAGCACTCGTGGAACTCACTTCTCGTTATGTTGTTCAGCTCCTTCAGTGTTTCTGTTTTTAACTCATCAATGGTGAGAAAACGGCGTCCATTCATGGTTCTCTTCAACCCTGAGAATAGAAAGAAGTCGCAGGGAGCCATGTCGGGGCTGAGACAACACAACAGTTTTGATTTTTTCCAAGAAATCACGAACAATCACTGAGGTGTGAGTGGGGGCATTATCGCGATACAGTTTTCACGAGTGGTTTGTCCGTAATTCTAGTCGTTTTCTTCGGATTGCTTCACACAAACGGCGCAAGAGTTACAGGTAGTATTCCTTGTTGCCCCTACAACCATAAGGCTGGAAAATCATTGTTTACTGTCCCATTGAGATCGAAGAAAACCGTGACAATCTGATCGAACTTCTCGAATTTATTTCGGTCTTGGCTCTTCAGGCAGTTTTCATTGGCACAAATGGATCTTTAATTCGACATCATACCCGTATATGTTTATAGTCACTTGTTACAATCTTGTTTAGACGTTATGTATCGTTCTCGACTTCGTACAAAAAATTCCTGAGCGATGTCTACGCGTCGTCGTTTCTGGTCGAAATTCAGCAGTTTCGGAATAAATTTTGCTGCTATATGTTTCATGCCAAAAACATCCGAAAACATTGCTTGGTATGCGCCAAAGGGTATGCCGACCCCGTCAGCAACCTCTCAGATGGCGATTAGGCGATTTCCCAAAACCATTTTCTTTACTACTTCTGCACTGTCGACAGTAATTTATGTGCCGCGACGTCCAGGTCGATCGTCGTCTTCTATCTCTTCTCGACTCTCTCTGAAACGTTTACACCACTCATAAACTCTTGTCTTACTCGTAGCATATACGGCAAAAATCAGTCAACATTTCGAGTGCCGTGCTGCACTGTGTTCCATTATTCAAGCAAAATTTAATGCAAATGCTTTAACTCATATTTTTCGAAAGTAAAAAATCGTGTAACACGTATAACCTTTTCGACTGTCGACAGCAAACTAAATACTCAAAACAGGTGAAAATTCAAACATAAATCAGGAACATGTGTATCAGAAAATTTTGAATATCGGATGTATACAGCCCGCGAAATTAAAAAATTCCCTTGACTGTTTTTTTACCTAAATCGAAACAAGGCCCCGGGAGTAGACAACATTCCATTAGAACTACTGACGGCCTTGGGAGAGCCACTCCTGACATAACTCTACCATCTGGTGTGCAAGATGTATGAGACAGGCGAAATTCCCTCAGACTTCAAGAAGAATATAATAATTCCAATCCCAAAAAAGCAGGTGTTCACAGATGTGAAAATTACCGAACTATCAGTTTGATAAGTCAAGGCTGCAAAATACTAACGCGAATTCTTAACAGACAAATGGAAAAACTGGTAGAAGCCGACCTCGGGGAAGATCAGTTTGAATTCCGTAGAAATGTTGGAACACGTGAGGCAATATTGACCCTACGATTTATCTTAGAAGAAAGATTAAGGAAAGGCAAACCTACGCTTCTATCATTTGACAATGTTGACTGGAATACTCTGTTTCAAATTGTGAAGGTGGCAGGGGTAAAATACAGGGAGCGAAAGGCAATTTACAATTTGTTCAGAAATCCGATGGCAGTTATAAGAGTCGAGGGACATGAAAGGGAAGCAGTGGTTGGGAACGGAGTGAGACAGGGTTGTAGCCTCTCCCCGATGCTATTCAATCTGTATATTGTGCAAGCAGTAAAGGAAACAAAAGAAAAATTTGGAGTAGGTATTAAAATCCATGGAGAAGAAATAAACACTATGAGGTTTGCCGATGACATTGTAATTCTGTCAGAGACAGCAAAGGACTTGGAAGAGCAGTTGAACGGAATGGACAGTGTCTTGAAAGGAGGATATAAGATGAACATCAACAAAAGGAAAACGAGGATAATGGCATGTAGTCGAATTAAATCGAGTGATGCTGAGGGAATTAGATTAGGAAATGAGACACTTAAAGTAGTAAAGGAGTTTTGCTATTTGGGGACCAAAATACTGATGATGGTCGAAGTAGAGAGGATATCAAATGTAGACTGGCAATGGAAAGGAAAGCGTTTCTGAAGAAGAGAAATTTGTTAACGTCGAGTACAGATTTAAGTGTCAGGAAGTCGTTTATGAAAGTATTTGTATGGAGTGTAGCCATGTATGGAAGTGAAACATGGACAATAAATAGTTTAAACAAGAAACGAATAGAAGCTTTCGAAATGTGGTGCTACAGAAGATTGCTGAAGATTAGATGGGTAGATCACATAACTAATGGGGAGTTATTGAATAGAACTGGTAAGAAGAGGAGTTTGTGGCACAACTTGACTAGGAGATGTAGGAGATGTTCTGAGGCGTGAAGGGATCACCAATTTAGTACTGGAGGGCAGCGTGGAGGGTAAAAATCGTAGAGGGAGACGAAGAGAAGAATACAGTAAGCATATTCAGAAGGACGTAGGCTGCAGTAGGTACTGGGAGATGAAGAAGCTTGCACAGGATAGAGTAGCATGGAGAGCTGCATCAAACCAGTCTCAGGACTGAGGACCACAACAACAAACATACTTTTTGCTCTGTTCGGCTGATCCCGGTGGAGGTTCGAGTCCTCCCTCGGGCATGGGTGTGTGTGTTTCTCCTTAGCATAATTTAGGTGAAGTAGTGTGTAAGCTTAGGGACTGATGACCTTAGCAGTTAAGTCCCATAAGATTTCACACACATTTGATTTTTTTTTAACTTTTTGATCAGACTTCGTATAATTGAGCAGAAGCATTCTATAATTAACGAAAAGCTTGTATCGAGATCCCAGGAAGGAGCCCTCCCCTTTGAGAAGGCCGCAGAATGTCGTGCGATGGAACGCGCAGGTGAAGACACAGGCGGCGGTCAATTTGTGACGGAGCAGTACGACGCAGTTGGCGGTCCTCCGGTTTCCACAGGTCGCAGCGCAACGCGGCCGCCACTGATAAACTTTGCAGCGTCTGCTTGCGGAGAAGTGAAGCCCAGCAGAGCGGCGCGCCTCGAGGACGGGGCCGGCCGGCGAGCGGACTCGGCCGACAAAGAGGCCCAAACAAGCCACCGCGCTTTCCCGCTTTCCGCCCTCTACGCCCGGTCAATTACAAGGCGGGCCGTTGTTTTTCATTACCGCAGCGGGAAGTCCGCGCAAGAGCTTCCGGCGCGCCGGCGGCTAATGAACGAAGTTATGCGCGGCTCGCCCGCGGCCGGTAATAAGCGGGCGTGCGCGCCCAGTCCGGCTGCTGATGCACTGCCGCCGAGATTGGCAGTCGCAGATATTGCGGCAGGTAGCGAGCGCCCCATATTGGATTTCCGGGCGCGCCTTCCAATTTTGTTTGGCTCGCCGCTTCTTTATATGGGCGGGCCTTTGACCGCGGCCGTTGCCATGGCGACCCGCCTGTCAGAGGGAAGCCTCTTCATAAGCAGACGCGCGGACCGGCCGCCCCCGCGCCCGCCCACCTGCAGCGGAGCTGTCGGGTCGCCGCTGAGCGGCGCTGTTCGTTCCCGGGGCGAATCTCTCTCTCACTCTGCACAAGGACTGTGTGCTAGCGCCGAACAGCCTGGCAGATTAAAACTGTGGGACTCGGACCCGGAAGGTTCCAAATGATCGGAAAAGAGCACAGGTAGACCCAGTCTTCAAGAAGTGTCGTCGAGCAGATGCGCAAAACTATAGGCCTATATCAAATGGCTCTGAGCACTATCGGACTTAACATCTGATGTCATCAGTCCCCTAGAATTTTTTTTTCTTTTTGGTCATCAGTCTGGTTTGATGCGGCCCGCCACGAATTCCTTTCCTGTGCTAACCTCTTCATCTCAGAGTAGCACTTGCAACCTATGTCCTCAATTATTTGCTTGACGTATTCCAATCTCTGTCTTCCTCTACAGTTTTTGCCCTCTACAGCTCCCTCTAGTACCATGGAAGTCATTCCCTCATGTCTTAGCAGATGTCCTATCATCCTGTCCCTTCTCCTTATCAGTGTTTTCCACATATTCCTTTCATCTCCGATTCTGCGTAGAACCTCCTCATTCCTTACCTTATCAGTCCACCTAATTTTCAACATCCGTCTATAGCACCACATCTCAAATGCTTCGATTCTCTTCTGTTCCGATTTTCCCACAGTCCATGTTTCACTACCATACAATGCTGTACTCCAGACGTACATCCTCAGAAATTTCTTCCTCAGATTAAGGCCGGTATTTGATATTAGTAGACTTCTCTTGGCCAGAAATGCCTTTTTTGCCATAGCGAGTCTGCTTTTCATGTCCTCCTTGCTCCGTCCGTCATTGGTTATTTTACTGCCTAGGTAGCAGAATTCCTTAACTTCATTGACTTCGTGACCATCAATCCTGATGTTAAGTTTCTCGCTGTTCTCATTTCTACTACTTCTCATTACCTTCGTCTTTCTTCGATTTACTCTCAAACTATACTGTGTACTCATTACACTGTTCATTCCGTTCAGCAGATCATGTAATTCTTCTTCACTTAGAACTACTTAAACCTAACTAACCTAAGGACAGCACACACATCCATGTTTGAGGCAGTACCTGCGACTGTAGTGATCGCGCGGTTCAAGATTGAAGCGCCTAGAACCGCTCGACCACACCGGCCGGCAGAACTATATTTCTGACATCGATCTGTTGTAGAATTTTAGAACACGTTTTCGCTCGCGTATCGCGTCATTTCTGGAAACCCAGAATCTACTCTGTAGGAATCAACATGGAGTCCGGAAACAGCGATCGTGTGAGACCCAACTCTATTTGTTCATGAGACCCAAAAAATATTAGATACAGGCTCCCACGTAGATGCCATTTTCCTTGACTTCCGGAAGGCGTTCGATACAGTTCCGCACTGTCGCCTGATAAACAAAGTAAGAGCCTACGGAATATCGGACCAGCTGTGTGACTGGATTGAAGAGTTTTTAGCAAAGAGAACACAGCATGTTGTTCTAAATGGAGAGACGTCTACAGACGTTAAAGTAGCCTCTGGCGTGCCACAGGGGAGTGTTATGGGACCATTGCTTTTCACAATATATATACAGGGTGTTTCAAAAATGACCGGTATATTTGAAACGGCAATAAAAACTAAACGAGCAGCGATAGAAATACACCGTTTGTTGCAATATGCTTGGGACAACAGTACATTTTCAGGCGGACAAACTTTCGAAATTACAGTAGTTACAATTTTCAACAACAGATGGCGCTGCAAGTGATGTGAAAGATATAGGAGACAACGCAGTCTGTGGGTGCGCCATTCTGTACGTCGTCTTTCTGCTGTAAGCGTGTGCTGTTCACAACGTGCAAGTGTGCTGTAGACAACATGGTTTATTCCTTAGAACAGAGGATTTTTCTGGTGTTGGAATTCCACCGCCTAGAACACAGTGTTGTTGCAACAAGACGAAGTTTTCAACGGAGGTTTAATGTAACCAAAGGACCGAAAAGCGATACAATAAAGGATCTGTTTGAAAAATTTCAACGAACTGGGAACGTGACGGATGAACGTGCTGGAAAGGTAGGGCGACCACGTACGGCAACCACAGAGGGCAACGCGCAGCTAGTGCAGCAGGTGATCCGACAGCGGCCTCGGGTTTCTGTACGCTGTGTTGCAGCTGCGGTCCAAATGACGCCAACGTCCACGTATCGTCTCATGCGCCAGAGTTTACACCTCTATCCATACAAAATTCAAATGCGGCAACCCCTCAGCGCCGCTACCATTGCTGCACGAGAGACATTCGCTAACGATATAGTGCACAGGATTGATGACGGCGATATGCATGTGGGCAGCATTTGGTTTACTGACGAAGCTTATTTTTACCTGGACAGCTTCGTCAATAACCAGAACTGCCGCATATGGGGAACCGAAAAGCCCCATGTTGCAGTCCCATCGTCCCTGCATCCTCAAAAAGTACTGGTCTGGGCCGCCATTTCTTCCAAAGGAATCATTGGCCCATTTTTCAGATCCGAAACGATTACTGCATCACGCTATCTGGACATTCTTCGTGAATTTGTGGCGGTACAAACTGCCTTAGACGACACTGCGAACACCTCGTGGTTTATGCAAGATGGTTCCCGGCCACATCGCACGGCCGACGTCTTTAATTTCCTGAATGAATATTTCGACGATCGTGTGATAGCTTTGGGCTATCCGAAACATACAGGAGGCGGCGTGGATTGGCCTCCCTATTCGCCAGACATGAACCCCTGTGACTTCTTTCTGTGGGGACACTTGAAAGACCAGGTGTACCGCCAGAATCCAGAAACAACTGAACAGCTGAAGCAGTACATCTCATCTGCATGTGAAGCCATTCCGCCAGACACGTTGTCAAAGGTTTCGGGTAATTTCATTCAGAGACTACGTCATATTATTGCTACGCATGGTGGATATGTGGAAAATATCGTACTATAGAGTTTCCCAGACCGCAGCGCCATCTGTTGTTGAAAATTGTAACTACTGTAATTTCGAAAGTTTGTCTGCCTGAAAATGTACTGTTGTCCCAAGCATATTGCAACAAACGGTGTATTTCTATCGCTGCTCATTTAGTTTTTATTGCCTTTTCAAATATACCGGTCATTTTTGAAACACCCTGTAAATGACCTAGTAGATAGTGTCGGAAGCTCCATGCGCCTTTTCGCGGATGATGCTGTAGTATACAGAGAAGTTGCAGCAATAGAAAATTGCAGCTAAATGCAGGAAGATCTGCTGCGGATAGGCACTTGGCGTAGGGAGTCCCAGCTGACCCTTAACATAGATAAATGTACGCTACGGATACGGTACGCGAATTGGAGCGGCAGTCGCCAAGACAAAGGCGTGTTTCGTTGCAGGATCTTCTCATGAAATTTCAATCACCTACTTTCTTCTCAGAGTGCGAGAATATTTTGCTGGCGTCAGCGTATATAGTGATAAATGGGCATCATAATAAAAATAAGATAAATCAGAGCTCGTTCAGAAAGATGTAAGTGTTTGTTTTCCCGCACTGTGTTCGTGAGTGGGAAGGTACAGAAATAGCTTGATGGTGGTTCGGTGAATCCTTTGCAAGGCACTTTATTGTGAATTGCGAAGTGAACATGTAGGTGTAAATGTAGATAGGTAGAGCTCCAGTAGTGACCACTGAGCCAGATCGCTGGTCGATCATCAGCGATAGGCTTGTTATCTCTGGCGCGTCCCCGGGCATGAGCATCTTTGCGTTTTCGGCTAGGGCGCGCGGGACGGCGAGAGGCAGTCTGCTTGGGGCGGCCGGTGAGACTGGCCGAGTTGTGGCTCGGGCGTAAGCACACGTGTGACGTCTGTTACGCTGGGGCTCTTTGCTAATCGTGAAACTCCTGCGGCGGTTACTGGTTGCCTGGAAGGCATTTCATACAAACTGTGCCGAGCCTGGCAGTGAGAGGGGAGTCCGGAGTTGGTGTTGGCCCAGATGTTTGTACGAATTGAGGTGCCTGTGTGAGAAGCGCGGCGTGGGCCTGTCGGTTGCTTCGTCCTTCTGGCGGCCACCGCAAGCGGATGTTCGGCCGGAATGTCTACAGTTTGTGGTGAGCATAGTGTGAACAAGTTCTCTTAGGATGTGCTCCCAGCCTGACTCTTAGCCTGTGTTATTTGTGGGTGCCGACCCCTTGTCTGTTACTGCTTATGGATGTCCTGTAAGATTTCAGAGCAAAACTGGGTTTTTGTGGCATTCTATGTTTCTGGCTCAGCCTCCGCCTAGAAAGGGGAAAGATTTGTGTCTCAACTGAAAGGGGGGGGGGGTTCGATTGGACATCTTTTGGAATTCCTTGATGCTGTAATTTAAACATATTCAGAATAAGCGCCTGTTTCTTTGGGACACTGCAGTTCAAACAGGAGTGGCGTAATGTTAATGAGTATTTGTCAAATGAAGTGTATGTAATGTCTTGCTGTTTTCTGGGGCACGCAGCTGTGTTATTGAACTCATATTGAAGTGTTATGTTGAGTGAACGACTGCTCCTCACGTGAGTGTATTCTTTGAGTAGTACTGTAAGGCTTTTTGGATATTTTTCAGTGGGGTGTATTGATTCAATTTTGTTTTTCTCTTTCTTTGAATTACGGTAAATTGTCCAGTTTATCTGGTTATTGGCTTAACTCGCGCTTCACGCATTTAATCAGCTGTTTTTTAAATGGTTTCTTTTATTCCTGTATAATGTCAGATTCAAATGTAACTTCATTCATGTTATTTGAAATAAATGTGTTGGACTGACCTTAATGAATTATGTGCAATCGAAGTAAGGGACCCAGTCCTTCATAAGTGCTTAACAGTGGCGTGTGGTTCGGGTTGTGAGCCCCGTGCTCGTACCAACCACTAAAAAAAATTAGTGAAATTATAGTGGGCACAGTAATATTTCCCACGTCCCGTACCTGAGTGGAAAGAGAAGAAGCCCTAATCTGTGGTACAGTGGGAAGTACCAGCTGTCATACAGCTCGTAATTGCTCCCAGTGTATATGCTAGAGTTGGATAAAAAGTATCGCCACTACTGTCATATTTTCTTCAGTTGAAACTTCCGGGCTGAGAGGCCGTGGTCGATGTATAAAATTTCCACCTGACGTTTCGTCTCCATCTGCGGGAGACATCTTCTGAGGTCGACCGGCTACAGCCACTGAGGCACCATGTACTCTCGCATTTATAGAGCGCAGAGAGAGCACCACCATTCGTCACGTGATGCCGACGGTACGCCTATCTTTGGAATGCGTCATCATTCTCGATTAAGAGTAATGGATTGTCATTCTGCTGGTGCAACGTCGACATCCATATTTTGTCCAACTTTAAAACTTCCTCTTTTCTATTGAAATTGTTGTGGTGTTTGTGAATTTCTATTGCTTCTCTATACATGCAGGCATGATAATGGGATGTTCGTGCTAGAACGCTTGTCTCATTAAATCTAATTTCGTGATTCCCATCTCGAAAAACATGCTCAGCTACGACCGATTTTTCGATGTATCCTAAGCGACAATTTCTTTTATGTTCGGCTAACCGGGTGTTTACACTTCTTTTCGTTGTTCCAATATATATATACTTGTCCACAACTGCATGGAATTTTGTATACCCCAGGTGTTGCTAGGAGATGTCGGGCGTCTTTTGCAGTTTTTAAATATTGCTTAATCTTCTTGGTGGGTCTGAAGATTGTTTCGATCCCATACTTGGCCAGAACTTTCCCGACACGGTCCGTAACCTTATTAATAAACGGTAGGAAAACTTTTCCAGTAGGTGACCGTTGTTGCTCTGGACTTCTGGCTTCTTTTCTTCTTTGATGGAGGGCTCGATGGATTTCCTTGCCGGTATATCCGTTTTTGATGAAGGCTGACCGTAGGTGATTCAGTTCACCTTGTAAGTAAGCCGGCTCGCAGATTTTGTTGGCTCTGTCCACCAAGGCTTTAATGACACCTCTTTTTTGCCTAGGATGATGGTTAGATTCCTTGTGGAGGTATCGATCCGTGTGAGTGTTCTTGCTATATACCTTATGGCCCAGCGTCCCATCCACCCGTTTAATTACCGACACATGCAAGAAATTGAGTTGACCGTTGCTCTCTTTCTCCATCGGAAACTGTATCTTCGGGTTAATACTGTTCAGATGCACGAAGAAGACATCCAACTTCTTCACCATGAGTCCACACTACAAATGTGTCATCAACATAGCGGTCCCATTTAGCAAGCTTTTTACTGGCAGTCTGCAGCGCTCGCTGTTCGAAGATCTCCATAAATAAATTGGCAACAGCTGGGCTGAGAGGGCTTCCCATCGCCACCCTGCCGATCTCTTCGTAAAACTCGTTGTTGAACTGGAAATAAGTTGTCGTCAGGCTGTGTTTAAATAAAGCCACTATGTCAGTCGTAAAAAATCTGCTACATATGAAATAGCTTCGTTTACAGGCACCATGGTAAACAATGACACTACATCGAAGCTCACAAGAATATCACATGGGCTGACGTTAATCTCCCTCAGTTTTTCAATAAAATGCGCCGAGTTTTTAATGTAACTGTCCGTTCTGCCGATGTGTGGTTGCAGATGGAGACGAAACGTCAGGTGGAAATTTTATACATCGACCACGGCCTCTCAGCCCGGAAGTTTTAACTGAAGACAACACCGGCCGTGAAAGCCTACATTGTATGACTACTGTCATAATTCATACCAAACTTTATTGGCAGACGTTCACCAGATTCGTGCCCTCGATATGATCGCTCCGCTTGTCACTCACCGTTCCTCACACAGAATTTCACCGCAGCGCTTCCATCTGTGTCGATATCTCGCAAGGACCGCCCTATGGCACGGATGATCTCTTCTCTCCTACTGCAGCACGCGCTACGAACACCTTCCTTCATTTTGGTGAACAGGTCATAAGCGCACAGTCTCATATCGGGTGAAGCGGTGGATGTTCCAGTATCTCCACGTACGCCGCAGCTCCTGTACAGGCTACACCTTGTGGAATCGCGCATTGTCACGGTGCCTGTCAGAGCGACAAGCTGCTGTCTCTTTCTTCCCTGTGCTGGACGAAAGTGGTGTCGCAAGATCCCAGCAGTAGGCTCCAGTTACCACCTGCCCCTGCTGTACACCGTGATGCGTGATCCAGAATCAAGCCATGGACACCATAAGCCACAATTGCTATCACTTTGGTACCAGCTGCTTCACGGTACGTTCTGTGCGCTAGTAGAACCAGGGCGTTCCCGTTCACTGGATTGTCGCTTTAATCGTGGTTCGTTAGACCGAGCCCAGGTTTCGTCCACAGTGACGATGCTTCCAAGGAAGCCTTCACCCTCCCTGTGGCAGCGATTGAGCAATTCCTCCACAAGTGCATAACGATGCGACTGTGGCCCCTCGGTCATTGCATGCGGCACACAACACCATCCTTGCCGTAGGATGGTCCTTGCAAGACGTCCATAGAGGTGGAAGTGCTCGCGGTGTACTACGCCCTCTATCTGTGTGGGGAAATTGACAGAGACGCGGGGTGATTATACGAGGTGCATTCAAGTTCTAAGGCCTCCGATTTTTTTTTCTAATTAACTACTCACCCAAAATCGATGAAACTGGCGTTACTTCTCGACGTAATCGCCCTGCAGACGTACACATTTTTCACAACGCTCACGCCATGATTCCATGGCAGCGGCGAAGGCTTCTTTAGGAGTCTGTTTTGACCACCGGAAAATCGCTGAGGCAATAGCAGCACAGCTGGTGAATGTGCGGCCACAGACAGTGTCTTTCATTGTTGGAAAAAGCCAAAAGTCACTAGGAGACAGGTCAGGTGAGTAGGGAGCATGAGGAATCACTTCAAAGTTGTTATCACGAAGAAACTGTTGCGTAACGTTAGCTCGATGTGCGGGTGCGTTGTCTTGGTGAAACAGCACACGCGCAGCCCTTCCCGGACGATTTGTTGCAGTGCAGGAAGGAAATTGTTCTTCAAAACATTTTCGTAGTATGCACCTGTTACCGTAGTGCCCTTTGGAACGCAACGGGTAAGGATTACGCCCTCGCTGTCCCAGAACATGGACACCATTATTTTTTCAGCACTGCCGGTTACCCGAAATTTTTTTGGTGGCGGTGAATCTGTGTGCTTCCATTGAGCTGACTGGCGCTTTGTTTCTGGATCGAAAAATGGCATCCACGTCTCATCCATTGTCACAACCGACGAACAGAAAGTCCCATTCATGCTGTCGTTGTGCGTCAACATCGCTCGGCAACATCTCACACGGGCAGCCGTGTGGTCGTCTGTCAGCATTCGTGGCACCCACCTGGATGACACATTTCGCATTTTCAGGTCGTCATGCAGGATTGTGTGCACAGAACCCACAGAAATGCCAACTCTGGAGGCGATCTGTTCAACAGTCATTCGGCGATCCCCCAAAACAATTCTCTCCACTTTCTCGGTCATGTCGTCAGACCGGCTTGTGCGAGCCCGAGGTTGTCACACGATGTTCTTTCTGCCTTCATTAAAGTGTCGCACCCACGAACGCACTTTCGACACATCCATAACTCCATCACCACATGTCTCCTTCAACTGTCGATGAATTTCAATTGGTTTCACACCACGCAAATTCAGAAAACGAATGATTGCACACTGTTCAAGTAAGGAAAACGTCGCCATTTCAAGTATTTAAAACAGTTCTCATTCTCGCCGCTGGCGGTAAAATTCCATCTGCCGTCCGGTGCTGCCATCTCTGGGAAGTATTGACAATGAACGCGGCCTCATTTTAAAACAATGCGCATGTTTCTATCTCTTTCCAGTCCGGAGAAAAAAAATCGGAGGCCTTAGAATTTGAATGCACCTCTTATTTAGAGCATGTAATACGGTGAATATCTGTCAATAAAATCTGGTCTGAATTTTGACAGTGTTGCCACCGCTTTTTATCAAACCCATCTATTACTGGCGCAATCGTCACCCAGAGAACGGAAATATTATGAAGACCTTTTATAATTTGGGCAGTTCGACAGTTGGAACCTTGGAAATTTCTAATCAGCACATACTCTGACAAATACAGTGGGGTACCCAGAGGGCCCTTCCAGTAAGGTGGAGTGAGGCCGCCTCATTGAACGGAGGTTGTGCTGATGGCTCAAATGGCTCTGAGCACTATGGGACTTACCTGCTTTGGTCATCAGTCCCCTAGAACTTAGAACTACTTAAACCTAACTAACCTAAGGACATCACACACATCGATGCCCAAGGCAGAATTCGAACCTGGGACAGCGGTCGCACGGTTCCAGACTGTAGCGCCTAGAACCGCTCGGCCACTCCGGCCGGCGGTTGTGTTGAAAAATAGGCTTTTGAGCTGAAAAAGTGAAGAATAATAAGCTGCATTGGAATCCTGAAAAAAAAGCCTGCTTTGACAAGAAGTGTGTTGCATTACTTATTCAACGCCCGTCGTGCAACAATCTGACGTCTGGGGTTCACTGCCATCTATCACCCTCCGTCCGGTTCTAGCTTCGTCCCGTCCAACGTTCAGCTGTTTCCAGAACTTAAAGAACATCTTCGAGGATTCTACAGTGACGATATAAAGGAACTGGATTCCATTTGCGAGACATGTGTTCGTTGTCAATGTGACTTTCCACATCTACATCTGCATCTACATCCACACTCCGCAAGCCACCTGACGGTGTGTGGCGGAGGGTACCTTGAGTACCTCTATCGGTTCTCCCTTCTATTCCAGTCTCGTATTGTTCGTGGAAAGAAGGATTGTCGGTATGCCTCTGTGTGGGCTCTAATCTCTCTGATTTTATCCTCATGGTCTCTTCGCGAGATATACGTAGGAGGCAGCAATATACTGCTTGACTCCTCGGTGAAGGTATGTTCTCGAAACTTCAACAAAAGCTCGTACCGGGCTACTGAGCGTCTCTCCTGCAGAGTCTTCCACTGGAGTTTATCTGTCATCTCCGTAACGCTTTCGCGATTACTAAATGATCCTGTAACGAAGCGCGCTGCTCTCCGTTGGATCTTCTATCAACCCTATCTGGTACGGATCCCACACTGGTGAGCAGTATTCAAGCAGTGGGCGAACAAGCGTACTGTAACCTATTTCCTTTGTTTTCGGATTGCATTTCCTTAGGATTCTTCCAATGAATCTCTGTCTGGCATCTGCTTTACCGACGATCAACTTTATACGGTCATTCCATTTTAAATCACTCCTAACGCTTACTCCCAGATAATTTATGGAATTAACTGCTTCCAGTTGCTGGCCTGCTATATTGTAGCTAAATGATAAGGGATCTTTCTTTCTATGTATTCGCAGCACATTACACTTGTCTACATTGAGATTCAATTGCCATTCCCTGCACTATGCGTCAATTGGCTGCAGATCCTCCTGCATTTCCTTGAGAAATATGCAGACATGAAGAATAAAGATGTCGAATGTTAATAACCTTTGTATTCCAGAATGAGATTTTCACTCTGCAGCGGAGTGTGCGCTGATATGAAACTTCCTGGCAGATTAAAACTGTGTGCCCGACCGAGACTCGAACTCGGGACCTTTGCCTTTCGCGGGCAAGTGCTCTACCAACTGAGCTACCGAAGCACGACTCACGCCCGGTACTCACAGCTTTACTTCTGCCAGTACCTCGTCTCCTACCTTCCAAACTTTACAGAAGCTCTCCTGCGAAACTTGCAGAACTAGCACTCCTGAAAGAAAGGATATTGCGGAGACATGGCTTAGCCACAGCCTGGGGGATGTTTCCAGAATGAGATTTTCACTCTGCAGCGGAGTGTGCGCTGATATGAAACTTCCTGGCAGATTAAAACTGTGTGCCCGACCGAGACTCGAACTCGGGACCTTTGCCTTTCGCGGGCAAGTGCTCTACCAACTGAGCTACCGAAGCACGACTCACGCCCGGTACTCACAGCTTTACTTCTGCCAGTACCTCGTCTCCTACCTTCCAAACTTTACAGAAGCTCTCCTGCGAAACTTGCAGAACTAGCACTCCTGAAAGAAAGGATATTGCGGAGACATGGCTTAGCCACAGCCTGGGGGATGTTTCCAGAATGAAATTTTCACTCTGCAGCGGAGTGTGCGCTGATATGAAACTTCCTGGCAGATTAAAACTGTGTGCCCGACCGAGACTCGAACTCGGGACCTTTGCCTTTCGCGGGCAAGTGCTCTACCAACTGAGCTACCGAAGCACGACTCACGCCCGGTACTCACAGCTTTACTTCTGCCAGTACCTCGTCTCCTACCTTCCAAACTTTACAGAAGCTCTCCTGCGAAACTTGCAGAACTAGCACTCCTGAAAGAAAGGATATTGCGGAGACATGGCTTAGCCACAGCCTGAGTCGTGCTTCGGTAGCTCAGTTGGTAGAGCACTTGCCCGCGAAAGGCAAAGGTCCCGAGTTCGAGTCTCGGTCGGGCACACAGTTTTAATCTGCCAGGAAGTTTCAACCTTTGTATTATTTAAAAAGCCGTAAGAGTTTTCACATAAAAGGTTGGTAGACATTGCTTTTCAGCACGCCCTCGTTGAAACGTGGTAAATTACACTGGTGAGGTGCGACGCTGTAACCGCTTCCTACAGCCGATCTGAACGCCATCTGCTGGCGGAATGGGCGCGTGACACGGTAATGACAGGACACAGGATCTTTGTTTCAACTTTAAACAACTAAATATCTCTAAAACGAGGCATAATACGAAAAAAAATTATCTAGCTGAAAAGTTAACAAACCACTGCCCATTAAAATTGCTACACCAAGAAGAAGTGCACATGATAAACTGGTATTCATTGGACAAATATATTATACTAGAACTGACATGTGATTACATTTTCACGCAAATTGGGTGCATAGATCCTCAGAAATCAGTACCCAGAACAACCACCTCTGGCCGTAATAACGGTCTCGATACTCCTGGGCATTGCGTCAAACAGATCTTGGATGGCGTGTACAGGAACAGCTGCCCATGTAGCTTCAAGACGACACCACAGTTCATCAAGAGTAGTGACTGGCGTATTCTGACGAGCCAGTTGCTCGGCCACCATTGACCAGACGTTTTCAGTTGGTGAGAGATCTGGAGAATGTGCTGGCCAGGGCAGCAGTCGAACGTTTTCTGTATCCAGAAAGGCCCGTACAGGACGTGCAACATGCGGCCGTGCATTATCCTGCTGAAATGTAGGGTTTCGCAGGGATCGAATGAAGGGTAGAGCCACGGGTCGTAACACATGTGAAATGTAACGTCTACTGTTCAAAGTGCCGCCAATGCGAACAAGAGGTGACCGAGATGTGTAACCAATGGCACCCTATACCAACACGCCGGGTATAGCGATGCCGAATACACGCTTCCAATGTGCGTTCACCGCGATGTCGCCAAACAGGGATGCGACCATCGTGATGCTGTAAACAGAACCTGGATTCATCCGAAAAAATGACGTTTTGCCATTCGTGCACCTACGTTCGTCGTCGAGTACACCATCGCAGGCGCTCCTGTGTGTTGCAGCGTCAAGGGTAACCGCAGCCACGGTCTCCGAGCTGATAGTCCATGCTGCTCTAAACGTCGTCGAACTGTTCGTGCAGATAGTTGTTGTCTTGCAAACGTCCCCATCTACTGACTCAGGGATCAAGACGTGGGTGCACGATCCGTTACAGCCATGCGGATAAGATGCCTGTCATCTCGACTGCTAGTGATACGAGGCCGTTGGGATCCAGCACGGCGTTCCGTATTATCCTCCTGAACCCACCGATTCCATATTCTGCTAAGTCATTGGATCTCGACCAACGCTAGCAGCAACGTCGCGATACGATAAACCTCAATCGCGATAGGCTACAATGCGAGCTTTATCAAAGTCGGAAACGTGATGGTAAGCATTTCTCCGGTTGTTAACCGCTTTTCGGCTTACAAGGCCAACTTCAGACATTTACTGAGTATTATCACCAAAGAAGTTAAATGTTAGCAGACAACATTGGAAGAGTAGTAACACATCTACACTGAAGTAGAAACACACAGTAAGTCATCTTTGCAACGAAAAAGTAAAAACTGAACAGTACATAAATAACAATGGAGTAGACAGGAAAACCTTTAGCAGAAAATAGGAATAGCATGCCTACATAACAGTTTCTATTACTAAACAAAACTAATAAAATAAAATAAAATAAAATTAGTACTAGACAAGGCTGCATCAGGAGGTATGAAACATGGAGAGTGATACACAACCAATTACAAGAAGAGACAGTTATCAATGCAAATACAGAATACGTAAGGAACTTAAGCAATATCAATAAGATAAACAGAAATTAATAAATGCAGGAAAATGGAGGTGTTTGAGGAAACCTACAGTTTGAGAGTGTGGTGGTACTGCATTTTAACATTAACATTATAATCAACAGTGGCTGCGTACCAGTTTTCATTAAATAAGTGAGCAAAGTAAAATATGAACAGTATTTGATGAGACAACTACAATGGGTGTTAAACATGGACAGTAATACAAGTACCAGTTAAAAGAAAGCCTTAACTATTGAAACTATAGTCTGTATCATTAAGTTGTTTTGTTTGTTGAAGTTGTCTTTGTATTCCACATAGACTCTATTCAGGGTGTCTGATGTAACTTTTATTTGAATGGGTAGCCCGTTCGCTCCAGCTGTTGCAAACCTCTTGATGGAGAGTTTTGAGGATATTGCCATAGATACTGCGCCATTGAAGCCGAAGTGTTTCTTTCGATACGTTGACGACACGTTCGTTATTTGGCCACACGGACGCGAGAAACTAGACGAGTTTTTGGAACACCTCAATGCCATCAAAAGTAATATCCAGTTCACTATGGAGATGGAAAAAGATAATGCATTGCACTTCCTCGACGTCCTTGTCCACCGTAAACGAAATGGGTGCCTTGGCCACAGCGTCTACAGAAAATCCACCCACACAGACCTGTACCTGCACGCCACCAGCCATCATCATCCAGCACAGAAGCGCACAGTATTACAAACATTGGTGCACCGTGCAAGAGTAATATCAGACGACGACGACCTGCCCCACGAACTGAGCCACCTACACAAGGTTTTCAAGAATAACGGCTACTGCGCCCATCAAGTGAAAGAAGTGATTTCGGGGAAATATCAGAATAAGACCACCGACGAAGGGCAGGAAAAGAAACTTGCTTTGCTGCCATTCTGTGGCTCTGTGTCGAGCAAGATAAGCCGCCTCGTGAAAAGACACAAGATCAAATCAATCTTCAGGCATCCAACGAAAATCCGTCAACTACTGAGACCAGTTAAAGATGCAGTAGGTCTCAGAACCCCTGGAGTCAACGAAATACCTTGTGAGTGTGGCCAGAAGTACATCGGACAAACAGTGCGCACTGTGGAACAACGCAAGAAAGAACATGAGACGTATTATCGCCTACGCTATGCAGAGAAATCTGCGTTAGCTGAGCATGCGTTCGAAAACGGTCACCACATAAAATCTGACGATACCTCTGTCGTAAAGTAAAACGAGGATAATGGAATGTAGTCGAATTAAGTCGGGTCTTGCGGAGGGAATTAGATTAGGAAATGAGACGCTTAAAGTAGTAAAGGAGTTTTGCTATTTGGGGAGCAAAATAACTGATGATGGTCGAAGTAGAGAGGATATAAAATGTAGACTGGCAATGGCAAGGAAAGCGTTTCTGAAGAAGAGAAATTTGTTAACATCGAGTATAGATTTAAGTGTCAGGAAGTCGTTTCTGAAAGTATTTGTATGAAGTGTAGCCATGTACGGAATTGAAACATGGACAATAAATAGTTTGGACAAGAAGAGAACAGAAGCTTTCGAAATGTGGTGCTACAGAAGAATGTTGAAGATTAGGTGGGTAGATCACGTAACTAATGAGGAGGTGTTGAATAGGATTGGGGAGAAGAGGAGTTTGTGGCACAACTTGACTAGAAGAAGGGATCGGTTGGTAGGACATGTCCTGAGGCATCAAGGGATCACAAATTTAACATTGGAGGGCAGCGTGGAGGGTAAAAATCGTAGAGGGAGACCAAGAGATGAATACACTAAACAGATTCTGAAGGATGTAGGTTGCAGTAGGTACTGGGAGATGAAGGATCTTGCACAGGATAGATTAGCATGGAGAGCTGCATCAAACCAGTCTCAGGACTGAAGACCACAACAACAACAACAACAACCTCTGTCGTGGCTCCCACTAACGGCTTCTGGGACAGTTTAATAAAGAAAGCTATTGAAATAAAAATTACCACAAACACCCTGAATAGAGACGGTGGCTTGCAGCTCAGCGCTGCGTGGGGTCCAGCGATCGCGCGGTTGAGGAGGGCACATCGAACGCCGACTCAAAACATGCCCATATGTGGCAATGTCACGGGCACCAGTGACGTCACAGCCGGCAGATAGCGTATATAAGGGCGCACCACCAGCCCACTTGACAATGGCCAAGGAGCGCTTGGCCGAAAGCTAGTGTAGTTTTAAGCAATCGACGCGGTTGGAAACCCGAGAACATTTTATTCAGCTTGTATGTTACTTGGGCTAAGGCCCTATAAACCTGGTGATCTGGCACAGAGGGTTAGGTTTTGTGAATGGGTTTTGAAGCAGTTACGTGACGGTGAAATGGACCCTTACCCCATTCTGTTTTCAGATCAGGCTTGGTTCCATTTACATGGGTGTTAATTCCCAAAACTTTCGGCAATGGAGTACGGATAGACTACTTTGCTTTCACGTTCAGAAAATAGGAGTGTGGTGAGCAGTTACTGGTGACAGAACAATAAGGCATATTTTATTATTGACACTGTTAACAGTGAAAGAAATGTACAAAGCATTTTGCAACCTTTTTTTAATGAAGCAAGTGAAAGAGAACGAAGTTTCGCGTTTTTTTCAGCAGGATTCAGCAAGACCTAGTACGGCCAATGCACGCAGTTCACGATGTGACGATATTGCCGTGCCTGTGTTACGACCCAATGCATCGTAGTTCGGAATAATACAGGCACCGTAATCTGGTATTTATCCGCCGACATCGGGCAAGTGACTTTCAAGTACAATGTCTCGACTGTATAGGAATATAGCGTCCCGTCGACAGCGAAGTAATTACAGTCAGGAATACATGTAATGAGTGTACGAATACAGGTCGACGACATACGGAGATTTGGGTCCAAACCGCGAGTCGTGCTCGGGTAACCAAATACACTCCTGGAAATGGAAAAAAGAACACATTGACACAGGTGTGTCAGACCCACCATACTTGCTCCGGACACTGCGAGAGGGCTGTACAAGCAATGATCACACGCACGGCACAGCGGACACACCAGGAACCGCGGTGTTGGCCGTCGAATGGCGCTAGCTGCGCAGCATTTGTGCACCGCCGCCGTCAGTGTCAGCCAGTTTGCCGTGGCATACGGAGCTCCATCGCAGTCTTTAACACTGGTAGCATGCCGCGACAGCATGGACGTGAACCGTATGTGCAGTTGACGGACTTTGAGCGAGGGCGTATAGTGGGCATGCGGGAGGCCGGGTGGACGTACCGCCGAATTGCTCAACACGTGGGGCGTGAGGTCTCCACAGTACATCGATGTTGTCGCCAGTGGTCGGCGGAAGGTGCACGTGCCCGTCGACCTGGGACCGGACCGCAGCGACGCACGGATGCACGCCAAGACCGTAGGATCCTACGCAGTGCCGTAGGGGACCGCACCGCCACTTCCCAGCAAATTAGGGACACTGTTGCTCCTGGGGTATCGGCGAGGACCATTCGCAACCGTCTCCATGAAGCTGGGCTACGGTCCCGCACACCGTTAGGCCGTCTTCCGTTCACGCCCCAACATCGTGCAGCCCGCCTCCAGTGGTGTCGCGACAGGCGTGAATGGAGGGACGAATGGAGACGTGTCGTCTTCAGCGATGAGAGTCGCTTCTGCCTTGGTGCCAATGATGGTCGTATGCGTGTTTGGCGCCGTGCAGGTGAGCGCCACAATCAGGACTGCATACGACCGAGGCACACAGGGCCAACACCCGTCATCATGGTGTGGGGAGCGATCTCCTACACTGGCCGTACACCACTGGTGATCGTCGAGGGGACACTGAATAGTGCACGGTACATCCAAACCGTCATCGAACCCATCGTTCTACCATTCCTAGACCGGCAAGGGAACTTGCTGTTCCAACAGGACAATGCACGTCCGCATGTATCCCGTGCCACCCAACGTGCTCTAGAAGGTGTAAGTCAACTACCCTGGCCAGCAAGATCTCCGGATCTGTCCCCCATTGAGCATGTTTGGGACTGGATGAAGCGTCGTCTCACGCGGTCTGCACGTCCAGCACGAACGCTGGTCCAACTGAGGCGCCAGGTGGAAATGGCATGGCAAGCCGTTCCACAGGACTACATCCAGCATCTCTACGATCGTCTCCATGGGAGAATAGCAGCCTGCATTGCTGCGAAAGGTGGATATACACTGTACTAGTGCCGACATTGTGCATGCTCTGTTGCCTGTGTCTATGTGCCTGTGGTTCTGTCAGTGTGATCATGTGATGTATCTGACCCCAGGAATGTGTCAATAAAGTTTCCCCTTCCTGGGACAATGAATTCATGGTGTTCTTATTTCAATTTCCAGGAGTGTAGTAAGGCGACTGCTGGCGATAAGCGGGAAATCCGAGTTCGTACCCCGTCCAGCACAAATTTTCATTGTGTAAGGGGTTCACCACTCTGTTGGAGCATATGTAATCTCGATGTAGTATTGCTCACTTGCTAGAACGACAATTCACAGGCGCTGCCTGGGACATAAAATATCTTTGCCCCTGTCAAAAGAGAGCTGCAATAGAGTCGCAGGCCAGAGCAGTCTCTGCAGCAGTTGCAGTCGCTCGCTGCTACAGTGTAGTTGTAGTCTGTCGCTGGTGGAGCGCAGTTTACAGTTAGTAGTTGTTAAAGACACAGTGCAGAACAAATTGTAAAATTTTAATATATGGAACTGAATAATAATTGTGATCAGCCGCAGAGCTAAATGATACCATGCAATGAGATGATAATGAACAAATGGCATATACAGGGTGAGTCACCTAACGTTACCGCTGGATATATTTCGTAAACCACATCAAATACTGACGAACCGATTCCACAGACCGAACGTAGGAGAGGGGCTAGTGTAATTGTTTAATACAACCACGTTACTTTTGTTAGCACATCTGAACATATAGACAAATACGTAATCAATGCCGTTTGCTGCACCGTAAAATGTTAATTACATCCGGAGATATTGTAACCTAAATTTGACGCTTGAAACCTCCGACGTTCAGTTGCGTGTTGTAACAAACACGGGCATAAATTGGCCAGCCCGTTCTCCTGATCTTACACCTCTGGACTTCTTTCTGTGGGGTACGTTAAAGGAGAATGTGTACCGTGATGTGCCTACAACCCCAGAGGATATGAAACAACTTATTGTGGCAGCCTGCGGCGACATTACACCAGATGTACTGCGGCGTGTACGACATTCATTACGCCAGAGATTGCAATTGTGCGCAGCAAATGATGGCCACCACATTGAACATCTATTGGCCTGACAAGTCGGGACACACTCTATTCCACTCCGTAATTGAAAACGGAAACCACGTGTGTACGTGTACCTCACCTCTCATGGTAATGCACATGTGCATCAGTGAAAAAGACCAATAAAAAGGTGTTAGCACGTGGACGTAATGTGCTGTTCCAGTCTCTTCTGTACCTAAGGTCCATCACCGTTCCCTTTGGATCCCTACGTAATTCGGTGCTCTCCGATAAACACGATCGACAGCGGGGGAGTGGTACTCAAGCGTCAACTTTAGGTTACAATATCTCCGGATGTAATTAACATTTTACAATGCAACAAACGTGACTGATTACGTATTGGTTTATATGTTCAGATGTGCTAACAGAACTAACGTGGTTCCATTTAAAAAAAACGTAGGTTTGTGTTAAAAACATACTTCCGTGCATTTTTTATGGTCTGTATTAACCAATTACACTAGCCCCTCTCGTTCGGTCTGTGGAATCGATTCGTCAGTATTTGATGTGGCTTACGAAATATATCCAGCGGTAATGTTAGGTGACTCACACTGTATATGGCTCTGAGCAGTATGGGACTTAACATCTGAGGTCGTCAGTCCCCTAGAACTTAGAACTACTTAAACCTAACTAACCTAAGGGCATCACACACATTCATGCCCGAGGCAGAACCTGCGACCGTAGCGGTCGTGCGGTTCCAGACTGTAGCACCTATAACCGCTCGGCCATCCCGGCCGGCGATGAACAAATGAATAATTGTTAATGTAATGAAAAGTCAACAGTGTAATTAAGTCAACCATCTATTGCAAGGTAAATTTTATTATTTTTATTGGCATGCGCGTAGTTAAGTCACTTGTCTGAGATGTTAATATGAATTTGTTTCAATCATTTCTTTTGTGATTCGTCAGCACCAGTTGACCCAGATTTGTAATATATTCAGTTTTCCCGTGTAATGGATTGTAGATCTTTATCAATAACGTAAAAAAGTTTCAGAATATAATTGTTTTTACCAGTCAGCTATAAAAGTATAATTTCCCCTTAAGGCATTTCCAGTCCCAATCCAGTCATTTATCTAAATTAAAATATTCCAGAATTTTTGTCAGATCATATTCATGTGTTCTTTAGTAATCAAACGACCAGCTGTGCAGCTGTGTCACTAAGTAAAGTCAGTTTTTCTCGTAATTCAGATCTCAGACAGATGTTATCCAGTATTAGTAGATAGGCCAGCATTGCACTAAGCTGTGCCATTTACGAGCACCAGCGTTATGCGGCAACACCATCACGAGGTAAGAATTTTTCAGTTTATTTCTCACGGACAGACTCAGATTGATTTCACAGGGCCATGGCGTAGCGCTGCTTAAGTCAAAATTTATTAGTTTTTCATCAGTTAAAATTTATCAGTTTTCATACGCCCTAATTTAATTATCCAAATTTAATGATTTTTATTTTTATTTTCTGTTCGGGAAGGTTACACATCATTATTTTGTATTTTTTATTTATACGGGGAGGTTACAATTGTTTTCACTCCATTATACAGCTGATGGTTGCCCACATTCGCAATGGCGAATGCATTTCGTGTAATTCATGATGTTTTCAATGACAGAGTCGTTAGCAACAATATCTGTCCCGTTCAAGGTCCGGATTTAGCCCTGTGCGATTTCCATTTGTGGGGAGGAATAAAGTGTACACAAAAAAATCTGCACTCTGTACAGGAACTCAAGCATATTATCGGCGATTCAATTAATACAATTTCACAAAGAGAATTACATCTTGTGTTGAATAATTTCTTGAGCAGACTTTAGAAATGCGTGGAAAACAATGACACGCAGTTCCAGCATCTTCTTGCATGACACGGGTGAGTAGAAACATTTTTGGCGTATGTTTTACCTTTAGTACTGCGGTAGTAGACGGGCGACAAAGCATCTGGTTCGCCTAGCAACGGAACCCTCGCTGCCCTCCGAGTACTGTGCTGTCCGTGTGGTCATCAGATAAATGCAACACCCTAAAGATGGGAGTTGGCGCTGGCAAAGCGACATCTGAACGAGGGAATTAACAGTGTTGACTTTGGGGCTCGTCGCTACATACGATACTGTTACATCGCTGTTCACACCATCCCCAATCAGGACATAAAATTAATTTTTCCATTCAGTTCGCGATAATTTACATGCGTGTTGTTGCAACGCTAGGGATGGTGCTCGATACGTTGCACACTATCCAGCGTTATAATGGTGGGCGGCATTCTCAGCGATATATCGCTTGTCCTCTGGACAATGTGCCTGTACTCTCTCTCTCACTCTCTCTCTCTCTCTCTCTCTCTCTCTCTGGCTCTCTCTCTCTCTTCGACACCGCCACATACGAGCGGTTTACCAGGCTGTTTCAAGCAGTATTCCGAACGCCACAATATCATGTAGTTCTGTTATGCTTATCTGCAGTCGCAGTTAATCAGCGCCTGGCGACCAACAAAGAGTGAACCACGAGTTCAAATTAACCTTGTTGTGCAGTGAACAGCTGTTAATGTCCCTTCTTTGGCGTTTTAATCAGTTCGGAGGCTGCAAACCCACCCAGGCACAGCTGTAGCAGGGGATGACCATTGGAGGGCACTGATTAAAAACGGCAAAGAAGCGACATTACCAGCTTTCCCCTGCAATGGACAACTGCACCACAGGGGTAATTCATCTCGTCTATTAACATTTCTTTTTTTAGGCTGGTGTGGGGGACTGTAAACTATTTTATAGAATACATTATATTTTCATGTCAAGACAAGTATTTTGTGTACAAACATGCAGTCTGTATTACGCGAAAATATCTCAGTTCTTTTTCATTTATTAGGCCAATAATTTAACTACAAATATTTACACTATACATTAAGAATGTAGCACACACAACACTGGTGTAATATTCTACAATACAGGGTGATTCAAAAAGAATACCACAACTTTAAAAATGTGTATTTAATGAAAGAAACATAATATAACCTTCTGTTATACATCATTACAAAGAGTATTTAAAAAGGTTTTTTTCACTCAAAAACAAGTTCAGAGATGTTCAATATGGCCCCCTCCAGACACTCGAGCAATATCAACCCGATACTCCAACTCGTTCCACACTCTCTGTAGCATATCAGGCGTAACAGTTTGGATAGCTGCTGTTATTTCTCGTTTCAAATCATCAATGGTGGCTGGGAGAGGTGGCCGAAACACCATATCCTTAACATACCCCCATAAGAAAAAATCGCAGGGAGTAAGATCAGGGCTTCTTGGAGGCCAGTGATGAAGTGCTCTGTCACGGGCTGCCTGGCGGCCGATCCATCGCCTCGGGTAGTTGACGTTCAGGTAGTTACGGACAGATAAGTGCCAATGTGGTGGCGCTCCATCCTGCTGAAATATGAATTGTTGTGCTTCTTGTTCGAGCTGAGGGAACAGCCAATTCTCTAACATCTCCAGATACTGTAGTCCAGTTACAGTAGCACCTTCGAAGAAAAAGGGACCAAAAACTTTATTGGCTGAAATGGCACAGAAAACGTTCACCTTAGGCGAGTCACGTTCATACTGAGTTGTTTCCCGCGGATTCTCAGTGCCCCATATACAGACATTGTGACGGTTGACTTTCCCGTTAGTGTGGAAATTGCTTCATCACTAAACACAATCTTTGAAACGAAAGATTCATCTGTTTCCATTTGAGCAAGGATAAAATCACAGAAATCGATTCTTTTAATCTTATCAGCTGCAGACAGTGCTTGAACCAATTTCAGACGATAAGGTTTCATAACTAACCTTTTTCGTAGGACTCTCCACACAGTTGATTGTGGAATTTGCAGCTCTCTGCTAGCTCTGCGAGTCGATTTTCCTGGGCTGCGAACAAATGCTTGCTGGATGCGTGCTACATTTTCATCACTCGTTCTCGGCCGTCCAGAACTTTTCCCTTTGCACAAACACCCATTCTCTGTAAACTGTTTATACCAACGTTTAATACACCACCTATCAGGAGGTTTAACACCATACTTCGTTCGAAATGCACGCTGAACAACTGTCGTCGATTCACTTCTGCCGTACTCAATAACACAAAAAGCTTTCTGTTGAGCGGTCGCCATCTTAGCATCAACTGACGCTGACGCCTACTCAACAGCGCCTCAAGCGAACAAATGTACAACTAAATGAAACTTTATAGCTCCCTTAATTCGCCAACAGATAGTGCTTAGCTCTGCCTTTTGTCGTTGCAGAGTTTTAAATTCCTAAAGTTGTGGTATTCTTTTTGAATCACCCTGTATTTATAATTTGTTTCACTAACCGGGTTTCGGCTACGTTATCAGGTACGTATGTGGTGCAGTGAAATTTTGTAGGATCGAAGCTTTGAAACTACTCCATCTATAGAGTATATGCCTTCCAGATCCGCGCGGTCTGAGGCGTCATGTCACGGTCCGCGCGGCTCCTCCTGTCGGAGGTTCGAGTCCTCTCTCGGGTATGGGTGTGTGGGTTGTCCTTAGCATAAGTTAGCTTAAGTAGTGAATAAGCTTAGGGACCGATGACCATAGCAGTTTGGTCCCATAAGACCTTACCACAAATTTCCAATTTGTTTTCCTTTCCCAGAGATGAAAAATGTTAATATTCGAATTAGGAATAAAACTAGAGAGAGTAATTCAGTGTAAGTGCAATGTAAGATTAAAATGAATAACACGTTAAAATGTGTAACACGTTAACTAATGTACTACGGACAAATTTCAACAGTTATAAATCTGTCATCCAACACACTTATTCTTTGTACCTGGTGATGGCGTAACAGCCAAAAACCGATTCGCGTAATAAATTATAAATACTGCAGAAAATTACACCAGTAATGCCCGTGTTTCATTAGCAATTTATAAAAATTCTGACAAGAACCGACGAAACTGCCAATCAATGCAATTTACACTATGGCTTCCTTATCTCAATGTGTCTGTAGAAACGTTATCGATAGCACCGAGTATGGTTTCCACAACTCTTGTAAATTCCCTGACGGAGAGACAAACTGAATGAAATTGCGGCAGAGTTAAGTATGCCACTGGAATGGATATTAGCGTCCAGGTTGATTCCAGGTTCCTTGCCTTTGTAACCTCCCCACAAAAATAAAAAAATATTATGAATATATAAGAATTATGTTCACATTTTAGTGTAGCCTCAAAAAAGTAAAATTCCTAAACTTCTCAACAGTAAAAAATTATAATAATGTCGTTCACATTCAGTGTAACGTCCCAACCAAAAAAAAATTCAGTAACCTGGTAATAATACAATGTAACTAACCTCTCAATTAAATTGTCGCTCACTTATAACTTTTTAATAATTGACTGTGAGTTTAACCCGGTAAATTTTGGACGTCAGCAGTGCTGCGTCATGGCCCTGAAAGATCATTCTGAATAAAAAAAAAGAAAAATTCTTACCTCAAAGAAGTCGCCGGATAACGCATATATATCTGCTCTTACAATAAATTTTTCTGGCACAGCCCTGTGGAATGCTGCCCGATAGATTTGTCATTTATGAAAGGAAGCAACTGATTTTTCTTTTGCAACAATCGGAATGATCATGCATTGGAGAAATTAGTAAATTCTTTAAATTGAAATGAGTGGTTGTTAAAAGTTGCTTTTTATGAGAAAGATTATTATTAGGAGATTTTTAAAACATTTACATGGGATTTGAGATAACAATACCACATATGCGCGAGGCTGCTTTTTACCTTATACAATAATGCTCCTCCGGCATCGCTGCACCACGACCGGCCCAGCCAACACGATACACCAGACCAGACCAGACTGCTCGCTAGCAACAACTTACTCCTACTGCTACACAGTTCCTACTGCAGTCAACACTGCTCTATGGTCTGAGATTCTCTTATACCTTGCATAGCGCAGGCAGCGCGTGAGCAATACATCGAAGTTACATCTGCTCGGTCCTCTTACAACTTCCATATGGCATTCGATAACCTTCCAGATTGTCGCCTGGTGGACAAAATATGACCGTAGGGAATATCAAACCAACTGTCTGATAGGACAGAAGAGTTCCTACCAAACAGAACACAGAATGTCATTCTTTATGTCCAGAAATCTTCAGAGAGAAAAGTAGTTTCGACAATCCAAGCCGTAATAAACTCATCACGTTTCACAATATACACACATCAAAGAAACGTTTTGCATCACCCCGATCCCAGATCTCCTCAAGATAGACATTGACTGTGGATATTGTATCACAGACATAGAGAGGTCACTAAACCCGCCCAGAGATGTAAACAACCATGCATGAACAGCGCGTATTAAACGGAGGGAGTCAGACAGCCAATCAGTTCCAGTTATTCCACCAGGAAATATGTACACAGCTCGTGTTGTCTGTAGTTCAACTATGACTAGACGGTCGATACCGCGGTTCAGTCGCGTCCGCATTATTACTTTGTGCCAGGAAGGGCTCTCAACAAGGGAAGTGTCCAGGTGTCTCGGAGTGAACCAAAACGATGTTCGGACATGCAGGAGATACAGACAGACAGGAACTGTCGGTGTCCTGCCTCGCTCAGGCCGCCCAAGTGCTACTGCTGGCAGTGGATGACCGTTACCTACGGATTATGGCTCGGAGCAACCCTGACACCAACGCCACCGTGTTGAATAATGCTTTTCGTGCAGCCACAGGACGTCGTGTTACGACTCACTGTGCGCAATAGGCTGCATGATGCGCAACTTCATTCCCGGCGTCCATGGTGAGGTCCATCTTTGCCCCCACGACACCATGCAGCGCAGTACAGATGGGCCCAATACCACGTGAAATAGACCGCCCGGGATTGGTATTATGTTCTCTTCACCGATGAGTGTCGCATATGCCTTCAACCAGACAATCGTCGGAGACGTGTTTGGAGGCAACCCAGTCAGGCTGAACGCCATAGACACACAGTCAAGAGAGTGGAGCAAGGTGGATGTTTCTTGCTCTTTTGGGGTGGCATTATGTGGGGCCGACGTACGCTGCTGGTGGTCATGGAAGGCGCCGTAACGGCTGTACGATACGTGAAGCCATCCTCCGACCGATAGCGCAACCATATCGGCAGCATATTGGCGAGGCATTCGTCTTCACGGACGACCATTCGCTCCCCCATCGTGCGCAGCTTATGAATTTCCTTCAGGATAACGACATCGCTCGACTTGAGTGGCCAGCATGTTCTCCAGACATGAACCCTATTGAAGATGCCTGGAGTAGTTTGAAAAGGGCTGTTTACGGACGACGTGACCCATCAACCATTCTGAGGGATCTACGCCGAATCGCCCTTGAGGAGTGGGACAACAGGACGTGCTACTAGATATTAGTGGTGCCTGTGCGTACAGCAATCTGGACGGCTACCTCTGAACGTCTCGCTGTATGGTGGTACAATGTGCAATGCGTGGTTTTCATGAGCAATAAAAAGAGCGGGAAAGATGTTTATGTTGATCTCTATTCCAATTTTCTGTACAGTTCCCGGAATTCTCGGAACCGAGATGACGCAAAACTTTTCTTGATATGTGTAGGCCGATATAATTGACCTAGTGGGTGTCGTCGGAAACTATGAGTTTGTTTATCAACGGCGGAGTTGTATACAGAGAAGTCACAGAGCAGGAAATGGTAGTGAAATGCAGGTAGACCATAGAAGGATGGACGATTGCTGCAGGAATTGGCAGTTGACTCTCAGCGTAGACATATGTAACGTGTTGTGCACGAATAAGTTGAAAGACACCTTATCGTATGAATACATCGTTACACAGAAATCACTGGAAGCAGTCACATCCATTAAACTGCGTACACCCCGGGACGAGTTAAACGACCACACAAGCCCAAGCGCTGGTAAGGCAGATGCCACACGGAGATTCGCTTGAAGAATTCTCAAGAAGCGTGGACCATCAAAGAGAACAAAGCTGTCTTTCGGCAAACACTCGGATATTGCTAGTCGGTCTGGTATCGACTCGAGATAGGATTTATGGAGGAGATCGTAAGATGAGAAGCGCGTTTCGCTACAGTTTCATCTGGTAAGGGCTAAAGCATCACACAGATGCTCAGCAGCCTCTATTGGTAGACACCAAGAGAGGCGTTGTGGGTCACCTTGTGTTTGCTGTTCACATTCCGAGAGCGTACGTTCCTGTAAGAGTCAGCCAACACATGACTACCTCCTATGGTTATGTCGCGACAAAAAATGAAGGTAAAATTAAAGAGATTCGAGCTCATATTGAGCCTCACCAATAATCTACATCTATATACAGGGTGTTTCAAAAATGACCAGTATATTGGCAATAAAAACCAAACGAGCAGCGATAGAAATACACCGTTTGTTGCAATATGCTTGGGACAACAGTACATTTTCAGGCGGACAAACTTTCGAAATTACAGTAGTTACAATTTTCAACAACAGATGGTGCTGCAAGTGATGTGAAAGATATAGAAGACAACGCAGTCTGTGGGTGCGCTATTCTGTACGTCGTCTTTCTGCTGTAAGCGTGTGCTGTTCACAACGTGCAAGTGTGCTGTAGACAACATGATTTATTCCTTAGAACAGAGGATTTTTCTAGTGTTGGAATTCCACCGCCTAGAACACAGTGCTGTTGCAACAAGACGAAGTTTTCAACTGAGGTTTAATGTAACCAAAGGACCGAAAAGCGATACAATAAAGGATCTGTTTGAAAAATTTCAACGGACTGGGAACGTGACGGATGAACGTGCTGGAAAGGTAGGGCGACCGCGTACGGCAACCACAGAGGGCAACACGCAGCTAGTGCAGCAGGTGATCCGACAGCGGCCTCGGGTTTCCGTTCGACGTGTTGCAGCTGCGGTCCAAATGACGCCAACGTCCACGTATCGTCTCATGCACCAGAGTTTACACCTCTATCCATACAAAATTCAAACGCAGCAACCCCTCAGCGCCGCTACCATTGCTGCACGAGAGACATTCGCTAACGATATAGTGCACAGGATTGATGACGGCGATATGCATGTGGGCAGCATTTGGTTTACTGACGAAGCTTATTTTTACCTGGACGGCTTCGTCAATAAACAGAACTGGCGCGTATGGGGAACCGAAAAGCCCCATGTTGCAGTCCCATCGTCCCTGCATCCTCAAAAAGTACTGGTCTGGGCCGCCATTTCTTCCAAAGGAATCATTGGCCCATTTTTCAGATCCGAAACGATTACTGCATCACGCTATCTGGACATTCTTCGTGAATTTGTGGCGGTACAAACTGCCTTAGACGACACTGCGAACACCTCGTGGTTTATGCAAGATGGTGCCCGGCCACATCGCACGGCCGACGTCTTTAATTTCCTGAATGAATATTTCGATGATCGTGTGATTGCTTTGGGCTATCCGAAACATACAGGAGGCGGCGTGGATTGGCCTCCATATTCGCCAGACATGAACCCCTGTGACTTCTTTCTGTGGGGACACTTGAAAGACCAGGTGTACCGCCAGAATCCAGAAACAATTGAACAGCTGAAGCAGTACATCTCATCTGCATGTGAAGCCATTCCGCCAGACACGTTGTCAAAGGTTTCGGGTAATTTCATTCAGAGACTACGCCATATTATTGCTACGCATGGTGGATATGTGGAAAATATCGTACTATAGAGTTTCCCAGACCGCAGCGCCATCTGTTGTTGAAAATTGTAACTACTGTAATTTCGAAAGTTTGTCTGCCTGAAAATGTACTGTTGTCCCAAGCATATTGCAACAAACGGTGTATTTCTATCGCTGCTCGTTTAGTTTTTATTGCCGTTTCAAATATACCGCTCATACTCCGCAAGCCATCGCACGGTGCCTGGTAGAGAGTACCTGTACCTGTACCACTATATTAATTTCCTTTCCAGTTCCACTCGCAAATAGAGCGAGGGAAAAACGACTATCTTCATGCCCTAATATCTCTTGCCCTTACGCGCAATGTGTATTATCAGCAGTAGAATCGTTCTGCAGTCAGCTTCAAATGCCGGCTCTCTAAATTTTCTCAGTGGTATTTCTCGAAAAGAACGTCGCCTTCCACCCACGCATTCCCATTGGAGTTCCCGAAGTATCTCCATAACACTTACGTGTTGTTCGAACCCACCGGTAACAAATCTGGCAGCCCGCCTCTGAATTGCTTCGACGTCTTCCTTCAATCCGATCTGGTTCAGATCCCACACACTCGAGCCGTACTCAACAATAGGTCGCACAAGCGTCCTATATGAGGTCTCCTTTACAAATGAACCGCTCTTTCCTAAACTTCTCCCAATAAACTAAAGTCCGTCATTCACCTTCCGTAGCTGAATTCTCAGATGTTCGTTGGCTCTGAGCACTATGGGACTTAACTTCTAAGGTCATCAGTCCCCTAGAACTTAGAACTACTTAAACCTAACTAACCTAAGGACATCACACAGATCCATGCTCGAGGCAGGATTCGAACCTGCGACCGTAGCGGTAGCGCGGTTCCAGACTGTAGCGCCTAGAACCGCTCGGCCACCCCGGTCGATCACATGTTTGCTCCATTTCATATCGATATTTAAATGACCTGGCTGTGTCAAGCAGGACGCTAGTAATACTGTATTCGAACATTACAGGTTCTTTCTTCCTACTCATTCGCATTAACTCACATCTTTTCCTCATTTAGAGCATAGCTGAATTTATAATATTCAGAAAACCTACATGTACAGATTTAGTTATCAATGAGCGCCCTTGTCACTCACGGAGAGAAATGGGCATATTTTGCTTCGATAGTATACAGGCTACTGAGATCGCCACTTAGCCAACAGGAAGTAGAAAAGGAGCTAAGTATTTTAAAACACGTGGCCGTAGCGGATGGATATACGTGTAAGCAGGTGATGAATATTTATAATAAGATAAAGAAGAGTCAAATGAGACAAATAGAAGGAAGTCAAGTCGCAGATAAGAAAATGACTGTGAGCTCTATGCGACTTAACTTCTGAGGTTATCAGTCCCCTAGAACTTAGAACTAATTAAACCTAACTAACCTAAGGACATCACACACATCCAAGCCCTAGGCAGGATTCGAACCTGCGACCGTAGCGGTCGCTCGGCTCCAGACTGTAGCACCTAAAACCACGCGGCCACTCCGGCCGGCCGCAGTTAAGAGGAACAACAAGAAAAAATATGTAGCACTCACTTACAGTGGAAGAATTACAGATAAGATTGAAAGATGCTTTCGTAAATCCGACGTTAAAATAGGGTTCCGAACAAATAACACGCTAAAATTGAAGCTCCAACACAAAATATGTAATAGCAGGAACAAATTTCAGGATTCAGATGTAAATAAGATCAAATGTGATGACTGCTGTAAACAATATATAGGGCAGACTGGTTGAGACCAGATTCAGGGAGCACACCTACTCTCAAAACAAAACAGCGTTTGGGGCGCATATGGCTGCTTCAAAGGACTCAGTCACGAACATTGAACAAAATTTAGACATCCTGCATAGAGCTCATAAGGAACATAACATTTTGGAAGAAATTGAGATATTCACCCACAAAAAGAAAGATCCGGATTTAATCCTCAACGAGCAAAGCGAGTTCAAGCATAACGCCTGTTTTAGTATTTATGACGACTTACTAAGATGACAACTGTTGCGTGTGGAGGTCCAGGCGGAGGGATGAGAGATGGTGCGCGGTGGAGAAGCTGGAAGATGCTTGCAGCGCCTGGCGTCGATGACGGGGCCCCCCTGTGCGGCCCTCTTACCCACGGCGATGGGCAGCAGGCAACTGAGCGGATAGCGGTACAACACCGAAATGGCGGGAACCACGAAAGCAGACCGTGGAGGAAAAAGTCTACACCAGCGCCGTAGATATAGGAATCGCCCTATGATTTTAGGTCGTTTAAAAAAGATAATTTTACTGTGTTTTTTTTTAATTTTGATAAGTACAGATTTTAACCTTGAGGTAAAAGTTAACGACAAAAATCTATTGAATACAGTATGTGCATATGTAATGTAACAAATGTACCAGACGCCACCTGTCGGTAATAGTGTTATAATTAATATAAATGACGTGCATTCTGCCAACCAATTTTATGCGACGCAGCATGTGAAAGTTGCTGGATTTGGACCGGTTACTCCTGTAACCGAAGTATCAGGTACGTCCTGGTACATTTGATGTTGATTAGGTAGGATGAAAAAGATTTGCATTCGTGAAATAGTAAATTAGCATCATTATCCTTACAGATCTGAAGATGGTTCTAGATCAGGGCTTCACAACATACGTGCTCGCGGAGCAAGCTGTGAGCAGCAAGGCGCGAGCACGGAGCAGCGCGAGCACGCTACCGGACCAGAGCGGAGAGTGGGGAAAGTCACGTGGGGCACACAACAGCTGCCGCCAGTCAATGTAAATCCGCGGCCACCTGCAGGGATATCACTCACGATTTATTACTGCGACAAATGAAACAAATAAAGGAGAATGTACACATGCCACATAATTTTATTAGCTTAGTGTATGCCTCTACATTCGCATTAATTTGTGAACTGTTACACAATAAAAGGTGTCACTGAAGTGTGGGATTCTCGGTTATCTTGTACTTTTTGCCCTTTACAATTGCGTCTATGTTCGGAGTAATTGTTCTTGTGCATTTTAGGCGCAGCGTGCAGTTTAAATTTCGATCAGACAATGCGATTCTCAGGCGCGTCTTGTTACATTTCATTGCAGAGAACAGTTGTTCACAAACATACGTGCAACCGAACATTGATATTATTGTAGCCGCCAGTTTGTGCAAACGGGGAAATCTATCCTGAGGGAAGTGTCTGTAGAATTCCAAAATGTTTTTCTTGTTCTGAAATTTGTCTCTGTATTATCTGTCACACTGCAGGTCAATAATTTCTTGCTGTAGCTCAGGACGAATCTCTTAAATGTTCGCTGAATATGGAGAGAACAGATCAAAATCACTGTCTAGTGCTGTCAGATCTTGAAAGCGCTGATCAACTAAACTATGTGAATAACGTTCGCAGTCTTTCTGAACATCTTGCATGGATGATAATTTAGTAAAATGAGCTAGGTTTCCTGTTTCCAGCTGACTCACCCTAAGTGTCAATTTCATTTTAAAATCTCGTATTCGATCTATGAAATGAGTAATTAGCAGATCTTTACCTTGTAGTAAAATGTTCAAAGCATTCAGATGGCTAGTTAAATCTGCTAAGAACGCGAGATCCCATTTAAACGTGCGCGCGCATTCCCCCCCACTACTCCGCGACCTTGCACCTGCTCGCGAGCACGTGCCTGAGCAGACGCGAGTACTCGCGCTCAAAACCGGCCAGTTGTTAAGCCCTGTTCTAGATGAACCGAAACCGGTCATACGAATAAAAATTTTGCAATCAAGACGGATTATAAGTAACATTGCAACTTCGATACCTTACCGTACACCACAACATTATCAGTAAACAACGGCAGATCACTGAGCGAGGTGGCGCATTGCTTAGCACACTGGACTCGCATTCGGGAGGACGACGGTTCAAACCCGCGTCCGGCCATCCTGATTTAGGTTTTCCGTCATTTCCCTAAATCGCTTCGGGCAAATGCCGGGATGGTTCCTTCGAAAGGGCACGGCCGATTTCCTTATCCTTCCCTGATCCGAGCTTGCGCTCCGTCTCTAATGACTCGTTGTCGACGGGGCGTTAAACACTAATCTCCTCCTCCAACTGCAGTTTGCTCCCCACCATGCCCGCCAAATCATTTATGTAACAGCATCGGTCTCATCACACTTTGGTACTTCGCTGGGACAGTCCTGACGATGCACTTGTTGCCGAGCGGTTCTAGGCGCTACAGGCTCGAACCGCGCGACCGCTTCGGTCGCGCGGGCATGGATGTGTGTCATGTCTTTAGGTTACTTAGGTTCAAGTAGTTCTAAGTTTTAGGGGACTGATGCCCTCAGCAGTTACGTCCCATAGAGCTCAGAGCCATTTGAACCATTTGATGCCCTTGTTTCTGATGAACACTCGCCGCCGAGGACAACATACTGCGCTCTACGAGGTGCATTCAAGTTCTAAGGCCTCCGATTTTTTTTCTAATTAACTACTCACCCAAAATCGATGAAACTGGCGTTACTTCTCGACGTAATCGCCCTGCAGACGTACACATTTTTCACAACGCTGACGCCATGATTCCATGGCAGCGGCGAAGGCTTCTTTAGGAGTCTGTGTTGACCACTGGAAAATCGCTGAGGCAATAGCAGCACGGCTGGTGAATGTGCGGCCACGGCGAGTGTCTTTCATTGTTGGAAAAAGCCAAAAGTCACTAGGAGCCAGGTCAGGTGAGTAGGGAGCATAAGGAATCACTTCAAAGTTGTTATCACGAAGAAACTGTTGCGTAACGTTAGCTCGATGTGCCGGTGCGTTGTCTCGGTGGAACAGCACACTCGCAGCCCTTCCCGGACGTTTTTGTTGCAGTGCAGGAAGGAATGTGTTCTTCAAAACATTTTCGTAGGATGCACCTGTTACCGTACTGCCCTTTGGAACGCAATGGGTAAGGATTACGCCCTCGCTGTCCCAGAACATGGACACCATCATTTTTTCAGCACTGGCGGTTACCCGAAATTTTTTTGGTGGCGGTGAATCTGTGTGCTTCCATTGAGCTGACTGGCGCTTTGTTTCTGGATTGAAAAATGGCATCCACATCTCATCCAGTGTCACAACCGACGAAAAGAAAGTCCCATTCGTGCTGTCGTTGCACGTCAACATTGCTCGGCAACATGCCACATGGGCAGCCGTGTGGTCGTCCGTCACCATTCGTGGCACCCACCTGGATGACACTTTTCGCATTTTCAGGTCGTCATGCAGGACTGTGTGCACAGAACCCACAGAAATGCCAACTCTGGAGGCGATCTGTTCAACAGTCATTCGGCGATCCCCCAAAACAATTCACTCCACTTTCTCGATCGTGTCGTCAGACCGGCTTGTGTGAGCCCGAGGTTGTTTCGGTTTGTTGTCACACGATGTTCTACCTTCATTAAACTGTCGCACCCACGAACGCACTTTCGACACATCCATAACTCCATCACCACATGTCTCCTTCAACTGTCGATGAATTTCAATTGGTTTCACACCACGCAAATTCAGAAAACAAATGATTGCGGGCTGTTCAAGTAAGGAAAACGTCGCCATTTTAAGTATTTAGAACAGTTCTCATTCTCGCCGCTGGCGGTAAAATTCCATCTGCCGTACGGTGCTGCCATCTCTGGGACGTATTGACAATGAACACGGCCTCATTTTAAAACAATGCGCATGTTTCTATCTCTTTCTAGTCCGGAGAAAAAAATCGGAGGCCTTAGAACTTGAATGCACCTCGTATTTTTCAAGAAGTCTTCGAGCCACTCTTCTGTGAACTCGTTCCATATGTTCTTAGCGTCGTCAACAGCCCGCAATGGGGCACCATGTAAATGCTTTCCGGAAATCTGCGTGTTGTCCTTAATCCACAGCTCTCAGTACATCATGTGCGAAAAGGGCAAGCTGGGTTTCGCAAGAGCGATGCTTTCTGAAACCATGCTGATTTGTTTACGTAAGTTTCTCAGACTCAAGAATGTTTCTTATATGCGAACTGAGAATATGTTCAAGCATTCTGCAGCAAACAGAAGTTAGAGATATTGGTCTATAATTCTGCGGGTCCGTTCTTTTATCCTTCTTACATACCGGAGTGACCTGCGCTTTTTCCAGTCGCTTGGGACTTTTGCTGGACGAGAGATTCACGATAAATGCAAGCTATGTAAGGGGCACTTTTTGTAAAACCGAATTGGGATTCCATCAGGACCTGCTGATATACAGGGTGAGTCACCTAACGTTACCGCTGATATATTTCGTAAACCACATCAAATACTGACGAACCGATTCCACAGACCGAACGTGAGGAGAGGGGCTAGTGTAATTATTTAATACAAACCATACAAAAATACACGGAAGTATGTACCGTGTGTACCGTGATGTGCCTACAACCCCAGAGGATTACACCAGATGTACTGCGGCGTGTACGACATTCATTACGCCAGAGATTGCAATTGTGTGCAGCAAATGATGGCCACCACATTGAACATCTACTGGCCTGACATGTCGGGACACACTCTATTCCACTCCGTAATTGAAAACGGAAACCACGTGTGTACGTGTACCTCACCCCTCATGGTAATGTACATGTGCGTCAGTGAAAAAGACCAATAAAAAGGTGTTAGCATGTGGACGTAATGTGCTGTCCCAGTCTCTTCTGTACCTAAGGTCCATCACCGTCCCCTTTGGATCCCTACATAATTCGGTGCTCTCCGATACACACGATCGAGCAGCGGAGGAGTGGTACTCAAGCGTCAACTTTAGGTTACAATATCTCCGGATGTGATTAACATTTTACAATGCAACAAACGGCACTGATTACATATTTGTTTATATGTTCAGATGTGCTAACAAAACTAACGGGGTTCCATTTAAAAAAACTTAGGTTTGTGTTAAAAAACATACTTCCGTGCATTTTTGTGTGGTTTGTATTAAATAATTACACTAGCCCCTCTCCTCACGTTCGGTCTGTGGAATCGATTCGTCAGTATTTGATGTGGTTTACGAAATATACCCAGCGGTAATGTTAAGGTTTTAAATTGTAAGACATTTCCAGGGGCAGATGTGGACTCTGACCACAATCTATTGGTTATGACCTGAGATTGAAACTGAAGAAACTGCAAAAAGGTGGGGGACCTGGATATACTGAAAGAACCAGAGGTTGTACAGAGTTTCAGGGAGAGCATAAGAGAACAATTGACAGGAATGGGGGAAAGAAATACAGTAGAAGAAGAATGGGTAGCTTTGAGGGATAAAGTAGTGAAGGCAGCAGAGGATCAAGTAGGTAAAAAGACGAGGGCTAGTAGAAATCCTTGGGTAACAGAAGAAATATTGAATTTAATTGATGAAAGGAGAAAATATAAAAATGCGGTAAATGAAGCAGGCAAAAAGGAATACAAACGTCTCAAAAATGAGATCGACAGTAAGTGCAAAATGGCTAAGCAGGGATGGCTAGAGCACAAATGTAAGGATGTAGAGGCTTATCTCACTAGGGGTAAGATAGATACTGCCTACAGGAAAATTAAAGAGACCTTTGGAGATAAGAGAAACACTTGTATGAACATCAAGAGCTCAGATGGGATCCCAGTTCTAAGCAAAGAAGGGAAAGCAGAAAGGTGGAAGGAGTATATAGAGGGTCTATACAAGGGCGATGTACTTGAGGACAATATTATGGAAATGGAAGAGGATGTAGATGAAGATGAAATGGGAGATACCATACTGCGTGAAGAGTTTGACAGAGCACTGAAAGACCTGAGTCGAAACAAGGCCCCCGGAGTAGACAACATTCCATTGGAACTACTGACGGCCTTGGGGGAGCCAGTCCTGACAAAACTCTACCATCTGGTGAGCAAGATGTATGAAACAGGCGAAATACCCTCAGACTTCAAGAAGAACATAATAATTCCAATCCCAAAGGAAGCAGGTGTTGACAGATGTGAAAATTACCGAACAATCAGTTTAATAAGCCACAGCTGCAAAATACTAACACGAATTCTTTACAGACGAATGGAAAAACTACTAGAAGCCGACCTCGGGGAAGATCAGTTTGGATTCCGTAGAAATACTGGAACACGTGAGGCAATACTGACCTTACGACTTATCTTAGAAGAAAGATTAAGGAAAGGCAAACCTACGTTTCTAGCATTTGTAGACTTAGAGAAAGCTTTTGACAATGTTGACTGGAATACTCTCTTTCAGATTCTAAAGGTGGCAGGGGTAAAATACAGGGAGCGAAAGGCTATTTACAATTTGTACAGAAACCAGATGGCAGTTGTAAGAGTCGAGGGGCATGAAAGGGAAGCAGTGGTTGGGAAGGGAGTAAGACAGGGTTGTAGCCTCTCCCCGACGTTATTCAATCTGTATATTGAGCAAGCAGTAAAGGAAACAAAAGAAAAATTCGGAGTAGGTATTGAAATCCATGGAGAAGAAATAAAAACTTTGAGGTTCGCCGATGACATTGTAATTCTGTCAGAGACAGCAAAGGACTTGGAAGAGCAGTTGAATGGAATGGATGGTGTCTTGAAGGGAGGATATAAGATGAACATCAACAAAAGCAAAACGAGGATAATGGAATGTAGTCGAATTAAGTCGGGTGATGCTGAGTGTATTAGATTAGGAAATGAGACACTTAAAGTAGTAAAGGAGTTTTGCTATTTGGGGAGCAAAATAACTGATGATGGTCGAAGTAGAGAGGATATAAAATGTAGACTATCAATGGCAAGGGAAGCGTTTCTGAAGAAGAGAAATTTGTTAACATCGAGAATAGATTTTCTGAAAGTATTTGTATGGAGTGTAGCCATGTATGGAAGTGAAACATGGACGGTAAATAGTTTGGACAAGAAGAGAATAGAAGCTTTCGAAATGTGGTGCTACAGAAGAGTGCTGAAGATTAGATGGGTAGATCACATAACTAATGAAGAAGTGTTGAATAGGATTGGGGAGAAGTTTGTGGCACAACTTGACCAGAAGAAGGGATCGGTTGGTAGGACATGTTCTGAGGCATCAAGGGATGACCAATTTAGTATTGGAGGGCAGCGTGGAGGGTAAAAATCGTAGGGGGAGGCCGAGAGATGAATACATTAAGCAGATTCAGAAGGATGTAGGTTGCAGTAGGTACTGGGAGATGAAGAAGCTTGCACAGGATAGAGTGGCATGGAGAGCTGCATCAAACCAGTCTCGGGACTGAAGACCACAACAACAACAACAATGTTAAGTGACTCACCCTGTATTTCCTTTCAAATTTTTCAGTTGTTTCTCTACGCCAGGGATGCTGATTAGTATGTAGTCCATACGGGAGTCTGTCAGATGGTCCCGTCTGATCGATTTCTTGAACGTGAAATTTAAAACTCAGGCATTCGTTTTTCTGTCTTCAAGTGCCACACCAGAGTGATCAACAAGGGACTGGATGGAACCATTAGACCCTTTCGTCCCACGCACCATTTGCAAATGGAGCTGGAAAAGGGGTAAACTGACGGTGGTAACACAAAGTACCCTACATTACACACCATAACGTTATGGACGAGACATAGTCGAAGACGTAGATATAAATGTATGCCCTGTAAAAATTAAATTTATATCTCCACTTCATACTAGCTCATTCTGTTTGGATGTAGAACGGCTTAATAAAGCGGCAAGTTATTTATGAATAGCTATCACCATCTGGGGCCCCGTATATTGTGATTATTACTATTAATTTTCCATGAATTTCTACTCCTGTGAAACAAGATTGAAGATACTGATTACTGAAAAATCTGGGAGCATTATTGCTTTTACGTCTATATCCCTACTTAAAACAGATTGGAATTCCTGGTTCGACTCCGAATTTTCTAAGTAGTCCATGGTCCCTGAAAAAATTATAAATTCTAACGTCGAGTCGTTACTCAATGTGGACTAGCGAAACGAAACAAAACTACACCACCACCGTTAATAGCTATACACAAACAAAGTGCATAAACAGAAATAAAAATAAATAAAGGTGTCAAAATCAGCCAGCCATATTGCCACGCCTGGGCGATTCCTCGCCGACTATTACGAGGGCAGTTCAATAAGTAATGTAACACTTTTTTTTTTTCTCGGCCAATTTTGGTTGAAAAAACCGGAAATTTCTTGTGGAATATTTTCAAACATTCCCGCTTCGTCTCGTATAGTTTCATTGATTTCCGACAGGTGGCAGCGCTGTACGGAGCTGTTAAAGTGGCGTCTGTAACGGATGTGCGTTGCAAACAACGGGCAGTGATCGAGTTTCTTTTGGCGGAAAACCAGGGCATCTCAGATATTCATAGGCGCTTGCAGAATGTCTATGGTGATCTGGCATTGGACAAAAGCACGGTGAGTCGTTGGGCAAAGCGTGTGTCATCATCGCCGCAAGGTCAAGCAAGACTGTCTGATCTCCCGCGTGCGGGCCGGCCGTGCACAGCTGTGACTCCTGCAATGGTGGAGCGTGCGAACACACTCGTTCGAGATGATCGACGGATCACTGTCAAACAACTCAGTGCTCAACTTGACATCTCTGTTGGTAGTGCTGTCACAATTGTTCACCAGTTGGGATATTCAAAGGTTTGTTCCCGCTGGGTCCCTCGTTGTCTAACCGAACGCCATAAAGAGCAAAGGAGAACCATCTGTGCGGAATTGCTTGCTCGTCATGTGGCTGAGGGTGACAATTACTTGTCAAAGATTGTTACAGGCAATGAAATATGGGTTCATCACTTCGAACCTGAAACAAAACGGCAATCAATGGAGTGGCGCCACACCCACTCCCCTTCCGAGAAAAAGTTTAAAGCCATACCCTCAGCCGGTAAAGTCACGGTTACAGTCTTCTGGGACGCTGAAGGGGTTATTCTGTTCGATGTCCTTCCCCACGGTCAAACGATCAACTCTGAAGTGTATTGTGCTACTCTTCAGAAATTGAAGAAACGACTTCAGCGTGTTCGTAGGCACAAAAATCTGAACGAACTTCTCCTTCTTCATGACAACGCAAGACCTCACACAAGTCTTCGCACCCGAGAGGAGCTCACAAAACTTCAGTGGACTGTTCTTCCTCATGCACCCTACAGCCCCGATCTCGCACCATCGGATTTCCATATGTTTGGCCCAATGAAGGACGCAATCCGTGGGAGGCACTACGCGGATGATGAAGAAGTTATTGATGCAGTACTACGTTGGCTCCGACATCGACAAGTGGAATGGTACAGTGCAGGCATACAGGCCCTCATTTCAAGGTGGCGTAAGGCCGTAGCACTGAATGGAGGTTACGTTGAAAAATAGTGTTGTGTAGCTAAAAGATTGGGGAATAACCTGGTGTATTTCAATGCCGAATAAAACAACAGCTGTTTCAGAAAAAAATGTGTTGCATTACTTATTGAACTGCCCTGGTAGTTGTAGCGAGTGGAAATTACGAGCGATGAGTGATCTGTGGACTGGCGACGGGTTGCTGCGATCCGTCGCTTGTGTGTGGTTCCCAACAGCGACAGGTCGCCAGTAATTTAACCCACAGTCGAGATACTCTGAGCTGAGAAAAGTCGTCGGACGCCTCCTAATACCGTGTCGGACATCGTTTTGCCCAGCGTGCCGCACCAACTCGATTGTCACGGACTCAACAAGTCGTTGGACGTCCCCTGAAGAAATATTGAGCCATGCTGCAAGAATCATGAAAGAAGGTTGTATACATCGAAGAAGCCTGGAGATACTAAAAGGTATCAGATAGATTACATAATCCTAAGACAGAGATTTAGGAACCAGGTTTTAAACTGTAAGTCATTTCCAGGGGCAAATGTGGACTCTCACCACAAACTATTGGTTATGAACTGTAGATTAAAACTGATGAAACTGCAACAAGGTGGGAATTTGAGGAGATGGGACCTGGATAAACTGACTAAACTAGAGGATGTACACAGTTTCAGGGAGAGCATAAGGGAACAATTGACAGGAATGCGGGACCTAAATACAGTTGAAGAAGAATGGGTAACTTTGAGGGATGAAGTAGTCAAGGCAGCAGAAGATCAAGTAGGTAAAACTACGAGGGCTAGTAGAAATCCTTGGTTAACAGAAGAAATATTCAATTTAATTGATGAAAGGAGAAAATATAAAAATGCAGTAAATGAAGCAGGCAAAAAGGAATACAAACGTCTCAAAAATGAGATCGATAGGAAGTGCAAAATGGCTAAGCAGGGATGGCTAGAGGACAAATGTAAGGATCTAGAGGCTTACCTCACTAGGGTTAAGATAGATACTGCCTACAGGAAAATTAAAGAGACCTTTGGAGAAAACAGAGCCACTTGTATGAATATCAAGAGCTCAGATGGAAACCCAGTTCTAAGTAAAGAAGGGAAAGCAGAAAGGTGGAAGGAGTATATAGAGGGTCTATACAAGGGCGATGTACTTGAGGACAATATTATGGTAATACAAGAGGTTGTAGGTCGAGTTGAGATGGGAGATATCATACTGCGTGAAAAGTTTGACAGAGCACTGAAAGACCTGAGTCGAAACAAGGCCCTGGGAGTAGACAACATTACATTAGAACTACTGACAGCCTTGCGAGAGCCATTCCTGACAAAACTCTACCATCTGGTGAGCAAAATGTATGAGACAGGCGAAATACCCTCAGAATTCAAGAAGAATATAATAATTCCAATCCCAAAGAAAGCAGGTTTTGACAGATGTGAAAAATACCGAACTATCAGTTTAATAAGTCACAGCTGCTAAATACTAACGCGAGTTCATTACAGACGAACGAAAAAACTGGTACAAGCCGACCTCGGGGAAGATCAGTTTGGATTCCGTAGAAATACTGGAACACGTGAGGCAATACTGACCTTACGACTTATCTTAGAAGCTAGATTAAGGAAAGGCAAACCTAAGTTTCTAGCATTTGTAGACTTAGAGAAAGCTTTTGACAATGTTGACTGGAATACTCTCTTTCGAAAGCTGAAGGTGCCAGGGGTAAAATACAGGGAGCTAAAGGCTATTTACAATTTGTACAGAAACCAGATGGCAGTTATAAGAGTCGAGGGGCATGAAAAGGAAGCAGTGGTTGGGAAGGGAGTGAGATAGGGTTGTAGCCTCACCCCGATGTTATTCAATCTGTATATTGAGCAAGCAGTAAAGGAAACAAAAGAAATGTTCTGAGTAGGTATTAAAATCCACGGAGAAGAAATAAAAACTTTGAGGTTCGCCGATGACATTGTAATTCTGTCAGAGACAGCAAAGGACTTGGAAGAGCAGTTGAACGGAATGGACAGTGTCTTGAAAGGAAGGTATAAGATGAACATCAACAAAAGCAAAACGAGGATAATGGAATGTAGTCGAATTAAGTCGGCTCTTGCGGAGGGAATTAGATTAGGAAATGAGACGCTTAAGGTAGTAGATGAGTTTTGCTATTTGGATAGCAAAGTAACTGATGTTGGTCGAAGTAGAGAGGATATAAAATGTAGACTGGCAATGGCAAGGAAAGCGTTTCTGAAGAAGAGAAATTTGTTAACATCCAGTATAGATTTAAGAGTCAGGAAGTCATTTCTGAAAGTATTTGTATGGAGTGTAGCCATGTATGGAAGTGAAATGTGGATGATAAATAGTTTGTATAAGAAGAGAATAGAAGCTTTCGAAATGTGGTGCTGCAGAAGAATGCTTAAGATCACATAACTAATGAGGAGGTATTGAATAGAATTGGGGAGAAGAGGAGCTTGTGGCACAACTTGACTAGAAGAAGGGATCGGTTGGTAGGACATGTTCTGAGACATCGAGGGATCACCAATTTAGTATTGGAGGGCAGCGTGGAGGGTAAAAATCGTAGAGGAAGACCAAGAAATGAATACACTAAACAGATTCAGAAGGATTTGGGTTGCAGTAGGTGCTGGGAGGTGAAGAAGCTTGCACAGGATAGAGTAGCATGGAGAGCTGCATCAAACAAGTCTCAGGACTGAAGACCACAACAACAACAACTATCCTTATAACTTACAGCGTGTCAGGGCTTACTAGCGACAGACTTTCCACATCGGGAGCAGTTTTGTCACTGGTTTCTTCACCAGGCTACCAGGATTCCGGGATTTGCGTCATCCATCCTATTCACAGATGAGGCCACATTTAAGCGGAGTGGTATCTTCAACTTTTATAACAGTCACCTGTCGGATAGTATGCAGAACCTCTAATCATGAGCATCGGTGCAGCCAGAACGTGTGGGCCCGGATAATTGGCGACCGTGTTTTGGGACCAGTCTTCCTTCCACATCGCCTAACAGGCGGGAACTATCGGTGTTTATTGCATACGACTTTCCCTTCCCTGCTGGAAGAAGAGTCATTGATGATTCGAAGGGTCATGTGGCTGCTACATGATGATCCTCCTGCCCACTTCGCCGTTAACGTCCGGACGCTTCTCAATCGTGTCTTTCCTGATCGATGGATCAGACGACGAGGTACAGTTGCGTGGCCTCGTCGTTCACCGGATTGTTGTAACGGCGACCGGAACAGTCGCGGGGTTGTGGTGACGGAAACGCGGCGGGACCCGCGGAGCGGCCCACGAACAACAACACAACGGGAGAGGACGGACACGACCAAGGAAGGACCTTACGACACAACAAGAACGGACAACAGAGTTACGAAAACCAAACAAGACAACCACACCCACTCGTGACGAAAACACGAAAGTCAATACGCTGTCTAAGGCGAGGCGATATGTCCTGAGACGTACGCAAGGTTAGACTGGCAGGCTGAGCTTTTTTTTTTTTTCTTTATTGTGATTTCATTCCCCTGCCCCATATGCGCAGGGGAGGGCTGTCAGCAGCACAATCCGCCGCTCTTCAGCCGAGTGACACGACAACTAAAACAAGAATAAAATAATACATACTTAAGGCGATAAAAAGGGGAACATAAAACAGAGTAAGGGGAGAAAATGGAGGTAACAATACACTGACATGGAGAAGTTCGTGGGGGACAGTTAAAGAAAGTCACCAGAAAGTTAAAAAACACAGTTGGCTATTCTTAAAACACAGAGAAGACACTGAATGCGTATGCACAGGTGAGAAGTCAGCGACAGTATTAAAAACACTCCAGAACAACACACTTGAAACCCACTTGCAGCACACACGATGAAGAATAAAACTGCCAGGTGGGACCTGCCGAGGGAAAGCTGAGAGAGGATGGAAAAGGAGGGGAGAGCAAGGAGCAGCAGGGGAAGAGGCGGGATGAAGAGAAAATTCAATTGGTTCAAATGGCTCTGAGCACTATGGGACTCAACATCTTAGATCATAAGTCCCCTAGAACTTAGAACTACTTAAACCTAACTAACCTAAGGACATCACACACACCCATGCCCGAGGCAGGATTCGAACCTGCGACCGTAGCAGTCCCGCGGTTCCGGACTGCAGCGCCAGAACCGCTAGACCACCGCGGCCGGCGGGATGAAGAGAGTAGGGGCGTCAGCGGGTACACTAAGAGGCAGGAGACACGTGGGGCAGGAGATGAAGAGGGAAGACAAGGCATGAGGACGTGCAGAGACACTGAAAGGGCGCACAAGAGAAGGAGGGGGAGTAGGAGGGGGAAGCCGCTCAGGAGGAGGGAGGGGGAGGAGAGGGAGCCCGGAGGAGGAAGCAAGAAGATGAGATTAGAGTTGGTAGGAAGGGTAGATGTCAGGGCAAAGCTCATTGTCTGGGAGGGGTAGACGGTGGAAGTTGCATTGGGAAAGGAGATGCAGGGTGTGGAGATGGAGAGAGGGTGGGACACAGTGGTAAAAGCATGGCAACTGGTTGGGGGTGGAGAGGAAGGGAGACACCAGGGGGGTGAGGCGGATCAAGGCGGCGGACAATATATAGTATGCGGATGCGTTCAAGGAAAAGGAGAAGGTGGGGGAAGGGAACGAGGTCGTAGAGGATGCGCGTGGGGGATGGAAGGCGGATGCGGAAGGCGAGGCGGAGCGCATGGCGTTCGAGGATTTGGAGGGCTTTATAGAACCGGGGAGGGGCGGAAATCCAAGCTACGCTGGCATGGGGCGGATCAAGGATTTGTAGGTGTGAAGGATGGTGGAAGGATGCAGACCTCATGTCCGGCCAGTTTCAGGAGGCTGAGGCGGTTGTGAGCTTTGTTTTGGATGGTAAGGTGGCGATCGAGTGTGAGGCCAAGGTATTTGAGGGTAGGACTTTGGTGGATAGGACGGCCATAAATGGCGAGGTAGAGCAGGCTGAGCTTTTTTTTTTTTCTTTATTGTAATTTTAGCACCTCATACAGGCGGGCTGTCAGCAGCATAGTACGCCGCTCTTCAGCCTTAAGTGGTACAATCATGTGAAAAAGAGGCGACATAGACAATACAATGAAAATGGCGGGCAAAAAAAAGTAGAGACAAAAAACAATAAACATGAAGCCATTCACTCTGGACGATAAAAACACTAACATTTGTTGACACGGTGCATAGAACACGGAGGACGGCGACGGCACATGCGAACAGTGGAGTTGTAACTGCGAAAGAACACGAAACACAAAACGACGTCACACACACGAGACACTGATGGCGATGATCTCCGGCGCGCGAATGTTCACTATGCGTGTGCGAGTCCGAGGACCTGCCAAGAGAGGAGGAGGAGGAGGGGGAGTGGGAGAGCGAGAGGGGAGAGCAGAGATGGCACGGGCAGCGGAGAGAGGGGGAGAGAGGAAGGGGGAGGGGAAGCCCGGGGGAAGAGGGGTGGAGGGAGGGGACAGGGGAAAAGGAAAAAGAAGGGAAGGGAAGAGAAGGGAGGGAGGGTGCCTAAAGGAAAGGACACCGGAAGTGGGGGGTGGGGCAGGGTCAAAGTTGATAGGAGGGGTAGATGGAGGGGAGGAGGATATCATCAGGGAGGGGGAGCTGGCGGAAGCCACCTTGGGAGAGGGTAAGGAGGGTGGAGGGATGGAGACCAGGCGGGACGTGGGAATACAGGCGCGGCAGTGGGCGGGGGTGGGAGAGGATTGGAGAGACGAGCGGGTGAGGAGGATCGAGTTTACAGGAGGTGTACAGGATCCGTATCCTTTCAAGGAAAAGGAGGAGGTGGGGGAAGGGGATGAGATCGTACAGGACCCACGTGGGGGAGGGGAGACGGATGCGATAGGCGAGGCGGAGAACATGACGTTCAAGAATTTGGAGGGATTTGTAAAAGGTAGAGGGGGCGGAGATCCAGGCTGGATGGGCGTAACAAAGGATAGGACGGATGAGGGATTTATAGGTGTGGAGAATGGTGGAGGGGTCCAGACCACACGTACGGCCAGAGAGGAGCTTGAGGAGACGTATTTGGGAGTGTGCCTTGGCTTGGATTGTCCGGAGGTGGGGAGTCCAGGAGAGGCGACGGTCGAGGGTGACGCCAAGGTACTTAAGGTTGGGGGTGAGGGCGATAGGACGGCCATAGACGGTGAGATAGAAATCAAGGAGGCGGAAGGAAGGGGTGGTTTTGCCTACAATGATCGCCTGGGTTTTGGAGGGATTGACCTTGAGCAACCACTGGTTGCACCAAGCGGTGAACCGGTCGTGATGGGATTGGAGAAGGTGTTGGGAGCGCTGCAGGGTGGGGACAAGGGCAAGGAAGGCGGTGTCATCGGCAACCTGGAGAAGGTGGACGGGGGGTGACGGCAGCGGCATGTCCGCCGTGTACAAAAGGTACAGAAGGGGGGAGAGGACGGAGCCTTGGGGCACACCGGCGGAGGGGAAAAAGGTGTAGGAATCTGTGTTATGGATGGCAGGCTGAGCGACAGGCAGGCTCTTAAGTACTCGATCGGGGGCGCCGCTATTGGCCGCTGGACCCACGTGTTCCACTGTGGCGCCCTCACGCTAAGTGCGGGCCAGGAGGCGCGCGCCGCCAGTTTACGGCGCGATGGTGCAGAGACCTCTAGGGGTCTTCAACGTCCATGGCGTCTGGCGGGGATTCAAATTCCGCGGCGCGCGGTACCAGACCGGATCACAACCCGTGCGATTTCTGCTTATGGCGCCATCTCAAAAGTATCGTGTATGCAGAGCCCATTCCAGAGGTGGAGACACAGGAGCAGCGTGTTCATGCTGACTTTGACACTGTTCGGATGCAGCCTGGCCGAGGTGAACGTGTGAGACGTAACATGCTAAGGCGTCTACGCACATGCGTTGAGTCACATGGAAACCGTTTTCAACACATACTGTAACTGTGGCTGCATAGTACAGCGCATGTTAGGCCGCATTCTCTGTAACAATTCTCTGGTCTCTAGTATGGAAGCCATGCATTTACGAACAAAATTTCATTAGACTTCTTTTGTTCCGTATCCTCTCATGGATCAAGTTTGTACACGGTGAAAAAAAAATCAAACATTATCCTATATAACCGTCCACAATTGGGAATGTGTTGCCAGTAAAGGATTTTGTGCACGAGCTCACCTCTCAATTACGTCCCATAAATGTACGATGGGAATCATGTCGGGTGATTTGGGTGGCCAGATCACTCGCTCGAATCATCCAGAATGTCCTTCAAACCAACTGCGACGATTGTGGTCCAGTGACATGGCGTATCACCATCCATAAAATTTGTATCGTTGTTTGGGAACACAAAGTCCACGAATGGCTGCAATTGGTCTCCAAGTAGCCGAACGTAACCATTTCCAATCAATGATGGGTTTAGTTGGGCCAGAGGGCCCAGTCCATTCCATATAAACACGGCCCACACAATTATGGAGCTACCATCAGCTTTGATCCCATCTTGGGTTTTTGGCTTCGTGGGGTCTGTGACACACACGAACCCTACCATCAGCTCTTGCCAAGTGCAATCTGACAAGACCATGGTTTTACAGTCGTCTAGGGTCCACAGAGTACTTGCCCCCCTTCTTGCAGCGGTGTACCGTAGGTCTCTAGAACAGCGTAGCGTTCCAAAGGATTGGAAATGGGCACAGGTCATCCCCGTTTTCAAGAAGGGACGTCGAACAGATGTGCAGAACTATAGACCTATATCTCTAACGTCGATCAGTTGTAGAATTTTGGAACACGTATTACGTTCGAGTATAATGACTTTTCTGGAGACTAGAAATCTACTCTGTAGGAATCAGCATGGGTTTCGAAAAAGACGATCGTGTGAAACCCAGCTCGCGCTATTCGTCCACGAGACTCAGAGGGCCATAGACACGGGTTCCCAGGTAGATGCCGTGTTTCTTCCGTAAGGTGTTCGATACAGTTCCTCACAGTCGTTTAATGAACAAAGTAAGAGCATATGGACTATCAGACCAATTGTGTGATTGGATTGAAGAGTTCCTTGATAACAGAACGCAGCATGTCATTCTCAACGGAGAGAAGTCTTCCGAAGCAAGAGTGATTTCAGGTGTGCCGCAGAGGAGTGTCTTAGGACCGTTGCTATTCACAATATACATAAATGACCCTGTGGATGACATCGGAAGTTCACTGAGGCTTTTTGCGGATGATGCTGTGGTATATAGAGAGGTAACAATGGAAAATTGTACTGAAATGCATCAGGATATGCAGCGAATTGACGCATGGTGCAGGGAATGGCAATTGAATCTCAATGTAGACAAGTGTAATGTGCTGCGACTACATAGAAAGAAAGACACCTTATCATTTAGCTACAATATAGCAGGTCAGCAACTGGAAGGAGTTAATTCCATAAATTATCTGGGAGTCCGCATTAGGAGTGATTTAAAATGGAATGATCAAATAAAGTTGATCGTCGGTAAAGCAGATGCCAGAGATTCATTGGAAGAATCCTAAGGAAATGCAATCCGAAAACAAAGGAAGTAGGTTACAGTGCGGTTGTTCGCCCGCTGCTTGAATACTGCTCAGCAGTGTGGGATCCGTACCAGATAGGCTTGATAGAAGATCCAACGGAGAGCAGCGCGCTTCGTTACAGGATCATTTAGTAATCGCGAAAGCGTTACGGAGTGGAAGACTCTGCAGGAGAGACGCTCAGTAGCTCGGTACGGGCTTTTGTTGAAGTTTCGAGAACATACCTTCACCGAAGAGTCGAGCAGTATATTGCTCCCTCCTACGTATATCTCGCGAAGAGACCATGAGGATAAAATCAGAGAGATTAGAGCCCACACAGAGGCATACCGACAGTCCTTCTTTTCGCGAACAGTACGAGACTGGAATAGAAGGGAGAACCGATAGAGGTACTCAAGGTACCCTCCGCCACGCACCGTGAGGTGGCTTGCGGAGTATGGATGTAGATGTAGATGTAGATGTGGGTGTAGATGTAGATGTAGATGTAGATGTCCTACCGACACGGTCACGAGTCCAGGAGAGGCGCTGTAGGCGACGTAGCCCGTTATCAAAGGCACTCGCGTCGGTCGTCTGCTGCCATTGCACATTACCCACATTGAGTTCTGCGGTTATCTGACGCAATGTTGCTTGTCTGTTAGCACTGACAAGTGTAGGTAAAGCCCGCTACTCTGGGGCATTAAGTGAAAGCCGTCGTCCACTGCGTTGTCCACGGTGAGAGATATTCTCGGCACAGTCTTCACACTGTGAATCTCGGATTATTGACTTCCCTAAAAAATTCCGAGATGGGATGTCTCAAGCTTCTAGCTCCAACTACCATTACGCATTCGCAGACTGATAGGTCACGTCGTGCGGCTATAATCGCGTCGAAAAGCTTTTCACAAGAATCAACTGAGTACAAACGACAGCTTCGCCAGCACACCGGCCTCTTACAGCTTGTGTAAGCTATGCTACCGTCATTAGTATATGTGTGCAGGGTGAAAAGTATTTAAACCGACAAACTGTGGGAGGATGTAGGGGACATCAAAACAAATATTTTTCCCTAATGTCATTTTTTCCTTTGAGGATTATTCAAACCGGTGGAGGCCGTATTACGCTCTTCACTTGTTAGAGGCCGTATTACGCTCTTCAGTTGTTAGAGGGCATATTAAGCTCTTCAGTTGTAGGCAACTGCTGTCCACCAGTGTAGTAGTGCACTGCCTCTGTTTACTAATGGACCGATACACCTGGAGTGAGTACACTGATATGGTTGGTGCGTACTACATAATGCACCACAACGGACGAGCTGCACAGCGGGTTTATCAACAATATCCTAATCGCCGTAACCGTTATCATACGACCTTTGCTGCTGTGTACCAACGTCTGCGTGAGACTGGGTCATTTAGCAGATTACCTGCACAGCGACGCCGCCGCACGGTAACAATGCTGCAATTTGAGGAAGCTGTCTTGCAGCTTGTGGAGCGGGACCCACAGAACATGGGGGCGAATCAGACGAAGGTAAGAACAGTCCTTCGAAAGCAATTGTGACGTCCATTTCACTTACAGTGTGTCCACATCCTGGAACCAGTTGATTATCCACCCAGAGCACAGATTTCACAGTGGTATCTCGAACAGCCAGAATGCATCCTACATTTCCATCCTCTGTATTGTTTACCGATGAAGCAACGTTCGGGCGTCATGGAGTCTTCAACATGCACAATTCGCATGTTTCGAGTGAGGATAACCCACATGCCACAGTTACTAGCGCTCGTCAAGTGCGGTTCTTCGTTAATGTGTGGGTGGGTGTTGTTGGGGACTGTTTAATTGGGCCGTATCTGCTACCTAGGCCATTAAATGGCAGGCACTATTACAATTTTCTCGCCAGAGCATTGCCAGAATTGCTGGAAGACGTCCCGCTCCCTACAAGACGACGCATGTGGTTCCAACATGGCGGGGCGCCGGCACATTTCAGTCGTCGTGTGCGTCGATTCCTGGACCGACGGTTCCCAGAAACGTGGATTGCCGGAGGTGGTCCTATACCATGGTTGCTCGATCCCAGATATGTACCCTCTGGACTTTTTTGTGTGGAGAGAGATGCACAATCTTGTTTACGCGACTCCTGTTGTATCAGAAGAGGATCTGGTTGCCCGGATAGTAGCAGCAGCAGGAACAATTCAGGATACTCCTGGGGTTTTTGCCCGTGTCAGACAGAACATGATCCGACGGTGTAACTTTTGTTTACGTGTCAATGGAGTCATTTCTTAAAATCTACTGTAATTGAAATTGTGTTGTGTTAATGTGTTGTCTCTTGGTCATAAAAAAATGGAGAAGTGTTTGTTGGTTTAATTAATTTGCCGCCAGAGAAATCTTCCTCTACCGGTTTAAATACTCCTCATAGGAAAAAATGACATTAGGGAAAACTATTTGTTTTGATGTCCCCTACAACCTCCCAGTGTTTGTCGGTTTAAATACTTTTCACCCTGTATATCGCTATCCTAGACTATCAATGGGAGGAAAGGCATTCCCGACCAAGAGAAGTCTACTGGCATCAAACACAGGCCTGAATTTGAGGCAGAAATTTCTAAGAACGTACGTCTGGAGTACAGCATTGTATGGTAGTGAAACATGGACTGTGGGAAAACCGGAGCAGAAAAGAATCGAAGCATTTGAGATGTGGTGCTACAGACGAATGTTGAATATTAGGTGGACTGATAAGGTAAGGAATGAGGAGGTTCGGCGCAGAATTGGAGAGGAAAAGAATGTGTGGAAAACACTGATAAGGAGAAGGGACCGGATGATAGGACATCTGTTAAGACACGAGGGAATGACTTCCATGGTACTAGAGGGAGCTGTAGAAGGCAAAAACTGTAGAGGGAGACAGAGATTGGAATGCAAACGCCAAATAATTGAGGACGTGGGTTGCAAGTGCTACTCTAACACACTGTGTGGCACAGGAGAGGAATTCGTGGCGCATCAAACCAGTCAGAAGACTGATGACAAGGAAAAATTCGCCATCCTACGACTTTTGTCCCATAAGGGTAAACGGCGCTAGATGTGATTACCAGCAAACCAACACCTGGAATAGCTGCTGACAAACGGACACCAGCTGCAGAGGGTTTACATAGTAAATGTTAACTTTGAGCACTGCGGCAGTTTTACAGTAATGCTGAAATCTTGTGCAGTGTTATTGTATGAAGAAATACCAAAAACGAAGGAATGTTTCGTTCCACAAGTTGAGTGGAAAAGTTGTAAGAATACCAAAACTTTTCTAACACGTTATCCGAGATGGATTAGCGTACTGGTCTTGCAGGCACAGCACTGTACTCTGGTGTTGGAGATCTCGTGTCCAGTTTCGGAAAAGGGTGGCGATTTTGCTTCGTTCCAGGATGTCCTCAAGTCCACTCAGTCTGCTGTCAAAATAAGTACAGGGGATCTTCCCCGAGGGTAAAAGGCGGCTGCGGCGAGGGCTCGCCACCCCTCCCCCTCCAAGTATCACGGCGAATAGAAAGGCTGGGTCTACCTGTCGTGACGCCGGTAGCGCGGTTATTGCCTTGCGCGTTTATTATCCGAGATCGAGGCAATGAATTACAGGCAGAAATAAAGGAGCGATATCGTTGCCGACATGAGGGGAATAGCCCTCTGTTTACGACCAGCTGTTTGGGCGTAAATGTAATGAAGTTGTTCATAAAGGCCATTACACACTGTCGGCCATTAAAACTGAAACAGCGGCAGGGACAGCAACTACCGCAACTTCACTTGTTGCAGAACTTGACTGTACTGCAGAGCACGGACGAGTGTCTTCAGTGTTAGAAACGTTCAGTCATAAATAAAGTAATTCAACAAAAGCAGTGTCTTGAGAGCAGACTTTCTATGAAAGAAAGTTTGGAAAAAGCATTCTTTATATCAATTCCTTCATATTCTATTAATTAATAAAACCAAAGAATCAATAAGCCTCCTAATTCATTCTCACTAAACGCTTTTTCGCAATAAAGAACAGTGGTAGTTGTTTATTTCCTATTGTACTTCGACGAAACGTGAGTAATTCATAGTCATACCAACAATGTTTGTCGGTATTTTGTGTGATTTTTTAAAGTACTCCAGGAATTCTGTTGAACGACGAGTTGCGTTAGCGTGACGGTTAATCTGATTGGCTGCTATGCGAAAGGTTCCGAGTTCAATTCTTGTTCGGTGCGAAGTATTTTCTTTATTTAAAAACAATATCGAAGTGTCTTACTTCATGAATTTTATTCGTTTGAACGTAATTTTTTGAAATTTCTAGTGGCAACTAAAATCGACCATACGGGAAGTATACGCTGTGGACTTTTACCTCTGCAAACTTTTCAAAATTTCGTGCAATGGTTTACTACATTTAATGCTGCACAATAACTGCGTTGAATATCGAAACAAAATTAAGTCATTTATGGGGGGAAGGTATCAGTCAAGAAGATGTGTAAAAATCAAATTTTTGGACCAAATACACTCCTGGAAATTGTAATAAGAACACCGTGAATTCATTGTCTTAGGAAGGGGAAGCTTTATTGACACATTCCTGGGGTCAGATACATCACATGATCACACTGACAGAACCACAGGCACATACACACAGGCAACAGAGCATGCACAATGTCGGCACTAGTACAGTGTATATCCACCTTTCGCAGCAATGCAGGCTGCTATTCTCCCATGGAGACGATCGTAGAGATGCTGGATGTAGTCCTGTGGAACGGCTTGCCATGCCATTTCCACCTGGCGTCTCAGTTGGACCAGCGTTCGTGCTGGACGTGCAGACCGCGTGAGGCGACGCTTCATCCAGTCCCAAACATGCTCAATGGGGGACTGATCCGGAGATCTTGCTGGCCAGGGTAGTTGACTTACACCTTCTAGAGCACGTTGGGTGGCACGGGATACATGCGGACGTGCATTGTCCTGTTGGAACAGCAAGTTCCCTTGCCGGTCTAGGAATGGTAGAACGATGGGTTCGATGACGGTTTGGATGTACCGTGCACTATTCAGTGTTCCCTCGACGATCACCAGTGGTGTACGGCCAGTGTAGGAGATCGCTCCCCACACCATGATGCCGGGTGTTGGCCCTGTGTGCCTCGGTCGTATGCAGTCCTGATTGTGGCGCTCACCTGCACGGCGCCAAACACGCATACGACCATCTTTGGCACCAAGGCAGAAGCGACTCTCATCGCTGAAGACGACACGTCTCCATTCGTCCCTCCATTCACGCCTGTCGCGACACCACTGGAGGCGGGCTGCACGATGTTGGGGCGTGAGCGGAAGACGGCCTAACGGTGTGCGGGACCGTAGCCCAGCTTCATGGAGACGGTTGCGAATGTTCCTCGCCGATACCCCAGGAGCAACAGTGTCCCTAATTTGCTGGGAAGTGGCGGTGCGGTCCCCTACGGCACTGCGTAGGATCCTACGGTCTTGGCGTGCATCTGTGCGTCGCTGCGGTCCGGTCCCAGGTCGACGGGCACGTGCACCTTCCGCCGACCACTGGCGACAACATCGATGTACTGTGGAGACCTCACGCCCCACGTGTTGAGCAATTCGGCGGTACGTCCACCCGGCCTCCCGCATGCCCACTATACGCCCTCGCTCAAAGTCCGTCAACTGCACTTACGGTTCACGTCCACGCTGTCGCGGCATGCTACCAGTGCGATGGAGCTCCGTATGCCACGGCAAACTGGCTGACACTGACGGCGGCGGTGCACAAATGCTGCGCAGCTAGCGCCATTCGACGGCCAACACCGCGGTTCCTGGTGTGTCCGCTGTGCCGTGCGTGTGATCATTGCTTGTACAGCCCTCTCGCAGTGTCCGGAGCAAGTATGGTGGGTCTGACACACCGGTGTCAATGTGTTCTTTTTTCCATTTCCAGGTGTGTAGTTTTTGTGAAATCGAATGATATGTGTGTCAAAGCATTCGGAACATCATGTGTCCGCACAGGCGAGCAGTGCTGTGATAACAAAACATACGCAATGCGGGGAGCACGTCTCAGTAGCAGCGAAGGCGTGGTGGCTTTACTTCATGAACTGCGCGCTCCTCCCTAAACGTAAGTTTGCGAACTATGCTATACTATGGCGCTGCTTCTCTTGGCGCGTACGACTGTCAACGCAGCAATCTCCCGCGTCTGGGAGGGCATGCGCGAGCCGCCAAGATAAAAGAATTGAACAATAGCAAGCCCTGCAATCCTTCGCAATTGCTAAATACACAGGGTGAACATATTCGCGCACTTCGACTTCGCAGTGCGATTCCTCACATACTAGCAATACAAAAATTTCTTTCACAAAATTTCGTCCTGCATATCTCCAGCAGTAAATGGACGTTAAACACTGGCAGTCTGGCAACAATGTAATGACATGTACGGTGCACAAATGCTGCGCAGCTAGCGCCATTCGACGGCCAACACCGCGGTTCCTGGTGTGTCCGGTCTGCAGAAAGGAGTAGCGCCGTGCAGTTGGTGCAGCGGGCGGCGTCTTGGTCTAGCGGGCAGGAGGTCGAAGGTTCGATTCTGGGTCGAGACGTTTTGTTTCTTCTCCCATAAGGTACTGTAGTATGTACCGTTTCTTATGCCACACGTATTCGACACTTACATAGGACAGTGTTTTGTAACGATGAAGATAGCAAAAACGTGGTTAGACAAGTCAGAAATAACCAGTTGATGTAAATGACCTGTCATAGCACAGAATAACTACAGAAGAAACTAAAGATGATTCCACTCATCTACTAGTCATTTATACTACACTACTGGCCATCAAAATTGCTACACCACGAAGATGACGTGCTACAGACGCGAAATTTAACCGACAGGAAGAAGATGCTGTGATAAGCAAATGATTAGCTTTTCAGAGCATTAACACAAGGCTGACGCCTGTGGCGACAATTACCACGTGCTGACTTGAGGAAAGTTTCCAACCGATTTCTCATACACAAACAGCAGATGACCGGCGTTGCCTGCTGAAACGTTGTTGTGATGCGACGTGTAAGGAGGAGAAATGCGTACCATCACGTTTCCGACTTTGATGAAGGTCGGATTGTAGCATACCGCGATTGCGGTTTATCGTATCGCGACATTGCTGCTCGCGTTTGTTGAGATCCTATGACTGATAGCAGAATATGGAATCCGTGGGTTGAGAAGTGGTAATATGGAACGCCGTGCTGGATCCCAATGGCCTCGTATCACTAGCAGTCGAGATGACAGGCATCTTATCGGCATGGCTGTAGCGGATCGTGCAGCCACGTCTCGATCCCTGAGTCAACAGATGGGGACGCTTGCAAGACAACAACCATCTGCACGAACAGTTCGACGACGTTCGCAGCAGCATGGACTATCAGCTCGGAGTCCATGGCTGCGGTTACCTTTGACGCTGCATCACAGACAGGGGAGACTGCGATGGTGTACTCAACGACGAACCTGGGTGCACGAATGGCAAAACGTCATTTTTTCGGATGAATCCAGGTTCTGTTTACAGCATCATGATGGTCGCATCCGTGTTTGGCGACATCGCTGTGAACGCACATTGGAAGCGTGTATTCGTCATCGCCATACTGGCGTATCACCCGGCGTGATGGTATGGGGTGCCATTGGTTACACGTCTCGGTCACTTCTTGTTCGCATTGACGGCACTCTGAACATTGGACGTTACATTTCAGGCGTGTTACGATCCGTGGCTCCACCCTTCATTCGATCCCTGCGAAACCCTACATTTCAGCAGGATAATGCACGACCGCATGTTGCAGGTCCTGTACGGGCCTTTCTGGATACACAAAATGTTCGACTGCTGCCCTGGCCATCACATTCTCCAGATCTCTCACCAATTGAAAACGTCTGGTCAATGGTGGCCGAGCAACTGGCTCGTCACAATACGCCAGTCACTACTCTTGATGAACTGTGGTATCGTGTTGAAGCTGCATTTCTTCTTGCTGTAGTAATTTTAATGGCCAGTAGTGTACATGCAGTACGTCCAATCCTATGTAACACATTAGCAGTTCCAATAATAATTTCCTTATTAATGATAGCATGACGTTTACAAAAGAATACGTTGCGCGACCCGCTGGATCATACAACTCTGGACTCTCCTCTTCGCAAGGTATCTGCACCCACAAATACAAGAGCATCGGACAGGCACTACCATTTCTCTCACATGTGTCGGCGGAGACGAGCACACGTGCTCCTTCGAGTGTCCCCTCTGGAAGAAATCCATGGGATTTAGGTCAGGTGTATGCGGAGGCCGTACAACTAGACCCCCTCCCCCGTCCCAGCCATTTCCCTGGAAATGTTCTGTCCAAATACCGTGGCACATTAATTCCAAGGTGTGGAGGTGCACCATCATGTTTAAACGATAACCTTTGCCGGATCCAGCACGTCAGGCAAATAGCTTGAGAGGAATGCATGATACGTTCGTGCAGTCAGTCGGTCAGGCAACAGGCAGGGGGCCCAAACTTCTGTTGCCCAATTTTCCAGCCCAGACGTTGACGCCAAAGCCTACTTCATATCCACGGTCGCGGGGTAACGCCACACCACTGGTGGGCATAGTGCATACTGAAGACACGCTCATGAGTGAACGCTGCTTCTTCCGACTATATTACGGTGTTTATGATGCAGATGCTGGCACTTGTGAAAATTACCGAACAATCAGTTTAATAAGTCACAGCCGCAACCTACTAACGCGAATTCTTTATAGAAGAAAGGAAAAACTGGTAGAAGCCGACCTCAGTGAAGATCAGTTTGGGTTCCGTAGAAATATTGGAACACGTGAGGCAATACGGACCCTACGACATATCTTAAAAGCTAGATTAAGGAAAGGCAAACCTACGTTTCTAGCATTTGTAGACTTAGAGAAAGCTTTTGACAATGTTGACTGGAATACTCTCTTTCAACTTATAAAGGTCGCAGGAGTAAAATACAGGGAGCGAAAGGCTATTTACAATTTGTACAGAAAGCAGATGGCAGTTATAAGAGACGAGGGACACGAAAGGGAAGCAGTTGTTGGGAAGGGAGTGAGACAGGCTTGTAGCCTCTCCCCCATGTTATTCAGTCTGTATATTGAGCAAGCAGTGAATGAAACAAAAGAAAAATTCGGAGTAGGTATTAAAATCCATGGAGAAGAAATAAAAACTTTGAGGTTTTCCGATGACATTGTAATTCTGTCAGAGACAGCAAAGGACTTGGAAGAGCAGCTGATTGGAACGGACAGTGTCTTGAAAGGAGGATATAAGATGAACATCAACAAAAGCAAAACGAGGATAATGGAATGTAGTCGAATTAAGTCGGGCGATGTTGAGGGAAGTAGATAAGCAAATGAAACACTTAAAGTAGTAAAGGAGTTTTGCTATTTGGGGAGCAAAATAACTGATGATGGTCGAAGTAGAGAGGATATAAAATGTAGACTGCCAATGGCAAGGAAAGTGTTTCTGAAGAAGAGAAATTTGTTAACTTCGAGTATAGACTGAAGTGTCAGGAAATCGTTTCTGAAAGTATTTGTATGGAGCGTAGCCATGTATAGAAGTGAAACACGGACGATAAATAGTTTGGACAAGAAGAGAACAGAAGCTTTCGAAATGTGGTGATACAGAAGAATGCTGAAGATTAGATGGGTAGATCATAAAACTAATGAGGAGGTATTGAATAGAATTGGAGAGAAGAGAAGTTTGTGGCACAACTTGACGAGAAGAAGGGATCGGTTGGTAGGACATGTTCTGAGGTATCAAGGGGTCACCAATTCGGTATTGGAGGGCAGCGTGGAGGGTAAAAATCGTAGAGGGAGACCAAGAGATGAATACACTAAGCAGATTCAGAAGGATGTAGGCTGCAGTAGGTATTGGGAGATGAAGAAGCTTGCACAGGATAGGTTAGCATAGAGAGCTGCGTCAAACCAGTCTCAGGGCTGAAGACCACAACAACAACATGGTGTCGTCGTTGGCTTCCTGTTGTCGGAACTATTTACAGAATTGCAACCACAGATGACGGTCTCCAGGGAGTAGGTGTTACGTTAAAGAATAATGATAGTGTTGCAGCCCGTGCTCGTGCGAGACACGCAGCTGCCTTCCTACGCTACGTGTACTTCGTAGGGTTTCCATAATGGCTGCCTCAATAGCTGGAGTACAGGGAGCCCTTAGTCGACCTCTGTCATGCGGTGGTGGGAGAACCTGTCTCCCAAAGGCACAGCTCCAGAGGAATCATAATTCTGGCGACGTCGACTACGACATCTAGCAACATATTCACGAGAGCCAACACAAAATACGATACGTGTACGAATGTACATGGGGGCTGTCACAGGCACGCTACTCAGCTAGTCCCTGTCTGGTGAACAGCGCACACGGTATAAAAAGGTCATTAGTCGCAGAGGGCTGTTCCACCAACACGTACCATCTCTCTTTCAGCTTTCCTTCTGCATGATACGTCCCGACACCACCAATTCTGAAATGTTCGTTTTCGAATCGCACTGTTTCTCTAACGGTAATGGGCGTGATCTTCCAACATTTCCAATGATATTAATAAGAATAATACTAATAACAGCCGGCCGCAGTGGCCGAGCGGTTCTAGGCGCTTCAATCTGTAACCGCGTGACCGAAACGGTCGCATGTTCGAATTCTGCCTCGGGCATAGATGTGTGTGATGTCCTTAGTTAGGTTTAAGTACTTCTAAGTTCTATGGCACTGCTTGAAAGGGTACAGTACCGCCCGACATTGAAAATAGGTACAACATACTTCATTATTTTTGTCAGAACAACACATTTTTTTTTATAAACTAACTCAATTTCAATTAATACAGCGAAACCGGATACCAGTGTGGGAAAGAATGACAATTTATTTATTTAATTGATCACATGTGCACTCCCGCAAAATAAATCCCTACATCCAGGTGGTTAGATCTGTGAAATGAATGAATGTATGGTCGTCTGCTAACTGCAGATAGTGAATGTGAATATATGATCATCTTTGAGACGATCCTTTGGCCACCTTTGGTGGGACCAAAGAGATGTAATTTACCTGAGCTTTGAGCGCCTGAAATGTGGCTGACCAATACGGTAGCAAGGTGCTCCCCCACTTCAGCAGAGGTGCGAGAGGACCTGAAGAACGGCCATGTTTCGGCACTCTGCCGCTGGATCTTGTGCTGCTAAGACCTGTTTTAGTTGTGCTCCATAAAGACAAAAGAGTGGAGACATGGTATGCATGTGGAATATTTAAGAATAGTTTGAAATAATAATTTCTCTATTTCAGGAACTTTTGTGGGGAGATTTAAATGTCAGGCAGCTAATATTAATGGGATTGTAGTAATCTTCGGAAGTGACCAACGGTCACAATGAAACCACGTGTAGCAATAAGTTGAAATACTTCCGTGTGCTTAAGTTAAGCTGAATTACTAGCGTGTCTACAATAAGTTGAAATAGTTAAGAAATAGCGTGTGTACCATAAGTTGAAATATTTAAGAAATGGCGTGTGCAGGACTTGAAATTAGAGACGAGTACTTCCACGTGGTGAGTACTGTGTGAGTCTCAATCTGTGTACGAGACAAAGGATAAAGAGAAGTACTCGTCCATGGCATCAGTTGAGGACTCGCGTGTGTGATGAATATGTTCTTAATATTACTTTGCGTGATATGATTCCGTGTGACGCTAGATTCAAACTCTGAGAGAGAAGCAAGGTGAGTCGGCCGTCTACCCAGCAACGCCACTTGGCTTGCATTGCACAGGAAGACGTGCATATATCTCCAGAGTTCATAGTAGGAAAGTAGAATTACAAAGTGGGGCAGTGTCGCGTGAAACTGGGATAAATACTAATTGAAGTGGGAAAGCTGAAAGTGATAGTGTTGTGACTATTTATTGTATTGTATTTCATGTTGTAGTGTGGTGTATGTCATGTAATTTAAGTATGTGTGGTTTGCATGGGAGAGTAGCAAGGTAGTTTCAGAGGTAGTGGATTATGTGTGTTTCTTTTGTACTGCTCGGTCTGGAGGAAAGTTTCGTGATGATGATTGTGAGAGTCGAAGTGTGAGAAATAATAAAAGATCCACCGTCCTATCCAGAAAGTGCACTGTAGCGTTAAATAATTACGAGACCATAAGATAGAGATTCACCAATGTAAAGCCATGCCCACTGGGCGGAATTTCTCATGTGTTATTGTTGTAGGTTATAGAATTTGTGTGTTTAGGTTATTGAATTTATCAGAATAAATAAGATAGTGAAAAGAAAAAGATTGGTGGACTTTTCCTTCGAATTGTATGTTGTCATGATGTCCCGAATTTATAATGTGTGCGCCATTCATATTCAGTGCGGTGGTGGCCACGTGTTGATAAAAGCCGTTAGATAAAAGTCAAAAAGAAAATGTGGTATTGCCAGTGCGTAGTGAACAGTCAGTGTTCTGTAAATTACTGATAGTCAGATGTGCGTTTCCGTTGCGTATTATTCATACAGGAGGATAATTTGTAACTTAATTGAGAGTATGAGAGTTCATATTACTCGATAAATAAGAATGAATCCACTTGCTTGGCAGACCACTCATCTTGCAGGCCTGACTGCTTGATGCCACAGTATGAGCAAGGCATGTGGGTGCCTCTCATAATTTCTACCCTGCCAGGATATTTTGCTGTTAGGGTTTGCTGTTAAGATTTCTTTTATTTGATGGAATATATTGTGATAGCGCTAAGAAGTAAAAATTTTTTTTGTTTGCAAATTCTTTCTGGATTGGTGAGATCTTTTATTTTTTTAGGTAATTAATTGCTATATCGTCCAAGGTTGGAAGATCATTGTATAATTTTTTTTGCGTAATGTCCGTAGTAACTAGGTCGCAGTCGAAAAGTGTAGCCGCCATGGACAATAATGATTCTGGCGTGAACGTAGCAGTGCAGCAGGAAGTAGCTGTCGACCGTGGGTTAATGAGCGAGAACAGCAAACACTCGGAAGGGGCTGATTTGTTCAGCGGACTGTGGCTAGGTGATCCTTTATGCGGCGGGCTTTGTCCACAAACGGGGGCTTTTCCCGACGATGCGGGCGAGCCAGGACTAGGTCAGGTATGCAGTGAAAGTGAAGCTACTCTTGGCGAAGCTACGGTTTCTCAGGCGAACGAGGTGAGCGCACCGAAAGTAGCAAATGACAATGTGCTACTGCAGTTTTTACAGAGGATGGATAGAGATAATAAGGAGAGAGATAGGGAGAATAAGGAAAGATTGGAAGCGATGGATAGGGAGACTAAGGAAAGATTGGAAGCAAATAAGGAAAGATTGGAAGCGATGGATAAGGAAACTAAGGAAAGATTGGAGGCAAATAAGGAAAGATTGGAAGCGATGGATAGAGATAATAAGGAGAGAGATAGGGAGACTAAGGAAAGATTGGAAGCAAATAAGGAAAGATTGGAGGCAATGGATAAGGGAAATAAAGAGGCAATGAGGAAGCTACACACAGTTATCGATGAGCGTCTGTCTGCAGTTAATAATCGGTTAGATGAGGGGGAGAAGAATCTGGATGCGTTGAAGCAAGTATGTGATGCCGTGAAAGAAAAAGCCAATAAGTTGGAGGTACGAATAAGTGCAATAGAGAGTGAAGTTACAGAACGTAGGGACGTGTTGCCGGATGAGCGAATCAAAGAGATAGTGGAGGACTTACTTGCAGATAAACAAGGGGCATTAGACAGCGTGGAAGCTAGAGTCACCCGGCAGTAAGTGGCGCTAAATAAACACAGGGATGAAGTTGCGGAAGTAGTGGTCAGAATGAATACGATTAGCGCAGATGTAGAAAAGATCAGTATAAGAGGCGAAACAGGCTCTGACAGTACGCAGCGAGAGGTTTATGCCGACCAGGAGGAGATACAATCACTATTACAGTTTAAAGAGGCACAATTAGAAACAAATAGGAAACATAGGGAAGAACTAGCACAGTTGCAATTGGCGTGCAGTAGCGAAGGTGACACACCACCAGGTAGATTGCAGAGGGAGTGTGAGATAAATTCAAAAAACGAAAATAGGCAGAAAGAGGAAGACGAACTCAGATAGTTAGAAGAACGGTTGTGTCGGATAAAACAGGTGGCAAACCCAACTGGGTATAGTCCAAGGCTGTCTCAATTTCAAGATTCATTACCTTCATCATGGGGACTGCTCCTCAAAATGAAGTTTGTGTGTAACCATTTGAGGGACGAGGCTAGAGCGAAAATGCAGGAAGTTATTGAAGACTGTAGTAGCTATTTAAATGAATTCTGGACGAAAAGTAAGCAGGACCAGGTTACGCAAAGCATATTGATGATGCTAAATTGTAACGAAGGTGGTATAAGAGATCCAGTGGTGTGCTATCAGGAAATGCTGAGACGAAATAGGTATTTGGATGTGCCATACGAACCTGGGGAGTTCATTAGGATCTGTATAACGAAGTTGCCAGTGAAATTGCGCAGAGATATAGCGATAGCAGGCAGAGGCGTAGACGATTCTGCGTCATTTCAGCACTTGTTACAAGAATTGGGTAATGAGAGCAATATCGTGAACGGAGACACGACTCATAGGTCAGATAGTGTCGAGGATAGGAACGGCAGATACTATCAGAATGACAGGAGAGCATGGAATCCTGGCATTTCATTCTTTGTCATAATGGATTGAAGGATAGGAGAAACTAATCCAACATATCAGCTCTTAACATCTTGCTTTAAAACACATGCTGCTGGCACTGAAAATTGTCTATGTAGCAGACATACTCTACTGATATGTAGGAATGCAAATACCATACTTCTGATCAGAGAATAAAACACCAGTAATGGCACTTGTTAGGCTGGTCTCTCAGAGCAAAATTTGCAGTTTTTTATTTCGAACACTAAAGTAAAAGGACTGTTTCCTCAAAGACCAATTGCTAAAAATGTTATGTAGTAATGCCAATGAGTCCAGTTTAATTAGTGTGATTAGACTATTGCAGGTACTTAACACGTAATGTAAAAAGTCAACATTGTGGTCGAAGTTTTTAAATTAGATGCCATCTGATCGGTACTATGTCATTGTCATAGTGACAGTTTTGAGGTGCTGCGTATGGTTGTTCGGAATCTGGTGTTAGGGAAAGAGGCCACTAGCACCAAAGTTTGTAACACTTGGGCTGTCCCATTTCTCCCAGCTTGTATATTCTCTGCACACATTTAATTTTCATGTAAGCTTAGATTCCTAACTAGCAAATTCTTTACTGTGTATAGTGGACCATTCAGAGTGAGGCGGATTGTCCATGAAAATGCTGTACTGATTGAGACGATCAAGGGAAAACAATCTCGTGAGCTTCATCACATTTCTAACATCAAATTATGGAAAAGTTAAGGATAGATCGAAAGTAGGCAACTTATGGTAGATAGTCAGTGTATTTATTTGTGGTGTGTAACGTTGTGCAGGGTCAAATCGAACATAACAATTTTCAGGCGGGATGTCAGGAAGTATGACGGAATAGACTTGTCGAATGAGTCATGAACAGGAGTTGACAGAGTGGTGTATGTACGTATTTTTTGTCATATGAATCAGGATCAAGCAGAAACGACGTGATGATTAATGAGTGGATAAAGATGGTAGATAGAGAAGCGACGTGATAAATAGTAGTGGATAAAGGTGATATTTAAGGAGAGAAGCGACGTGAAGCAGTGTGATTAATAAAGAGAGATTCGACGTGATGAAACAGTGGTAAATAAAGGTGAGTAGAACTAATAATGCGGAGATGTCTTAGAGGTATGTTACAGAGAGGCCTGTGTGTGCTGCAATCGAGATTGATGCGAATGGCGAAGGAAGACCAGGAAATGATGGAGTAATCGACGGACGGAGAGCCGAAATACGAATGAAGAGATGAGGACAACTGCACAACGTGAAAGGACATAAAGGGAGTATGAAATCCAGGTGGTGAACGTTGTGGAATACTGACGTAAGATGTTATATAAGTGTATATCTAATTCTTACCATAACATTTGCTATATGAAAAAAATAATTTTTGTTGTTGTTGTTGTTGAAGCCTGGTAGCAGTATAACTAATCAAAACGGTACCAAGAATGTGTACAGTTATCTTGCAGGATGAATAATTTGTGTATTTTTTGTTCTTAGATGAAATGTCGCAATTCTAAGTGGATATTTAGCAGGATGAATAATCGGTAAAGTGAATGCAGAGGTAAGCCGATGGAGAGAGGTGCCAGAGTGAAAGGACGAATTCGGAGACTGTAAAGCTATCTCCAAAACAGCTTCATGTGTTATGTGGTTGAGTATAAGGGAGCAAAGATATGGTATGTTGTCGTGAGTGTGGTGGTGTTAAGGTTAGCTGACTTCTAGACCTATTCTGTTAGTGTATTAATGGGTTGAATAAGAAGGAAAATGTGATGTCTGGTGAGTGAGAGTCGTAGAGTAGTGTGACCAATGCGCACACTCCTGTAAAGGGGATGCTACCGATCCATAACTAAAACATTATTGTGTTTTATTGTTTGATTGGGACGAACCTCGATTGTCAGGATCTGACAAGTGGATGGTACATACGTGTCCTAGAAATGTTGTTATATATAATAAAATGTAAAATATATAATGAGATACTAATTTCAGTCTGTCACAAGCACAAAGGTGCATTGTATGTTGTAGATTTAGAGTCATCAGTTTCTAAAATGTTTATGCTGTTAGGATGTTAAAGTAGTTTACTATTTAATAACATGTGGTGGGTAATTGTGAGCTGTGTAGATTATTTCATAGTTTTTTTGTTAGAACACTTTCAAGGGGTATTAATTTCAGACTGTCACAAGCACAAAGGTTCACTGTATATTGTAGTTTTAGAATAAACAGTTTCTAATATTTTCACTGTGATATGATGTTAGAGTAGTCTACTATTTGATATTGTAATTATGAGCTGTATAGATTGTTTCTTATTCCCTTTGTTTTTCTTTTTTACACTTTCATGTTTTGTATGAGGGACGACAGGTACAATCAATAGCACAAGTGTGGGCTGGATATAGAAAAGGGATAAATGTTGATGTTGTATGTGTAGAAAACTAGGGTGTATTATTTTATGTTTTTTAGAACAAAGATTCTTTTATTACCAATGTATCTAATAGATCATACATGTAATCAATGAGTATTTAAATAATGTAAGAATATCCTTTTGTCTGTAATGTTGCGAGATGCACGGAAGGGTCTGACTGATTGGGTGTCGTAGTGCTGAGGTGCTACGCAGATCGCGCCCATACCGCTAGCGGGGCCGAGCTGACGTCGCCATGGCGACGGGCGACAGAGCCGCGGCATTCCCAACTCCACTGCCGGTCGGGGTACACTCCACGTGCCCGCTACAGCAGGTCAACGGCCTGGGGCGACACGCACGTACCACTGACCATTCATAAGTTCCGCCACCCTTACGACTGGGGAAAGTATCCCGCGGAGGCAACAGCGGGTGGTTTCTTCTGCTCAACGGCGCGCGCGGCGGCGCCACGGCAGAATGAACAATGCGGGGCAGAGTCCGGCGGGCATTTGTTACCAGCAACTATTAACTAGTACTGGACTGTGGAGCCGTGAAGCAAGATGACTGCTCGTATGTCTCCATAAGGTGGAAAGTGAAGGACTGGTGTTTCCACGTTGTGAGTGGTGGAAAAGATTTTGTCTTTAGCAGACAGGACGATCGTTTTGTTTTGTCTTGACCACTGAACGGTGGGATCCATAAACTTTTGGCAGTGACTTGTTAAGTGTGCTTTGTGAATTGCATGTGGGACGCTTGGTATACTTAAAGAGGACAGTTGTTGTTTGGTGACTAATTACTGTATGAACGCAAGAAACTAAAGTGAGACATTGACATTTGCATTTGTAGTAGGAGACATTTCTTTAATTGGTGCGGGAATAAGTGCTGTTTGTTGGAACTTACGACTTTTAATTACACCATGAACTGAAAGGACAGAACCGTGGGTAATAGTAGTTGTAGGGCTATTTCTGGACGACCAGATTCGTGTGGATGATACTCTGAGAGTGACTATGACATTTGTGTTTAATGTGAGATACAGTTTACTGTTCAGTGCGTGTTCAAAATGCCGATTTGAGTGACTTAAAGACTTTCGTCCAGGTAACCATGGGAGAGCTTTGACACCGAGACAGTGTTTCTGGGGAACCTGTCAGCAACTATTTTGACCCCAAGAAAATCACAGAATGAAGTGATTCCGTGTGACTCGCAAGATAGGGAATAATGTATTTGTACTTGTAATTGTGTAAATTGTTTTTTATATGTTTCATTCCTGAAGGGACAGCAAATGTAATTGTATTTCATTAACATTTGTGTTTAGAACAGTTAGTGTTTTTTTTTTGTTTGATCTGGGCTACCAGTTCACATAGCAGGTTTATTAGAAAATTTGGTACAAAGATGCTTTAATTATTAGCCAGTGGCGTAATACTATCGTAGCGGCTCTTGTTGCATAGGTCAGTAAGGTTGTCACAGGGGACAAGAATTTGCATTGCACAACAAATATCGGAATTTTTTTTATGTCGTGGACAGTAATGATCTTGTTGGTGTGTTGACTGAAGCCACTTATTTGCATTATCACAGTGGTGATATTTCACATTAAAGTGTAACGAAGGCTAGTCGAAATGCAAGTTCTTGTCGTCTAAATGTGTAACAGCAGAGAAATGAGCAGTAGAGTAAGATACGAGAGCTACTGTTTGATTCAAGCACTTATTGCTAAACTATTTACTGCGTGTATTGATCAAAGTTGATGGACTGACTGGCTCAGCAGCAGGTATTTGTACTGGTGGACAAGGATAACGTTAAACTCACAGTCGAGTAGTGGTGGCAATTGCTTAAGTGATGATAGTTAACGAGGTATGACATGATGCCTTAGGTTGACTATATTACGTAATCAGTATGTAACTTGTGGTATATTTCATTGTTTTTCTTCTCAGTTTTATTTCTCTGTAGGTTTGATGTATATTTTAGAGTACTGATATGGAGCCTGACTTCTACGTGTAACTAGTGTACGCAATTTTTTTTCTTTTGTTGATTTTGTTTTGTATTTAGACATTGCCGTGTAAAGGTTATTACAATGCAATTTATGAATGTCAGATTACTTGTTCTGTGTTTGGACGGTGAGCTATCTAAAATTTCATGAGTACAATTAGTATTTTTTTTTATTTGTCATAGAATTAGTGAAGTTTAGATTACTCATAAAAATAACAAAGAACCCAGTAACTAAGCAAATTTTTATCTCAACATTATTTTTTATTTGTATGATGTAATGTTTTATTTGTCATGTGTATTGTTGTAAATTTGTATGTGTACGTTACTCCGGATTGTGGAGAGTACAATAATGGAACAACTGTGTCAATAATTTGGTAAAGTAACAGCATTTGGTCGTCTATTTGAGGTCACCAGGGGCTAAGGTCTCCTCCTGGTTATTTTGATGACTTGCTACGTTTGTTCTGATACAGTTTTCTTAAAAAAATGTTCGGAACTACCCTCGCATTGCAAGGATAGTATCGTGCCATTTTTTTCTGCATAGGTAGCCGGTGGTGAAAGGGTACAGTACCGCCCGACATTGAAAATAGGTACAACATACTTCATTATTTTTGTCAGAACAACACATTTTTTTTGTAAAATAACTCAATTTCAATTAATACAGCGAAGCCGGATACCAGTGCAGGAAAGAATGACAATTTATTTATTTAATTGATCACATGTGCACTCCCGCAAAATAAATCCCTACATCCAGTTTGGTGAGATCTGTGAAATGAATGAATGTATGGTCATCTGCTAACCGCAGATAGTGAATGTGAATATATGATCATCTTTGAGACGATCCTTTGGCCACCTTTGGTGGGACCAAAGAGATGAAATTTACCTGAGCTTTGAACGCCTGAAATGTGGCTGACCAATACGGTAGCAAGGTGCTCCCCCACTTCAGCAGAGGTGCGAGAGGACTTGAAGAACGGCCATGTTTTGGCACTCTGCCGCTGGATCTTGTGCTGCTAAGACCTGTTTTAGTTGTGCTCCGTAAAGACAAAAGAGTGGAGACATGGTATGCATGTGGAATATTTAAGAATAGTTTGAAATAATAATTTCTCTATTTCAGGAACTTTCGTGGGGAGATTTAAATGTCAGGCAGCTAATATTAATGGGATTGTAGTAATCTTCGGAAGTGACCAACGGTCACAATGAAACCACGTGTAGCAATAAGTTGAAATACTTCTGTGTGCTTAAGTTAAGCTGAATTACTAGCGTGTGTACAATAAGTTGAAATAGTTAAGAAATAGCGTGAGTACCATAAGTTGAAATATTTAAGAAATGGCGTGTGCAGGACTTGAAATTAGAGACGAGTACTTCCACGCGGTGAGTACTGTGTGAGTCTCAATCTGTGTATGAGACAAAGGATAAAGAGAAGTACTCGTCCATGGTATCAGTTAAGGACTCGCATGTGTGATGAATATGTTCTTAATATTACTTTGCGTGATATGATTCCGTGTGACGCTAGATTCAAACTCTGAGAGAGAAGCAAGGTGAGTCGGCCGTCTACCCAGCAACGCCACTTGGCTTGCATTGCACAGGAAGACGTGCATGTATCTCCAGAGTTCATAGTAGGAAAGTAGAATTACAAAGTGGGGCAGTGTCGCGTGAAACTGGGATAAATACTAATTGAAGTGGGAAAGCTGAAAGTGATAGTGTTGTGACTATTTATTGTATTGTATTTCATGTTGTAGTGTGGTGTATGTCATGTAATTTAAGTATGTGTGGTTTGCATGGGAGAGTAGCAAGGTAGTTTCAGAGGTAGTGGATTATGTGTGTTCCTTTTGTACTGCTCGGTCTGGAGGAAAGTTTCGTGATGATGATTGTGAGAGTCGAAGTGTGAGAAATAATAAAAGATCCACCATCCTATCCAGAAAGTGCACTGTAGCGTTAAATAATTACGAGACCATAAGATAGATATTCACCAATGTAAAGCCATGCCCACTGGGCGGAATTTCACATGTGTCATTGTTGTAGGTTATAGAATTTGTGTGTTTAGGTTATAGAATTTATCGGAATAAATAAGATAGTGAAAAGAAAAAGATTGGTGGACTTTTCCTTCGAATTGTATGTTGTCATGATGTCCCGAATTTATAATTTGTGCGCCATTCATATTCAGTGCGGTGACCACGTGTTGATAAAAGCCGTTAGATAAAAGACAAAAAGAAAATGTGGTATTACCAGTGCGTAGTGAACAGTCAGGGTTCTGTAAATTACTGATAGTCAGATGTGCGTTTCCGTTGCGTATTATTCATACAGGAGGATAATTTGTAACTTAATTGAGAGTACGAGAGTTCATATTACTCGATAAATAAGAATGAAACCACTCGCTTGGCAGACCACTCATCTTGCAGGCCTGACTGCTTGATGCCACAGTATGAGCAAGGCATGTGGGTGCCTCTTATGCTGACCTCAGCTGTTAAGTCCCATAGTGCTCAGAGCCAATTGAACTAATAACAGTAATGTTGTTGTTGTTATGGTCTTCAGTCCTCAGACTGGTTTGATGCAGCTCTCCATGCTACTTTATCCTGTGCAAGCTTCTTCATCTCCCAGTACCTACTGCAACCTACATCCTTATGAATCTGCTTAATGTATTCATCTCTTGGTCTCCCTCTACGATTTTTGCCCTCCGCGCTGCCCTCCAGCATTAAATTGGAGATCCCTTGATGCCTCAGAACATGTCCTACCAACCGATCCCTTCTTCTAGTCAAGTTGTGCCACAAACTCCTCTTCTCCCCAATTCTATTCAATACCTCCTCATTAGTTATGTGATCTACCCATCTAATCTTCAGCATTCTTCTGTAGCGCCACATTTCGAAAGCTTCTATTCTCTTCTTGTCTAAACTATTTATCGTCCATGTTTCACTTCCATATATGGCTACACTCCATACAAATACTTTCTGAAACGACTTCCTGACACTTAAATCTATACTCGAATATCTTCAGAAACGCTTTCCTTGCCATTGCCACTCTATATTTTATATCCACTCTACTTCGACCATCATCAGTTATTTTGCTCCCCAAATAGCAAAACTCATTTACCACTTTAAGTGTTTCATTTCCTAATCTAATTCCCTCAGCATCACCCGAATTAATTCGAGTACATTCCATTATCCTCGTTTTGCTTTTGTTGATGTTCATCTTATACCCTCCTTTCAAGACACTGTCCATTCCGTTCAACTGCTCTTCCAAGTCCTTTGCTGTCTCTGACAGAATTACAACGTCATCAGCGAACCTCAAAGTTTTTATTTCTTCTCCATGGACTTTAATACCTACTCCGAATTTTTCTTTTGTTTCGTTTACTGCTTGCTCAATATACAGATTGAATAACGTCGGGGACAGGCTACAACCCTGTCTCACTCCCTTCCCAACCACTGCTTCCCTTTCATACCCCTCGACTCTTATAACTACCATCTGATTTCTGTACAAATTGTAAATAGCCTTTCGCTCCCTGTATTTTACTCCTGCCACCTTCAGATTTCGAAAGAGAGTATTCCAGTCAACATTGTCAAAAGCTTTCTCTAAGGCTACAAATGCTAGAGATGTAGGTTTGCCTTTCCTTCTTTCCTTGGGGTTGGAATTATTATATTCTTCTTGAAGTCTGAGGATATTTCGCCCGACTCATGCATTTTGCTCACCAGATGGTAGAGTTTTGTCAGGAATGGCTCTCCCAAGGCTGTCAGTAGTTCTAATGGAATGTTGTCTACTCTTGGGGCTTTGTTTCGACTCAGTCTTTGAGTGCTCTGACAAACTCTTCAAGCAGTATCATATCTCCCATTTCATCTCAACCTACAACCTCTTCCATTACCATAATATTGTCCTCAAGCACATCACCCTTGTGTAGACCCTCTATGTACTCCTTTCACCCTTCTGCTTTCCCTTCTTTACTTAGAACTGGGTTTCCATCTGAGCTCTTGATATTCATACAAGTGGCTCTCTTTTCTCAAAAGGTCTCTGTAATTTTCCTGTAGGCAGTATATATATTTCCCCTAGTGAGATAAGCCTTTACATCCTTATATTTGTCTTCTAGCCGTCCCTGCTTAACCATTTTGCACTTCCTGTTGAGTTCATTTTTGAGACATTTGTATTCCTTTTTGCCTGCTTCATTTACTGCATTTTTATATTTTCTCCTTTCATCGATTAAATTCAGTATTTCTTCTGTTACCCAAGGATTTCTACTAGCCCTCGTCTTTTTACCTACTTGATTCTCTGCTGCCTTCACTACTTCATCCCTCAGAGCTACCCATTCTTCATCTACTGTATTTCTTTCCCCCATTCTTGTCAATTGTTCCCTTGTGCTCTACCTGAAACTCTGTACAACCTCTGGTTTAGTCAGTTTATCCAGGCCCCATTTCCTTAAATTCCCACCTTTTTGCAGTTTCTTCAGTTTTAACCTACAGTTCATAACCAATAGATTGTGGTCAGAGTCCACATCTGCCACTGGAAATGTCTTTAAATTTAAAATCTAGTTCCTAAATCTCTGTCTTAGCATTATATAATCTATCTGATACCTTCTAGTATCTCCTGGATTCTTCCATGTATACAACCTTCTTTTTTGCAAAGCCAACAAGGAACGACGAACGAAGCTGTACATCAAATACTTGCCCACATCCATCTCGCTCAAGTCCATCACATTCGCCATCTTCATGCTTAAACATTCATAGGATTGTGTGAATGTGTAAAATCAAATTATGTGATGTAGGAATTGTGCAAAAGAAACGTGTGAAAAACGAAATAAGTTAAGCACACCAGACAGCTAATAAACTACAAAATAACAGTCATTGACTATGGACTTAAGTAAAAAATAGACTATCGATAAAAATAAGTCATTAGTTCTGAAATGGACAGTATATAAAGAACAAAAGTAAGGCATAAAAACACTAAAACTATATGCCACTTATTTTCCCCTCATAATAAATAAAAGAATAACTATATTTTACTTATTTTCTCCTTATAAAAACAAAGAATATAAAATTATCTTGTTGGATGTTTTCCCTTTTTTTTAACATTTGTACCATTTGTTAGGATAATATCTCAGTACTTGTGTATGTATATTTCTTTGTCAAAGCAATTCCTGGAAATAATTCTTATTTGTTAGTGTAACAATGTTGAAATGAGTGACTAGAAACAAAAACATTTTACTTGTACATGATATTTAGAAAATGTGTTAGGAATAGATTTTACCTAATTACTACATTTATAAAAAAATATATATATTTCTAAGAAAATCGATGTAAAAGACTCCTCACTTTCGATAACAAACTTCTTAATAAACAAACTTCACACTTAAATAAAGAAAGAAAATAATTAAAAATTAATAATGATAATAGCATAAAAATATTCTTCTCTTGTCAATATAAACATATTTTTGAGAATAATGTGGAAGAATATAAAAATATAAATTAGTAATACAAACTAGCATAGAAGTAGAATAATGTGGCTGAACAGTAGGCAACAAAATTTAGATCAAGGAATAATTTTTGACTGACTTAGACAACGATTCAATCATTGCCTAACTTCAGTGCAAAAATTAAGTTCGAAGGGTGGTGATATGTAAGGTGTCAGGCAAATCCAATACCTTCCATGAAAACCCTGACATGATAGCAAATCTGGCAGTATGTCACATAGCTCCAAATAAATCCTGACATTAAATTAACCAAAGTAATATGATCAACGAGTGAGCAAATGGAATACCACAGACTAACACAAGAACGCCTAAATGCATGTCATACCTTCCCACCGTGAAACAGACGCAGTTCCGAGGGGAGAAACGAGAACAGAAGCCGAGAGCGGAACCGTGTTAAGCTAGAAGGCCCTACGATAAGGGACGGACACCCACGTCGCCAGCTGACCGCCAGGGCCACCCCCCAGCCCATGTTAAAAGATAGAGCCCTCCAGAAGAACAGTATAGATCTTACAATAACACTAACAGGGCCACACCAGCTGTAAGTTTTAGCATGAGACTTTTTCGCGTCTCTGTTACGTTGCAAACGTTAAAAACATTGCCCCACCAAGAAAGGTATAACGTTTCTCATTGGATAGACAGAATTTTGTAGGCGGAGCTTAAGGTTAACATTGAGATCCTGATTGGTCAGTTGAAAACACAGCCAGATACCTTTTTCTTAAACCAACTTCGGTAAATTGTAGTAAGGAGAAGTTAGAAGGAGAGTTGCTTTCGAGACAGCGAGGTGTGGAGCTGCTCCGCCTGCCGCCCCCTGACGCTGCCTAACCACCGACAAGGTAATGAATGCACGCGATGCCGCATAACAGCGCATAAGGCTTCACTCAGAACTGCAGAAGTCTCATCTGTTACATCCCCTTTTTACGTAATACTAGTGTCGATCGTCAATTAAATCTCATGGTGTTCACATTTGCTACTTGAAGTACAAATCTGAAACGGGATGATTTTTCTGTTACGTAATTATTGAGAAGCCACATCAGCCACTGTAATTTACGACAAGTTAGATAAATAATTAAAGATAATGATCACCGTAGACCATTTTGATAGTTTTCTCTCTTTTATGAAACTTAACTTAAATCTAGATTATAGATGTGGTGTGGCATAGGTCATCCTCCGATCTATTGTAGAACTTGAAGACCCACTCAGGGAATATTCGTTCACATTTTTGTTGAACGCAGTTGGTTTTTGTCATGCTGTACTAAAATATTTCCTTTTATCAATAGTGCAATTTATAAACAATGTTTTGTGAGTAGAATAAAATTTCCAATGGTAAACTTAATTGCGTTTTCGACGTTATTTTACCAGCTAACAAAAAATAGGAAAGCCTTGAACCCCTTCCACTAAATTTAGTTAGTATTAAGATACTTTTACAGGGAGTGCAGTGGAGCTGACGCTGAAATCATTATGTATTTGATTATATCATCGCTAGTCTCACTGAACTCTTCTGAACTCCACATGTCATGTGTGGTCTGGCGTCTCCTTAACAGCAACAGGTCCCAGGTTGCACAATGTTAGACCATGACTATTAAATTTTCGTCTCCCTTCACTACCTGAATAATTTCTTTTATCTCATCATACATTTCATCAATTTCTTCATCATCTGCAGAGCTAGTTGGCATATAAACTGGTACTACTGTAGTAGGCATGGGCTTCGTGTCTATCTTGGCCACAATAATGCGTTCACTATGCTGTTTGTAGTAGCTTACCCGCACTCCTATTTTTTTATTCATTATTAAACCTACTCCTGCATTACCCCTATTTGAATTTGTATTTATAAACCTGTATTCACCTGACCAAAAGTCTTGTTCCTCCTGCCACAGAACTTCACTAATTCCCACTATATCCAACATTAACCTATCCATTTCCCTAATTAAATTTTCTAACCTACCTGCCCCATTAAGGGATCTGACATTCCACGCTCCGATCCGTAGAATGCCAGTTTTCTTTCTCCTGATAACGACATCCTCTTGAGTAGTCCCCGCCTGGAGATCCGAATGGGGGACTATTTTACCTCTGGAATATTTTACCCAAGAGGACGCCAACATCATTTAACCATACAGTAAAGCTGCATGCCCTCGGGAAAAATTACAGCTGTAGTTTCACCTTGCTTTCAGCCGTTCGCAGTACCAGCACAGCAAGGCCATTTTGGTTAGTTTTAAAGACCAGATCAGTCAATCATCCAGACTGCTGCCCCTGCAACTACTGAAAAGGCTGCTGCCCCTCTTCAGGAACAACACGTTTGTCTGGCCTCTCAACAAATACCCCTCCGTTGTGGTTGCACCTACAGTACGGCTATCTGCATCGCTGAGGCACGCAAGCCTCCCCACCAACGGCAAGGTCCATGGTTCATGGAGGGGGGGGGGGATAACAGTAGTAGTAGACTAATAATAATCGCAACACATTGAGCATGTGCTTATAAGACTCAATGTTGAAAGGCACAATTACTGGTTCCATGGTGATAATACATACAAATGGTAACCGAGTTTGGAAATTATTTCCAAAGCACGTTGCGCGCCCTACTGGTGACCTAAGACCCCAACGAAATTTAATGGACCGGAACGTGGCAAGAATAATAGTTGGTACTAATCGACAGGACCATTGGGGGAGCATACACACAACACGGGTTTCATATCTAGTAGATGCATGACATGCAAATCGCTTCTTTAAAAGTTGATCAGTGAAAACGATTGGTGTGGCCGTGCGGTTCTAAGCGCTTCAGTTTGGAACCGCGTGACCGCTACGTTCGCAGGTTCGAATCCTGGCTCGGGCATGGATGTGTGTGATGTCCTTAGGTTTAAGTAGTTCCAAGTTCTAGGGGACTGATGACCTCAGAAGTTAAGTCCCATAGTGCTCAGAGCCATTTTTTGAAAACGATTACACTTTCATTTCTGTGTTCGTAGAACGTAAGTGCAAATGGTCTGTAGAAGATACACTGTAATCCCTGTATGACAATTAAAACACCAGATAATGTACCTCGCAGACTACATTTAGCAAATAAAAACAAATACACTTCGACTGACAATCGAACCCTCGATCTCCTCCATGCTATCGATAAACGCTATCCACTGCACCAACTGCACACCACTGCTCCGAAATGCTACCAGAGGTAGTTTCCGTACATCTGTTTACACTGCTGCCAGACTGCCAATTTTTAACGTATATTCACTGTGAGAAATATGCACAGGACGAAACTTAGGACAGACATTTTTATATTGCTAGTATGTGAGGAATCGCGCTGCGAAGTCCTAGCAAGCGAATTTTCCTTCACCCTTTAAATAGACACATCAAAAAAAGTTTTGCGTCACCTCGGTTCCGAGAGTTCCAGAACCTGACCAGAAAATTGGAATAGAGGTCAACATAATCATCATTTCCGCCCGTTTTATTGCTCGTGAAAACCACAGATTGCATGTTGTACCACCATACAGCGAGATCTTCGAGGTGGTGGTCCGGACTGCTGTACACACTGGTAGCAAGTCCTCTTGCATTGATGCGTGCCTGTATTCGTCGTGGCCTACTATCCACAAGTTCATCAAGGCAGTGCTGCTCCAGATTGTCCCACTCCTCAATGGCAATTCGGTGTGGATCCCTCAGAGTAGTTGGTGGCTCACGTCGTTCATAAACAGCCCTTTTCAATCTATCCCAGGCATCTTCGATAGAGCTCATGTCTGGAGAACATGCTGGCCACTCTAGTCGAGCGATGTCGTTATCCTGAAGGAAGTCATTTACAAGATGTGCTGCCGATACGGTTGCCCTATCGGTCGGAGGATGGCATTCACGTATCGTACAGCCGTTACGGCGCCTTCCATGACCACCAGCACCGTACGTCGGCCCCACGTAACAGCAGGACAGTGTGTTAAAGGCGTTCAGCCTGACCGGGTTGCCTCCAAACACATCTCCAACGATTCTCTGGTTGAAGGCATATGCGACACTCATCGGTGAAGAGAACATAATACCAATCCTGAGCGGTCCATTTGACGTGGTATTGGGCCCATCTGTACTGCGCTGCATGGTGTCGTGGGTGCAAAGATGGACCTCACCATGGACGCCGGGTTGAAGTTGCGCATCATGCAGCCTATTGCGCACAGTTTGAGTCGCAACACGTCGTCCTGTGGCTGCATGAAAAGCATTATTCAACATGGTAGCGTTGCTGTCAGGGTTCCTTCGAGCCATAATCCGTAGGTAGCGGTCATCCACTGCAGCAGTAGCCCTTGGGCGGCCTGAGCGAGACATATCATCGACAGTTCCTGTCGCTCTGTTTCTCCTCCATGTCGGAACAAAATCGCTTTGGTTCACTCCGAGACGCCTGGACACTTCCCTTGTTGGGAGCCCTTCCTGGCACAAAGTAACAATGCGGACGTGACCGAACCGCGGTATTGACCGCCTAAGCATGGTTGAACTACAGACAACACGAGCCGTGTACCTCTTTCCTGGTGGAATGACTGGAACTGATCGGCTGTTGGACCCCCTCCATCTAATAGGCGCTGCTCATGCATGATTGTTTACATCTCTGTGCGGGTTTAGTGACATCTCTGAACAGTCAAAGGGACTGTGTCTGTGATACAATATCTATCTTCAGGAGTTTTGAGAACCAAGGTGATGCAAAACTTTTTTTTATGTGTGTTTATTGACCTGACACAGCTGCAACATTTCAACTTCCTCGACGGTAGTGCCTAAGGACCGCAAAGCTGCACACTAATACACAAAAGAGGAAATGTAAGTAATCCGCTGGTTTATAGACTCATATCACTGACATCGACTTGCAGTAGGCTTTTGTAACAACCACTGGTGTGAACACTTCGAAATACGTCGAAGAAAACAGCACACTGAAGTAGTGAGTGCTATCGGCAGGAGATATCAAATTGATTCCACATTTCTCGATTTCCAGAAGTGACATCTTCTAATCAAATTACGAACCTATGGAGGATCGTCTCAGTTGTGCGACTGGATTCGTGATTTCCTGTCAGGAAAGTTACCATTGAAAATAACTGACGTTAAGCCACAGAGGTAAACGAAAGTGATATCTGTAAGCGTGGGCTTCTGCGTACGTTGTCACTGTCAACAAAATTATTTTGGGTTGTTGACCGCTTTGTCAGTATATAAAATTTTGGCCATTATTGCAAGAGTGACGAAACGTCTAACAATTTTATATACTGACAATGCGGTCAACCGTACAGAAGAATTTTATTGACAGAAACTATTCAGGAAACGATCTACGCAGCCTCTCTAAGACTGATGTCGTTTAACATCTAGTAAACTCGTCCGAAGATTAATACGAATATCTGCATAGTGCAAAAAGTGGCGACTGACCCTAAACGATAAAAAATTGCATGGCCTCCACAAGAGTACACAAAGAGTTCCGTTAAATTTCGGTTACTGGAAAAAACTACATACCGTTTGCGGAGATGGCGGTTGACTTATTGTAAGGTATTATATTTTTATTTTTGACTTTTTTATGATACGATTATTAACGGTTTCGGCCTTCAGAGGCCATCTTCAGATGCTATGAGTAGCATTTGGTGAACATATGTTCACGCGTTGTCAACTCATGAACACTTCTTCACTAAACGCCGCCCATAGCATCTGAAAGTGGTCTATTACGGCCGAAACCGGCAATGACTATAGCATAAAAGAATTCGGTTACACGATAAATCATATACATTTAAAAATTCGCGATTCATTTAAATACCTAAGGATTACAATTACGAACAACGTAAATTGTAGCCATCACATGGCGAATGTTGTAGGGAAGACGAACTAAAGACAGCGCTTTATTGGCAGAATACTTAGAAGATTCAATAAATCCACTTAAGAGACGGCGTGCACTACGCTTGTTTGCCGGGCATTATGGGATCCTTGAAGGCGAACATTGAAAAAGTTGAAAGAAAAAGAGTTCGTTTTGTATTATTGCAAAATAGGGGAGAGAGAGCTGCAGATATAAGCGAGTTGGCGTGGCAGTCATTAAAAGGGGTTTTCAGTTGCCATGATATATTTTCGCGAAATTTCAGTCACCAGCTTTCTGGTACGAATGAAAAAATATTATACTAGCCCCCTTCTACATAGGGGAAAATGATCATCATTGTAAAATAAGAAAAATCGAAGCTCGCACGGAAAGATTTAGGAGTTCATTTATGGCACTTGCTATTCGAGAGCAATAATCTGAGATTGGTTCTATGAACCTTCTTCCAAATTTAGTATTTTATTCTTAAGAAAGTTTCATTCTATTATTTCCGATTCTTTGACGTTTTTTCTTTGTAGATCCTGTGTTATCAGTGCACCCCATGCTGCTGTCGATTTCTTTTCCAGAAAAACAGGAACATTTGTTCTGTTGGCACTCTCATTCATTCGGTGGAGGAGTTCTAAGAAGATTAATTTTCGCTTTGCCATTACCTCTCCCATATTTTCTTTACTTTCGGAGATCTCATCTTCTGATTTTCCAGCCATCTGTAGTTCGTACTGCATCCATCAACTTTCAAATAAAACGTCTTTCAACAATCTCTATTCAGTCCCACTTGTAATCGTTAATCACTCACATGCTTATAAAAATTCTGGTCTTGCCATCTGATATGGTGTTTTAGTTTTGTTTTTCTAAACATGCATTTCCTTTTGAAGATTTTTTTGGGAAACCATATTCTCTTTCTGTTTTATTAGCGCTTACATCTAACGCAATTTTTTCTAGTCCATTCTGCTGTACAGTTTCTCCAAGATATTTAAATTTATTAACTCACTCTATTTTACCAGTTAGTGTTTCTATGTATTTTGGTGCATTTTTTATACTTGCCATTGAATTTTGATAATTCAGATGAAACTCTATTTGCTGTTTTTTTCCGGAAAAGTTATTGGAGTAATTGCTTCTATCGATTTCCTGAAAGTACTGTAATGTCGTCTGTAGAGGCCAAGCAGTTCACCTTAATTCCATTTGTTATCCTTCACAGGATCATTGGTTCAATTTTGTGATATTTTTTAGCTCTAAATCTCAGATCTTTACATTTTTTTTTCTAAAAATCGCGAAGACAGTAAAGGTGATAAACCATCACCATGTCTAACGCCAGTTTTTATTTCAAATGTCTGAGATTATTTTCCCATAAATTCAACTTTATATATCGTATTTTTTAGAGTTTCACTAGTTATGTTCGCTAATTTAGCTTTGACACCAAATTCTCTAATGATTTCGCCAAACGTTTCTCTGTCTAACAGATCAAATGCTTTCTTGAAATCGATAAATGATGCTATTATATGTTTAACGTTCTGTGGCGAATTTGAAAACTGTTCTGTGCAGGATCTTTATTTCGAAACCACCCTGATATTCTCCCGGTTGTTTGTCTAAAGTTTCTCCAACTCTGTTCACAAGAATTTTTGACAGTCTTAACTTTTGTTGCTACTGGCAACAGCGACACTCCTCTGTAATTGTTGACATTTTGTCTCCTTTTTTGTGCAACAGGCTGATTAATGCTTTTTTCCACTCTTCTGGGACCTTTTATGTTTTCCAAATTGTTCTCAAAACGCAAGCCTGAGGCGCTCATAATCGTTAGTTGCGATAATTTCAATAGTTCTGCTGTGATGGACTCTTCACCACTTGCTTCGTTGATTTTTAGTGTTTTGATGGCGTCATGAGTTTATAGCTCTGCAGACGGGAAATAATCCTCAGTAATTTTCGGTATTGCTGGAAACTCTAATTTAATGGCCCGTCCACCGCGCAACGGCCTATCTGCATAGACATAAACGCAAATATCCGTGCTTGCAAAAAATCTTTGGAAATGTGGTGTGTTCACACTGCACAAGTTTCAGTCTGGTGCTTGCCTGCCATCTGTCGGCACAGGTTAGAAATTTCAACAGCAAGCGACTGGGCTCTCGTAAGCTCAAAGTTTATTTCGTGTATTCAGATATTCATAACGGAGAAAAGCTGTTCGCAACAGAAATACCTAGTAAAATAATGTAGACAGCAGTAGTTTTCGCATATAAATTTATTTCGTGAGTTGCCGGCCAAACCCGACGACTGACGCAATTATTAGTGGGTGAATATGGAAACATACAATTATCTTTAGATGCTCATAACCTCTCGTATAATACGGAGAAAATACATGCATGACGAGAGCAACATATATATATATATATATATATATATATATATATATATATATATATATATATATATATTTATTTATTTATTTATTTATTTTCTGTGGATGGATATTGTATCCAGACACAGTTCCCTTGACTGTTCAGAGATGTCCCAGTCATTACACCAGACAGGAGGTATACGGTTCGTGTTGTCTGTAGTTAACCATGCCTCGACAGTCAATACCGCGGTTCCATCGCGTCCGCATTGTTACTTTGAGCCAGGAAGGGTTCTCAACAAGGGAACTGTCCAGGCGTCTCGGAGTGAACCAAAGCGATGTTGTTCGGACATGGAGGAGATATAGAGAGACAGGAACTGTCGATGGGATGCCTCGCTCAGGCCGCCCAAGGGCCCCTACTGCAGTGGATGACCGCTACCTACGGATTATGGCTCGAAGGAACCCTGACAGCAACGCCACCGTGTTGAATAATGCTTTTCGTGCAGCCACAGGACGTCGTGTTACGACTCAAACTGTGCGCATTAGGCTGCATGATGCGCAACTTCATTCCCGGCGTTCATCTTTGGAACCACGACACCATGCAGCGCGGTACAGATGGGCCCAACAACATGCCGAACGGACCGCTCAGGATTGGCATCACGTTCTCTTCACCGATGAGTGTCGCATATGCCTTAATCCACACAATCGTCGGAGACGCGTTTGGAGGCAACCCGGTCAGGCTGAACGCCTTAGACACACTGTCCAGCGAGTGGAGCAAGGTGGATGTTCCGTGCTGTTTTTGTGTAGCATTATGTGGGGCTGACGTACGCTTCTGGTGGTCATGGGAGGCACCGTAATGGCTGTACAATACGTGAATGCCGTCCTCCGGCCGATAGGGCAACCATATCGGCAGCACATTGGCGACGCATTCGTCTTCATGTACGACAATTCGCTCCTCCATTGTGCACATCTTGCAAATGACTTCCTTCAGGATAACGACATCGCTCGACTAGAGAGAACAGCATGTTCTCCAGACACGAACCCTATGAAGATGCCTGGAATCGATTGAAAAGGGCTGTTTACGGACGACGTGACCTACCAACCACTCTTATGGATCTACGCCAAATTTCCATTGAGGAGTGGGACAATCTGGACCAACAGTGCCTTGATGAACTTGTTGATAGTAGGCCACGACGAATACAGGCATGTATCAATGCAAGAGGACGTGCTACTGGGTATCAGAGGTACCGGTGTGTACAGCAACCTGGCCCACCACCTCTGAAGGCCCCGCTGTAGAGTGGTACAATGTGCAATGCGTGGTTTTCGTGAGCAATAAAAAGGGCGGAAATGATGTTTATGTTGATCTCTATTCCCATTTTCTGTACAGGTTCCGGAACTCTCGGAGCCGAGGTGATGCAAAACGTTTTTGATGTGTGCATATACACTCCTGGAAATGGAAAAAAGAACACATTGACACCGGTGTGTCAGACCCACCATACTTGCTCCGGACACTGCGAGAGGGCTGTACAAGCAATGATCACACGCACGGCACAGCGGACACACCAGGAACCGCTGTGTTGGCCGTCGAATGGCGCTAGCTGCGCAGCATTTGTGCACCGCCGCCGTCAGTGTCAGCCAGTTTGCCGTGGCATACGGAGCTCCAACGCAGTCTTTAACACTGGTAGCATGCCGCGACAGCGTGGACGTGAACCGTATGTGCAGTTGACGGACTTTGAGCGAGGGCGTATAGTGGGCATGCGGGAGGCCGGGAGGACGTACCGCCGAATTGCTCAACACGTGGGGAGTGAGGTCTCCACAGTACATCGATGTTGTCGCCAGTGGTCGGCGGAAGGTGCACGTGCCCGTCGACCTGGGACCGGACCGCAGCGACGCACGGATGCACGCCAAAACCGTAGGATCCTACGCAGTGCCGTAGGGGACCGCACCGCCACTTCCCAGCAAATTAGGGACACTGTTGCTCCTGGGGTATCGGCGAGGACCATTCGCAACCGTCTCCATGAAGCTGGGCTACGGTCCCGCACACCGTTAGGCCGTCTTCCGCTCACGCCCCAACATCGTGCAGCCCGCCTCCAGTGGTGTCGCGACAGGCGTGAATGGAGGGACGAATGGAGACGTGTCGTCTTCAGCGATGAGAGTCGCTTCTGCCTTGGTGCCAATGATGGTCGTATGCGTGTTTGGCGCCGTGCAGGTGAGCGCCACAATCAGGACTGCATACGACCGAGGCACACAGGGCCAACACCCGGCATCATGGTGTGGAGAGCGATCTCCTACACTGGCCGTACACCACTGTTGATCGTCGAGGGGACACTGAAAAGTGCACGGTACATCCAAACCGTCATCGAACCCATCGTTCTACCATTCCTAGATCGGCAAGGGAACTTGCTGTTCCAACAGGACAATGCACGTCCGCATGTATCCCGTGCCACCCAACGTGCTCTAGAAGGTGTAAGTCAACTACCCTGGCCAGCAAGATCTCCAGATCTGTCCCCCATTGAGCATGTTTGGGACTGGATGAAGCGTCGTCTCACGCGGTCTGCACGTCCAGCACGAACGCTGGTCCAACTGAGGCCCCAGGTGGAAATGGCATGGCAAGCCGTTCCACAGGACTACATCCAGCATCTCTACGATCGTCTCCATGGGAGAATAGCAGCCTGCATTGCTGCGAAAGGTGGATATACACTGTAATAGTGCCGTCATTGTGCATGCTCTGTTGCCTGTGTCTATGTGCCTGTGGTTCTGTCAGTGTGATCATGTGATGTATCTGACCCCAGGAATGTGTCAATAAAGTTTCCCCTTCCTGGGACAATGAATTCACGGTGTTCTTATTTCAATTTCCAGGAGTGTATATAAAACTGAAGTGCCCTGCTCGTTTCTTTTTGCATGTCGTGTCTAGTCTCAGAGATTACTGTATAGATGCTGACACAGTCTTGGAATTCCCGGTACGGGTATCTTCTCAGTATGGATATCGATAACGGGCCAAACCACAGAAATTCGCGATTCCCGGGATGGATGAAACATATATACACATAATTAAGTTTGCACAGGACTCTCAGTGCGCCATTCCTACTCATTTTTCATCATCGTTTTATTTATTTACCCTGGCGATATTAGAGCCAACAGGCTGTCTCCTTCATCTAACCAGGCATTCTACGTGTTTTACATACAGATTTTAAGATAAGCGTATTATAAGCCACATCTAATATAAAATAAAATATTTAGACATTACTACAGAGCTGAATAAAAAATGAAATAAAATGATCGTATGGGATTGACGGCTAGGATCTCCTGGAAAATTTCGGCCGCCGAGTCGCAAGTCTTTCTAGTTTACGCCACTATGGGCGACTTGCTTGTCTTCTTCCTGTCGGTTAAATTTCGCGGTTGTAGCACGTCATCTTCGTGGTGTAGCAATTTTAATGGCCAGTAGATGCTGTGATAATCAAATGATTAGCTTTTCAGAGCATTCACACAAGGTTGGCGCCGGTGGCGACACCTACAACGTGCTGACATGATGCAAGTTTCCAACCGATTTCTCATACACAAGCAGCAGTCGGCCGGCGTTGCCTGGTGAAACGTTGTTGTGGTGCCTCGCGTAAGGAGGAGAAATGCGTACCATCACCTTTCCGACTTTGATAAAGGTCGGATTGTAGCCTATCGCGATTGCGGTTTATCGTATCGCCACATTGCTCCTAGCGTTGCTCGAGATCCAATGACTGTTAGCAGAATATGGAATCGGTGGATTCAGGACGGTAACACGGAACTCCCTGTTGGATCCCAACGACCTCGTATCACTAGCAGTCGAGATGACAGGCATCTTCATCCGCATGGCTGTAACGGATAGTGCAGCCACGTCTCGATCCCTGAGTCAACAGATGGGGACGTTTGCAAGACAACAACCATCAGCACGAACAGTTCGACGACGTTTGCAGCAGATGGACTATCAGCTCGGAGACCATGGCTGCGTTTACCCTTGACGCTGCATCACACAGTGGAACGCCTGCGATGGTGTACTCAACGTCGAACCTGGGTGCACGAATGGCAAAACGTCATTTTTTCGGATGAATCCAGGTTCTGTTTACAGAATCATGATGGTCGCATCCGTGTTTGGCAACATCGCGGTGAACGCACATTAGGAGCGTGTATTCGTCATCGCGATACTGGCGTATCACCCGCCGTGATGGTATGGGGTACGATTGGTTACACGTCTCGGTCAGCTCTTGTCCGCATTGACGGCACTTTGAACAGTGGACGTTACATTTCAGATTTGTTACGACCCGTGGCTCTACCCTTCATTCAGTCCCTGCGAAACCCTACAGTTCAGCAGGATAATGCACGACCGCATGTTGCAGGTCCTGTACGGGCCCATGTGGATACAGAAAATGTTCGACTGCTGCCCTGGCCAGCACATTCTCCAGATCTCTCACTAATTGAAAATGTCTGGTCAATGGTGGCCGAGCAACTGGATAATCACAATACGCCAGTCGCTACTCATGATGAACTGTGGTATCGTGTTGAAGCTGCATGGGCAGCTGTACCTGTACACGCCATCCAAGTTCTGTCTGAGTCAATGCCCAGGCGTATCAAGGCCGTCATTACGGCCAGTGGTGGTTGTTCTGGGTACTGATTTCTCAGGATCCATGCACCCAAATTGCGTGAAAATGTAATCGCATGTCACTTCTAGTATAATATATTTGTCCAATGAATATCATCTGCAGTTCTTCTTCGTGTAGATATTTTAATGGCCAGTAGTGTACTTACGAACAGGTCCAGTTTGAGAACATTTTTCCCTCGCAAACGTTCACCGTGCCAGTTTTCGCCACTAACTGTGAACACTCTATATACAAGTCTTGCGCTTGGGCTCAGGGTAAAGCCTAGTTTACTCGACGACATTGGTTTGCGCCACTCGTTGCGTAAAATGAGTTGCACGCAAGTGGTTTCATGTATGACTATAGACACGGCGACACCGGTGTACACTTCAGTTTCGTCGTTTTGTGGGTCGCTGAGTCATGTCTGAAATGAAACTTTTCGCAGCTGCACATCGCACAAGTTGTGGTGGAGTTAAAGCTTGTTGCGTGGAATCGCTGCGTAAGAAAAAAATATGAAACGTGCTTCGATTCGTGACTGGATGAAGAAAAGACGTCAACTTTGAGGTTATGTGTGTTCGTAGAGTGTAGACAAACTGAAATATGCAGTGAGGAACGGAGAGCGATGTTCGCTTTTTGGATACCTTTGCTTTGGATAGGTGTTTGTGAGATTTCTGTGATGCTGATTACAAAAATAAGCACTATATTGCTGCTCCTGAGACCTTCACGTGCGATCAGAACACAGACAGTTTGACGATATCTGAGCTGCAGGGCAAAATTTATTGAATTAGAAGCACATATACACAGGGTGCTTTTACCAGTGGGGGGGATGTCTTAGGGGGTTAGTAGAATTATATATGTTACTACCTTGGACCGTGGCGTTACGCATGGTTAAACAGCTATTTATAAATAGATGTTAATGCCGAAACTCACTATTGACGCGTATGCACTATCAGAAAATCCATCTCTTGTTATATCTTTAAAAGTACATTATAAGTAAAGCTTATCTACAAAATCATCTACATACAGGTACAGATATATGAGGGGAATTCAAAAAGTAGAGGCACATTTGTGAAAAGTTGTACTTATTCTGATTATAGAAAACTGAAACATATTAATAGTAAGACTTATTAAAAACTTCCAGTGTTCGGTTCCACAAATTTAAATTATATGTAAAGTTTTACTCCAGTGCGTGGGAAATAAACATCCCAGGTAGGGATGCATAAACCAAAACCAGAGGAGGTGATGATCTGATCGCAAATCGCACACTGCATATACAACTGAATTAATAAAAATACAAGCGAATCTAATTCTAGCTGTGGAAATACTCTCGTCTACAAGACTGAACTCCCATCCTTCAAGTTTTTTTTTTTTTTTTAATGAATGTTGTTGACAGGAGGGAAGGCTACACAAATCAAGAAGCTGCATTCTTTATTCAGTATTCACCTATTGAAAACGTCGCAGCAGTGCTCCCCATTCACATATGTTTGAATTTTGAAATATTTCCACTGCACAGATCTATCTTCAAGAGAGTAGTTTGCAAACCATTCTCTTCTTAATGCGGCCTGATTCAAATAATTAATGCTGTTAATGTTAATAATTATTACCATTAAAGTAATTAATTATTGGTGTTAATGAAAAAGCGCCATCAACAATTAAAACAGCATCATATAGCATACCGAATGTTCTCGATTGTAATGTAAGCAGTGTGATATGTAATTTCGGTTCTGGCGACAGTGCTTCATGCATTGCAGTATATTTATTCCTTATCGCATAATGAACTCTATTTAGAAGAAACGTAAAGAGTTCTGGTGTCATTCTAAGATAATTAAAAGAACTACTTGGGTCTTCCATTACAAATTATTTCAGCAAGGATGCTGAGCAATCGAGCTTCATCCAGTCACGAATCGAAACACGTTTCTTATTTTTTTCTTATGCAGCGATTCCACGCAACAAGTTTTAACTCCATCACAACTCATGCGACGTGCAGCCGCCAAAACTTTCATTTCAGACGTGACTCAGGAACCCACAAAACGACGAAACTGAAGTATATACTGGTTTCGCCGTGTCTACAGTCAAATATGAAACCATTTGCGTGCAACTCATTCCACACGAGTGGCGCAACCCAATGTCGTCGTGTAAACTAGGCTTTACACCGCCCATGTCTATGAAAAGTGATTTTTTCTCCTTTCACGTATTTCGAGTTGCATTCGTAGCAGTAACAGTGACTCAGATGTGTCAAACCAGGAGAAATACGTTTCATTTTAAAGCTTCGTCTTTTCGAACAAAATAAACAAGTGTTACACCCAAGACTTACGTGACATTTCCCGTTTGATGTTGGCGACATGTGCAGTACAATATGCCCACTCCATAAAGATTGTAATTCCATTGCTTTCAGCTGCGAAGAAAAGGGAATGGCACACACAGAGCAGCAAAATACTCGTTTGAGTTCGGCTACCCCAGAGGATGTAAAAGTGCCTCATATAAAGATTAAGAATTCCAGAACTAAGGCACATACAAAGGAATTGTTATGTGTAAGGAAAACAAGTAAGTAGATTTTTTTGCAAGGCGTCGTTTCCGAAGTGAAATACAGAGAAAGTGAAGCGAGGATTGTTGAATAGTTGCAAGAATCGGAGAAACACAGCTAAGAAGAACATTCTTTAATCATCGATAATATTTTTTTCTAGTTTTGTTGTATTAGTAAATAGTAACACATACTCGCTAAGGAAACAGATTATCAGATGGCGACTTACGTCAGAAATTATCAAGAATTGTAAAATGCCGCAGGCTACCATAAGTAAGCGTAGACCACAGCACTTTTGTTTGTATCCTTGTTCAGGTAAAATCGTAATCGCTTTGTTTGTGTCTTTGGTTTGCGTATGCGATCAGTGTTATACTAGATCGCCGTAGAAACCGGAAGCGATGAACCGTCTGGAAACTAAGTGACTGAGGATATATACAGGGCTGCGTAGCCTACGGAACGTTTTTGTTTTATTTACCTCGCCACCCCCCTGTCGGTTACTTAAAAAAAAACGGGGGGGGGGGGGTTATAGCAAAGTAGAAATTGTCAATATTTAACTCAGCTTCTGTTCGAAATTTACTGATTTCTAACGTGAAACAGAGGGATATTGTACTAAAAAGAAAAAAAAACAATACAGATTTGTCATATAGCGCTAGAAAATGTAAAAGAAACAACTACAATACAGCGCACAACAAACACAGCTATCATCGCTTCGTCGAGCTTGTATAGGACATGTTTCTGTTATTCATAAACAAATTTCGCACTTATCTATAATAACCGGAAACTTTTACCTTTGATAATGACGAAGAACAATAATAATTATTTGGTTTTTTAACTCTTTCCGCATGTAAACTCTAGTTGCATCAAAAGTATTTGCTTTGGCTACATAAAAGTGCAGAAGTTACGCTATTAACCAATATTTATTAAGTATAAAACACAATTTATATTTTATAAGAACATAAAATCCACAGCGGACTACACTGAACGATGCGTGGTTCGAATTATGTGCCAATCAAGTAAACAAAGAGAAGTCGTCGGCTTCCTGCTTCTCTCACACATTCATTTATGATTCTTTCGCTACCATTGCTATCAATAGTACCGGCAATCCTACCATTTACTATGTCATTTAAGTACTGTGCCAAAACTACCGAGCGGGTGTTTCGGCAGAGCGCAACACCACCCTTCTCTAACAGGTTACGAAAAGATACAGTCACAGCAGACTGTTGGAAAAACAGTGCAAGCCCTGCAGGGAAACTGCACACAGTGCAGAGGATTTCTCTGCCATCTGTCGGCAACGCGGTGGACTAGTCCCCCTTTCAAACGGTGGCGGCAAAGTCTTTGGTGGTGCTTTGGTAGCAACAAACGTTCGATATTTCCATGATTCAAATGGAATTCTTGAGATTTTTGCGTCGCGTGGCACAATATTTCAATTTTTTCAGTAGTGGAACTAATCAACCAAGTCAGTGACGTTTTAACCAGTGATAACTATGGACAAGTAACGAATTTCCTGATTTTAGTTGAGAAACGCAACTTACGAACTTTCATTTTTTTGTTTTTCACGCCAAGATTCGCTGCCATGTTCAAACGAAGAAAGGAATCAACGTTAATTGAAAAGCACTCCCCATCCTTCAGTAACTAATAATAGTTACTGCGAACAGGTAATCATTATCATTACCTCTTTGTTAAGAAACCATTAAGTAAAAGTGTGAGGGTGCTCAACCCGGTATCTACAGATCACTTCAGAGAAAGTTTAGGAAATGTAAACTGGGAAGATGTATATAATGTGCCAAATGCTAATGATAAATACAGCATATTTCTTGATAAATTTATATCCCTTTTTGAACATTGGTTTCCAAAGAAAATTACTAAATGGAAGACCACAAACTTTTGAAAGAAACCTTGGATTACTACCGGTATTAAAGTGTCTTCAGAAAGAAAAAGGAAACTGTATGAGACAGCAAGAACTATTAAAAATCCAGAAGTAGTTCTACACAATAAAAATTATTGTAACATACTGAGAAAAGTTGTAAGGAAATCAAGAAATATGTATGTTAGAGAAGAAATTAACAACTCCAGCAATAAAATAAAATCAATATGGACTGTTGTTAGAAGGGAGACAGGAAAAGTAGCCACTGGGGTAAGTAGTATTACTATTAAAGAGAATGAGACCATCTTAACCAACAGTACACAGGTAGACAATGTATTTAACAATCACTTCTTAAGTGCAGGAGAAAAAAATGGTGAGAATAGTTAAAAAGAAAAGGCCAGGCAGTACATGGAAGAGTCGGTTTTGAAAAATTTTAGTCAGATTAAGTTTCATCTAACAACCTCTTGTGAAATAAGAAAAATTATAAAATCTTTGAAAAATAAATGTTCTGTTGGAGTAGAGGACATCTCGAACAAGTTATTAAAACAAGGTGGAGCAATTACAGCTGATGTTTTGAGTCACATATGTAATGCATCACTGACTCAGGGTATTTTTCCAGACAGGTTAAAATATGCCATTGTCAGGCCTCTCTACAAAAAGGGGGAAACCACAGATGTCAATAATTACTGGCCAGTATCCTTGCTTACAGCATTTTCAAAAATCTTTGAGAAAGTAATGTACTCAAGAGTGTTAGCCATCTCAACAGTAATGGGATACTTAGTAAATCACTGTTTGGATTTCAGAAATACTGTTCCACTGAGCCAGCAATATACAATTTCACTGTGCACATAACAGAGTCTTTAAATAGTAAAATGTCACCAGTAGGAATATTCTGTGACTTATCCAAAGCATTTGATTGTGTGAACCATGACATTACGTCAGAGAAATTGCAATTCTATGGTATAAATGGAACAGCATATGAGTGGTTTAAGTTATATCGACAGAACAGGAAGCAAAAAGTCTCTTTATATGCTTCAAGTGATTCAAAGGAGTTTGCCACTTCATCTAACTGGGGTGAAATTACATTAAGTGTTCCACAAGGTTCGATCATGGGTCCCCTGAACAGACACTGTTTGCTAATGACGCAAGCATAATTTTTAATCCAGTAAAAGAAAGTCCAATGGAAAATGATACAAATAAGGTCTTTGGAAAAGTCGTTAATTGGTTTTCTGTGAATGAGCTTGCTCTGAACTTTGAAAAAACACAGTACATCCAATTTTCTGCTGCAAAAAGTATAATTCCTTCAGTAAACATAACACATCAAAAGAAGTCAGTAGCCAGGGTAGAGCATAATAAGTTTTTGGGTGTACATATAGATGAGAATCTTAATTGGAAAAGCCGTATTTTGGATCTCCTAAAGCGACTAGGTTCAGTAACTTTTGCAATCAGAATAATTGCCAATTTTGAGGATGTAAAAATTAGTAAGCTAACATACTTTTCATACTTCCACTCTCTAATGTCATACGGAATAATATTCTGGGGCAACTCAACACTTAGGCAAAAGGTATTCACTGCTCAAAAGAAAGTAGTTAGAATAATTTGTGGGTTTTATAGTCGCTCATCTTGTAGGCATCTGTTTAAAAGAGTAGGAATTCTTACAACTGCTTCACAATACATTTACTCAGTAATGAAATTTTTTCTCAACAACATGGACCAGTTTAAAATCAACACCAACATTCATGATTACAATACCAGAAAAAAGAAAGACCTACAATATCCTTTACTTAACCTATCTTTGGCACAGAAAGGGGTTAAATATGCTGCTATAAAATTTTTTGATAAATTATCAGATGAAATAAAATATCTGACAGACAGCAGTAATAGTTTCAAAAAAAATTGAAATCATACGTCCTTGGCAACTCGTTCTATACCATAGATGAATTCTTGAATATGAGTAAATAAATATGGAGATATAATATATGCATTTTGTGCCATTTAAGGGAATGGGATAAGTAATAGAAATTTTTAGGTATAACACTGCAATGTTCAAAAAAAAAAAACTTGTTTCCTCTGTGCATTTTTTGTGCAATTGCCACATTCCACATCATAACGGTTTTTCCGTGCTATTGATCAATGGAACACGTAACTAACTAGCTAAGAATGTTGCAGCAGGCCAATATCCCTCAGCATCTCCTGATTTAAAAGAAAATCATCAGTTTGTTCAAGAATTGAGTTTACCTGTTAACTATGTGATGCCAAAACATAAGATTTTTTTACGCACGGAGTACTGGAAATATAGAATAGAATAGAAGTTTACTGTCTCGTAACATACAATTTCAAGCCATTGACTTGAGGTACAGGAGACTCGCAAAGCACAAATACTGGTTTACAGTTTTCCTTATAATACCAGTAGTATAATATACAGCACTGAAAAATTACTTAGTTAAGCAATTGAAGATTAACAGTCCTAAGTACTTGCTCTCTTCTGCTCAAATTTTCAGGTTGTCATTTATGAATTCTTCTACTGAATAGTAACATTTCTGCTCTAGTTTCTCATATAAGGATTTTTTCAGTGTTTCTACATTTATGCTGAGCAATTCCCTTCCCTTCTCTTTGTTATAAATTTTCGTACCCATATAATGAGGAGTTTGAGCATAAAGTTTAAAATGGTGGGTAGGGAGCATAAAATTATTTTGATTTCTAGTGTTGTATCATGCTTAAAATGATTTGCTACAAATAAATCAGGGTTAATATGTACAAACATAATCAGCTCGTATATGTATAGTGAAAGAACACTTGATATACTTAGATTTTTCAGGACTGGGCGACATGATTTTCTTCACCCTACATTGTGCATATTTCTAATGATGGTTTTCTTAAGTTTTAGTATTCAACACATGATTGGAGTTACCCAGAAATACAATTCCATACCTTATTACTTATTCAAAGTATCTGTGATATACTATTTTTCTTATGCCCATACTGGTAGCATTATACAGTATTCTCATTGCAAATGCTAGGCTATTTAATTTATTTGCAAGGTACAATAGTTTCCTGTATGTTCTTTTGTACCTTTTTTGAATAGTGGCTTAACTACTGAGTACTTCAATGTGTCTGGAAAATAACCTTCTTGAAGGGACTGGTTAACTATTGTAGTTAGTGGCTGCACAGTTAATTTAGAGACTGTTTTTGACACTTTTTTGGTATCTCATCCCATCCTGCTGATGTTTTACTTTTTAGTGATAGTATCACATTTTCTATATCTTTTACAGTAGTTTTGGTAAATGTACTGAAAAATTCCCTGTGAAATTGCTCAATATTGAAGATATTTACCTTATCTGGGTAACCTGCTACACTGACATTAGATTCGTTTACATTTATAAAGAATTCATTAAATAATTCAGAAATTTGAGAAGGATTTACAGCAGTTTTATCCTCTATCTTGATTTCAGCTTTCTTTTTGCACATATCTTTAATTATAATTAGTTATCGATGCAATCTCAAACGTCACTTCATCTTTGTGATCATGTATACTGCAGCTCATTCCACGTTACTTTCCTATTTCATCAAAAGATGCAATGTCAATACAGTAGTTACTAAGTATATATTTGCCCTCTGAACATTTGAAGTTATGAGACCACCTCAGACTTTGTTCTGATTTGGTGTCCAGGTTTGCTAAAAGACAGAGAGAAGATTTAGATCAATTTTGAACATTTTAATCATGTGTGAAATACTGTAATTCAGTAGATAGTTGATATAAAGCTGAAAAACTTTGCAAGATAGTCTAACAGTTGGCATTATGCACATTCTATAAGTTTTAGGTTATTTGGTTCACTATTTTTGCTCTAATGCAAGTGCCACCAAAATTTGTCAATAAATTTTGTCACAAAAAAATTTCTCCCAAGTTAGAACAAGTTGGTTTAGAAATTTCATCTTTTGTAACCTTTATTGTCTAGCAGCACGTTTACAAAGTTTGTTAGTTTTATCACTTTTGGGCTCATATCTTTTTATATATAGGCTACAGGGGCAAATTTGCCCAAAAACAGATTTGCTACCAAAGTAAGTAAATTTTGAACCATTGTATATCAGCAGGACTGCCCGACCCATACCTTTTGTAGCTACCATTTTGCAAGAATATCTTTTTCTCTAAAAAATGTCAAATTTCCATACATGCTTTTTTCCTTGAAGCTCTACAACTATCCATCATGGTTTGTCATGCAAATCAGTATTTTGGAGTATGAGAAAACACAAGATTTTTAAAAACATTTGTCAGTCACAATTTAATTAAAACTTGCTTTGGTCTATGGTGGCTTTTACGACTACCAGATAGTGTCCCCACCACCAAGTGACAGATTCCATACCACACTAATGGGCTGCTTAATAAAAGTTCCTGAGACTTTTTTGCGTTGTTAAACTGGTACCCAAGCCTTTGGGGAATTTAAGAGAGTTTCTCAATCTTTATCTTACAGTATCTTTATAGTTCTCAGGTGCGAAAGCATTTCCTGTTTACAGCATGTCGCATCAGCCACCGTGCCAGGTGTCAACTTTTATTGAACCTCAGGCTATTGCAACTCACCAGATTGGAAGCCACAAGCAGATGCTGCTTGTTATTCTTGAAGCCTGGTTAACCTTGTATTTGATATGGTCTTTCAGACTGCGCTTACTGACACTGTGGATTTGAAGGTGGGAAGCCGCAAGAGAACCCAAACTGACTTTAAACTTATCATATGCTTCCATCTGACCATGCTCATCAGATGAAGCTGAAGCTGTAAAGCAGCCGATTTGTTGTGGAGTTTCACATGATAGTTTAACACAACTTTTGGCCAGTCAAACTACCCTTACTGTAATTTTGCAGCTGATTTGCTAGAGTTTCATTAACATGTCTTAAATTTGCGATGATTCTTCTTTGAAAAAGGAGTAAAGCATAACATTTGCAGGGATTCAAATTTTGTCAGCAAAATTGCTTTATAATAAAGGCAAATTGCAATTTGTCACTGAAGCTTTGTTTATTTATTTATTCCTTGCCCATGGATTCTAGCTGACAATTATCAGCTAAGAATATAGGGAGCTTCATACAATTTTATATGCACAATGAATTTTCAGTAGTGAAAAGAGAATTACATTTTAAAGGCACATATGAGGTTATTATATTGTATGTTTCCCTTGTTACACACCACATATATCTGCTGCTCCTGTGTCAAATGCTTATCTATAATAGTTCCTAAAATTTTGTGCTGCCTTCTTCTTTAACTGCCTCATTACTTAATTTAATATTTCCATTATACATTTCACTCTAGTTTGGAACACTACAGACACTGTTTTAGACTGATTTATGACTGTTTTGTACTAGGTATTTATTTGCAGTTTTAGTGGTTAGGAGTGCTTCCTTTTCAAGCTCCTCCTCTGTCTCAGCTGCACTTATAATTTTAGTATCATCAGCATACATTATATGTGTTATACATTCTGGGAAATTATGTACGTAAAGAGAACAAACTGTATTGGTGTGAGCACAGAACCTTATGGCACACCGTATGTCTGATTTCTGTGCACTGTTTCCTATTCATAATGTATAATTTGACTTTGTCATAGCATAGCCCTTGAATCCCATACTAGTAGAGTTTCTCCATTAGCCTGAAATGAGTTATACAGTTAAATGGTTCATTGTGTGGGTTCCTGTTGTCATGTCCTAGTTCATGAACCACAGGCAATGTGTGAGTGGCCAAGTAAGTGGTCCTGACACTCAGGATACCAGTTACTTTGGAATAAGGCTGGGCATCTCGGACATATTCTGAGTCGTGGTCGCCTTTGTGCTCAGACGGCAAAGACTACCAAATCCACCGGTTAGTCCCTCAGCCGTTAGGGGTAAAACCCAATGGGACTCGGGGCAAGTAAGGCTAGCAACCTGCTTCCCTGGTACTTTAAATATGATGCTGGCAACAACCAGAGCAAAATGCCTTGGACCTTTGGAGGTGACGGAGTCCCACCTCTAATTGACAAACCAGGGACTCCTAAGATACGACTCGGCAAACGAATGGTAACGAGATGGGGAGCTATTAATATCAATGGGGGCTACTCTGGGAAGAAGGTAGAGTTGGCAGAGGCTGCAAGTAAGATGGGGTCGGACGTTTTAGCTGTTAGTGACATTCAGGTAAGGGTTGAGAAAGAAGAGGAAGTGGGAGAATAGAAGGTTTACCTGTCAGGAGTCAAAGCAGAATAGCACAATGGGGTGTAGCGCTTTACATCAGGAAAGAAATGGAACCCAGCGTAGTTGCAATAAGGTACATAAACGAACGACTTATGTGGATAGATTTGACAGTGTCTAGCAAGAAAATTAGGATTGTGTCAGTATATTCGCATTGTGAAGTGACAGATCAAGATAAGATAGATAGTTTTTATGACGCACTCAGTGACGTAGTTGTTAGAGTAAAGGACAAGGACAGTGTTCTGCTCATGGGTGATTTTGATGCTAGGATTGGAAATCGAACAGAAGGGGTAAATTTGGAGAGGATATGGAGGCCAACAGGAACGGGAAACAACTCTTGGATTTGTGTGCTAGTATGGGCTTAGTAATCACAAACTCCTTTTTTAAACATAAGAACATTCACCGGTATACCTGGGAAGGCAGGGGAACCAGATCTGTCATTGACTATATAATAACAGATCAGGAATTCAGGAAGGCTGTGAGGGACACACGTGTATTCAGGGGATTCTTTGATGACACTGATCATTATTTAATCTGCAGTGAAATTGGGATTGTGAGGCCAAAAGTGCAGGAGGTCAGGTCCATATGTAGGAGGATAAGAGTGGAGAAACTTCAAGATAAGGAAATCAGGCACAAGTACATAACAGTTATCTCAGAAAGGTGCCAGTTAGTTAAATGTAGTCAATTACAGTCGTTGGAAAAGGAATGGACAAGGTACAGGGACACAGTACTAGAAGTGGCTAAAGAATGTCTTGGAACAGTAGTGTGTAAAGGTAGGATGAAGCAAACAGCTTGTTGGAATGACACAGTCAAAGCAGCCTGTAAAAGGAAAAAGAAGGCGTATCAAAAATGGCTACACACTAGAACTCAGGTAGACAGGGAAAATTATGTTGAAGAAAGAAACAAAGCCAAACAGATAATTGCAGCATCCAAGAAGAAATCTTGGGAAGACTTTGGAAACAGGTTGGAGACTTTGGGTCAAGCTGCTGGAAATCCATTCTGGAGTGTAATTAGCAGTCTTCGAAAGGGAGGTAAGAAGGAAATGACAAGTATTATGGACAGGTCAGGAAAACTGCTGGTGAATCCTGTTGTTGCCTTGGGCAGATGGAGGGAATATTTTGAAGAGTTGCTCAATGTAGGTGAAAATACGATCAGTAATATTTCAGATTTCGATGTACAGTGGGATAGGAATGATGATGGAAATAGGATCACATTTGAGGAAGTGGAGAAAATGGTCAATATATTGCAGTGCAATAAAGCGGCTGGGGTGGATGAAATTAAGTCGGAACTCATCAAATACAGTGGAATGTCAGGTCTTAAATGGCTACACAGGATAATTGAAATGGCGTGGGAGTCGGGACAGGTTCCATCAGACTGGACGAAAGCAGTAATTACACCAATCTTTAAACATGGAAACAGAAAAGACTGTAACAACTACAGAGGTATCTCTTTAATCAGCGTTGTGGGTAAAATCTCAGGTATTGTTGAAAGGAAAGTGCGAGTATTAGTTGAGGACAAATTGGATGAAAATCAGTGTGGGTTTAGGCCTCTTAGAGGTTGTTAGGACCAGATCTTTAGCTTACGGCAAATAATGGAGAAGTGTTATGAGTGGAATAGGGAATTGTATCTATGCTTTATAGATCTAGAAAAGGCATATGACCGGGTTCCTAGAAGGAAGTTATTGTCTGTTCTACAAGATTATGGAATAGGAGGCAAACTTCTGCAAGCAATTAAAGGTCTTTACATAGATAGTCAGGCAGCAGTTAGAGTTGACGGTAAATTGAGTTCATGGTTCAGAGTAGTTTCAGGGGTAAGACAAGGCTGCAACCTGTCTCCACTGTTGTTCATATTATTTATGGATCATATGTTGAAAACAATAGACTGGCTGGGTGAGATTAAGATATGTGAACACAAAATAAGCAGTCTCACATATGCGGATGACTTAGTTGTGGTGGCAGATTCGATTGAAAGTTTGCAAAGTAATATTTCAGAGCTAGATCAGAAATGTAAGGACTATGGTATGAAGATTAACATCTCCAAAATCGAAAGTAGTGTCAGTGGGTAAAAGATATAAACGGATTGAGTGCCAAATAGGAGAAACAAAGTTAGAACAGGTGGACAGTTTCAAGTACTTTGGATGCATATTCTCACAGGATGGCAACATAGTGAAAGAACTGGAAGCGAGGTGTAGCAAAGCTAATGCAGTGAGCGCTCAGCTACGATCTACTCTCTTCTGCAAGAAGGAAGTCAGTACCAATACTAAGTTATCTGTGCACCGTTCAATCTTTCGACCAACTTTGTTGTATGGGAGCGAAAGCTAGGTGGATTCAGGTTACCTTATCAATAAGGTTGAGCTTACGGATATGAAAGTAGCTAGGATGATTGCAGGTACTAGTAGATGGGAACAATGGCAGGAGGGTGTCAACAATGAGTAAATCAAAGGAAAACTGGGAATGAACTCTATAGATGTAGCAGTCAGGGCGAACAGGATTAGATGGTGGGGGCATGGGAGAAGCAAGGTTACCCAAGAGATTCATGGGTTCAGCAGTAGAGGGTAGGAGGAGTTGGGGTAGACCAAGAAAAAGGTACCTGGATTCGGTTAAGAATGATTTTGAAGTAATAGGCTTAACATCAGAAGAGGCATCAATGTTAGCACTGAATAGGGGATCATGTAGGAATTTTATAAGGGGGACTATGCTCTAGACAGAACGCTGAAAGGCATAATCAGTCTTAAATGATGATGATGATCATGATGAATGCTTTAGACAGATCCACGAAGATCCTGCTAGTCTTCAGCTGCCTCTCAGGTGAACTGAGAATATGTTCACCTAAATATCTGTTGATGGTGATGTAGCTGATTTCCCTTCTCCGAAATAATAGTGTGGTGAGTGTAGTACTTTAAATTTATTTATAAAACTTGCAATTATATCCTTTATCATCATTTCACATATTTTAGCAAAAGTGGAGATCAATTTCCTAATTCACCTCTGCTTCATTTCTTAAGTACTGGCTTTTCTTTACTTGCTTTTAGTTACTCTGGAAACATACCTTCCTCTAGTGTAGCATTCAGTGCATGTGGCAAGGGTTTCAGTATCTTTTCCTACATTCCTTTATAAGGTGTGATGTAACACCATGTGATCCTGGTGAATGTTTGACTTTTAGTTTCTTGATTAGGTTAAAAGCTTCTGTGTCATTTGATGGGACAAATGCAATTGGTGGGAGGGAGGGATTTTTGCATTTTATTTTCTTCATTTGTTTCATTTTGTTTTATCAGTTCAGTTACTACAGTTATATAGCATGTGGTATTTCTAGAGGATCAACTTCACTTGGTGGACGAAAGTCCTCTGTATTTTTGTTCTTGTTACTTTCCCTCTCTCCTCATTTATGAAGGACCATATGTCTCTGTGTTTTAGCTACTAAACTCAGCGGAGATAGACGTAGAAACTCACCTAGTCGTAATTATTTATTCCTATCTCAAACACACTACAAGCAGGCTTGCGTTTATACAAAAATGATCTAAAGCAAACAAAAGTCAAAGATCTCCACTTACTTTGATGAAATTATTTGGTTCACTGTCGATAGTCACTACAGAGCTGCCCTCCCTCCCTCTATGGGTGTGGAGAGCTCGAAGAGGAGAAGGGACTAATGAGGTTAATGTGGAGCCACATAAGGTGATGTGATAAGTGGCCAGCATCAGGTGGACCACACAGTGATCTTGCATGGCCAGCTCTATCATGATGGGTCCCAAAAGAAGGCACGGCTGAGTCATTTCTCAATGGCCAATGGAGGATGAGGGCACAAATGCATGAAACAATGTAGTGTCAGAGCCAATGGGTGGTCGGGCGGTGGTAGGGCCCAGCCCACACGGAAAGGAGTGTCCCCGTCGAGTGCCCAATGTCTTGCAAATGCACAAGCAACTGAACTGTAGTGGAGAGGCAGCCATCACTGGCAAATATGGCTGCAATGTTGTACTTGTTGGTATCAACTGGTATCTGGAATGAGCAAAGCAAAGTGATTTCGGTGGTTGACATGTCGTCGTGTTTGGGCAGTGGAACATCAAACACAAAGATCGTGCTGTTGTGAAGTCGGATGAGGAGATCCTCGATGCAAAAGTTGAAATCATAGACAGTGAACACAGCAGCCCTGTGTGGGGTCACGGGGGTGGAGAAGTCGAAGAGCACTCGTGTATCCTAACTACCCCTCCGGAGGGCAAGTGTCACATGAAAAGACAGTGTCACGGCACACACCAAATAGATTTGTCATCACACGAGGCAGGGGCATCATTGCATGTCACTTCTGCATCAGTGGAGGCAGCAGAGGAGGAATCATTGTCCAGGGAGCAAGCATGTTTTACTCTGTTGATGGAAACTGTTTGGCATTTCCCGTTGAGTAAGATGTGCATTATGTTACTCACGTAGCTGAGTATCCAGTGTGGGCCAGAGTATGGTGGCCGAAGTGCCACTGAAACTGTCATCATATAACATGACAAATCCACAGTGAGACAGTTTGTTATGTATAAACACCCATGGCAGGATATGTGGCTATGGTATTGGGGTGCATATGTTCACGGTATATGTGGATGCACTCCACTAGGGCAGGGAGCTCGGAGTGTTCCATGCACTCAGTCGGAAGCGTTAGAGGCTTGCCATAAAGGATATGTGCCAGAGAAGTGTTCCAGTCATCTTTGTCAGCAGAGCAAATGCCAAGTAAGACCCACAGCAGGTCCTCCAACCAGGAACCGCTGTGCCACATTAGAACGGCTTTGAGTGTGCAATGTCAACATTCTACAAGCCTGTTGTTCTACAGATGGTATATTGTTGTATGGAACTTGTCGACACCACACAAGGCACATAATTTATCACAGAGTAAGGACTTGAACTGTCATCCTTAGTCAGTGGTAGTAGATGAGGGAACCTGTAGCATGCAATCCACATGGAGATGAAAGTGCACGCAGTTGAATCGGTCATGATGTGTGTTGCGCGTTGATATTGTTATTATAGACACTCTGGAAATATTGATTATCCTCGAATTAATGCTCTATATTCCATGATGTACGTTCCTTGGAGAGAAATAAATTAATGTCGTATTGGAATCACGGTGTTGTGTGTCCGTAATATTTTGGTGCCGAAACCCGGGAAGAAATTGCGATTTCCTGTGTGATTTCAACAGTTAACGGCTTACTTCACGCTGTAGAAAACGAGAGACGATGTCGGACCGCATCACAAGCTAAGTCCATTCCAATATAATATGATCGCATGAACTGGTTGCTTCAAAACAATTTTTGCGGCTTTGTACTGCAAGCCTGAAACTTGCACTCAGAGTAGCTAGTTTTGTTAAAAGGTTTTCGTTCACTTATGTTTGCGCATACACTGCTTGTTAAACGTTTAAGCTATTCACAAGCACACTCGTAAACAATCTTACAACAGCCGTCTCCAGTAAGACATAATGCAGGACAAATCAGAGATACAGTTAGCATACTTCAAAAGAAAGCAAACTAGGGAGAGGACTAATGCTACGTGGTTTTGTGCGGCTGTTGATGCTCTTACCACAGAAAGCCCATTTGATGATTTTGAACATTACAGGAAATGTCTTCAAGAAACTCTAGAGAAGCTCGTTTCATTAGATGGTGCTATTCATAATTTTCTCTCTGACGATGAATACAATGCAGACGTGCTGAGCTGTGAGGAATATATAGACAAAGTCAAACGCGCTATACAGAAGGCTACAAAAGCAATTGATTACAAGCTTTCAGCCACAACGTCGCAGATGAATATTACGTCACCACCAGTGCTCACACAACCAACTGTATTCCACTCTGTCAAGCTACCAGCAATTAAGCTTGAGTCATTTTGTGGAGATGTCGAAATGTGGTCCCGCTTCTGGGAACAATTTGAATCGACCATTGATAAAGACCCATCCCTTTCTACAGTAAACAAACATTGGTTACCTGATCGATGGCTGAAAGAATATACTTATCCACTCTGATCGGGGAATGAGAGTACTATATTGAGGTGCACATGTCCAAGGCATTCAGTCGCTGTGTCAAATTTACCCTGTGGTGGTTGTGTATCATGTCCGACCTTGCTTCATTAACACTGAATGCAAGCATGTGTCCATGTGCAGCAGTCGTTTTCATGCTAGCCAAAATGCTCCACAGTGAAGTGTTTGGTAGCCTTGATGCCTGGATGTGTGAGGTCACGAATAGCTTAGAAAACTGTCCATTGGAGAGGAGCAGGAGTGAGGGGACAGAGGTTGCCCATAGACGTATCACATAATATAGGGAGTGAAGAACTGGGAAGGCAGTTGGATTTCAAGGTCAGCACCAAGTTAGGATCCTGTTGCAGATACTGAAGTTCAACATTGTTCTCCTGTTGCTGTACCAGCTCATGTAAGTCCAGAGGGAAAAGTGATGGAGTTCACTCTGAAAAGGTAATTCGCAACCACATTGTCTGCTCCTCGGCTGTACCAAATGTCTGTGGTATATTGGCTAATCAGGTCCCTGTGGTGGAATCTCCTCAGAGGAAGGTCCTGTAGAGGGTTGTGATTTGTAAATTTGTGCAACCTTCAATATCATCACAGAAGTATCTCACGGCTTCATAAACCTCGAGTAACTTGCAGTCGAATGCTTCCATTGAGAAGCCATGAGGTTCCTCAAGAAGAATCGGAGTGGTTGGGTTGCAACGTTGACATGTTGCTTAAGAACAGCATCAATCAAAGTGTCACTGATGTCAGCTGTGATGAAGATGCAAGTACCTGAGGCTGGGTGCGTAAGTGTGACAGTATTCAAAAGTGCTGTCTTGAGTGCATTGAATCATTTCATTCGACCACTGTACCTTCCGTTTCCCAGCCAAAGTGTCTGTGAGTGGTGCCTGGATGGAGGCACTGTGGGGCAAATGTCTTCAGTAGTAATTTATCATACGAATAAATCAGCACAAATCATGGTAATTCATGAATAATGGGAGATTACAAATGAAATCAACACAATCAGACATTGGATGGATGCCGTCAGTAGCGAACGGTGGTACCAAGAAAGGTTACACATGCACAGCCCGACTGCAACTTGTGGTGAATTTCTACACCATTGTCACTTAGGGCAGGCCAAACCTGGGCCGGGTACCCACGTCCTTCGACAGAGGGGTAGAAGATCAGGATATTGTTGAGGAAGGCATAACAGTATGAGAGCCATTGAACCTGTGCCATATCTGGCTGCATTTTTTAGGCTGTAAGGCATAAAGCTGAACTCACATAGTCCGTATTGTGTAACAATTGCCATTTTAGCAATATCATCTTTGAACACAGGGATCTGAAGGTACACATTCCAGCAATCAAGAACACTAAACACTCATGCCCATTAAGCAGTTGGGCAATAAGGTAAATATTTACAATGGTGTGAGCATTTAGTTTCCAATAGTCACATAACTGGAACAAATCATTCATCTTAGGCACAAGATGAATGAGTGATGACCAGTCACTGTCTGGGGGGCATATGATTCCCACATGTAAAAGGTCATTAACAGTTACTTTCGTGTGGCTTACTTTCTTTGGTGAGAAGCAGCGAGCCTTGTGGTGTATGGGAGGACCTTCCACGGTGGTTATCCTGTGGCAGGTGCAGTTAGTTGTCGTGCCTAATTGTACATCTTGTGTAAGTGAAGAAGGAACAAGGGGCAGAGGCACGGTCACATGATACTCTAGGAAACAGAATGTTACTAACCGTAGCGTGCAGATGCCAAATCCCTGGCAGGGGCATGTTGGCTGTGGTGGATGTGTCGACTACGTGCATAGGCAGCAGAATGTGCAGTGAGTGCATGACAGTTTCTCTGATACAGCATCAATCAGTTGTTTCAGCTCGACATTACAAACGTATAGGGCTTCAATCTCGGAGTGCTCAGTCGGAATCTTCACCACTGAGGGAATGAGGTGAGTAGTCAGTATAGAGCAATTGGAGAGGGCGAGCAGAAGTGGGTCACCGTTTTGTGAATATTCGAGGGGTAGAAGGACTGAAAACACCAGGGCTGCAAGTGCCAGTAGCATGGTGCAGTCGGTAGATCTGTGTATAGGCCAAAATGCTTCAGGAAATCGATCATCAATATTGGTTTGTCGACGCCAGCTATGTGGAAAGTCCGAGCAAACTCTGTCCAGGTGTAGGTTGGACTCAAAGTTCAGCTGCACCTTGAACATTGAAGTGGGATCTCTTGGTGACACATAAAGAGAGTTTCGCCAGAAGAGTGTGCGAGAGCAGTGGGGACGATGCTGGCAATTGCCTCTGTGACAATGATAAAGTGAAGATTAGTGATGAGATCCAAGATGTAGAGTCTTCCACTAGATGTCGTGGCGATGTTTGCCGACTATTGCTCGTGGCAGCACCGTGTAGAGTTGTCATGAGCCGTGGCATGTAGACCATCCCATGCGCAGATTTTGGTTAGGCACAGGGCAGCCGGCAGTTTCTTACTGCATCGCTGAGTGTACCTCGAAACCAGCAGTGTCGGTAGGAGGGCTAATCTCTTCATCTGCCAGTGTACTTGCTAAGGAATAACTATCTATGGCGAATAATTTTGTGGGCCTGGTTTGCAAGCCAAAGATTAGTTTCCAGTGGGTCTGATGAATGTAAGAGAAGGTCGAGTTGTAGTTCATATAGAAGTTTCACTAATTACACCGTCCATAAACTGATGTCGGGCATGACCTCTGGACCCACTTGTGCACGTAGATGGCACCAAAGCTGCTAGGGCAATCTTGAACCGAGGTGTTCCTTGTGAATAATATGGTGGAGAACAACTGGTGGATGCAACAGGCCATAAATGATGACAGATGATGCAATGATATATCCACAATGGCAGGAATGAGATCTGGATTGACAGTCCCATGTGGAACAGGAAGCCAATGTGCTGTGTCACCCAAGGTCACAGGGAGGGGTAAGGGGGGAGGTGAGCAGTGTGGCAGCGAATCATGGCGGGGTGACATTAAGCTCCAGTCTGGTGCAGCTGCAAAACACGGAGACCAACCCACCCTTGTGTGTGCTTGTGTCAGTAAGAGTTTCCTGTCATTGCAGTCTGATATAAGCTAGGTCGGCCGTGTGTGGCCTGGTAGAATACAAATGTAGATGTTCACTTGCATCGCCAACGGCATCACAACCATCGTCAGGTGTGTATGCAGTAGCAGATTCCGATACACCCAATGGTAAGTGACCCATTGTTTCAATAAAGAACACTGAGTATTGTATGAAACTGATAATCAAATAATGAAAAAGGCTCAGGATCACCAGTGTGGGTTTCAGCTACTAAACTTGCTGGAAATAGACTCAGAAACCCAACTAGTCAATGTAAGTCAAGTATTTATTTGTATCTCAAATACACTACAAGCAAGCATGCATGCAAACAGATGTTATACAAACCAAATTAAAGCCAAAGATCTTCACTTGCTTTGTCGAGTTCTTCAGTTCACTGTTGGTAGTCACCACAAGTTTTTTGAGTAATTCTATACTTTATCTAGATGATTAATGCTGTTGTTTCTCTGATGAAACTGCAGTACTCTTTTATTTTGTATAAAGTATTATATACTTTATATCTGAAAACAAAGATGATGTAACTTATCAAACGAAAGCGTTGGTATGTTGATAGAGACACTAACAAACACAAACAGACACACAAAATTCAAGCTTTCGCAACCCACGGTTGCTTCATCAGGAAAGAGGGAAGGAGAGGGAAAGACGAAAGGATGTGGGTTTTAAGGGAGAGGGTAAGGAGTCATTCCAATCCCGGGAGCGGAAAGACTTGCCTTAGGGGGGGAAAAGGGACAGGTTAATTGTATATCCAGCCCTCCTTAGCATTATTCCATATATGTAAGTTGATGGTTTTTGCTGGCTTCTCATAATAACTGAGGTAGAAATTTATAAGCGGCACTTCAGTTACAGACAAGCAACGTAATTCTGAAGAGAGACTAATGTTATACTTGGTTCTTAGCAATTGGAGGCAGTTAAGTTAGTAATTGTTTTGCATTTAAGTAGCTGCTATATCTAAGATTGTTCCTGATGTTTGCAGTGGCATATACAAAGAACTCAAGAATTTTATTAAAATACTTATGAAGAGGATAATGGCAATAAAGAATGATTCACGTCATGTAAAATGTACATATGACTTTACAGACGATGCAGTCTGGCGTAGCGGTTCACGCCACTGTGGTTGGCACCATCTTTCAGTGGCGAGGGATCCTACACAGGAAGTATTTCCCACAGAGCAGCTGATAGCAACACACCAACAAAATGAGTTTTCTGAATTTCTTGCTGTAAAAAAATACTGTATGTGAATGAAGCAAAACTACATCAATTCCTGTAGGTGTACAACTTCACTTCCACCGTTTTTTCCCCAACATTTGAGGCTTTAATGAAACAAATTGGTTACACATGTAGCATTCAAAGTATTTTCCATCACTGGCTACTGCTTTCTCCAATCTTTTGGGAAGTGTACAAATCCAGCATCAAAAAAATTGTTCATCTTTTGAAGCAATCCATGACTTAATCCAATTTGTGACCTCTTCATGAGATCGGAAGTGTTGGTCAGCCAGGCCATGCACCACTGATCTAAACAGGAGATAGTCAGAGGGAGCAATGTCTCAAGAATACGGTGAGTGGGGTAGGACTTCCCATTTTAATTTTTCCAAGTACGTTTTGACCTCTTTTGCAACATGGGGTCGAGCGTTGTCGTTCTGCAAAATCACTTTATTGTGCCTCTTCCTGTATTGTGGCCATTTGTCTTTTAATGCTCTGCTCAGTCACATTAATTGCATTTGATAATGAGCGCCTGTGATTGTTTCTCTTGGTTTTAACACCTCATAGTACACAATGCCGAGCTGGTCCCACAAAATGCAGAGCATGATCTTGGAGCCATGAATATTCTGTTTGGCTGTCGACATGGAAGCATGGCCGGGATATCCTCATGATTTTTTTGGGTTTAGGGTTATCATAATAAACCCATTTTTTGTCCCCGGTCACAATGCGATGCAGAAATCCCTTCCATTTTTGCCTCTGAAGCAACTGTTCACAAACACACAAACGCCCAACGTCCCTTGGTTTCAGCTCACATGGGACCCAAGTTCCTTCTTTCTGAATCATGCCCATAGCCTTGAGATGTTTTGAAAGGGCTTACTGTGTCACTGCCACTAATCATGCCAATTCTTCTCGAGTTTTACAAGAGTCTTCACTCAGCAATGTCTCCAATTCTGCATCTTCGAAAACATTCTCTCTTCCATCACTATGCTGGTCTACGGAGTAAAAATCACTGTTCTTGAAGCATTGAAATGACTCGCAACGCGTTCTTTCACTAATAGCGTCCTTACCAAATGTACTCAAGAGCATTTGATGAGACTCAAACAATCAGTCAATTTCTTTATTCATCCATTAACAATATACACTGTATGTACGTAGTCAATTACAATACAGTTTCTTATCTTTAATTTGTTTCAAAAACTTGGATAATAAATACAAATATCTTATATCAATATATATACATAAAATTACTTTTCCATATTCAGATATTCTTCAATGTTATAAAAACTATGTGCTAGTAAAAATAGTTTAAGATCTACCTCGAATTTATGAAATTCTTTAATTTTCTTTATTGTAGAAGGCAATGCACTAAAAAGTATTTTGGGCTGGTAGTTTACACTTTTTTGGTAGAGTGCTCCTTTGTGGGTGTCTCTGTGAAAATCATCCCTGTTCCTTGTTTCATGGTTATGAACCTGATTATTTAATGTTGAAAATACCTGGTGAGTTTTCAGAAAACATACACATTCATAGATGTATAAGCCAGGAAGAGTCATTGTTTTAAATTATGTAAATATTTCCCTGCATGACTCTCTGCTGGGAACCCCTTTCATTAGTCTAATAGCCCTTTTTTGGAGTTTGAAAGCTTGTTTTGCCATACCTGTATTTCCCCAGAAGATCGCACCATATCTAAGCAAATTGTTCATGTAAGCATAATAGGCACACAGCAATGATTCAGTGTTGCAACATTCCCAAAGCATTCTTAGCACATAGCAGCATTTACTTAATTTTTTACTCAAAACTTCTAGATGCTTTTCCCATCTCAAGTGCTCATCCACCCATATACCGAGGAATTTTTGTATGGAGCGTGTGCAATAACATAGTTCTCTAACTCAGCTTTTACTCTTCCTCTAGCTTTACTTTTAATATTACTGAAATTCATCAATTCTGTTTTATCCTTATTTATGATCAAAGCATTATTGCTAAACCATTTTCCTGTCTCATTTATTGTCCCAGAGACACTCTGCTGTAGATTATCCTCAGTGTATCCTTTTATAAAAATGCTAGTGTCACCAGCAGACATCACCATTTCTGCAACTGTCAGCTGGTTTGGCAAGTCATTTATGTTCACCAAGAACAACAGATGGCCTAACACGGAACCATGGGGCACTCCATAGCTAGTTTTATTTATTTATTTATTTTTTAAATCTGAAAGATATTCTTTGCCTTCATGACATATTTGTACTCTCTGTTGTCTATCAGAGAGATAGGACTTGAACCATTTGAAGGCAAGTCCCCGGACCCCATAAAATTCTAGTTTCATAAGCACTAAGTCATGGCTGATTAAATCAAACGCTTTAGATAAATCTAAGAATATCCCACAGCTTAATTCATTCTTATCCAAAGCATTTAGAACCATTTTCATGAATTGTAAGATTGCCATTTCTGTGGATATGTTCTTTATAACCAGATTTTGAGCAGTAGTCAATATTTTATTTTTATTCAGGAAGTCAGCTAGCCTTTCGTACATTACTCTTTCAATTACTTTAGAGAAACCTGACAATAATGACACTGGCCTATAATTATTTATGTTGGCTGTAATATTCTTTTTGCGAATTGGCTTTATTATGGAGAGTTTTAGTTTGGATGGGAACACCCCTGTCCTGAAAGAAGTATTAATAATCTCAGTTAGGTGAGTATCTATACTGGTAGAACTATGTTTGATTACTATGTCTGGAATTCCATCAATACCACAAGACATTTTATTTTTTAGTTTATTAACAGCATTTGTAACTTCACATTCTGTTGCTGGGTACAGAAACATTGTCTTTTCACAAGTTGGTACTTTTATGTTTTCGTTGTTTGAATTGCACAGACTTTTAATTAGGTTCGGTGCTATGTTCACATAATGTTCATTGAATATATTGGCTACCTGTTGAGCATCTTCTGTCACTTTGCCATCACTTTTAATTTTGAAATTATGGGTCTTGGTTTTACATTTTCCTATGCTGTTGTTTATAACCTTCTAAATCGATTTTGATTTATTGCTTCCCTTATTAATGTATGACTCATTGCTGAGCCTTTTTTCTGCCTGTAAAACTTTCCTATAGACCCTTCTATATTTCCTATAGTATGGTTTTATTATTGTATTTATTTTAGCATGTTTGCTTGGGTTTCTAAGGGTGGTTGCTGATTTTTTAATCCCTTGTGTTCCCCATGTGTTTGTCTTCTCACTGACTTTAATTCTTTTTAACGGGAATGCTACATCGTAGCAATATTTATAATCTGTGAGAAAACTGCCATACCTTTTGTCTGCATCATCAGTTTGTTCTATGCCCCACTGCACCCTTTGTAGCATACTATTAAATACCTTTATGTTGTTTGCATTAATAAGTCTTCTTTGTACATATTTTTCAGTGACTGTGTATTTCTTATTGTTCTCATTTCTTATCATCATTTTTAAAGCCTTTTGGTCAGACAAGCCTGTATCTGTTACTTCAACATTGTACTCACAGCTTTGTTTGTTGGTAAATATCTGATCAAGTGTTATTTCCGACCCATCCCCATATCTCGTAATTTCCTGCACTGTAGGTTGCATGTTGTATGTGTTAGACAGATTTAATAATTGTGTCTTGTTCTTATTACTTTTGTTAAAATTAATGTTGAAATCACCAAGAACTAGTGTGCATTTTGACCTGCCTCTCAATTCATTTAAAAGATCATCTATATAATATAAGAATTGGGTAAAGTCACCTGATGGGGACCTATAGATGCAAGCAATGATAGTTTGGCAGTCTGTAAGTTCACAAATACAACATTCAAAATTTTTTTCTGCGCACTTCACCTTGCTAAGTTTTACTTTCTTAGATTTGACATTACTTCTAACATAAATGCATACAACTCCACATTTATAAGTTTCCCTGCAAAAGCCACTTATTAAATCAAAGTCTGGTATATTTTCTGCACAAATCTGAGTGTTCCGAAGCCAGTGCTCATTGATACACAACACAGAAACCTCCTTAAGATTACAGTTTAAAATTAATTCCAGCTCACACATTTTGTTGCCTAGTCCTTGTACGTTCTGATACAGCAAAGTCAATCCATCTAGATTTTGTGCACAGCTCACCTTAGTGTCCCCTTCAGGTTTTGACCAAGTCTGACACATTTCAGGGTTGGTCAGCCTTATATGTTTCCCTGATCTGGTTCTGAGACATATGTTCCAAAATTTCTGATATAAAATAATTTGTTATTTACCATACTAAGTATTTTTTGGGCCAGCAGGGTCTTTCCTATTCCACTTAGGCCTTGACCATGTCTTGTATGACAAGTTCTCGAGCAGTTACAATTGTCAGAGGGTTCATGGTTACAACTGATACATTCCTTTATATCTAAAAGCATTACATTTTTAAACTGTTTGCAAATTGTTTCAAAATATTTATTAGCTTTGGTTATTTCTCTGTTTACACATGATGTTTCAATTAAATCGTAACAATGAGGTATTTTAAATAATATAACATTTGTGTTTGTTAACCTGCGCAGTGCAGTCTTCAGAGCTGGTGTTGCTGGAGCTGTTTCATTATGGTATACATCATTGGAACCACTTATAAGAACTGCAAAGGTCACTCCTTGACAAGTTACTGCAATCTTCAGTGTTGGTGAGGATCTGGTTGACTCTTACTCCAGATTTCACTAAGCCTTCAATTTTGAAGTTTTTTTGAGTTGTCAGGGTCTTTGTTTTTGTAGCCATCCCTCTTCCAAAACCATCAGAGTAGATTCTGATGCGTGTTGTTTTTTCTCTTCGTATTTCTTGACTCTGTGCTCCATCTTGTTCTTTATCTGTTGCATTTGATACATTATTGCTTGATGATGAAGTGAAGTGTTTATTTTGTCAATGTAGGTCACAGTTACTGTTATACCTACTTCCCAAGTACCACGTACCATAAATTTTGAATGATTTGCAGTGAAAAATGTGGTCTCTGTCTACTTCATGTTTCGTTCGTTTTAGGTGATATTTTGCTGCAAACTAAATGTTGCAAATATATCGAGATTGTTTTTAAAGTTGGAATGACAGCCACATCTCAGTACAGCATGGAGAAAAGTTAAGTACTTGATTTTGTGCATGCTGGAGCCCAGGGCATTGCCTGAGCGCGCCATAGGCAAGAACCGTAGCCTGCAGCTCAGTCGTGAACATTTCGTGGAAATATACGCACCTTTTTCAGATTAGTAATCACGAATTACTATTGTACTTACTAATGGAAGATAATGATGAAGGAGAAGACATTGTGCTCCAACAGTTGCTTAATGGAATGGTTAAAACATGTCCAATCTTTAAGACGAGGCTCAACAAAAATTTCATTTTCAACACTTATCAGGCATTGTTTATTAAACGAAGACAAAGTTATGTGAGCTCTTCAGGTTGAATATTTCACAGTGTAACTATTTCCTAGATCTATCCAAAAACAATTTCAGGAAGAATTCATCAGATATATATTTCTGTCCAATCACACCTGACGCAAAGTTAGCCGTAACACAAAAGCGAGAAAAGCCAAAATGCTTTGAAAATTATAATGGTTTATTATCATTTATTCTGTTGTAAATGGTGTTTTCTATATGTCTGGCAAATACGAGTATAAGCAGAACAGTTGCATTTTCACTTTAGGTGGAACATTCTACCATTTTCAAGGCAGTAAAGCAAGTTTGCATTAAAATACAGCATGTTGTGTATAACTACATACTGTAACAAATTATCTGAACTTGTCGCAGCCACAGAGACATTCATAGTATCTCATAACATAGTTATATAACTGCAGAGTTAGCGATGTTGCATTTTTGGTAATGGTTAGTTTCGTGGACTACTACAGTATTATATTTGAATAAATTAATACCTTTAAAGGAAAGAGAACCGAGCAAAATTGTATTCAAGACCTAATTATTTTTTTCACGTAACCAGACATAATTCTACACGTACACCTATAATCTGGAAATTGCTGTGAAGTGTGTGGCAGTGGATATATCCTATTGTACCAGCTGTAGGGGCTTTTTCCCATTCTATTCATGCACAGAGCGTGGGAAAAATGACTATTTAAATGCCTCAGTAAAGGGCCAGTGGCAAGGGGGGGGGGGCTATGGGGGTATAGTCCCCCCCCCATGGAGTATCATATTACCCTGGATAAAATGACTTCAGAAATCAGCAACTATATTACTCCAACAGATTCATTTTTTTTTAATAATTATGTAGCAATATAGGTTACAATGTATTTCAAACACATTTTAACAAAAGAATAAGAGTGGGAAATAGCTTAATATCTAAACCAGTAAATATCATTTAACTTAAAATAGGCGTCTTATTATTTATTCAAACACATTTTTTACCCTGAACTCCAAAACAGTTACCAAAAACTACTTTAAGCAACACTAAACTTTACCAGTATGCTGGTAGAGGACCCAAACTCTCCTTTTGTTAAGTGATATTCCATTCTCCCAACCCCCCCCCCCCCTCCTTCCCTTGACCAACTTCTAGAATCGCCCCTGCCTCTGTATGTGCGGTAATTAGTCTAACCTCGTCCACACAATCCACATGGGAGCGATAATAGGAGTTTGTAGTATATTCCTAGAGAAATCCATTTACAGCCTTTTCTTAAACCTTTGTAAGTAGCCCTTCTTGGGCTAATTTGCATGTATCACAAAGTATCTGTCAATTCAGTTCTTTCAACATCTCAGTGACACTCTCCCACAGGTCAAACAAACCTGTGACCATTCATGCTGCTCTTTTCTGTATGTGTTCAATATCCCCCGTTAGTCCTGTTTGGCATGGGTCCCACACACTTCAGCAATATTCTAGGATCTGTCAGATTAATGATTTGTAAGCAATCCCCTTTATAGACTGATTGCATTTCCCCAGTAATCTACCAATAAACCAATGTCTGATACCTCCCTGCCCTACCCATGACTGTGTCTATGTGATTGTCCCATTTCATATCCCTACGAAGTGTTAGAATTAGATATTTGTGTGACTCAATGTTGCAGTCATAGTATACTTTGTTTTTTCGTTTTGTGAAGGGCACAATTTTACATTTCTGAACATGTAAAGCAACTTACCAGTGTGTGCACCACATTAAAATATTAGCAATACCTAAATGAATATTTATGCAGCTTCTTTCAGACAGTACTTCACAACTGATAATTACATAATCTGCAAAAATCTGAGGCTACTATTAATATTGTTCATAAGATCATAAATACACAACATGATCAGCAAGTGTCTCAACACACTTCCTGGGGTACACCCAAACTTCCTGCCACCCTTCTTGTAGATGGATGTGACCCATGCTTTCTTCCAATTATTGGGCACCATTTTTTGTTACAGGGATGTACTACAGATAATAATTAACTCAGCCACAATATAAAATTTGATAGCAATTCCATCGGTCACTGGGTCTTTGTTCAGTTTTAACGAATAGGGAAACTCTTTACTGATTGCAAATGTTACGCATACAATTTCTCATGAGACAGGAGGTGTTACTTTAGATTGTTTTATAACAAACATGTGTACAGAATAACTCTATGGTTGTTACCGTTAGAAACAAGCATGGAAATAATTTGTTTTCAGATCAGAAATATCATGTGAGGCTAAACAATTAACTTTCATTTGAATATGACACATAATTGTCTTATATGAAGTTTGATTTTCCACGTGTTTCTTTCTGTTTTTGGCATGTGGTTGCCTACATATTTGCTGTAATTGCTTTCAGATGCTTTAAGATGTAATATATACTAACTTGATTTCCAGTACTTAACACTCTACTGTACTTCATTTTATGTAACTTATTGCATGAGTGAAAATTAAAATTATACAAAAATATTTACCATTTTGAACCAATTTAACAACTATATCCCTTCACACTTTGGCCTTCTTCAGACTGTTCTTATAACGTGCATTGCTTTTGACATACAAGAAGTTGTGCTTTCTCACTTATTCGATAAGTCTTTCTGATTGCATGATCTCCACTGTGTGTACTGCACGCTCACCAACATGATAGACCTGCCTACTGCCGCTGCTGGCTCGGGCGTTGTCGTGAGAACACGGCACAAAATGCCACTGCAGCCACTCACAGCTTCCGACCACGGCGGCGAATGTGTATTTTGAGACAGATAGCCCCAAGGTCGCAGACCACATTTTGTACGGCCAAGCCTTAAACCAGGCATAGGAAAGTCCTGGATGGAATAACAACAATATTACGAAACAGATAGATTGCAACTTACCACATAGTGGATGCATTTAGTCACAGGTACAACAAAAAGACTGCTGTATATTGAAACTTTTGCCCAAAAGTCCTTTGTCTGAAATAGAAGTTCCCACCCTTCTCACAATATTATTCTGATGCCCACCAAACCTACGCAGTATGCTTGTTCATCCGTACTCCACTTCTGCTCCCAAACCCTTTCCTCATGACTCATATCCCTGTAATATAGCTAGATGCAAGTCCTGTTCCATACAACCACCTCCTCCAGTCCAGTCAAAGGCATCTCCTATCCCATCAAAGGCATGGCTACCTGCGAAAGCACCCGTGTGATCCACAAACTAAGCAGCAACCACTGTGCTGCTTTCTACATGGACATGACAACTAACAAGCTGTCTGTCTGCATGAATGGCCACTGACAAACTGTGGCTGAGAGACAGCTGGGCCATCCAGTTGCTGAACATGCTGCCCAACACAATGTGCTTCACTTCAATGACTGCACCATCTGGATCTACCGGTAAACCCAACCTTCCCTAGACCCTGTCCTCCACCTACCTATTGCCTTCCCTGCTCCCACTCCACCACTACACAACCTTCTATTCCACCAACACACCCACTAGCCTTTGTCCACTTCCCCATGCCTCTCCTTTTCCACTACCCTCCCCCCACCCCCCTCCTCCAACCACATGACTGCACCTAGCAGCCATACCCTGTCTGTCCTCACCACATCCCCCCCCCCCCCACTCCCCAATCTACCTTACTATCCCTCCTCCTCCAAACTCCTAATACCTACCATCTACACCAGATTGCTGCTCCCATCAGGTGCAGTTGCTGTCCACAGTCCGGCCACAGCGACCACAGACAGTGGTCGAGTAGCAATCTATCCTTTTCATAATATATATTTGACTGCCACATAGCTTACTTAATAAAATTTGCAAAATCATTTTTTGGAAATATCATTGCAGGAAAAACAATTTTTATGCATTCAGTTATTGCATCAACAGCTTCTAAAATAAGAGTGATACATCTACAATGCCACTGCAGCTGCACTGAGCATATGCCATGAGACCAGGACTTCCATATGTTTTTATTTTATATTAATCAGCATAATGGATACATATTTGTATTTATTTACTTTCAAATAAATTTATTTTTGTGTTCCTTGTTAATACACAGAAACACATGACTTTTGCTTCTTCACCCTGTTCCCACTTGATGGAAGCAACTAATGAATTTATCAGCTTTCTCACATTCCAAAAAGACCTTTATGTGCTTTGCCAATTTCGTACCAGACACAATTATTTTTGTTTGTAATTTACACCATTGATCTCTTGGATGGCTTAAGCTGTTACTATAATTATATCCTTTTATCAGAAACATTATATTCTCTTCTGACCACTCCATTGCTCACACTAGGCAAGTCAATAATAAAACTAGTTCACATGCAAAACAGCAAACAAGAGACCTCTACGTTGTGAGTACCAAAATGAAGAGCACACAAACTTCCTTTGATAGTTCACTGAAAGACCAACGAGCATTCAAACGTGTGTGAGCACCTGCAGATGCAACCAAATACAACAGAATGCTCATCCGATGATGCTTGTCCACTTGTGCTCACTCCGGTGCTAACTAGGCTACGTAGGGTGTCCCTTAAATCAATTGCTTACGAGTATAACCATCGGAACTCATTTTCCCCAAATACCTTGGCAGATGACGCATATAGCATAATCTAAAGCCAACAGCTGCAGTAGCTGTACCAGTTAGGTATTTTTGAGTCATGTTAATAGCAGCACTTTATGAAAACTGTGTCTGAGGTCAGTCATAAGTATCAATATTACGCCCTATTTCTACTCTGATTTATTGTAAATCTCTTTTAGCCAACGTCTTTAAAAGAACTTTATTTAAGCCCACAAAACTGATATGAATCCAGGGTGCACTGATGTTACCTACAATAACCAGCAGATACATACTTTTTTATACTGTGGAGCAATCCCTCGCAACAGTAGCCTAATATGTTTATTTTTGCTCTGTAATGACTTGTGAAATTATTTTTAAGGAATCTGACAGTTTCACAAAAATTATTCACTACATAAAAAGTGATAAGGAAATTAGATGCATACACACAATTCACACCAGACTTAAATACAGGGTGTACATAAAGTCCAGGAACACTTTCAATTAAATTGCACAAGAACTAAATATTGTACAGATGTCATACACATTGCATTTTGAAAAGAAACTTTTTTTAAAATAGACTTGATATGTGAACCATGAGTGACCCGTCAGATGTCAATACAGTAATCGAATTCTCGCCATACCCGTCGACTGTGGCAGTCGCTTCCTGTATTCTCTCCCGGAGCTCTGCTACATCACATGGTAGAGGCAATACATACACCAGATCTTTAATTGTCCCCACAGAAAAAAGTCACACGGAGTGAGATCTGGTGATCAGGGAGGCCATTTCATGAAATAGTTAACTCCAACACACAGAAAGCTTTCTCCGCACCTGAACGCGCCATGTTTGCAACTAGAGCTATCAGCAAATTACCAAACTACTCTGTGGCGGTATACATGAAAAAATAGCTTTCAGGGTTTCTCTTCAAAATGACATATGTATTATATCTGTACAATGTTTGGTCCTTGTGCAATAAATAATTGATAGTGTTCCTGGACTTTATATACACCCTGTATTACCTCCACCTTGAATTAGAAAGCCTGCAATTGGTGCCAGGAGGTTTTAAGTACGCTGGCATCAAATGTTGAACTATTCCCAGTAGATTTTAAATGTTTAAAGAATAGTGAAACACTTTTTAAATCAGCTTTTGTCTACATATTCATGTGCTACAGTCTGAACAGTGGCTTGCCATTTAATATATGAAGATGTATACAGGTCTGGGGATTCTGTCACAGATATTTCACAGGATTTACATGTGCCCAGATCCATCAAAGTGTATTCACAGTAGGTATTTACATTTGTGTGGTGAGGTTACAGTGAGATTCAGTAACAATATTGATCCACTCAAGGGCTGTTTTTTCCCTAATTTGTGCCCAGTCACACAGTGCTTATGTCAGCTACTGCTGATGGCTTTATTGGAGTTCGGGTACAGATATCAGTGACTGAATGACTGAATAAGAGGTGGCAGAACCAGATTTTTGTGGTCATGACATGAATCAAAAGCCAATTGTCAAGAACAATCACATATTGTTGCATCAAGTGGCACAAGTCACTGTAATATGCTGATAATGAAATTCAGTGGGTATGGTGTTTGACTCTGGAGCTGTTTTTCCTAACTTGAGTTCAGATCATTGGTTTCATTTGGAAAAACAAAAAACAGATCATTTCAGACTATAATAAGTTTCTCATATTGCAACAGCAGATTTGATACTGACATTTTCTTTATCAGCAAATCATTTCACCAAAAAACCAGCAACAATTATCCAGTGTACACTATCGTTCGAGTGGAATGGAAACAAATTCTGGATTTTGTATATTAAAATTTAGTGAAACGCTATCACTAAAGATCAACCCTGTAACCCTAGCTAAAGGATGCCCTAAATACAACAATTACATAGCTGGTATATACGGAACGAGCCACAATGAGTAACAAGTCTTTTGGTGAGACGTTGCATCTTCGAGTTTTATTTGTGACACATTACACATCCTGAGTGTTCTATCACCATAGAGCAACAAAACACATATTCAATAAAGAAATAAAATATGATAGCCTCAGGAGATAATACAGTTTATGAATCATGTATGTTACAGAACTGTGTGTCTTAGGTTACCAAGGTTGGGGAAATAAACAAATTACACACAAATTTCTCATCACTTCCACTGTATTTTCACGTCTTTCATTTCTCTGTTTTAAACAAATATATTTATATACACGATTATAGTATTTATATATGTATATACTGTATTTACATGATACATGATTATGTACCAACTATATAGCATACAAAAGAAGCAAAAAAGTGTGTTTCACAACTCACGCTGTTGCAATCTGAACATCCGCACAGGTATACTATACAATCCACAGTCTGTTAAATGGCAAAACACACACACACACACACACACACACACACACACACAAGTATTGTTAGCAGGAACCCATAGGGCCTGGCATCCTTATAACATGTAACACAATTGTGATACAGTAGCATACTGTAAAAACAAAAAGAAAACAAAATTATTACAAACAGCATTGGTTCCCAACTTATGTAACACCATCTTTCTTCAGCTAAGAAACTAAAACTGAAACTAAGCTTAATTACATTAAACCATGTACATTAAAAATTATAAATAATCTATACACACATATTTCACAGACCACATGTTTCATATCAGTTTGACTAGATTAAATCATTGACACATTACTCATCACAACCATAATTACACAATTTGTCCCAAGAATTGCACTCTGCTCAGAATATGAGGAACAGGGTTGTTTACAGATGTGTCTTGATGGTCATCTCTGTTGTAATTCTGTCCTTTCTGCTCCTAGCAGAATAATACACATACATGTTTCTCTGTTCACGTATATCGACCATTTACCTCAAACAGGGAACAACATATGAGAGAGCTTAAGTGCCTTGACAAGACTGTGAGAACCATCACTAACAACAAAAGTATACTACAAGCATATTCCATGTTACTACTACTCAGTCCTTCAAACTTAAATGTAATTAACCACCAATTCGAAATCTGATGTTGTATTTCCCATATAAAAGATTTCACATTTGGATGGTGAATGTAGTGTGAACACACGGTGGACGTTATTCCATTATTCACCAGAAAAACTCTAAGATGTGAACAATTACAAAAATGAATGAAATTGTCTTCAAATTAAAAGATACAACCATCAAAAACAAATAAAATAACAATTTTCTTTTTACATGAACCACATCATTTTATTACTCACACTAATATTGCACTCTTTCATGCAGATATTACTTCCATGTGGTCTATGAAACTGTCTTAGCTCATTTAGCATAATGTTAAGAGATAAACAGAGTATTTTTCCAAATCTGCCACTATATGAAACACTGCGAAGTCTTATAGTTTATTTAAAACTCTGTGATTGGATGCAGTTCTATCTTTTTCATAATAAAATAGGTATTAAACATTTTTAAATTTATAAAAGTAACAACAAGTCACTTTTACATTCAATTTTGTGCTAATTTTTATTCATTGGTGTTACTGATGTGTAACCTTAAAACTTTAGGAAGCAATTATAATTACAGAAAAATACACACAACTACTTTTAGAAAAGGCAGTCTTCCTGTAGTAAAATTTGAACTCTGAGGCGCCATATAAGTTGAGAACAAAGGCTTTACACTTGTATGCTCACATAACTAATACTAAATGAGTCCCACATTGATGAAAGTAGCACAGACAGCTTTATGGTGTAGAATACAGTGCAGTTTTGACTGTAGGTGGGAATGACAGTAGAACAGCACAAGCAATTATTTTCAGTGCTTTAGCTATAAAATTCAAAATTAAACCTTTTTTCAAAGAACTCTATTTCATTCATTGAAAATTAGATGTTTAATTATTATCCACACTAATGTTAGACAGTAGACCAAATTTTAAAAATCCAATGATATCACTGTTGGCTGCAAAAGAAGCTGTGTCTGCTAATCTTTCATAAAAATTCTCAAAACTGTCAGCCAACTCATAGCTGAGTATTACTGCACTTATTTCTAGAAAGAGATTTCAAGCACGCTGTAAACATAGCGTAACAGTTAACGGAGGGGGTGTCAGGCTGTTTCTATCAAACTATCTCATTGTCTCCTATTAATAGTACTAAATGGATATTAGTTAATGACTGTGATTGAAATAACATAGTTAAGAAGTGCAGATGTTTTTAGTGGTAGACAGAGATAGGATGTATCACACAACAGAATGACGACAGTGCAATAAGAATGACAACTTGTATTTTCCGTGTCCTGAGAAATGGGCCAGTTCTGGAGAAGTGCTGTTTATTTTTGGGTTCTATCACATACTCTGTTCAGCATGCATTTCAATGTCATTTCATGTACAAGCAATATTAGAACAAGAGTGTGCAAGACCAAATTTGGTCAGCCATTAATGTTAAAAGGGTCATACAGAAAAGATTTTTGACAGGTTTTTCTTTTTCTTTTCTTACAGAGGGGGAAAGAACTAACGTCATACGTGTCTCACACCACATATTTCTTTCAGATGAGTTCTGAGTATTTATGGGAATATTCAGTACACAAATGTGCATCCCAGTAACAGTAGCATGATAAAACAATTAGACACAAAATATATAATACTGTAATGGTATATTGCAAAGAAAAATCAAGTGAAATTGATTATGCTTTAAGCAGAAAGCATTAAATTTCTATGGGCAATAAATAAGTATATGTTTCCTGACTTCTTTTCTTAATCATTCATACAATTTACCAAAGACACAATTTCTGGTCAATATAAAAGGTGCATTATTGTTCAACCTTATAAACTTATATGAAATGATATAATATTTGCATGTACAAAACAATTTTCCAATGAAATGCCTGTGGGCAGAAATATAAATTTCCTATAACAAAACAACACTTATTTATATAATCTCTGAAAGAAAACATCTTGTAATAAAACAAATAATATTAATGCACTTCACATTAAATGAAGCAGTAAATCAATGAAGAATAAATTAGGTGTTAACAGGAATGCTTTGTAGGTGTTAACAGGAATGCTTTGAAGTCTCAGACTTGTGTTGGGTATCTTCTAATTAATGAGAATAACTGAATCACATAGCACATCATTCTGGATATTAACAGCAATCTTTACACATGTCTTAAACCCTTCAGCAGAAAAGAATGATTTGGAGTACAATGAAGAACATTACTTCCAGTACAGTGTGAAATCTCTTTTGCAGTCTAAATTTAGCACAAATTTTGTTCCATGGCTCGCAATTAATAAAGCAATTACCACATGCAGGAAGGCAATGTTTCAACTAGGAACAATACCAATTACTACACAGGAGGAGCACTTCTTCCTCGTTCCTTCAGCATTCTAAAAATACCTATCACAATGCCCAAACTGCACCGATAAGAAACAGAACAGTAAACTCTGATTAGTATATTGGCTATTGATCGTTCTAAAATGCCACACAAATATACAGGGGAAATGATCACATTCTGTTTGCAGCAAAATGAACTGACTCTGCTGCAGAAACAAAATGAAGGCAGCAGCAGTGCAGTGCACTTTGCACCTCCGGTAGTTCCCTCGATCTCTGGGTAACTCAAATCAGTGCAGCCTTCCTTCTACATCTTTTCTGCAGTAACAAATACAGAAATGTCCCTGAGAATCACATTAACATTTTCTGCCAGCCAAACTGTTACTCACAAGTGAAAACACTACAAAAATTACAACAAACATTTAGGCTCCTGTGACAATACCATTTACAATAATTAAATTTAAACAACATTTTATTTCTTTGACAGCACGAAAAAGCATTCTACCTATACATCACAAACAACAGTTCAGACACACAAACAATGAATCTCAGTACAATAAAGAGAACAAGGCCTCACATTCCAGATCATCTGCAAACTGAAACTGATGTCTAGTTTCATTTAAGGGACAAATGGGTCACCAGTTTCACAGTCATCCTTACATACATCACATACTCACAAGCTTGATAATGTTTTGATATTATTATATTTTATTCTATGGCTGGCAACAGGCACATGAGGAGCATGAAAAAGTACTGTGTTCAAAAATTCTGCAGCTCCTAATCTGCAGTCATGGTTGATACATATGCAAAACATGCGAAATTCAGACTTACTATAGATTTACTGACTGAACTGAGAGTAAATACTTAAGCTATCTGTTGTTGTGAGATGTTTACCTTGAAATAACACAGAGTTTAAAAATATTTTGTCACATATGTTAACAGTGAATAGCTTTGGTGGCTTCTGAGATATAACAACATGAACAGATTTCGTAATACATTAAAACTCAAGTGTTACAATTTTCTGGAATGTCACAACGGAAAATACTTTACCTGGAAGCCATATTTATGTGTATTTAACATCATCACAATAATATATACTTACATACAGAGAATACCATACCTTAAGAATACAATCTCGATGTCATATTATCGTGACACTTGTTCCGTACTTGTGAAATTCACAGGCGAAAGGGGGAAAATAGGTCTCATTCTTGCAGTTACATTACCATTCATTAAACCTGATTATTAAAGCTTATCAAATTACTTGCCAATTTAAAATCACTTATCAGTTACAGCTGAATGTTCAGTATCAACAAATGCGTATTTTCCCACATCAGTTATTTCAAAGACCAAAACCATTTCAAGTGTCTGGGTACTTAGCTTAGTTAAACATTAACAATTAATTAGCCCAATCCAAAATGAAGTCTATGTAGTTCAACATACTGCACATCCAAAGTCAAAATACTGATTTCAGGCTCTACACAACAACTTTAGATGGAAACAGTAGAAATAAATATCTGACAGAACCTTTCAAAGTGTCAATATAGTTGCACATAATGTAATATTTAAATTTAAAGAATTAGTTAAGAAATGTATACAGACAATGGAACTAGTATAGTGGGTGTATTGACTGGTAATAGGCATAAAAACAGTAAGTGGAAAAGGATAGTTCATTTTATGAAATTTTGTTCTTCAAAGCAGGCAACATTTATGCACATATGGATTCTTTGTGACATTACACCAGTGTGGATGTGTGTGAGTAGGTATGTGTCTGTCTGCTCTGAGGAAGAACCAAAGTTCATATGCTGAGTTATCTTTTTTTCCAGTTCATGCTTACATATCTATCTTCTGCACATCTCCACTGTACTGTCAGTGGTTATCTTTATACATTCCATTGTTTTGTATTCCACCCAGTATTTTCCAGTATCATATCAAGAATTAGTCAAGAAACTAATCAGGCTGAAATTATTTGCAAACATGAGAATACTTATACTTATTGGCACAAAGAATAACATGTCTTTTGTCACACATATCTTGTTACAGCTAATACTGAATGCTCATTCTCAACATTTACAGGAATGTCAAATGGCTTTGCATTACAAAATTTTTAACATACACAAATAACAATGACCTTAGAAAATTATTGCTATCAAACATTTTAATCAGTCCTTTCAAATGCACTGCTCTGTTAGAGAGAGTTGCAATGCAAGAAAGGAAGTGTGGAAAGAATGACCAGTTTGCTTTAGCAACAGAGAGAGATAGAAGCAAGGTGTTGTCTGACTTTATACAATATTTTTAATATGCTGTAACTTAACAGAGTAGGCCTCACAGTGAGTTTGTTTCACTTTATCCATCTCTGATAAGGCAGTAACTAAATAACTACCAAAATTTCAAATATATTTTCATCAAACGGTAAATACAAATACCAGCAGGCACACAATGACACTGTACAGTTGTGTGCAGTTATTCTGCCAACAATAAAAACAAATTTAGAATTTGAAATTCGTGAAGGCTATATAATCTACCAAACTAAAGTATTAATGTCCCTCTCCATGCACAAAGCATTAGTAATGAGGTACAGTGTGCATAAAATTTTATTTCTGACCATTGTTAAGCCCTATAACTTCAAATCTCTGCTCACAGACCAAGAAAGACAAATTGAAAATTATATATCGAAAAAGATTCTTGATGATTTTCAAATGTCAAGCATAAAACATTTAGTTTCACTAACAGTCTGGAAGTTTGTGAGGATTATTATTTTTTGCAGATCTGAGCTTTTCCAGTGATTCATAAAAACTAACCTCGGCAGTACCTGCAAATTCCTGTTCTGGTTCCTAAAATTTTAAATAACTTTTGGTGGCCCCTGACAATGTTAAATCACCAATTGTCACAGCATTACAATGGAACAGAAAGAACTCTGCATATTCTGTGCAACCATTCTGATACTTGAGAAACATGATCTACAATTCTTATCATATAACACACCAATATGAGTATCCATGTCCAAATTCTCTCTCTCTGTCAGCAAGCTTAGAAGTAACTACTGTTTATGTTCTGTGAATCTCATAGACAGTAAGTTGTCTACTAGAAAAAGAACCTAGATAACTCCAGTCTCTAAAATGAGTTAAAATTCCATCTTCCCTCCCCCCTTTCCCACCCTCCCCTCTCCCATATACTTCATGTATATTTACATCAGTCCTATAGTCACATCCACATTAGTGATGAACCATATCTCTTCTCGAGTGAACTTAACTCGTATCCCCCAAGAAGCAATGCAAATACGTGAGATGAATCATTATAAAAATGCTCAAATGACTGTACAGATGTAATTTGACAATTCCAGTTCTATAAACAACCTCAAGAGCAGTACACATTCTTAATTTTGCAGATTTCATGATAAAATTTAGCAGGCAGAGATTCTTCAAAGAGCTCTGATGAAATGCAAACAAGGATTACAGTGTTGAACCTAATGTCAACCAAAATATTACTTACATATGATACAGGCCTGTTGTGTGTGTTCAATTTACAAAATGAGACATACAACACACAACTTCTGGCTTGTGACATAAAAAGTCACAAATGTGTTTACAACTGACTATTTTGCCTGTGCAGGAGAAACTTTCTTATCATAATATAAAGTCCAGTGCATCTACTACACTGCCAAACATTGTGAGGGCACAATTTACAAAACAAGCATTACACATCTCCACTCTTCAAAAACAGCACTTAGCAGCAGGCAAAGCACACTTTCCTAAAAAAAGAAGTATAACAGTTCTTCAAACCTACATGTACCACAGAAACGCACTCAACGAGTGGCCACTGAAAACGTGAGGGTAGTGTCTGAATCAAATACAACTTCCTCCCAGAACGTGAGGAAGGATAGGCAAGCTTAGGAACGCCACACGGGGAGTTATGTTCCACTCAGAGGACCGGTCGCCCGTATCAGGGCCCGGGGCCGCCGCTACGATAGGAATTCTCGTTCCAGTTCGGAGACGGAAGGTTTGCGGTGGTAGGGGGCATTCCTCCGGGATACCGGCAACGGGACTGTCGAGTCCTGCACGGGGGCGTCCATCAGTCCCACACCACTGCCTGATGAGCTGTTCCCGCCAACACCTCCACCATGCTGCATGACAGGTGAGAAACGGACACGTGGCCCGGCCGTTGATGAGCAGCTGCCCTCCTTGGCAGACACGTAGCTGCTGTCCTCACTTGTCAAGCTGTCAGGAGGTGTCGGGTTGGTTGGCGTCCCGGCCCCACCTGACGATGAGGAACCCCCTCCTCCACCCCCACTACTGCCTGGTGGTGGGACCTTCGGGGAGCAGCTACCGCCGCCTCCCAGGCGTGGCGTTGAAGGGGCCGTTGATGGTGAGTAGTTGTACCTGCAAAAGAAGTTGTGTTTTCTGTAGTTCGATTTTCATCACTGCTGAACGGGGATGATAATTGTTAGTGGTGATGGCACAAATACCTATAACGAAACAATTTTGCAAGTATCCTGTTGATCGAATAAAGTAACTCTGTGACTGACAGTTTGCAAATGCCAGCAACACCTGAAAAGGCTACCTACAGAGTGAGCATGTGACCTTGCAGAAAGAACTGCTATTGACTGGCCCTACCACTTGACTTACTGAATCCCCAATCACAAAGTTACTTTACACAAACTATAATAATGAAGACAACATTTCCCCACTCAGGCTGTAATATTTATCAAAGCTACTTCTTGCACCTGTCATGTACACAACTAGTTTCAGCTCGAGTGGTTACCTACAACATCAATAAGCATATTTTAAGTAACAGCTGGAAATGTTTGTCTCACTAAAAGACCAAAAGTGTAAGCCTGAAGATACATTTAAATTGTATTCACATATCCTAGTTACAGTTTTGGTTTCAAAAATAAAAATTATGAGTAACAGCTATTCTCACCTATCATACTACAAAGCAGGGCATAACAGGGAGGAATGGAGGGAGGGAGAGAGAGTTATAAAATAATTGTAACAGTGAAATGGCATATGATAATATTTGTAATGTATGGAGCAAAACCTGGCAACACCAAAAAAGTACACATTAAGAATTCAGAGTGGGGAAATGAGATTTCTGAAATATTTAGCAGATGAAAAGCAAAATACAGAGATAAGAGCAGAATTAGAATTAATGCATCTAAATGAAAAAAGAAAATGGAAAGAGTGTGTCAGTATGATACAGGATGCAAAACTACCAAAAATACTAAACAAATACAAACCAGCAGAACAAAGAAACACTGGGTTACCAAAAACGGGATGAAACAGACTGAAAACTGACCTCTATAAGTGGCTGTAAGAGGCAAAACCTAAGACATGCAAAATAAACTCAACACTGCCAATGCAACACAGTTAACCGGCGGTGAGGTGTAACAAATGTAAAGACTGTAGTGAACTCAGTCAATTTTCTATTGTTTATAATGTCTTGCATTTTAGTGAAACAAATGTAGTGAATTTGCAACTTGTTATTTATGACACACACACACTTATGATGTAATGTGACTAGCACAGACTAGTTGTGCTTATGACGTGACCATAAGAAAGGTGACTAATAAAATTCTATTACTTGATGGAGAAATACAGCCACGGTAGAGGCATGATACTGTTCATATTTGGCACACCTTTGAAATACAGAAAAGTCTTTATCGCACAATTCTTTATTTTCAAAATTCAATCATCAGACTGAAATGATAGAATAAATACTACACCATTAAGTTTTTTTAAACATTAAAAAATCATTTTATTGTTATATTAGATTCCTTTTTACTCCCAAATGTTGACTCTAATCTAGGCTTGCCTTCCATGATTCTGTTGTATGTCATTTATTATATGTTTGAGTCATGCAACATGACTACATTTGGTGATACTAATGTAATATTTCATTGTGTGATCTTTGTAAACTTATTCTTTCACAACTTATATTCTATTTGTGATATACATCAGTTTTATGTTTCACTGTACTAAACCAGTTATGGTTACAAACATAACTTCTGTTTTGATTACTGACTAATGACTATCTCTCTCACATCATTCACAATGTTACCTAACAGTCTGCATTTCATGCTATGTAACATTTTATTTTCTGTCAATACAAGTTACTCCCATGTAAAAATAGCATATTGATTGGAACTCTGTCACATTGTTAATTATGTTCTCACATTTAGTTCATCGCAATGTATGTTCTTTGTAAAGTTACTCTTTGACTTCATTTCTATTGTCAGTGCTGGTGCTACCTGCCAGCCTTCATTTACTTCTTAGAAAGCTTAAATGCCACAGTTGCACTGGTTCTTTTTGAATAGACAACAGCACTTTCAAATATGCCTGTATGAGACGAGATCTGTATTATATTCAATCTATGTGCTCACTTTCGGCATCTCTTTACTGCAGTTTGATTTAAATTCAAGTATAATATTAAGTGAAAATTCCACGTATGGGTCACTATGATGCATACTTATGTTAGTACATATATATTTGTTACAGTTAATTTCTTTGTGCACTTTTTTCCACAGCTTCAGTCTGATGATGAAATTTTGAATTGTGCAATCGAGACCTTTCTGTATCTCAATGTTGTGCCAAATCTGAATGGTTGGAAGACGGATGTATGTCTTCGTAAAATAATGGAATTTGTGCCTTGTCAGGCTAGGAATGAGGTGAAGTATCTACGACGGAGGCAACGGAGGGCTTTGTGAAAGTGATTTTTAACAGCAAATGTTTACCTTATAGTGTTACACCTAAGTACGCAAAAATTAAGTGTAAAAGTCATTCGAAAACTTTTCATAACATAATACTTATCTGAAGTGGTTCTTGTCAAAAGTGAGCTTCATGATTGGCATAGGATAAAAGCCACATTATGGTTCAGAAAGCATTTGATCTTCAGTGTTGTCTAGAGCAGTTGATTCCTCAGCCAGACTTCTCTAAGGTTAGTAAATTGATATCTGATACTACTGAGTATGAAAAATATAATATTTTTTCATGAACAGGAATGTAAACTGTCCACATTGTGTCATTACTACAAATACAATACTTGCCGCAGTACGAACGTTAAATTTGCAGATTGTCTAGTTAATCTAACCAATTTCAGATTTTCCCCATATGAATTAAATATCTTAAATTAAAGTCTCAAGCATAGCCTCACTCCTCCTATGATAAAACAGCTTGTAAAAGATACAACTGCGGAGATTAAAACAGTGAGTGAGTATCCAAAGCTTTCTAAATGTCAACAAGCCGAAGTTGTGGTAGCAACAAATAGGGCTATCAGCAGTTTCAATACCTTAACCGAGAAATCTATAAACTGCAATCACATTTTAAAATAACTTAATACAACCCCTCCTCCCAATAAACCATGGGCCTTGCCATGCTGCGGAAACAACCACCGCCCCAGGGGAGGGGGAGGGGGGGGGGGGGTTATCTGTTGAGAGGCCAGGCAAATGTGTGGTTCCTGAAAAGGGCAGCTGCCTTTTCAGTAGTTGCAGGGGCATCTCCCTGGATGATTGACTGGTCTGGTCTCTTAACTTCACACAGAATGACCTGTGTTGGTACTGTGAATGGCTGAAAGCAAGGAGAAACTACAGCTGTAATTTTCTCAAGGACATGCTGCTCTACTGTATGGTTGAATCATGCGACACCCTTTCGGGTAAAATATTCCAGAGGTAAAATATTCTCCCAATCGGATCTCCGGGATGGGACTACTCAGGACGTAGATGTAGATGTAGATGAGGATGTCGCCATCAGGAGAAATAAAACTGGTATTCTATGGACCGGAGTGTGGAATGTTAGATCCCTTAATCAGATGGGTAGGTTAAAAAATTTAAAAAGAGAAAAGGGTAGATTGAATTTAGATATAGCAAGAATTAGTGAAGTTCGGTGGCAGGAGGAACAGGACTTCTCGTCAGGTGAATAGGAGATTATAAATACAAAGTCAACAAGCCTTAATGCTCCCTGCCACCGTTCGATAAGCAGCTGCAGCAGCAAGTCGTATACTCTTAGCTCACTTATTTGTTACATAGTTTAATTCTTAATTCCTTTGTGTGTTTTTGGTACTTGCATTGTTTAATTCATAAATTTCGGGCGTATTATAGTATTTGAGAGTGTAGCATCGCGTTTTAGTACCTGAATAGTGTAAAATCGCTTAGTCTCCTTCCGCCGCCGAGCAGTGTGTCAGCAGTGCGCAAGTAGCAGCATTACTGCATCTATTAGGCAATCTTGTATTTTAATAACCGTTTAAATTTTGTGTCGAATTGTTTGTGCTCTCTGTAGATTAGTTCAGACGTTCTTTGCACAACAGTTTTTAGCATGGATAGAGACTGCAACTGCTATGTTCGGATGCAGGCTGAGTTGGCATCCCTTCGCTCCCAGCTTCAGGCAGTGTTGGCTTCGGTCACACAGCTTGAGGCTGTTGCCAATGGGCATCACTGTGGGGGTCCGGATGGGGGTTTGTCGGGGACGGCCAGCTCATCCCACGCATCCCCCGATCGGACTACGACTGTGGCTGCCCGGGATACTGCCCACATTGAGGCTGATCCCTCACATGTGGTAAGAGTGGGAGGTCGTCTCGAGGTGTGGCAGGGGGCGAAAGACATTCCGGAGGGCTGAACGGAAAGCCTCTCCAGTTTGTCTGACGAACCGGTTTCAGGCTCTGTCTCAGGCTGATACTGATCTTCGGCCGGACATGGCTGCATGTCCTGTTCCAGAGGTTGCCCCTCAGTCTGCAAGATCCGGCCGGTCACAGATGGTGGGCTTACTGGTAGTTGGGAGCTCCAACGTCAGGCGCGTAATGGGGCCCCTTAGGGATATGGCAGCAAGAGAGGGGAAGAAAACCCATGTGCACTCCGTGTGCATACCGGGGGGAGTCATTCCAGATGTGGAAAGGGTCCTTCCGGATGCCATGAAGGGTATAGGGTGCACCCATCTGCAGGTGGTCGCTCATGTCGGCACCAATGATGTGTGTCGCTATGGATCGGAGGAAATCCTCTCTGGCTTCCGGCGGCTATCTGATTTGGTGAAGACTGCCAGTCTCGCTAGCCGGATGAAAGCAGAGCTCACCATCTGCAGCATCAGCGACAGGACTGACTGCGGACCTTTGGTACAGAGCCGAGTGGAGGGTCTGAATCAGAGGCTGAGATGGTTCTGTGACCGTGTGGGCTGCAGATTCCTCGACTTGCGCCATAGGGTGGTGGGGTTTCAGGTTCCGCTAGATAGGTCAGGAGTCCACTACACGCAGCAAGCGGCTACATGGGTAGCAGGGGTTGTGTAGCGTGGACTGGGCGGTTTTTTAGGTTAGATGGCCTCGGGCAAGTACAGAAAGGGCAACAGCCTCAAAGGGTGTGGGGGAAAGTCAGGACATGCAGGGACCAAGCAGCAATCGGTATTGTAATTGTAAACTGTCGAAGCTGCATTGGTAGTACCAGAACTTCAAGTGCTGATAGAAAGCACCGAAGCTGAAATCGTTATAGGTACAGAAAGCTGGCTGAAGCCAGAGATAAATTCTGCTGAAATTTTTACAAAGGCACAGACAGTGTTTAGAAAGGATAGATTGCATGCAACCGGTGGTGGCGTGTTTGTCGCTGTTAGTGGTAGTTTATCCTGTAGTGAGGCAGAAGTGGATAGTTCCTGTGAATTATTATGGGTGGAGGTTACACTCAACAACCGAGCTAGGTTAATAGTTGGCTCCTTTTACCGACCTCCCGACTCAGCAGTATTAGTGGCAGAACAACTGAGAGAAAATTTGGAATACATTTCACATAAATTTTCTCAGCATGTTATAGTCTTAAGTGGAGATTTCAATTTACCAGATATAGACTGGGACACTCAGATGTTTAGGACGGGTGGTAGGGACAGAGCATCGAGTGACATTATACTGAGTGCACTATCCGAAAATTACCTCGAGCAATTAAACAGAGAACAACCGACTCGTGGAGATAACATCTTGGACCTACTAATAACAAACAGACACGAACTTTTCGACTCTGTAAGTGTAGAACAGGGAATCAGCGATCATAAGGCCGTTGCAGCATCCCTGAATATGGACGTTAATAGGAATATAAAAAAAGGGAGGAAGGTTTATCTGTTTAGCAAGAGTAATAGAAGGCAGATTTCAGACTACCTAACAGATAAAAACGAAAATTTCTGTTCCGACACTGACAATGTTGAGTGTTTATGGAAAAAGTTCAAGGCAATCGTAAAATGCGTTTTAGACAGGTACGTGCCGAGTAAAACTGTGAGGGACGGGAAAAACCCACCGTGGTTCAACAACAAAGTTAGGAAACTACTGCGAAAGCAAAGAGAGCTTCACTCCAAGTTTAAATGCAGCCAAAACCTCTCAGACAAACAGAAGCTAAACAATGTCAAAGTTAGCGTAAGAAGGGCTATGCGTGAAGCATTCAATGAATTCGAAAGTAAAATTCTATGTACCGACTTGACAGAAAATCCTAGGAAGTTCTGGTCTTACGTTAAATCAGTAAGCGGCTCGAAACAGCATATCCAGACACTCCGGGATGATGATGGCATTGAAACAGAGGATGACACGCGTAATGCTGAAATACTAAACACCCTTTTTCCAAAGCTGTTTCACAGAGGATTATATGATAGCGGAACAAACACTGGTAGCAGTTCCTTCTCTAAATCCTCGCACAAACGAAAAAATGGCTGACATTGAAATAAGTGTCCAATGAATAGAAAAGCAACTGGAATCACTCTACAGAGGAAAGTCCACTGGACCTGACGGGATACCAATTCGATTCTACACAGAGTATGCAAAAGAACTTGCCCCCCTTCTAACAGCCGTGTACCGCAAGTCTCTAGAGGAACGGAAGGTCCCAAATGATTGGAAAAGAGCACAGGTAGTCCCAGTCTTCAAGAAGGGTCATCGAGCAGATGCGCAAAACTATAGACCTATATCTCTGACGTTGATCTGTTGTAGAATTTTAGAACATGTTTTTTGCTCGCGTATCATGTCGTTTTTGGGAACCCAGAATCTACTCTGTAGGAATCAACATGGATTCCCGAAACAGCGATCGTGAGAGACCCAACTCGCTTTATTTGTTCATGAGACCCAGAAAATATTAGATACAGGCTCCCAGGTAGATGCTATTTTCCTTGACTTCTGGAAGGCATTCGATACAGTTCCGCAGTGTCGCCTGATGAACAAAGTAAGAGCCTACGGAATATCAGACCAGCTGTGTGGCTGGATTGAAGAGTTTTTAGCAAACAGAACACAGCCTGTTGTTATCAATGGAGAGACGTCTACAGACGTTAAGGTAACCTCTGGCGTGCCACAGGGGACTGTTATGGGACCACTGCTTTTCACAATATATATAAATGACCTAGTAGATAGTGTCGGAAGTTCCGTGCGGCTTTTCGCGGATGATGCTGTAGTATACAGAGAAGTTGCAGCATTAGAAAATTGTAGTGAAATGCAGGAAGATCTGCAGCGGATAGGCACTTGGTGCAGGGAGTGGCAACTGACTCTTAACATGGACAAATGTAATGTATTGCGAATACATAGAAAGAAGGATCCTTTATTGTATGATTATATGATAGCGGTACAAACACTGGTAGCAGTTACTTCTGTAAAATATCTGGGAGTATGCGTGCAGAACGATTTGAAGTGGAATGATCACATAAAATTAATTGTCGGTAAGGCAGGTACCAGGTTGAGATTCATTGGGAGAGTCCTTAAAAAATGTAGTCCATCAACAAAGAAGGAGGCTTACAAAACACTCGTTCAACCTATACTTGAGTATTGCTCATCAATGTGGGATCCGTACCAGATCGGGTTGACGGAGGAGATAGAGAAGATCCAAAGAAGAGCAGCGCGTTTCATCACAGGGTTATTTGGTAACCGTGATAGCGTTACGGAGATGTTTAGCAAACTCAAGTGGCAGACTGCAAGAGAGGCACTCTGCATCGCGGTGTAGCTTGCTCGCCAGGTTTCGAGAGGGTGCGTTTCTGGATGAGGTATCGAATATATTGCTTCCCCCTACTTATACCTCCCGAGAAGATCACGAATGTAAAATTAGAGAGATTCGAGCGCACACGGAGGCTTTCAGACAGTCGTTCTTCCCGCGAACCATACGTGACTGGAACAGAAAAGGGAGGTAATGACAGTGGCACATAAAGTGCCCTCCGCTACACACCGTTGGTTGGCTTGCGTAGTATAAATGTAGATGTAGATGTAGATGTGGAATGCAGGAGAGGGTTTAGTAATGAATAAGAAGATAGAGATGCAGGTAAGTTACTATGAACAGTATAGGGAATGCATTACTGTGTCTAAGATAGACACAAAGCCCATGCTTACAACTGTTGCACAAGTGTACATACCACTAGCTCCACAGATGATGAAGAGATTGAAGAAATGTATGATGAGATAAAAGAAATTATTCAGATAGTTAAAGGAGATGAAAATTTAACTGTGATTGGTGGCTGTAATTCAATAGAAGGAAAAGGAAGAGAAGGAAATATATGAGGTGAATATGGACGGAGAGAAGGGAAAGAAAGAGGAAGCCATCTGGTAGAATTTTGCACAGAGCATTCTTTAATCATCGCTAACACTTGCTTTAAGAATCATGAAAGAAGGTTGTATATGTGGAAGAGACGTGGAGGCACTGGAAGGTCTCAGATTGATTATATAATGGTTAAAAAAAGATTTAGAAACCAAATTTTAAATTGTAAGACATTTCCAGGGGCAGATGTGGACCCTTGCCACAATTTATTAGTTATGAACTGTAGATTAAAACTGAAGAAATTGCAAAAAGTTACTAAATTGAGGAGATGGGACCAGACGAAAGAATCAGAGGTTGTTGAGAGTTTCAGAGATAGCATTAGGCAGCAGTTGACTAGAACAGGGGAAAGGAATACAGTAGAAGACAAATGTGTAGCTTTAAGAGTTGAAACCATGGAGGCAGCAGAGAATCAAATAGCTAAAAAGACAAGGCCTAGCAGAAATCCTTGGATAACATAAGAGACACTGAATTTAACTAACGAAAAAGAAAAATTTAAAAATGCAGCAAGTGAAAGGGTATACAAGTGTGACAGGAAGTGCAAAATTGCTAAGTGGGTATGGTTAGAGGACAAATGTAAGGATGAAAAAGCACATTTCACTAAGGGGAAGATAGATACCACCTACAGGGAAAACAGAAGCAGCTATGTGAACATCAAGAGCTCAGATGGTAAACCAGTCCTAAGCACACAAGGGAAACCCAAAAGGTGGAAGCCGGCCGGAGTGGCCGTGCGGTTCTAGGCGCTACAGTCTGGAGCCGAGCGACCACTACGGTCGCAGGTTAGAATCCTGCCTCGGGCATGGATGTGTGTGATGTCCTTAGGTTAGTTAGGTTTAATTAGTTCTAAGTTCTAGGCGACTGATGACCTCAGAAGTTAAGTCGCATAGTGCTCAGAGCCATTTGAACCATCTGAACCAAAAGGTGGAAGGAATATATACAGGGTCTACACAAAAGCGATGGACTTGAAAGCAAAATTATAGAAAGAGAAGTAGATGTAGAGGAGTATGAGATGGGAGATATGATACTGCAAGAAGAATTTGACATAACTCTGAAAGATAAAAGTTGAAACAAGGCCCCAGGAGTAGACAATATTCTGTCAGAACTACTGATAGCCTTGGGAGAGCCAGCAATGACAAAAATCTTCCATCTGGTGTGCAAGATGTATGCGACACGCGAAATACTCTCGGACTTCAAGAAGGATGTAGTAATTCCAATTCCAAAGAAGGCAACTGCTGACTTCGAGAAGGATGTAGTAATTCCAGTTCCAAAGAAAGCAACTGCTGAAAAGTGTGAAAATTACTTAACTATCAGTTTAATAAGTCATGGTTGCAAAATACTAACGCAAATTCTTTACAGAAGAATGGAAAAACTGGTAGAATACAACATTGGGGAAGATCAGTTTGGATTCCAGAGAAATGTTGGAACATATAAAGTGATACTGACCCTACGACTTATCTCAGAAGATAAGTTAAGGAAAGGCAAATCTACATTTATAGACTTAGAGAAAGCTTTTAAGAATGTTGACTGGAATACTCTCTTTGAAATTCTAAAAACAACAGGAGTAAAATACAGGGAGCAAAAGGCTATTTACAACTTGTACAGAAACCAGACGGCAGTTACAAGAGCTGAAGGGCATGAAAGTGAGGCTGTGGTTGAAAAGGGAATAAGACAGTTGTAGCCTATCCACAATGTTATTCGGTATATACACTGAACAAGAAAGAAACCCAAAGAAAAATTTTGAGTAGGAATTAAAATCCAGGGAGAAGAAATAAAAACTTTGAGGTTTGCTGATGACATTGCAATTCTCTCAGAGACAGCAAAGGACTTGGAAGACCAGCTGAATGGGATGGACAGTGTCTTGAAAGAAGATATAAGATGAACATCAGGAAAACAAAACAAGGACAATTAAATTAGGTGATGCTATGGGAATCAGATTTGGGAACAAGACACTAAAGTTGTAGATGAGTTTTGTTATTTGATTTGGGCAGCAAAATAATTGATGATGGCAGAAGGAGAGAGAATATAAAATATAGACTGGTAATATCAAGAAAAGCATTTCTGAAGAAGAGAAATTTGTTGATGTCAAATATAGATTTAAGTGTTAGGAAGTTTTTTCTGAATGTATTTGTCTAGAGTGTAGCCATTTACGGAAGAAAAACATGAACGATAAATAGTTTAGATAAAAAGAGAATAGAAGCTTTCAAAATGGGGAGCTAGAGAAGATTGCTGAAGATTAGATGGGTCAGTCACGTAGCTAATAAGGAAGTAGTTACCAGAATGAAATTTTCACTCTGCAGCGGAGTGTGCGCTGATATGAAACTTCCTGGCAGATTAAAACTGTGTGCCCGACCGAGACTCGAATTCGGGACCTTTGCCTTTCGCGGGCAAGTGCTCTACCATCTGAGCTACCGAAGCACAACTCACGCCCGGTGTCACAGCTTTACTTCTGCCAGTATCTCGTCTCCCACCTTCCAAACTTTACAGAAGCTCTCCTGCGAACCTGGCAGAACTAGCACTCCTGAAAGAAAGGATATTGCAGAGACATGGCTTAGCCACAGCCTGGGGGATGTTTCCAGAATGAGATTTTCACTCTGCAGCGGAGTTTGCTCTGATATGAAACTTCCTGGCAGATTAAAACTGTGTGCCCGACCGAGACCCGAACTCGGGACCTTTGCCTCACGCGGGCAAGCCCTCTACCAACTGAGCTACCGAAGCACGACTCACGCCCAGTACTCACAGCTTTACTTCTGCCAGTATCTCGTCTCCCACCTTCCAAACTTTACAGAAGCTCTCCTGCGAACCTAGCAGAACTAGCACTCCTGAAAGAAAGGATATTACGGAGACATGGCTTAGCCACAGCCTGGGGGATGTTTCCAGAATGAGATTTTCACTCTGCAGCGGAGTGTGCGCTGATATGAAACTTCCTGGCAGATTAAAACTGTGTGCCCAACCGAGACAGAAGCTCTCCTGCAGGAGAGCTTCTGTAAAGTTTGGAAGGTAGGAGACGAGATACTGGCAGAAGTAAAGCTGTGAGACCGGGCGTGAGTCGTGCTTCGGTAGCTCAGATGGTAGAGCACTTGCCCGCGAAAGGCAAAGGTCCCGAGTTCGAGTCTCGGTCGGGCACACAGTTTTAATCTGCCAGGAAGTTTCAAGGAAGTAGTTAGATGGGTCAGTCATGAAACTAATGAAGAAGTATTGGATAGAACTGAGCAGACAAGAGATTTATCATACAAATTGACCAAAAGAAGGGATCGGTAGATAGGACACATTCTGAGACAGCAGATTCAGAAAGATGTAGGTTGCAGTAGTTATTTGGAGGTGAAGGGAATCACACAGGACAGAGTAGCATGAAGATAACTTCATCAAACGAGCCTTCAGACTGAAGGCCGTAACAATAACAGCACAAAACTCCATCATGAGTATGTTATTGTCACAAAATGAGATAAAGGTAACTCCGTGGTGGTTCTTTCTGGCATAGATTACTTAACAAAAACTGAAAATTTCTTCATGAACACAGAAATAGTTGAGATCAAATCCAAACCTATGAATGAGTTTCACAATGACAAAACTTTGTTCCAGCCCTAATTATAAACTTAGATTTTCAAGCAAAACAAAATTAAAAGAAGCTTACACTTTTCCAAAGACATTCAGTATAAAAGACTCCTATGAATTAATGGACAAAATCAAAACCCTTCAAATCACAGATGGTACTTGTTTAGCTTCACAGGATACTGTTAACTTGTAATTCATGTATACCAATTATACTCTTGACATAACTAAAAAATTTATTGACCCATAATGTGCTGTCCCGTGGTGAGGTTGTGAAATGAATAACTGTCTTCATCCTTCAAAGCCTTTAACTTTAATGACAAATTGTATTCACGGTCTAATGGCTTAGCTAAGGGTAATTCACTTGCTGGTTCCCTGGTAGCAATTTTTCTCAGTCACTTGGAATGCACATTTTTTATTCACATTCGGAGTTCATGACAAAATTTAAATCATGTCATTGTCATGTAGATAACATATTACTACTTTATGAAGGATGTGATGAGGTATTTCTAGTTTGTGTTCCCATTTCAGCTCCATGAACCTTAATGTTAAATTCACTTTTGAAGTGGAAGAGAACAATTCATTAAATGACTTAGAGCTTTCTGTTACTAGGAAAGGCAGTAATCTTCTTTTTTGGAGTATTTTGTCAACCCATCTGCATCAATGTTTTAATTAATAAACATTCATGTCATCCGAGTACCTACAAATGTGCGTATTTTTGCTTCATGATACATAGGGTTTTGAGGTTAGATATAAGTCAGAAGGCAAGGTATACGAAGTTGCAGACAATTGTTCAAGTAGGTATAGAAAATGTGTATAAAGCTAAAAGTATTCGTAAATTGTTTTACTCTATACAGAAGAAGAAATCCAACATGGTAAAAAGAAGAGGGTAAAAAAAAGGATTGTTTCATTGATCTAACCTATAACCGTCCCCACTGTGACAAAATTGTGAAAATTTTGAAACAGACTAATGTTTGAAACAAGAGCTAATTAACACATGTGATTGAGACATGACACAGACCTGCCAGGGTAGCCGAGCAAGCTAATGCGCAGCTTCCTGGACTCGGGTAGGCGCGCTGGCCCCGGACCGAATCCGCTCGGCGGATTTACAACGAGGGCCGGTGTGCCAGCCAGCCTGGATGTGGTTTTTAGGCGGTTTTCCACATCCTGCTAGTTGAATACCGGGCTGGTCCCCAAGTTCTGCCTCAGTTACACGACTTGCAGACATCTGAACACGTTCACACTATTCCATGACTTACGCTAGACGCAGCCAGCAGGGGTGCACTAATTCCATCCCGGGGGGTACGGGGTGGCGGCAGGAAGGGCATCCGGCCACCCCTTTCCACTAACCTTGCCAAATCTGTTCCTAACAATGCCGACCATGTGCCAGCACGGGACCCAGGGAAAGAAAGAAAGAAAGAAAGAAATTGAGACATGACATAGGACCCAAATCAAAAAGTATTTTCAGTAAACCAGATGTATACAAGATATGGATACAGAGAGCATTCATCTGCCAATAATGCTAGTGCTCTGGGACAGCATATGAAAATGAAGAAGAATGGCTTGTTGCTGATAGCTGATGGACTTGAGGTTTTGCACTTTGCCCTTCATAGTCATTTATTAGACATCTTGGAAGGCTCTGAAATATATACACATTGAAGTTGTCAGTTGCAATGGTTACTTAAGGAGCAGGAGTTTTTCAGTAAGAACTGGTTCTTAGATTTATTTGAAGATGCTATACAAAATGTGTCTCAGACTTGATCCAACTGTTCTGAGATTGCTTAGATTAGCCATAATCATCTTGTCTTTGTGAGCTACTTACGATGCAACCATTACTGCTAAATGTACATTAATTATCTTCCACACTGTTCATGGGCCATTCTGACAGGGCTTTCTTGCCAGGCTTCCTCAGTAGATTTACTCCATCCAAAGAGATGGAGCCACAGGCTATTACCAAAATGTATGTGCCCTGTTGGGTAGCTCCATTAATTGTAGACACTGCGTATCATATCGGTACTTCGCATTTCAATAACATCAGTACTTCATACTACTCATTTGACTTATTTTACAATTTTATCACAACATGCATCAGGTTGCTATACAGTCCAATATTACACCATTGTGCTTCTTAATATAAAATTTTTAAAAAAAGAAAAAAAATAAGGAAAAAGATTGTAATATTAGCTTTCATTTTATTTCAAATCGTTGCCACTCATCTGGGCTTACCTAAATGGTTCTATTGTGTTTTATCTATTATATCATCAACTATTGTAATCTGACTACAGTTAGTCAAACTCTTGTAACATTTTACTCTGTGATGGTTGTAAGTAGATAACAGCTGGGCTGTTAATACGGTCTAATACTATGCCATTAAGTCTTTTAAAACATTAAAAAATCATTTTAAATGTAATATTAGATTCCTTTCTATTTTGAGTGTTGCCCCTAACCTAGGCTTACCTAATGAATCTGTTGAATGTCATTTATTATATGTTTGAGTATCGTAACATGACTACACCTGGTGATCGATAGGTAACATTTCATTTTGTGATGGTTGTAAACTTATTCTTTCACAACTTATATTTTATTTTACAACTGTACTACACCAGTTAATGGTTTCAAACATGTCTTCTGTTTTTATTATTGACTAACGACTATCTCTGCAATGTCTCTCATGATGTTACCTCATGACGCACATTTCATGCTGTGCATAAAAGTAGCATATTGGATCTTTGTGAAGTTGTTAACAATATTCTCACATGTAATTCATTGCAGTGTGTAGTTCTATTGTCAAATACGAGGATAAGTCAATTATTATCCGCAGTTTAGTTATATTTTTGTTTATTTTGGTAGTACCGTTGTTTTACATTGATGACACATGCTTTGTTTATTTGTTGTTATATATTTGCAGTTTTCAAGCTGCTAGGTTAGTTTCATTATTGCTGTCATGCTGTTAATCATGGCTGCTCTATTGTCTATTTGCACCAAAGAAGAGCAACGAAGGCATATCAGGGGCCAAACTTCATCAAAGACTTTCTGTACAGTATGGGAACAGTGTTTCGCCACAACAGAGTATCTACGAATGGATTGAAAAATTCTGAAATGGTCGCACAAGTGTTACACACGATAAAGGAGCCAGATGAATGAAGAAACCATTGTGCATTCACGAGAAATGATTCTCTTAGACAGACAATTAACTACCGACAAAGTGGCACATTGTCTGCAAGTTAGTCACAGTTCTGCCTACGAAATCATCCACAACAGACTTGGGTTTCATAAAGTTTGTGCTAGATGGGTCCCAAAACAACTCACACAGTTGCATAAACAAGTGCACTTGGATGTCAGCAAAAAACATTTGGAATGCTATGGTAACGAAGGGGACAACTTCTTAGACAGGGTCATTACTGGTGACAAGACATGGAGCCGTCATTATGAGCTGGAGAGTAAACAGCAGAGTATGGAATGGAAACATCCAAATTTGCCATGCGATAAAAAGTTCTAGACCCAACTGTCCACGGGAAAACTGATGCTTACAGATTTTTGGGACGCACAAAGTCCAGTGCTGCAACATTATGGGGAAAGGGGCACAACAATAAACAGTGTACATTACAGTGAGATGGTTACTACCAGGCTAAAGCCTGCAATTACAGTGAGATGGTTACTACCAGGCTAAAGCCTGCAATTCAAAGCAAATGCCGAGGATTGCTGTCAAAAGGTGTTACGTTGTTGCACGACAATGCCTGTCCACATACTGCTGCCTACACTGCTGAAACGCTCCAGAAACTCAAATTTGAATTACTGGATCATTCTCCATATAGTTCCGATCTTGCCCCTTCTGACTATCACTTGTTTGGACCATTCAAACAGGCATTAAAGGCCCACCGATTTGCCTCGGACGAAGCAATGAAAGAAGTGGTGCATTCCTGGCACACAGCTCAACCGAGAATCTTCTTTTATTAGGGCATCAGGAAGCTTGTACAATGATGGACCAAATGCAAGGAGACTAGGTCGAAAAATAATGTTCTTGTAAGTTTCCTAATTGATTACAATAAAATTTTATAACTACTTTGTGGATAATAATTGACTTACCCTCGTATATCTAAATGAGATGAGATAGGCATTATATTCAATTTAAATGTAAGTACAATATTAATTGAAAATTCTGTATATGGGTCACTAACAGGCATACTTATGTTAGTATGTACATATCTGTTATAGCTATTTTCTTTGTACACTTTATTCCAAAACTTCAGACTGATGACAAAATTTTGAAATGTGCAACGCTTAATAAAGAACTGTGCGATCAAGACCTTTCTATATTTCAAAGTCGTCAGACTAGCAAAATGTCACCTCTTCATAAAACAAATTTATGGCTATGGTGCCTGCTATGAAGATGTTCTAATACTGTTTAGAACGAGTTAGATACATGGCAAAACAGAAATCAGGAAATTTGCAACCAAACAACCAACCAATCAACCAACCCCCCCCCCCCCCCCACACACACACACACACACGTACATTTAAAACCATGTTTCAACCTCTAACAAAGCCACACCATACAGGGTGGTCCATTGATAGTGACCGGGCCAAATATCTCACAAAATAAGCATCAAATGAAAAAACTACAAAGAACAAAACTCGTCTAGCTTGAAGGGGGAAACCAGATGGCGCTATGGTTGGACCGCTAGATAGTGCTGCCATAGGTCAAACAGATATAAACTTCGTTTTTTTAAAATAGGAACCCCCATTTTTTATTACATATTCATGTAGTACGTAAAGAAATATGAATGTTTTAGTGCGACCACTTTTTTCGCTTTTGTGATAGATGGTGCTGTAATAGTCACAAACTTATAAGTATGTGGTATCATGTAAAATTCCACCAGTGTCGACAGTATTTGCTTCATGATACATTACCCGTGTTAAAATGGACCATTTACAAATTGCGGAAAAGGTTGATATTGTGTTGATGTATGGCTACTGTGATCAAAATGCCCAATGGGCGTGTGCTATGTATGCTGCTCGGTATCCTGGATGACATCATCCAAGTGTCCGGACCGTTCACCAGGTAGTTACGTTATTTAAGAAAAAATGAAGTGTTTAGCCACATGTGAAACGTCATCCATGACCTGCAACAAATGGTGATGACCAAGTAGGTGTTTTAGCTGCTGTCGCGGCTAATCCGCACATCAATAGCAGACAAACTGCGCGACAATCGGGAATCTCAAAAACGTCCGTGTTGAGACCGCTACATCAACATCGATTGCACCCATACCATATTTCTATGCACCAGGAATTGCATGGCGATGACTTTGAACGTCATGTACAGTTCTGCCACTGGGCACAAGAGAAATTACGGGACAATAACAGATTTTTTTGCATGCGTCCTATTTAGTGACAAAGTGTCATTCACAAACAGCGGTAACGTAAACCAGCATAATACGCACTATTGGGCAATGGAAAATCCATTATGGACCTTGGTGGGTTAATTTATGGTGCGGCATTATGGGAGGAAGGATAACTGGCCCCCATTTTATCGATGGCGATCTAAATGGTGCAATGTATGCTGATTTCCTATGTAATGTTCTACCAATGTTACTGCATGACAGAATGGTGATGTACTTCCTACATGAAGGATGTCCAGCACAGAGCTCGCGTGCGGTTGAAGCGGTATTGAATAGCATATTTCATGACAGGTGGATTTGTCATCGAAGCAGCATACCATGGCCCACTGTTCACTGGATCTGACGTCCCCAGATTTCTTTCTATGGGAAACGTTGAAGGATATTTGCTATCATGATCCACAAACAACGGCTGACAACATGCGTCAGCGCATTGTCTATGCATATGCGAACATTATGGTAGGTGAACTACTTGCTGTTAAGAGGAATGTCGTTACACGTATTGCCAAATGCATTGAGGTTGACGGACATCATTTTGAGCATTTATTGCATTAATGTGGTATTTACAGGAAATCACGCTGTAACAGCATGCGTTCTCAGAAATGATAAGTTCACAAAGGTACATGTATCACACTGGAACAACTAAAATAAAATGTTCCTATGTTCTGTATTTTAATTTAAAAAAACTACCTGTTACCAACTGTTCGTCTAAAATTGTGAGCGATATGTTTGTGACTATTCCAGCACCATCTACCACAAAGCGAAAAAAGTGGTCCAACTAAAACATTCATATTTCTTTACGTACTACACGAATATGTAATAAAAAATGGGGGTTCCTCTTTTAAAAAAATGCAGTTGATATCCGTTTGACCTATGGCAGTGCCATCTAGCAGGCCAACCATAGCGCCATCTGGTTTCCCCCTTCAAGCTAGACAAGTTTTGTTCTTTGTAGTTTTTTCATTTGACGCTTATTTTGTGGGATATTTGGCCCAGTCACGATCAATGGACCACCCTGTATAGTAAATCTGGTAAAATGTTTAGGTTTAGCTACTTTTTCCATAAAAAGTCCATAAGTTAACATATTGTGCAAATTTTCAATCACTGATGTCGTAGGAGTAATACTCCAGGGTTACACCTCAATTAAACAGAAAGTATTCTTTGCACAAAAGAAAGTCATTAAAAATATTTTATTACTTCTAGTCAGTGTTTTTGAACCATGGAGCCAACAAAGTAATTTGTTATATATTTCAATAAACTGAAACTCTTAATTTCCCAAACCCATTTTTTTATAGTATGTTCTAGTTCTACTGCAGGTTCAGTGAATCAGGTATACGACATAAATGTCCAAAACACTGAAAGAGTTCTACATCACACATATGAAACAACTCATCCCTATCAACAATACAGGGTGAACCCAGACTCGAGGTGTCCAGGAGTATTTTCTGAGTATTCTAGCACAAGGGATCCGTGGACTTCGTTACAACAGTGATAAAGAATACGGTATGCAGTTGCCAAAAATTAACACGGAAGGATCCGATTTCTCCTAGGCACCATGTACTGACACAAAAGAGCAATGATATGGTTGCCTTTGTTGCAGGAACAGCTCAGCATACCATAGTTTCGCTAATCTCTCATTGCAATCAGGAAATCTATATGTGAGGTGCATATCAACCAAGTCTTCATCAGTAAACACTAGCAATAGTGTTGTGTACCAGTGTAAACGTACAACTGCTGCTGTTGTTGTTGTTGTTGTTGTTGTTGTTGTGGTCTTCAGTCCAGAGACTGGTTTGATGCAGCTCTCCATGCTACTCTATCCTGTGCAAGTTTCTTCATCTCCCGGTACCTACTGCAACCTACATCCCTCTGAATCTGCTTAGTGTATTCATCTCTTGGTCTCCCTCTACAATTTTTATCCTCCACGCTGCCCTCCAATACTAAATTGGTGATCCCTTGATGCCTCAGAATATGTCCTACCAAGCGATCCCTTCTTCTAGTCTTGTCGTGCCACAAATTTCTCTTCTCCCCAATTCTATTCAATACCTCCTCATTAGTTATGTGATCTTAAGCATTCTTCTGCAGCACCACATTTCGAAAGCTTCTATTCTCTTCTTGTCTAAACTCTTTATCATCCACGTTTCACTTCCATGCATGTCCACACTCCATACAAATACTTTCAGAAACGACTTCCTGACGCTTAAATCTATACTTGATGTTAACAAATTTCTCTTCTTCAGAAATGCTTTTCTTGCCATTGCCAGTCTACATTTTATATCCTCTCTACTTCGACCATCAACAGTTATTTTGCTACCCAAATAGCAAAACTCCTTTACTATTTTAAGCGTCTCATTTCCTAATTTAATACCCTCAGCATCACCTGATTTAATTTGACTACATTGCATTATCCTCGTTTTGCTTTTGTTGGTGTTCATCTTATATCCTCCTTTCAAGACACTGTCCATTCCGTTCAGCTGCTCTTTCAGGTCCTTTGCTGTCTCTGACAGAATTACAATGTCATCGGCGAACCTCAAAGTTTTTATTTCTTCTCCGTGGATTTTAATTCCTACTCCGAATTTTTCTTTTGTTTCCTTTACTGCTTGCTCAATATACAGATTGAATAACATTGGGGTAAACTACAACCCTGTCTCACTCCCTTCCCAACCACTGCTTCCCTCTCAGCCCCTTGTCTCTTATAGCTGCCATCTGGTTTATGTACAAACTGTAAATAGTCTTTCGCTCCCTGTATTTTACCCCAGCCAAGTTCAGAATTTGTAAGAGAGTGTTCCAGTTAACAATGTCAAAAGCTTTCTCTGAGTCTACAAATGCTAGAAATGTAGGTTTGCCTTTCCTTAATCTACTTTCTAAGATAAGTTGTAGGGTCAGTATTGCCGCACGTGTTCCAACATTTTTACAGAATCCAAACTGATCTTCCCTGAGGTCGGCTTCTACCAGTTTTTCCATTCGTCTGTAAAGAATTCATGTTAGTATTTTTGTGGCTTATTAAACTGACAGTTCGGTAATTTTCACATCTGTCAACACCTGCTTTCTTTGGGATTGGAATTATTATATTCTTCTTGAAGTCTGAATGTATTTCGCCTGTCTCATACATCTCGCTCACCAGATGGTAGAGTTTTGTCAGGACTGGCTCTCCCAAGGCTGTCAGTAGTTCTAATGGAATGTTGTCTATTCCTGGGGCCTTGTTTCGACTCAGGTCTTTCAGTGCTCTGTCAAACTCTTCACACAGTATGATGTCTCCCATTTCATCTTCATCTACATCCTCTTCCAATTCCATATTATTGTCCTCAAATACATCACTCTTGTACAGACCTTCTATATACTCCTTCCAACTTTCTGCTTTCTCTTCTTTGCTTAGAATTGGGTATCCATCTGAGCTCTTGATATTCATACAAGTGGTTATCTTTTCTCCGAAAGTCTATTTAATTTTCCTGTAGGCAGTATCTATCTTATCCCTAGCGAGATATGCCTCTACATCCTTACATTTGCCCTCCAGCCATCCCTGCTTAGCCATTTTGCACTTCCTGTCGATCTCATTTTTGAGACGTTTGTATTCGTTTTTGCCTGCTTTATTTACTGCATTTTTATTTTTTTCCTTTCATCAATTAAATTCAATATATCTTCTGTTACATACAACTAACTTTAAATGCAATAGATATAGTCAGAAATGGTTGTAGGAAATCAAAATACTCTCAATGAGCCACTTGAGTCTGAGATCCCTTGTACGAAAATACTCAGAAAATATCCCTCACCCACCTCCAAAATTTTTGTCAGAGATCGGGTTCATCCCATATTATGGGATAATGTAAACATACTGCCACAACAGTTCAACTACCTCAGCACACAGTTCAAATGACACGTTTCTTGTTGTGCAAACACAAAGAGATAATGGATGCCAGTACCTGCGCAAACTGGACCTCAGTCGAACTTCGAGCGTGCCAGGTCTCTCGGCAGAGGCGTTGGAGTCGTAGGAGTTCTGGCGAGAGAAGTAGGGCGGCGGAGCGTGCTCGTAGTCCGGACCCGTCGCCGGTGGTGGCAGGGCCTGCCTGCGGTGGTAGTACTGGAGCTGCTGCGTGACCTGCAGGGGCGGGTAGTGGGGGGCAGGCACTCCGTACTCGCCCTCGTCCTCCAGCCTGAAGCTGGGGTTCACGCCACCAGCACTGTTTGTGGTGGACGACGCATTCGAGACGTTCGACGGTGTCCGTCGGTGCCTGGGACCGCTGCGACCGAGGACCTGTGACAGATGTGAAATTTGCTTCGTCTGAATCTCACTACGAGATGGTAATCTCTGAAATTAAATTCTATGAAACTTCTTCATTCTAAAGAATTGGTTGCTACTGTCCTTGCTTTAAAAGGGTTGCCAACAGAAAAGAGAAAAAAAGAACTTTACATACTTTTAACATCCTTCCTGCTGCTTTCTACATCAAAAGGCTGTGAATAACAAATTGAAAGTTACCTGTTTCCAAGTCAACTAGTCCATCCTTCACTATTCCTGTTACGTTAATTAGTGTACAATTTAAATTACAGTTACCAGTTCATGCTTCAGTCCCTTGATGTTTTGCATGTGCCTATTAAATAAATCCTCCCTTACTATACCATAATGAATTATAAATATCTTATTGATGTTGAACCACTTTTTTCCCTTTATTGCAGGGCACTGTAGCTTTGTGGCTGTATGTTCTGAAGAAGAATTAAAGTTTGTAAGCCATTTTCATCGAATCTGCCTTCAAAGAGTTCACTGTACTACGAGTAGTTACAGTGTGCAAGTTTACCTTATCGTCACTACCACCACCACCATAATTGGCTGCTAATGGTGTTTGAGTACACATTTATCTTCTGCAGTTTCTTACAATTGTTGCCTACACAGATACTGTCAGTAGCGTTGCACAGTAAAATAAGGAATTTGGTGTGAACAGAAAAATTTCAAGAGCTTCCCTGGCAACACAAAAGGCAGAGCAGAACAGGTCAATAGCCAGGTGTAACTCCAGAGAGAAAAGATTACTGACGGTGCAGCAGCAAATGCAGAAGCTATTGTGATACCTTAAATCTGCTGAGCACACAAAACAACAACATAGCAGAATGACATGGTGATAGAGAGATACAGTCACGATAATGATTGCACAGAATGTCGCAGGAAAGCTTAAGTCTGACACGAGACCGAGTAATTGAAATTCTGACACAACAGAAAGAGTGTCTGAAAGATAAAGTTCTGAAATCCCGAAGCAACCAGGAGAGCTGCCCATACAAGAAAACTGGATTAAGTGATGGCACCGAGCCCATTCTATGTAAATACTCCTTCAGCTCTGGTCAAGTTCTATTCAGTTGGCAGCCGGTAGACCCTCTGCTTGTCTACTCGTCTTCAGTCTCCTACGGTGCAGCAAGTTCTGTCTGTCAGGCCTCGGTCACTGTGAGCTGCAGCACTGACTACAGAGTCAAGACTGATGGGGAGACGTGGCTGCCACCACCCAGGAGGCCTTCTAGATGCCTAACTCACCACAGCCTGGGAGCCGATCATCAACTGTCATTGTGAGGGCATGCCACAGCTGACACCCAGCTCCATTCCTATGACAGACTTCAGTGCTGCTGGTGGTCTCTCTCAGAAGAGAGGCCATAGTACTTCTAGAGCACGATTTTTAGTAGTATGACAAGAGCTTGTCGATGCCTTCCCTGTGTGCCATGTACAATGGAGTCATGGGTGTGCTGGTCACCTTCCCAGGGAGACTGTTAGCTGCTTCAGACAGTGCAGATGACAATGTGTGCTAACTCTGCAGGGGAACAGCCATGTGACAACACTGGTACTGACACCAGTAACTCATCTACTGGTGCCACGGCTGCCATCCGTACACTGGTCAGCACATAACAGGTGGGTGGGCACTCACTTCCTGCACTCCCACCATTGCTGGTTGCCTGAACATCAATATCTCAACTGTTGTATTATGTGGACAATAAATTATTAATGTTTGAATCCTGCTTTAATAACACTTTTGGGTGTCAGACAGGTACCTACTTTCTGAGTCGCTGCGATGCATGTCCTTGGGTGGTCAACTGTCAACTTCCTGACCTCAATACCCCACATGTTGTAGTGTCCTACCCCAGGGTGCTCCACTTAGAAGTGCTGCTGTGAGATGGCATTCAAGATCAGATATGTAAGCTCAAGCAGCTTTAGAGGAGAAAAAAGGGGTTGAAAGGGAGAGGAAATGACATTGGTATTTTACTTTTCAAGAGCAGATGGAGAAGAGAGAGAATGGATAGGATGGTTGGTTTGAGAAAAATGACAATTATAAAGGTGTAGAAGTTCCTTTAAATTTACTTGATATGCAAAGTACTGGCATGGTGGAAGATACAGAAAGTAATGTGAAAGTATCAGCTCCAATATCTTGTGGAAATGCGGAGTCTGAAGTAGCTGTAGTACCAGATGGAGTAAGTGTGTTTTGAAGTAGGTAAGTGTGTGACTAGCAACATGGATGATACCGATTTAGATGTAGTAGTATCTACGCCAATGGATTATGATAGTGCCGGCCAGTGTGGCCGAGCGGTTCTAGGCACTACAGTCTGGAACCGCACGACCGCTACGGTCGCAGGTTCGAATCCTGCCTTGGGCATGGATGTGTGTGATGTCCTTAGGTTAGTTAGGTTTAAGTAGTTCTAAGTTCTAGGGGACTGATGACCTCAGAAGTTAAGTCCCATAGTGCTCAGAGCCATTTGAACCATTTTTTTTATTATGATAGTGGTGGTTTTTTGAGGCAGTCAGGCCTGTGCCAAATGTACAAGGAAGTAAATGTGCCATTGATTTTTGTGTCACGAAGAGGAGCTGCAGCGAGGCACCTGTTCAGGTCTTTGGTCGCTTCAGAATTTTACAACTTCAACTTTCAGACACTATTTCTGTTGTGTCAGTATGCTGAATAGCTACTACAGTGGTGATTTTATTGTAGATATTATGGGGAATGCACAGGAAGCTATCTATAAGATTAGTTGTTTTGCAATAGCTGTGTATGTGGAAGTGGTACCAATGAATTTATTTCTGAAGGGCACAGGTCATTGCTACTGGATGTGGCACTGCCTTTTCCAAATGGGGGATGGAGGAAGAGAAGACAGATGAAACCTTGTAAGGAGCCGATGAGACCAAATCCTTTCAGGAATGTGTGCCTCAGGATGAGAGTAAATTTGATGATACTTGTTTTAGTGTTATAGGAAATGAGGATAAGAAGAAGTGTTGTGTAACTGTTCTTAAAAGCACAGCCAAATTCCAGGACACATTGATTGATTTAGCCAAAGGGAACAGATATGTATGTTATATTGTCAAAAGAATCTATTATTGTGAAATTAGAACCAGCTAAACTGCATATGGCATCACTAAAATTCAATACACAATACACATGGTAAAGTGACAAAAAGCATAAGGCAGTTGGTTGTGAAAGGTAAAGTTATAGAAAAAAAAGGGCATAGCAAAGCATAGTCAATTAGTAAGTGACTGAAAATGAGAGAGGTAATTTGAAATACTGACCAGTATGCTGCATGTGGTAGTGCTGTAAGTAGTTTTTGTGTAAGCATCCTTGTAAGGATGTGTGTTTTAAGGAAACATACGGGACACTACTATTGCAAAGACAAAGTTCCAGATAGAGTACCAAGCCACCGGGTAGACGAAGGAAAATTCCAAATGTGAGAAATAATTTGTGGAACCATTTTGTGTGGAACGATTTGCCAAGGAAGAAGAGTTTTTGTAATTTTTTTTTACTGGTTTTGACATAATGATTTAATGGGTCATGTCTATGTGTGAAAATAAAAGAAGTGGACTGGTTGATGTACAGAACTAAGAATAGTTAAGAGAGAATCAGTGTAATGTATTACCTGTTAAGCAAAGAAGAATAAAAGCAATTGTGAATTATGGATTGTTTTGAACAGTCTGTGAAAAATGATTATGTTAGTTTATAAATAATAATTTGGACAAAATATGTCCTTGTAAGGTCCTGGATTGAGTTTAAGAAAATAATGTTTTAAAATGAAGACCATAATTGAGGAACCATGTGGTTTGAACAAGACACTGAGAGAGGAATCAGGAACATTTTATAAATTGTATTCTGTGCATGTGTGTCAAGACTGTTTCACAAGCACCTCGGAGAAATCTCTGGTGGATTTCTTAAAGGCTGGGGAAATGTTGCACAGTACTTACACCTACATATCAATTTAATTTCACTTTTTATTTAGTTTTTGGTCCAAAGACAACTAAAAATGATGTCTTTTTCTTTTTGTGTGTCCCAGGAAAATTAAAAGCTGATTTTTCCCAGCCAGTGTGATAGGGCCTTACCACGGTGGATGGGCTTACCTAACTGACAGTGCCACAGCCATTGACTGCTGAACTTGTGCCGTCATATACGTTGAACAGGGCAGCTTAAACCACAGTCATTTTACTGCAATTCGTCTGTCATTTTTAGCCAACCCGATTTACGTCAAGACATTTACAGCATCATCTATTGGTAATTTTTTATTTTATTTTTATGTCATTCAAATTGGCTTAATTCTGAGCAGTGGTTCTCTTTCTACAGCACTTTGGAACTGGAACTTGAATTACCGATACCCTGTATGCACAGAGGAGTCATAACTAAGCTTTAAATTTTATATTTGCTTACATATACAGCTGAAGACAATATTAACAATATCAGGAAAAGGAGAGACTGCTACTTACTGCGAAGAGGACCCATTGATGTGCAGGCAGGCACAATGAAAAAACTGTTACACGTTATAGCTTTCAGACAAAGCCTCGTTCAGCAAAGCAAATGCACACACATTCACACAAGCAACCACACATCATACACACAACCGCTACCACAGCCAGCTCCAACTGGACTGCGGCTGTCACATGAAGTGGGGAGGGGAAGGGCGAGGGATAGCAGGGTATGTGTCGGGAGAGAGGAGAGTGCCGGCTGTCGATGCGTGCAGGGACTAGGTGGTGTGGGGGGGATAAAACGAAGAGTGGAAAAGGAGGGGAGCAGGAAAGGGGAAAGGATGGGCAGATGCATTGGCAGAGGATGGCACACAAAGGGTGTAGGTGACATGAAAAGGGACGAGGTGATATGACAGGTCCTCTACTGTCCCCTATCCCTCCACCCTACAGTTTGCACCCACCCCCTCTGCTTTATCACCTCCTGCCTCAACAGACAGCACTCTTATCTCTCCCCACCCATGCCGTGCTATCCCTTCTCTTTCCCTACGCCACTCTGGGTTTCTGTTCATGTAGGAGTCACAGTCCAGTCAGAGCTGCCAGTGGAAGTGGTCACATATGTATACGAGGTGTGCTTGCTCGTGTGTGTGTGTGTGTGTGTGTGTGTGTGTGTGTGTGTGTTTTTGCTAAAGAAGGCTTTGGCTGAAAGCTATAATGTGTAACAGTCTTTCCGTTGTGTTTGTCTGCAACTCGATGGTTGATCTTTATGGTGAGTAGCAATCTATCCTTTTCCTAATACTATTGATATTCAACCTTGGAGTTTCAATTGCTTGAAGACAGATGTTGCATAGTTAGCCATGAAATGTTACATGTTTATGCTATCATTTATTTGTACTGGTAGTTTTATATTCGCCTATAATGTTCATCATTGGTTGAGGACACTGTGTGCTAGTTACTGAAGGATGTAGGTACTGGGTCCACAAGGAGCAGAAATATGCGAGCACCAAGAAACAAATATTCACCAATTTACTCCCAAAAAGCTACATTGAACTGTCAGTGCTGTCTGTTGCCCTAGCCCGAATAATTACTGACTTATCGAGACTCGCCAGTGACAGTTGAGAAAGGGTAACCCTTGTCTTGATTCTCAGCTAGTTAAACAGCTTTTCTGTTGACACTTCATCACATACGAGCTGCCAGCAGCACAGTATGTTGGTGTGATGTCACGTGCGCTGCACTGCTGTTGAAATTGCTTGTCAATATTTTATAAAGTTTTAGTCTTCAGTTACTTATTTTAAAGTTTATTTGTGTTAATATTTGCTGTAAAAGCAAATTATTAATGAATTTTTATTAACTCAGTCTTTCTTCCTGTGTTATTGACTCGAGTGGTCTGTTATTCACGAGTGTGCTTATGTTGTTCATCCAAGCCTTATGCCTCAGTAGTGTGTTTACATTTTGCAGTGTGCAATTGCAGCTGTAGCAGTTATAAAGCTAAGTACTGACAAAGTTATTTGTGCACTGTTATACAGTATTAAATTTAATAGTTTTCAGTGGTGTTTCATGCTGTTTTTGGCAAAATAACGATTTAATAAACCTTTGGAAATGTTCACTCGCTATGTTTTTTTAGATTTTTCTATGTGTTGAAGTCATTTTGCGAATTTTGTGCTAGTGGCCACTTGAATTTTTGGTTTTAGCTAATAATTTTGTGAAGTATTGTTGGTATTGGTATTAGCTGTGGTGTAGTAGTATTAATACAAGCAGTTGCTTTCTTAGTAGACACAGAATTTCGAGACTGCTATTGTTGGTTCTACAAATAGTTCTACTGGTGTAACTGAACTTAGGTAACGTAGATATATATTGCCAATTTTCAGTAACTGTAAAATTTTACCATGTGGGCTCTGCGTAGGTTTGTGAGTAGTGGGTTACGGTGAGGGATTTGTTCAATGTATTTTCATTGGGGGGAATGCAGTGGGGAAGCCAGAGGGCATTCCAACAAGATCCTCTCCTGGGAATGCAGAATCTGTAGTAGAAATAAGTTGATAGAGGAGCGGGAGTGTAAGATCTGTGCCCTCCAGGTGCAGTTACAACACGCAAAGGAGGAACTAGATAGGCTGAGCAGGGTGAAGGGTGGTGGGGAATGGAAACTGGCAGTTGGTAAGTAGGTGGAGGAGGTATTCAGACAGTTTTACTTTGTGTACATGCAATAGATTTGATCAACTCTCAGAGTTAAATGGAGAGGAGCGTCTTGCAGCTGTAGATGTAGGGAACGTGTAACAGTCCTCAGCAGTTAGGAGGTCTAGGTTAGTTGCAAAATCTAACAGAAAGAAGAAGGTTCTGCTGCTAGGTAGTTCGCACAGTAGAGGTGTGGGCCAGCAGTTGCAGGAAGTGTTGGGGAGTGAGTACCAGGTCACCAGCATTGTGCAGCCTAGTGCACGGCTGGCTCAGTTGACTGACAGTACAGGGGAGTTATGTAGGAACTTTACGAAGGAGGATCAGCTAGTGATAGTGGGTGGAGCAGGGAACAGTCTTGATAGGGATAGGAATTATGATGTAGGTGATGACCTGGTAAAGATAGCTACTCAAACTGGTGGCACTAATGTGCATTTCACGCTGTTTCAGTGTCATGATCAGCCTCATCTTAATGCAGCTGTTAGGCTCGTTAACATGGGGCTAGAGAGGGCACCGATGGCAGAGCTCGTGCATCACATTTCAGTGGTGCCAGTTGGGTCTATCAATAGATCGGGTTTCACCAGGCATGGCCTCCACCTCAATAGGTATGGGAAGGGGAGGCTGGCAAAGCTTATAGGCAACAAATGTAGTGGGATCACTCACGGAAAAATTCCTGTAGTAGTTGGTGTTAGAGCTGCACCTTTCTTAGATTGAAGTCAGCTGATAGGTATACCTGCTTAAAACAAGTCCCTCTAACTAAGGGCTCGCATTCAGAGGACATAATGTTTCCAAGTAGAGAAGGAATTAGTATATTTCATCAAAATATAAGAGGCATGAGAGATAAAGTTAGTGAACTGTTTATAGATGTTGACGCTGAAATTATTGGTATATCAGAGCACCACTTAAATAATTTGACAATTCAGAGATTTCCTTTACTGGGATACAGATTAGCTGGCTGTTTTTCACGGAGTTGCTTGCGTGGTGGGGGAGTGGCTATGTACGTAAAAAACAGTATTCCATTTGAGTCTATAGACATATCACGGCACTGCACTGAAAATAAATTTGAATGTTCTGCAGGGGCAGTTGAATTTAGTGAAACCAAACTTCTAATTGACTCTGACTCCAGAGCATTTCTGCTCAAGTTAGAGAGGGTTCTTGATTCCAGAAGTATCAGAAATTAGTTATATGTAGTGACTTCAATATAAATTTTGTATGTGATGGTGCAAGAAAAAGGGTGTTGCTAGATCTCCTAAATTCATATGATCTGATGCAGACAATGTTTTTTCCAACTAGTGTGCTGGGAAGAGTAGCACAGCCATAGACAATATTTTTATTCATTCTTCATTACTAGATGAGAATTCTGTTAGTAAAAGGGTGAATGGCCTTTCAGACCATGAGGCACAAATTTTAATACTAAAATGCTTTTGTACTCAAACAAATGTCACATATAATTACAAATTATGTAGGAAAGTTAATCCAACAGCAATAGACAGTTTTTTAAACCTTGTCAAGGGACAAAAGTGGTAGGATGTTTATAGTGCCGATAACATAGATGAAAAATATAATTCTTTCCTTAATACATTTCTCATGCTCTTTGAGAGTTGCTTCCCATTAGAATGTTCTAAAAGGGGTACTAGCAGTAACAGGCAGCCCGGGTGGCTGACTAGTGGGATAAGGATATCATGTAGAACAAAGTGAGAATTAGATCAAAATGTTAGAAGTAGTCGCAATCAAGCTACAGTAGGCCATTACAAACAGTATTGCAAGGCACTTAAAAATGTTATAATGAAGGCAAAGAGTATGTGATATGCTAATAGAATAGCTAATTCACAGGATAAAATTAAAACTATATGTTCAGTTGTGAAGGAAGTGTCTGGTCAGCAGCACAAGGTCGATGATATAAAGTCAGTTCATAGTAAAAATATTTCTGTTACTGATAAATCAGATATATGCACAGCATTTAACAATCACTTTCTGAGCATTGCTGGTGAATTAAATAAAAATTTAGTTTCTACAAGGAATCAAACAATTCTCTTGGCAATTGCCTTTCCGAGATTGATGTCTGAAATACTCCTCTGTGATACTGACAAGTGGGAGATTCCGTCAGTAACTAAATCAATGAAGACAAAGAACTCTTATGGATATGATGGAGTGCCTAGCAGAATATTAAAGTACTGTGCTGCACATGCTAGCCATATATTTAGCCATATTTGTAATTTTTCTTTTAGGAATGGTCAGATTCCTGAATGATTAAAGTACTCAGTAGTAAAAAAAGGGAAAAAGGACAATGTAGACACTTTTCGATCTATTTCTATGCCATCAGTGTTCACTAAAGTTATTGAAAAGGCTGTGTATGTAAGGATAATTGATTATTCTGTATCACAAGATTTGCTATCAAATGTACAGTTCGGCTTTAGAAGTCATTTAACAACTGAAAATGCTATATTCTCTTTTCTCTGTGAGTTACTGGATGGGTTAAACAAAAGGTTTCAAATACTAGGCATATTTGATTTAACTAAGGCATTTGATTGTGCTGATCACAAAATATTGCTCCAGAAGTTGGACCATTATGGAATACGGGAGGTAGCTCTCAATTGGTTCACCTCTTACTTTAGCAACAGACAGCAAAAGGTCATTTACTCACTGTAGTAGCCACCAGAAAGATCGCGGGAGGCGCACATTGGCACGGCGCGTCATGGACGGTAGTTGCCGCAAGTAGAGTCCCGTCCACCAGAGGGCACGCGAGAATTCGGACGCGCCCTCTGCCGGCGTAACAACACGAACAACAACAACAACTCCGGCAGGACAGGCGGAGCGCAGTCAGTCAACATCGGGCATGCCTAGGACACAGTCCCGGTCTACGCTAAGTGAAGTGCGATGTAACGTGAACAGTGTTACTACACAATTGGCGACGAGTAGGATCGTTCTTTCGCGTGTTGCGTCGTTGTTCCGGTTTCGCAGTTTCTCCACGGCATGGAGGATTTGGTGCGGGTTTTGGTTGCGCAGCAGACGGAGTTCATGGCCACCATGAAACAAGTGCTTCCGGCGTTGCTCTCCACGCCGTCTGCTCCGGCGCCATTCCCTCCTCCCTTTGCCCCGTATGACGAGACGGCGGAGGATTGGGACGCATATGAACATCGCCTTCGGCAGCATTTCCAGGCGTTTCATGTTGCCGATGCGGAGGTATGTCGTGCTCTCTTCTTGTATTGGATATCTCCCTTGCTGTATCAAGTTTTGCGGCAGCTAGCGCCGTTGCAGGAACCCTCGTCCTTGTCTTTTGACGCATTGTGTTCATTGCTGTCTTCATATTATCGCCGCCGCACGCATGTTGTGGCGGCTAGGGTCGAGTTCTATCAATGCAAGAAACAGCCCCATCAGGCTTACCGGGCGTGGGCCGCAACCCTGCACGGTCTTAGTCGCAAGTGTCATTTTGTCACAGAGCAGTCGCGGGAGTCGTATGCCCATGTTATGGTACGCGACGTCATTGTTCATTCGGCCCCTGATAGGGAGGTCCGGCAACGGGCCCTGCAGTTAGAAGACCCTTCCCTCGAAGAAGTCCTGTCCATTGCTCAATCGTATGAAGTCTCTCACGCAGCAGGTCAACAGCTGGAAGCGTGGTGTGACGTCGCGGAGGTTCAGGGCGGCGCGGCCGCGTCCACTGTGTCCGGGGTGGACGACGTGCGAGCGGTACAATCCGGCCGTTACGGTAGCTCCCGCGCGGCGCGTAAACAGAATTCCGGCCGCCGGCCCCTGTTGCCGTCCTGTGCGTCGTGCTATATACATCACGATCGGTCGAAGTGCCCCCAGCGTTGGGCCATTTGTCGCAAATGTAATAAAAACGGTCACATTGCTAAAGTTTGCCGCTCAGCCTCAAAAGAATCGAAGGAAGCAAGTACAGAGGACATGGACGTTGACATTCAGGAAGTTTCGTCGGGCCAGGCTCCCGACGCATCGGCACGCAAACTCTTTATCGAGGTGTCAGTTCGGTCGCGCCGGTTACAACTGCAAGTCGATACGGGCGCGGCAGTTTCGTTGTTGAATGCACAAACGTATTCCGACCTTCGATCGCCCCCGTTGGCGTCAGTTTACTGGCGTCTACGCGGTTATGGTAAACAGTTCATTCCCCTACTGGGTCATTTCACTACCGACGTGACTTACAAATCAGTCACTCGACCTATTACTTTTATTGTTGTCAGTGATGCGAGCTCCGCTAACCTTTTTGGCCTGGAAGCCTTTCAAGCTTTCGGTTTTTCTATCGCTGACACCATACAGTTGGTCTCCGAAGACGTTCCCTATCACTCATTGGAATCTTTGATCTCAGACTTTCCAGATATTTTTGAGGAGGGCCTGGGGCGTGTTTCAGATTTTGAAGCTCACTTAACGTTGAAGGCGTCGGCTCGCCCGCGTTTTCTACGCGCGAGGCAGATCCCCTTGGCTCTCCGCCCTCAGGTAAAGGAAGAGCTAGACCGGCTGACAGCCCTAGGGGTCGTTCTTCCCATTTCTTCCAGTGAGTGGGCTTCGCCCCTCGTTCTTGTCAAGAAGCCCTCGGGAAAATTACGTCTTTGTGGCAATTTTAAGGCCACTATTAATTCCCAATTGGTGGTGGACACCTATCCTTTGCCTCGTGCTGATGAATTGTTCTCCGCCGTGGCGGGAGGCCACTATTTTTCGAAAATCGATCTGTCAGAGGCTTATCATCAGATACCACTTGATGAGGACTCCAAACGGCTGGCCTTTACCAATACCAGCGGTTGGCTTTTGGAATATCCAGTGCCCCGGCGATATTCCAGCGTTATCTTGAGCATGTCACGTCGACAATCTCTCATTGTATTAATTACCTGGATGACATAATTGTCACGGGCCACAGCACGACGGACCACTTGCACAACCTTCACACCCTCTTTCTCAAATTTAGGTCTGTGGGCTTGCGTTGCAACCTGCATAAGTCAACCTTCTTCCAACCGTCCATTGAGTATGTGGGCTACACCATCTCTCGGCATGGCATCCAGCCACTAGGAAGTTTGGTCCAAGGTATCGTCAACCTTCCTCGGCCCACATCGCTGAAGGAGTTACAAGCTTTTTTAGGCAAGATAGCCTATTACCCCGGTTCATTCCCAGGGCTTCCACTATAGCCCACCCCCTGTACTGCCTTCTGCACAAGGGTGTTCCTTTTGATTGGTCGCCTGCATGCGAGCGAGCGTTCACCTCGTTGAAGGGCCTCCTCACGTCAGCCCCTTGTTTGGCTACTTTTGATCCACATAAGCCGTTGGTCCTGGCTACGGATGCTTCGCAGTATGGGGTGGGGGCGGTCCTGGCCCATCGCAACGCAGATGGTTCCGAGCAACCACTGGCGTTTGCGTCGAAAACGCTTAGTCCCGCACAGGCCCATTACTCCCAGGTGGAAAAAGAGGCTTTGGCCATTGTCTAAGCTGTTACCAAGTTTCACCCTTTCTTGTATGGCACGAAGTTTCAGTTAATCACTGACCATAAGCCGTTAATATCGTTATTTGGCCCCGCCTCTCAGATTCCGGATAGGGCGGCCCACAGACTACAGCGCTGGGCCTTGTTCCTCTCTAAGTACCATTATGACATTCGTTTTCGCCCTACAGGCCAGCATGCCAACGCCGACGCTCTTTCCCGTCTTCCGGTGGGCCCGGACCCTACATTTGATCGAGAGGAGATTATGTGTTTTCATTTGGATGTGGCGTCCCGCCAGGCGGTTGATGGCTTCCCGATCACTAGTTCTCGAGTCGCCAGGGAAACGGCGGCTGACCCGGTTCTCCGGCAAGTAGTTCGCCTCATTCAGCAGGGGTGGTCGTCCCGCCCTCCGGGCCGGGCCTCGGACCCTCTTCGTAATTATTTTCTTCTACGAGACCGTCTCTCGGTCTTGGAAGGAGTTCTCCTTCTGGCTACCGATGATACAGCTCCTCGCGTGGTTGTTCCTGCAAGTTTACGATGGGAGGTCCTCAAGTTATTACATGCGGGGCACTGGGGTGTTTCCCGTACTGAAACCTTGGCTCGCAGACATGTGTACTGGCCCGGTATTGACAGAGAAATTGAGCACTTGGTGGCCGCCTGTTCCCAGTGTGCGAGCCAACAAGCATCTCCCAGGGCAGCGTTCTCTTCATGGCCGCCGGCAACCCAGGCGTGGGAACGTGTTCATATCGATTTTGCAGGGCCGTTTCTCAATGGCTTTTGGCTCATTGTCATTGGGCTCATTGTCATTGATGCTTATTCCCGATTCCCATATGTGGTTCGCTGCTCCTCAACCACTTCAGAAGTTGCAATCCAGGCACTAGCAAAAATCTTTTCTGTGGAAGGTCTGCCAATCACCCTGGTCTCAGACAATGGACCGCAGTTTCTTTCGCAGACCTTCCAGGACTTTTGTAGGCACTTCGGTATTCGGCACGTTTGCTCTCCCCCCTTCCATCCACAATCGAATGGGGAAGCTGAGCGCATGGTGCGCACCTTTAAGACGCAGATGAAAAAGTATGTGCACGAATTTCCTGCAGAGGAAGCATTGACGTTTTTCTTGACGGCATACCGGACCACACCAATGGGAGACCGCAGCCCCGCAGAGCTCCTCCATGGGCGTCAACCTAGGACTCTGCTGCACCTCCTCCAGCCTGGTCCTCGCCAGTCTTTCCAAAACGGAGTACCTGGCTTTCCACTGGGTATGTCAGTCTGGGCCCGTGGGTTTGGTCGCAATCCACGTTGGATACCGGCGGTGGTCCTGCACCGCCATGGCCGCCGGCTCTATACCTTGCAGGTGGGGGACCGGGTGGTACGTCGTCACCAAAATCAGCTACGTCCACGTTCGGGCACCCACCCTCCAACCTCTCGGACACCGGCTTCCCCATTGCCGGCACCTGTATTGGTTTCACAGGGGACGTTACCTCCTCTCCCCGCTGTGACTCTGCCGCACTGTGATGGTTCTCAGCCTTGGCAGCCTCCAGTGGCTCCAGCACCAGCATCGCCGTCATTCGAGCTGCCCCAGCGAGAGCCGGCCCCCCTAGCCGGCCCGGTTTCGCAGGGGGCTAGTTCCCCTGTGGTCGTCCCTTCCCCTTCGTCCCCGCCACTGGGTCTTGCCCCTCCTGAGGTGGAACAGGATCCAGAGTTCGACAGCTTGTCGCCTGTTCTGTCCCGGGCTCCGGTTGTGGGACGACGGGGGCCTCTTCGTGTGGGTCACTTCCAGCCGAATTCGAAGGTTCTGGCTCGAGGGTTGGCAGATTCCCTCGACTCCGGCCATCCCATGGATGTGGAGGTCATCGCTCCTGCCCGACGCTCCACCTTCCGACGCAGTGGATCACAGTTGCTTCACCCCCCGAAGGAGGAGGAGTGTAGTAGCCACCAGAAAGATCGCGGGAGGCGCACATTGGCACGGCGCGTCACGGACGGTAGTTGCCGCCAGTAGAGTCCCGTCCACCAGAGGGCACGCGAGAATTCGGACGCGCCCTCTGCCGGCGTAACAACACGAACAACAACAACAACTCCGGCAGGACAGGCGGAGCGCAGTCAGTCAACATCGGGCATGCCTAGGACAGTCCCGGTCTACGCTAAGTGAAGTGCGATGTAACGTGAACAGTGTTACTACACTCACAATGTTGAGAATGGCTGTGAGGTGGGGTCTGAGTGGGGTACGGTCAGGGAGAGGGGGGAGGGGGGGGGAGATGCCCCAGGGATCAGTGTTGGGGCCACTCCTGTTCCATATTCATATAAATGATATGCCCTCTAGTACTACAGGTAGAACATTTCTGTTTGCTGATGACATTACCTTGGTAGTAAAGGATGTTGTGTGCAACATTGGCTCGGTTTCAAATAGTGCAGTTTATGACCTAAGTTTATGGCTTGTAGAAAATAAATTAACACTAAATCACAGCAAGACTTCGTTTTTACAGTTTCTAACACACAATTCAACAAAACTTGACATTTTAATTTCACAGAACGGGCATATGATTAGTGAAATTTAACAGTTCAAACTTCTAGATGTTCAGATAGATAGTAAACTGTCGTGGAAAGCCCACATTCAGGATCTCGTTCAAAGACAATGCTGCCATTTTTGCTATTGGAATGGTATCTGAAGTGAGTGATCGTTTGAGACAAAAATTAGTCTACTTTGCTTATTTTCATTTGCTTATGTCATATGATATTACATTTTGGGGTAACTCTTCCCATTGTAAAAGGATATTTTTGACTCACAAGGGAACATCCCCATCGCACCCCCCTCAGATTTAGTTATAAGTTGGCACAGTGGATAGGCCTTGAAAAACTGAACACAGGTCGATCGAGAAAACAGGAAGTAGTTGTGTGGAACTATGAAAAAATAAGCAAAATATACAAACTGGGTCGTCCATGCGTAAGATAGGCAATATTAAGAGCACTGTAAGGCGAGGAGCTCCGTGGTCCCATGGTTAGCGTGAACAGCTGCGGAACGAGAGGTCCTTGGTTCAAATCTTCCCTCGACCGAAAATTTTAACTTTTTATTTTCAGTTTATGTGAAAAACTCTTATGTTTTCATCACTTTTTTTGGAGTGATTATTACATCCACAAGAAAACCTAAATCGGGCAAGGTAGAAGAAACTTTTCACCCATTCGCCAAGTGTACTAGTTAGGTGGGTCGACAACATATTCCTGTCATGTGACGCACATGCTGTCACCAGTGTCATATACAAAATATCAGACGTGTTTTCCTGTGGAGGAATCGGTTGACCTATGACCTTGCGATAAAATGTTTTCGGTTCCCATTGGAAGGGCACGTCCTTTCGTCAACTAATCACACGGTTTTGCGGTGCGGTCGCAAAACACAGACACTAAACTTATTACAGTGAACAGAGACGTCAATGAACGAACGGACAGATCATAACTTTGCGAAAATAAAGAAAGCAAAATTTTCAGTGGAGGGCAGATTTGAACCAAGGACCTCTCGTTCCGCAGCTGTTCACGCTAACCACGGGACCACGGCGCTCCTCGCCTCACATTGCCCTTAATATTGCCTATGTTACGCATGGATGACTCAGTTTGTATATTTTGCTTATATTTTCATAGTTCCACACAACTTCTTCCTGTTTTCTCGATTGATCTGTGTTCAGTTTTTCAAGGCCTATCCATTGTGCCAACTTGTAACTAAATCTGAGGGGGGTGCGATGGGGATGTTCCCTTGTCAGAAACGGGTGGTTCGCGCAATAACGGTGTAAGTTCACTACGCTCTTGTCGATCCTTGTTTACGAGGCTGGGTATTTTGCATTAGCCTTTAACTCTTATACAGAAAGGTGTGCAGTATATTTCTGCATCCATTTTCAATGAGATACCACTCAAATTCAAAAATCTTAGCAGTAATCCATGCACTTTCAAATTGAAACTGAAGAGTTTCCTCATGAGTCAAATGGTTCAAATGGCTCTGAGCACTATGGGACTCAACTGCTGTGGTCACAAGTCCCCTAGAACTTAGAACTACTTAAACCTAACTAACCTAAGGACATCACACACATCCATGCCCGAGGCAGGATTCGAACCTGCGACTGTAGCGGTCGTGCGGTTCCAGACTGTAGCGCCTTTAACCGCTCGGCCACTCCGGCCGGCTCCTCATGAGTCACTCTTTCTATTCTGTCAAGGAGTTCCTTAAAAAATTAAGCTGATTCTTCTTGCATTGTTGATTGTATTTACTTAAACTTACGGATTGACTTTTTTCAGGTTCATAAACATTTCATTTTTTATCTGTTATTACTTTTATATTGTAATTTCATGTACTGACATGTCCCATGACCTTGGAGATTTGCTACTCAATTTGATCCTATGGAACTTGATGTGTAAATAAAAAAATAAATAAAGTAGGGCAGGCATTCTGCAGTGGGCACCCACATGCATTGATGCAGTTAGTTGGTTAGCGTTCCAATGTGGTAGCAGCTTTAGGTGTCTGCACAAGTTGGTGTGTGCATGCCTTTAGTCCTTGCATATCATACATTCTACAATCTGTCATCAACAAACAACAAAAAGTTTTATATTTCTCTGGTTTTTGTCAATTCCAGAGGGAAACTCACTATATTGTATCATGTTTTTGTATTATCTCTTACAGTTTTTGATGCATTAGTCTTTTCTGTTGTTTTAGATCTGTTAAAATACTTTGTTTTAACCAATACAAACACATATTTTATTCATCATGAATGCACAAGTATTCTGTCGTCAACCCATGTGCTATTACAGCTATGCAATGATCATTTTCAAAGTGTTATTGAAATTTGGGCATGAGGCAGATGGACAGACAGAGTGAAGGACAGGAGAAATAGGGGGGAGAGGAGACGGGAGGAGAGACTTCAATGCAGAGGGTAATCATATCTTTGGTTGTGGGGTAGTGGAAGTCTTTCAGAGGAGGTGGTTTTTCCCCATTTGTTGCACTACTGGTTTCCTTATTCAAGTCATCTATTTTGCGAGATAGTGAAAGAAGAGCTACAACATCTAAAAGATAATTATATCATTAAAATGTTTTATTCTCTTAGCATGTTCAGCAACTATCTGTATTAAAATTCTGTTACAAAACTGCAGTCAGTAATTGTTTTATTCTCTTGGCTAGTTGAAAATATACTTGTTTTAGACATTGTTTTACAGAATGTAATAAGTGATGGGATCTCGTGTGTTCATTTCCATCCTTAATGAATACTTATTGGTGCTCATCACAACAACAGTTTGGCCAGGGATTGCAGATAAACTGATGATAGGTACAATACTCCTTGTTTCATTAGTATGGTTAAGTAATCAGAATGAGTGATTAAGTAATGACAGAAAATATTTGCATTCTATCAAGATAATTATATACGTCTGATTTTTACAACCACAAACTTCAGAAGAAGGTACAAACAAAAACTGCTTATAGATTTTGTGACTTTACATTTAAATCTCAACATCAAAACACAAGTGAAAGACAAAAGGCAGGAACTGTAGCCATCCTCTTACCGGCGTGCGATTGCCCTCGTAAACGGCACGGCTCCCATCGTAAGGCTGCATCTCGTGGTAGCCGTAAGACCCTCCCGTCGGGGGCGTGGCGCTGGCACCAGTCGCAAATTCAGGGTACATACGGTCCGCATAGTGGTGTGCTGCAGGTACGTAGTGTGGGTACGGGGGCGGCTGGTAGCTCGCATAGTGGTGTGGGAGGATGTGTGGAGGCGGAAGGTCCTCGTAGTCCGCATAGTGCCGCTCCAGCATCCCCCCAGAAGGTGCAGGTGGAGGGGGCGGATACATCTGAAATAGCAATATGTCTACTTGCACGAACAGATAAAAGAAACAACACTGTAGGATTTCATATTATGGTTACAGTTGTGCTGCTTCAAATGTAACATTTTACTCTCAATGAATAATTAAAACAACAAGATTTATTTTCTTTGTAAAAAATGTGGACAACTTTGCTGCTTGATGGCAATTATGTAGTAATTGACACTATTTAAAAAAAAAATCTGTAACATTCTGGGCAGAAGAGGAGTATTCACTTATTTGTATCAGCGTGCAAAAACAGGAACTGGACTGAACTTTTACTTAAGAACAACAGCTACAGAATTGACAGTTATACAGTGTGTGTCCCAAATACAAGAGATAGTCATAAAGTTTTAATCATTACCTAAAAAAAATGAAGTTAAATAATTAAATTATTGTTTGTTTGCAGGTACATGTTTGCAGTTCACGGTACACATTGAGATGCCCTTACCACAGAACTGCAGCGCGCCATCAGAGAAGCCAAAACAAAATGGTGCAGCCTTGTTGATAATGTGGAGAATCGTGCAGTAATATGTCAGTTGCAACATCACCACAGAACACTGCATGTGAGTGGCAAAACCGAGTGATAGACACTCATCCGCCCCACCACTTGCTTCGCACTCACTGCAGAAGCACACGGACAGTAGTTTCTGCACGCACTGTCACACGCTTACTGAGTGGCATGCACTCATAGAGTGCCCTGCTAAGGAAACGTGGACTCTGCACTGTTTCATCACAATGTAATGGCACTAATGTGTCCAGCAAGTGTCGGAATGAATTCAGAATTAGAATTTCTTTGTAGCTGTAGATTTTCCACGTTTTCTACAGAGAAAGTGTGTGCTGTATGTCTGAGATTCATCAAATATTACCATAGCAGCTGAGTATTAGTGTGTGTATTGAAAATTAAGGAGCTGACAGAATACGGGATGTTACTGAAGTTCACTCATCTAGCTGTGAGCTGTAAATTTGTTTGAATGAATAGCTGATGAAATAATACTAACATTCAGTAGCACCGAGACATATTTTGGACAGAACAAATGAAAAAGATTTATGTTGGGGAACAATTTACTATAATTGGCAACTTTGTCTATAATTAACAAAAAAAATTCAATCCAGCTACAATGTAGGCTGGCTCTCAAGAGTAAATCAAGCAAATTAATTAATAGAACTTGTTACAGTTGATAATATTAACTGGAATCACCAGAAAGAAAGTGCAAGATTTAGTGTAAGCAGAGATGAGCATTATTTGAACAAATTTCTACTAGATAATTATCCAATTAGTATATCATTCACACAAATTTGGAAGACACTAATAAAGACATAAGATCATTACCTTGGTCCAAAAAGGGGTCCAATATTCAGTAATAGACATTTTCAAAATAAATTACCAGCAACCATTAAAAACTTGGTTTCAGATAAAGCACAGTTTATACAGAGTTTGAAAGACTTTTTGATAGGCAACTCCTTCTACTCTATTGATGAATATCTTAACAGGGACTATTAGAGCAGCATATGAAAAAAATGTCTGTTAGATTTTAGTTCTGACAGCACTTGATCACAACAGTCAAGATTAGGTATTTTGTGTATGATCAACTTATTAAACAACAACAGTGCTTCATTCTGACAGCATATTAATTATGCAAATATTAGCAGTTCCAGTCTACTGTAATGTAACCACTTATTCTGATAATCTCCTGACAAATGGCCAGGGTAGTAAGTATTATATTTTTCCAGGCTGGAAGGCATGCCAGTCCCTGGCACGAATCTGCCCGGTGGATTAGTGTCGAGGTCCGGTGTGCCAGCCAGTCTGTGGATGGTTTTTAAGGTGGTTTTGGAGTGACACTTGCTGATGTGAGGCGTTCCCAGGGGATGTCCACTGGGGGCCGATCCGTACAATAACCCTGGGTTCGGTGTGGGGCAGTGGTGGGGTGAGTGGATTGCTGTAGCCTGTAGTGGGGTTGTGAACCACTGAGGGCTATGGCGAGGACAAACGATCTCCATCGTTTCTAGGTCCCCAGTTCCATACAATACAATACAAGTATTATATTCAAATGTTTTACATTTTTTATGTTATACTTTTTGACATGTTCTACAGCCACAAGAATCATCTTAATTTTTGGGTCATGGAACTAAAACTGAATCTAATCTAATCTTGCTTAACTCTGTTTTGGGTAGCCCTGGTCATTGCGACTGTGCGTGTGTGTGTGTGTGTGTGTGTGTGTGTGTGTGTGTGTGTGCGTAAGCATAGGCCCTAATATTTCTTGATTATTTTCTGTTTTCATGAGTCAATATATCCTTAAATACTGTGGTTTATGTGGCTGATTGAGTCTGTGCTATATTCCTACTTGTGATTGAGTATATTCTTCTGGTCAGCATCTGTCGTGAGTTTCTTGAGTTGGCTAACTCATCATACACTTAGACTCTGAATTTTTTCTTCCCTTTTGATGATTTTGAAGGTGTGACTTTAAAGATGTAAACTTGCAATTTGTAATTCTAGTACTTTACATTGACCCTGTACTTACTGAAATAGTTTAGTACTGTAATGTTGTAATTTTGACTTTGTATGTTGTAATGTTGACTTTGTATCATTTGTCTTGGGACGGAATGTTCCATAGAACTGAAAATTTGAATGCCATGTCCCTTTTATGTATAGATTATGACTTGTATAGTAGATATATTTTTTCCATTTTGAGCAAATTCATGTGAATTTTGTCCATAATTTTGGAAATTGTAACTATATGTTAATTTTGCCATTTCACTACTCAGGTTTCACACTTATTTCACCCATAGACATACTGAACGCAAGAAGAACTCTGTTTTTTGTACTCAGAAATTTGTCAGATGCTATGTATTTCCCCTCTACACCTTCTGCAGTTTTTTTCTAAACTAACTTATATTTATGTTCATAGGGAGGTGATTATCATACTTCAGCAACTTCATCGACATTTGCGGAGTGTATTTGTGGTGCTCCTCGCATGCCACAGGTACGTGCAGATCATGCGGGTGGGCCACACACTTGCAAAGCTCTACCACTCAATTTTTTCCTAAACTAATTGCTTATGACATTTTCTTTTGGATGTGTAACAAAATTACGTACTCCATACACTGACATAAAACTAAACGAACTGTCAATGTGTCTTACAATGTCTACGGATATGTCTTGCAAAGCACTATTAAGTGGACTACCATAAGAGGTAACCTGGCAAGAGTTGAAACATAATTATAGATAAAACAACGAACCATAGCTGTTGTGAATTGAATATTGCAACATTACTTTTATTTTGATATGAAATAAGACATTTTTCCCTAAATTTCTGTTGTCAACATTTGCTGTAAATGTCAAAGTCTTTCACTAAGCTGTAAATGCCAAAGTCTTTCACTAAGATATGGCTACTTTAAGTAAGTAATCCTGACAGCTTTCAAAGAAAAAAGCATGAAGAACTGCTTCACAGATTTTATTCTGAAATCTGGAATTCATCCCTGCACCACTCACAACTACTGTTCAAACACATCCTCATACTACTAGTCCTACAGGACACAGGTCATTCACTGTAGACTGCCCAGTTGCAAAATCTATCACATCCAACCCCCCATCCCATCCTCTCGCCATTTCCTACTGCAATCCAGTTACAGACATTTGCTGCCTTAAAAGTAGAGCCATGTGTAAGCACCCAACTTATGCACTGTTATTCAAAAAGATGGCTCAAATTTAATCAGTTTTTAGTTCATGAAATAGAAAAACGCAGCTCATAAATGTTCAGTGTATCCCTCTCCTGCTACACAGTAGCTAAACATGGACACAATCATCTCGTGCTATCGAGTTTACTGCAACTGTGATATGGATCCGTGGGTTGGCCGGGGCTGTTTCTAGAAGTGGAATGTAAACCGCCACTTTTAAAAAGGCTCTAAAGAAAAAGTCATGGTACAAAATTAACAATTCTCGGTAGTCAGAATATTGGAACCAAGTCTTCTTTTTCCATGCAACCTAGTCATCATTCAGAAAGGATCAATTTCAAAATTCTGAAACACTGAGTTGCAAGTGAGGTGGAGCTCCATGATGTCCAAAAATGAAATCTTGTGAGCTCTCAGTAAGTTGAGGAAAAGGCCAGTGTCTCCAAATTTCTATATACATTATTCCACTAGCAGTTCACTCTAAGGTAAAGAATGGTCCAAAATCTCTGTTTTGCATTAAGGCATAAATCACTTAATTAGCTTTGTTGAGTCTATCACATGCTGCAATATTTGATGGCAATTTTGCGGACCCTGTAAGTGAATATTGTGACATCAAGTTTAATTTGGTTGCTTATTCCAATGGCTTATGGCTTTCATAGTTGGTAGCTCAATGCCGGAACTGGAGGTGTGATACCCTCTGCACTGAAACTGCCCACTCACCTTGTGCTGCACAGTAGCCATCTTACATCTGATGCTAACTGGGTGTGTGCACTCTAGCAGCTGTTTATTCAACAATCAGTGCTCTAGCAATGCTAATCAAAAATTTAAGTCCTCTTTCTTCCAAAAGTGTGTAGATTAGCCATATCCACCATATTTTTCATGAAATAAACATTAATTAATTGGGTCCAGCTTTTTTAATAACCCTGTATACCACCTGTGTTGCAATTACTGTGTAGCATTCTACAGGGTTATTACAAATGATTGAAGCGATTTCACAGCTCTACAATAACTTTATTATTTGAGATATTTTCACAATGCTTTGCACACACATACAAAAACTCAAAAAGTTTTTTTAAGCATTCACAAATGTTTGATATGTGCCCCTTTAGTGATTTGGCAGACATCAAGCCGATAATCAAGTTCCTCCCACACTCGGCGCAGCATGTCCCCATCAATGAGTTCGAAAGCATCATTGATGCGAGCTCGCAGTTCTGGCACGTTTCTTGGTAGAGGAGGTTTAAACACTGAATCTTTCACATAACCCCACAGAAAGAAATCACATGGGGTTAAGTCGGGAGAGCGTGGAGGCCATGACATGAATTGCTGATCATGATCTCCACCACTACCGAGCCATCGGTTTTCCAATCTCCTGTTTAAGAAATGCCGAACATCATGATGGAAGTGCGGTGGAGCACCATCCTGTTGAAAGATGAAGTCGGCGCTGTCGGTCTCCAGTTGTGGCATGAGCCAATTTTCCAGCATGTCCAGGTACACGTGTCCTGTAACATTTTTTTTGCAGAAGAAAAGGCGGCCGTAAACTTCAAACCGTGAGATTGCACAAAACACGTTAACTTTTGGTGAATTGCGAATTTTCTGCACGAATGCTTGAGGATTCTCTACCGCCCAGATTTGCACATTGTGTCTGTTCACTTCACCATTAAGAAAAAATGTTGCTTCATCACTGAAAACAAGTTTCGCACTGAACGCATCCTCTTCCACGAGCTGTTGCAACCGCGCCGAAAATTCAAAGTGTTTGACTTTGTTATCGGGTGTCAGGGCTTGTAGCAATTGTAAACGGTAAGGCTTCTGCTTTACCCTTTTCCGTAAGATTTTCCAAACCGTCGGCTGTGGTACGTTTAGCTCCCTGCTTGCTTTATTCGTCAACTTCAACGGGCTACGCGTGAAACTTGCCCACACGCGTTCAACCGTTTCTTCACTCACTGCAGGCCGACCCGTTGATTTCCCCTTACAGAGGCATCCAGAAGCTTTAAACTGTGCATACCATCACCGAATGGAGTTAGCAGTTGGTGGATCTTTGTTGAACTTCATCCTGAAGTGTCGTTGCACTGTTATGACTGACTGATGTGAGTGCATTTCAAGCAAGACATACGCTTTCTCGGCTCCTGTCGCCATTTTGTCTCACTGCGCTCTCGAGCGCTCTGGCGGCAGAAACCTGAAGTGCGGCTTCAGCCGAACAAAACTTTATGAGTTTTTCTACGTATCTGTAGTGTGTCGTGACCATATGTCAATGAATGGAGCTACAGTGAATTTATGAAATCGCTTCAATCATTTGTAATAGCCCTGTATGTGTGTAAGAGAACTAACCAACTGTTTGTGCACACAAATGGTGATCACCAAACCGAGGCTAACTGCAAACTCGATCAGTCAATCGGCAAACGTGCTGCACGCCACTACACCAATGACTTCAACACCAATGACTTCAACACCCAAGCCACTTGCCACTTGCTTCCCCTTTCTTACCCAGCAGCAGCTCCTCTGAACAATCCCTCCAGTGCAGCCTCTGTTCCCACAATCTCCTAGGCTGAAATTTCTGCTAGTCGCCATCCCACAACCTTCATCTTCTCACCAGTAATTTTCCACATCACTTGTCTCTTGCTCTAGTCTTATACTCACCTCTCCCTACAGATCAGTGCACAGTTGTTATTGTCATACGTACAGAGGAAGTGGATACGACAAACCAATACTGCCCCACTTACATCGCTGCCCTCGTTACTGGTGCTCGACGACTTCCTCCTCGGTGACAGCTGCTGCGGCTGGGCGGCGAGGTGCTGGGGAGAATCCGTAAACCGCAGTGGCCTCGCATCCTCGAGAGCCGGCCGGGAGTGCCGTGTGGGGCCGTGGTACGTGTTATGAGAGTAGCCCGACGCAGTCGAGAACTCGTAGTCGGGTGACAGGTGCGGCGGGATGCCACCACTTCGTTCGTGGTACCACCAGCGGCCACGCTCTGAAGTCTCCTCACCCGACCTGAAATAAAATATTTTATTTGAGTTTCCATATCACTGCAGTGTAACGGTAACAGTGATTTTACTTTGTCCGACACAGGACGAGTTGAGAGACAGTGCTGAATATGTGTGACTCCTATCCTATGTCAATTCGTGTAAGTTACTCTTCACAAAAGCACATCAGCAACACGGTCTGCTACTCAGTACTGGAGAATTTTATGACATCTGAAACTTGAATGTTCTCTAATAACAATATCATAAATAGAAAATTAATAAGAACTGCACATACATCAAGGAATGCTTCATTGTGAACATTGCAGATAGGGCGCTACAACATGAATGGGCATAGAAGAACAGTCTGGCTTCGGGACAACCAGTGCCCACATGCTAAACATAGTCTACAAGATGACCCAAGGGATCTGAGTGCCTGGTACACCATATGGACTATTTTTTTGCTCCCACCCGATACTGGCTTGCCTTAAATCCAGAGACCAGAACTCACCCTCCAACACATTCTTGAATCCCAAACACCTCCCAGACATAACCTCTATTAACACCTGTCCCCCCTTTTCTTGTTTCGTAACCATCTTTTTTTATTTATCTTGCTCTAATCCTTCTTTACTTCTAATGCTATCCTCCAGTTTTAACTGAAGCTGCAATTTTTCATTTCAGTTTACTATCTTTGATCTCCTATACTCTTTTACACTTCCTGCTTCATCTTTATCTTCGCTCAGCCTTACAATACACCTCCCCCCTTTTCTTGTTTCATGATCATCTTTTTTCTATATGTATTTATCTTCATCTAATCCTCCTTTACTTCTGATTCTATCTTCATATCTTAATTGAAGCTGGCACGGCTTGTTCCAGTTTACTATCTTTGACCTCCTATACTCCTTGACACCTCCCGATTGATCTTTATCTTGCCTCAGCCTTACAACAAGTGTGCACTTCTCATCCTATGGTCCACATCATGTGCTCTTTCTTTTTAAGCTCAAAAGCTAGGACAGTGTCTTGTACATTTATACGAAGGAACTTGAAAAAGTGAGTAACACATTGTTATGGTGGGCTAAGTAACTTTCATCAAATGCCCACTACACTTCAAAGTGACACAGATACATGACACTGTCTTCCAGCATAGTCACCAAGTCTCTGTAAACAGCATTGTACCAATAATTCAATTCCTCAATGATAGAAATCCACGCTCGTGTCGTGTAGCCATTCGAGGCCCACTGTGAGAACGTCCATATCATTGGAGCATTTCTTTCCCCCAGATGTTCTAGCTCGATTGTGTGGACATTGCCAACTATGGTCAAGTCAAAGGCCTTCCTTCCTGATCAGCATCACCCAATTCTCCATGCAGCATTGGTCAAATTATTATCATCATTTCACTACAGCTGGAGGTGACATTACATTTGGTCCATATATTGGCAGAATTTTGTGGTGAATCTGTGAGCAGTTTACACGTCTTGCTCAAAAGAATTGTATTGTCCAGTGTACTTCAATTTTGGAGTACGTTTCTAGTTGCTGTGCCATTTTGTTTATGTGATTGAGCCTAGAGTGATTTAATAAAACTATAAGAAAATACTGGGAAGCAAATCTTGCGCCTCCTTGATGTGGGTTCTCCCTCAGCAGATTATCCACACAGTACACCGGTAGTTTTGCTTGAAACGTTTCTAAAGCATCACAGGAAATTCCCACAGTTCTGCAGCAGATAATCACTATCTGTTGCAGGTGTTGTCAATACCAGTAATGTAAAATTTTCCCCAGGGTAATCTTTTGGAATATCAAATTACAACAAAATAATAGATATTTTCATGAATTGCTTCATACATTTTAGAAGCCTAGTTTTCATCGAGTCTCTTAGTTCTGTGTGAAGATGTTACAAGGATTTTGTGTTATTTGTTTGTCATTGACTACACCAAGTCTGGAAAAAATAGTGAACAGGTTGGAACTTTCAGGTTAATGTACCACTATGAGGTTTGTGGTTAGTTATAATCAGAGTATAAGTTGGAGATAATTTATTAAGTTAAATCCAGTTACAAATGACTGCAGCAAACAGTGCAGGATGTCAAGTGATCTTAATGAAATCTTGACAACCTGACACACAAATGAATAACTCTACGTATATTTTTCAGAGCTCCTTTTGCCCAAAACTCTTAAATCTTACTCGACACATTTAGCTTGATGACTCGAAGAAATGTTTTTCTTTGTAACAGATGTACATTACACTGACAACAACTTTCTTTCAAACCAGGAGGAGTACAGGACCAGAAATCCAATTCTCATACATAGTCAATTTCATGTGACACAACTGATGCTTCTGAAATGCATATTGCACAAGATTTATGTTTTGTTGTCAACTTTTCTTTTGGAATGTTGAATGTTAAGCACTTGTTCATGCTGGTTGGATATTTGTCTCTCATTTAAGGTATCATAATGTTCCTCTTATATTTCTAGTTCTTTGCCAGTCACAATGTGGATTAACACACTCAAAAAGAATGTCTCCTATGCTTTCCATGATTTTCACAAGCTTTGTTATTTATGCAGCTAATGCAGAGAGTAGCTTTAAAATGAATTGAGCTCTTTCTTATGTCTTTTAAGTAGCAGCTTTTCAGCCTATTCAAACTCCATTAGCACATATCCAGGTCAGCCAGTGTCCACCATTGACAACAGCAGGATGCTACCACCAAGTTGTTATCACACAGCTTATAACAATTGCTTGTCTCTTATGATGTATTTAATTTGTTCAAGATCCCTGAATATTTCTACTTAATATAAAATTTCTGTTACACTGAAGCATTCCAACCAACCAGGAAGATACTTCATCCTGCAAAATGCTTTAGGCATCCATGTCACTCCTGTAACTTCCTCTATCTTATCTACCCACAATAAATTTGGTCTTTCCACATCTGAAATGTAGCAAAGAACTTCCTCAGACTATCTATCATCCATTCATCTGGCTACACATCCCACATAAATCCATTTTATTTTCTTCAGATTTATAACTATGTCTTGTGTTTCACACTATATGTTTCTTTTTTTAATTCTTAACATACATCTCTCCATTGTCCACTGCTTATCCATGGTTTCTGAGTAGTTCTCTAATTAAAAAGTCTGTGACACTGTCTTAATATAATGGTTCTGATATCTTCGTGTAATGTTTTTGTCTAAATTAATTAATGTGGCGCAGTACTGTAGTCAGGGGGCAAGGTTGAACATGTTCGTATCTTATATGTTGCAACCAAAGATGTAGAGGGGCAAACATCTCAACAATTGGATAAGAAGTTTGTCATGAGTGGAAACCTTGAGTGGCAGATTCAAAAAGCACCTCTTTAAGTTACTTCACAAAGTCATGAAGTATTAAGTTTATGACAGAAAAAGAATGTAATGCTCTACTTTAAATACAGAAAATACGTGCTAAGTTTCTGTATATTCAGAACTGAAGAAGGTTATAAAAATATTAAGTAAAGAACTGACCTATGAGAATTCATGGTGGGGCAAGGAGTGGTGCAGAAAACACACCACCACATCCTCGGTCATACAGAAGTGGGCAGAAGGTTGCCTAAATTGGAAGCTCAACAATGTGTGTGGAAGCAACCTTGTGCAAAGGCAGGTGCAAGCAGGAGTGACGCTGTGAAACAGCTCAGCAACTGGCAACACGAGATACATTTTATGGCTTATAAAAATCCTATGCAGTTTCACATTAAAGTGTTTCTCCAAAATTCTTTAAAACAATTCGGGAGAACTTATATCTCAAACTTGTGGCCTCTGTAGCCACAGAAGGAAAAGAAATGTCAAATGTGATGGTTTATGTACTTATCTCCAACCAAACTTGTGTTGACATCATGGTATGGAAAAAATCCCATTTCAACTTCACATTTGTAATGTCTCAATAATGTGTGAAGCAGCACAATAGAGGGCCCTCCCATCACTTAAAAGCAGCCACACACTCCTCCTATCACTTTGAAAAGTCACACAGTGTTTTAAAGAATGATTCAATGCTGCTGTTGTGTTTAGGCCTTAAAAGAATGACAATTCATTGAAACTTTTTCAGAGTGATTCATGTACAGACTTCAGCAAAAGTGATACTACATCTGTTTGCACTGCATACATAACTATCTCCTGCTAACAAATAGTTAAAGAGCAGTGTTCAGCTGAGTTGTTGATTCCTTTTTTATGCACAATATTTTGAATACTGACTAGTCATCTTTTTAAGGTCCTGTAAGCTGTGTTAGTATATGGCTGAACACTGAAAGCACACAATTAAGTAATACAATTCATATACGTGACGAGTGCAGACATACAAGAGGTGAATGCATACTGCAGAGACCTGTCCGACACTAGGCGTGGATGCAGAGTGGTGGCATTGGCAAGCCTGATGTCGAACCCGGCTGCGACCCCTGCCAGCATGGCTGCCACATTGCACAGCACCAGTTCAATGATGGACAGCTTCCCGGAGCGGCCCGCACCAGTCGCGGCCAGGCCGTCGAAGTAGAGCGCCGCTGCCGGTAGGAGGTAGGGGGGACCCGCCCCCGATCCACTCACCGGCGGGACTGCAGCCGACACGTATTCCGGCGGTGCCCGGTCGGGGTCCGGCATTCCGTAGTCTGCAGAAAACAGGTATAAGCAGCTTAGTATACATTTTCTACCATTTCCCTAACTCAAATGATGACCATCTCATTAACAATCAATATGTACTTATTTCTCAACATTAAAATAAGATAAAGTAAGGATTCATACCCATATAATAGCAGAAAAATGATGGTTTTACAAGTAAATATGCAGTAATGAATGCATGGAAGTGCACGAAATAAACAAACAAATAAAAAATATTTCTAGTATTTCAAAGCAGATTGGTGTTTATTTTACTTGCAGTTCAGCAGAGTTTTGGGAAAACATTAAATGAAACAATGAACTTCTTTGGCATCAATCCGAGACTTCAAAGACAGAATTATAATTGTCCATCTTACAACTGTTACTGAAGAACATTTTTCCCCTTCACTTTCTATTGTTTCATTCCTCTGCATTAATATTTTTGAATGCACTTACTGAATAATGTGAATATGATATTATTATTATCACCATCACCACCACCACCACCACCACAAACACTTGTCTGAGCTCACTGTATTCTTGTAGACACCTGGCATCTTTCACATCTGTAGCCAGGTCCTCTACCACATTCTGCTGTCAAGAATCCAAATTTTTCTGGAAACTATTTATTTTATTATTGAAACAACAATCAATAAGAAGAACACAAGAGTTCAGAGCATACTTTCCTTAGCAGTTTGAGAGGGTACGACAGATGACAAAAAAGGAAAAAAGTGAAGCATGATAAAATAATCAGGGAACATAGCCCAATAATATTGTATGCAAAGGGACACAGCAAGAAGTATGAAGGTAGCGAATTCAAAAAGAGCGAGGTACTGGTACAGGAAGGGAGGGGGGACTACACAGAGATTATGAGAGGAAAATAAAGTACTAAATGGAGCCCCAATTTTTGAGTGGAAGTTAATGAAATCAGAGTTGAGGCAGCACATTAAAGCAGAAGCTCTTATCTTTGTCATCTAAATGGATTTTAGTGGTACTACATTTTAACAGAACTGTTTCATTTGTATCACACCTACATACTGGGTTTGTCTGAGACATTGTGAAACAGTTATTTCCTTGAAAATTTCTGATTCCTTTTATTTTCTCAAGACACGGAAAAAGGGGTAAAACATTAAAATTACATTTCAAAAATATTTCTTTTTCACGTAGAAGAACATCAAAAATCAGAAGTATGATTTCATGTTTTTCACATTTTCCTCAGTAGTTAGAGCTAAACTAACCCAATTTACACAGTTTCATGTTCCACAGATCATTTGCATGATAAAATGATGTGGAACAACTCAACTTACATTCACATCAAAAATCATTTTGCTAATCACTTAACATTGACATTACATTAATAGAAATTGGAATAGAAGGAGTAATCAAGGGGAAACTTTTTTTAAAACTTTACATTGCTGCCTGTCACACATCTTATATGACTCGGTAACTGATCAAAAATTTTGGTTGCAACATTGTGCACCTCTTTTTGTGCTAAAGACAACCTCAATGGCGCAATGAATGTCATGTTTTCCTCTGGTATTATAATTATGCACATGTTTGTTTCTTTTGAACTGCAGTGGATTATTTACAATAAACTTAATGAGTGAATAAATATACCGTGAAGCTGTAGTCACAAAACCTAATTCCTTAAACAGATGCCCACACGATGATCATCATCAAGCACTACATATTATTCTTAGCCCATTTTTGAACAATGAAAACTTTCTTTCTTAAAGACGAGTTACCACAGAACATAATTCCAAATGGCATTATGAAATGGTAATATGTCAACTCGCCTATTTGTCTCTCCCCAAGATTTACAATGACTCTAAGGGCAGATGTGGCCGAACTAAATTGTTTTAGGAGTTCCAAAATGTGCTTTTTCCAGTTTAAATTCTCATCAATATGGACACCTAAGAATTTTGAAATTTCCACCCTATTTATTATTTCTTCACCATGTGTTATACTTATCACTGGTGTAGTATCCGTAATGTGCAGAACTGAATAGAAGTGATTTTTTAAAATTTAGGTTGAAATCATTTGCAGGAAACCAGTTGTGTCGCAGTTCATCATAAACTTCACAGAACTGCTCAAAGATGCAGGAATGAAATTTCTATTTATTGAATGAGAAAATTTCACTGTGTGAACTACACTTTGAAATTCTTGTGTTTTGTTAAACTCTGTCATCCTGCTCGAACACATCAACTCACAAAGTGCTAGTAAACAGTATTCATCATTGTAAACTTGGCAGCAATGCTCTTTATTTTACATCCTGCGCTGAATCACGGTGAAGGAGGTTGTTTTGATTTATTTAGTAAGTGTGTTTATTTTGTATTCACAATGAATATAGTCACTTGTAAAGGTACCTAATATTCTCTTAAGGTATTGACGAGTTTTTTTTCACTTTCCCTTCAGCATATGTCAGCTCAAGTAACTCTATACCTTGTGGAAATTCAACAACCCAGTCACCTACCAATAATCAATTTACCTTACTAAATGTTAAGATAGTCTTGAGATGCTCATGCTATCAGACACCAATTAAGAATAAAATATCGGAATGTTCACAAGGTGTCTTCCTCACGAATGAACTGAAAGTTGTAAATGTAGTGACCATGGAAGAATCTATTCCAGAATGAAGTTACTAAACTGCAGTGATGTGTGCACTTAAATGAACCAAGCTGACACATTAAAATTCTGTGCTGTCCTGAGACTTTAATCTGGGTCTCTCCAGTTCAGTCTTGCAATTCTGCCCCAGCGCACTTTACACTCAGTATTTCAATTTTCAATATTTTCTTTAAAAAATGAGTTACCATACCATGTGTATGTAGCTAACAAAATAATTGTTTATATTTCAATGGTCAACAACTAATTTTTATGGAAATTTCAGTTATTACATTGCTTGCTCCTACACTTTTGGCTAGTTTTCTTTCATCACACAAGCTGATTTTTTTATGTTTATAGATAAGACAGGTGAACCATACCTGATGCAATGAAAAAAAAAAAAAACAATTTTAATTTGTCCAACAGTTCATTAAGAAGTGTGAAGCATTCAATGAGATAAAACAATTTGTGTAACAGTTCACCAGTGCATGTTATAAATAAGAGACAACCTCTTTTGTCTAGTGGTTTGTATTGCTGACTACTAATGTGGAGGTCCTAGGTTTGATTCCAGGTGACTACCTCAAGTTGTATTGTGGAGAAAATGTCTAGAGGCTGCTGAAGTGGTATCATACCAAAAGACTAAGAAAAGCATGAGCCACATTTTTTGTGACCCTATAATGCTGATCATTTTAAGTGTAGTGTTACAGCCGTCTGTTGGGGCATTCATAACTGATGATAGTGTGGCACTTTATAACTGTCTTCTGGTAGAACTGAACAAGAAAAATTAGCCTGTTGGCATTTCATTTGATCTTTTCAATGCTTTTTATGGTGTATATCATCAGAATTCTACCCCAAGAATGGTATGGTATTAAAGCTATTCCCCTTGCATGGACAGAGTCATGTCTTAAGAAAAGAAAACAGAGGGTCACATTAATTTTGACACCACAGGAATAAGTCTAGATTCACCGTGATCAAACATGAAATAAGGTATCCCAAAAGGTTCAAATGGCTCTGAGCACTATGGGACTTAACAGCTGTGGTCATCAGTCCCCTAGAACTTAGAACTACTTAAACCTAACTAACCTAAGGACATCACACACATCCACGCCCGAGGCAGGATTCGAACCTGCGACCGTAGCAGTCGCGCGGTTCCGGACTGCGCGCCTAGAACCGCGAGACCACCGCGGCCGACTATCCCAAAAGGCCTGGTGCTTTTTCTACTTCTGTTCCAGTCCTACATAAATGTTGGGTGACTCTCCAAAAACCTTGATGTATGCTGGTGACACAAATATATTGATAAGAGACTCAAAAACTTCACTCAGACACAGCATGTAGAATAATGGAGCAGGTTTATAACTGGTTTACAGCAAACAAAGTAAGACTTAATGTTACAAAGGCTCCTATTAAGCGATGCCATCTGAATAAAATTTACTCACAGATAGCAGCAGCAAATATCAATGGGTACACACTGGATGAGGCTCCATTTGTGTACTTCCTGAGCATACATATGGATAATGAATTGGAGCAGCACCAGCAAGTGGAATAATTAGCAAAAACATCAGTTGTGCCTCTTTTGCAAATTTCTCATTGCATTGACCTGGATATGGTATTGGTAACATACATTCACTTGATACTGCCATACAACATAATATTCTGGGACAATGCAGCTAAAGTCAAAACTTTATTTATTATATTTAAGAGTGCAGTAAGAATACCATACAAAGTTAACATTGGAAAAGTTTGCAGAAGCCACCTCAGGGACTTAAATGGTATGTACTCCCAAACATAATTATGGTTAACAACAAGTGAATTTAGGACAAAATGTGAAATTCACAACTACAGTACCACAAGAAAAATATTATTTCCATATAGATTGTATGTCCTTGTCTAGAGTTCAGAATAGAGTTTTACGTTTTGTCACAAAGCTGTATAGAGATTTCTAGTGTACCTTTAGCACAAAACTTAAGCTAAAAGTTGATTTGGTGGAAGAGACCAAACAGCAAGGTCAACGGTCTCATCAGATTAGGGAATGATGGGGAAGGAAGTCCGCCATGTCCTTTCAAAGGAACCATCCCGGGCATTTGACTGATGCAATTTAGGAAATCACAGAACACCTAAATCAGGATGGCTGGATGTGGGATTGAACCGTCGTCCTCCCGAATGCAAGTCGAGTGTGCTAACCTTGCGCCATCTCACTCGGTACGAAACTGAAGACCCCTAGATATTAAAAGACAAAGTAAATGAGTACCTTATTAGCCAATCTTATAATTTATCAGGATACTGCAACTCGGGGATGTAAAGGTCTGCTTAATTCTGCATGAGTTGACTCTGCCATTATATAGCTGCTAGTGCACTGCACAGTCACATAAATGCTTAATTTGAAGTATTAAATAAGAACATCAGCTGAACAGAGTATGTGGAGCAGCAGTGTCAAAGTTTTTCCAAGAACATTGTCCTTTCATTCATCGCACTGTGAACTGTTGTTTACCATGAAATGTTCAGGAATCAACATCCTGAGGGAAGTGGAACTTTCATTGTCACCCTTAATGCCAACCCCTGAAGTCTTTTTTTGGTCGCTCTTGTGCAGCGGCATGTCTGAAATATTTTCTTTGTCCACCCATAAGAAAACTGCACAATCTCATGCTGGGCATCATGGTTCTGACCTCCATCATGGAGAGTCAAAAGAATGGGTGGAATGGGAGTGAGAGGGAGTGCTACAACAGTGTAACACATCCATGGTGGTGCTGGGCAAAATTTTGATGAAATTTGCTGCCAATGATTCATCATTAAGCCACCTTAAACCTCCCATGAACTTCTGAGCTCCGGACTTTCTTTCCCAAGTGTCAACTCCTTATGTTGCCAAGCTCAATTAGTTATGTCACTGAGTGCCATACTTCCACACTATTACAGAGGAAGGTTGTATAGCAATGGGACACAGTTAGGGGATTTCTAAAAAGTTATCCTTTAGTTGGGTTGTGCAGTGTATTTGCAGAATAGAATTTTTTTAAAAACTTTTTTAAACTTAAAAGGCTTCTAGACCTACACTTAGCCTGAAATGAAAGTAGCATATTCTGTCACAGACAGATTTAAAAATGCTCAGTCACAATAAGGATGATGCAGATCACCTAATATTTGACCAAAATAGCAGTAGTTACACCATATAATAAGAGTCTGATAATCTAGAATTCTTGATGGTCTGACATGCCTTGGCATCTTGTAGCATCAGTGGTCTACCAAATGAATTTGTTAATGTTTCTAACAGGTAAGAATATAATTTTATGTTGTGCCTATCTGGGACTCACTGTCTCTGCTATATGGTGAGTGACAACTTCCCTTTTCATAATATTGTTACATTCCATCCTGGATTTTCCATTGTTTGGTAAGAGGTAATAAGTTATAGTTGGATACTAAATGTTTTATGTTCACTGATACACAAATGTCAGTGTGTATCAGAGTTACTAAGTCAATTTGAAGAAGCTGAAAACAGTAGCATAAATGGAAAAGCAACTGTTCTTCTTCACGTACTGCCTCCTACATTTCTTTTATTATGTTTGTTTTTTCATTTGGGTAAGTACTGTACAGAACTGGCTTCCAGCTTCTACTAATCTTTTTGTATATACATTGGTTGTTCCACATTCCCAAAGAGTCTCCATTATGATGAGATTTCAGGTACATGAATAAATAGATTGATATTATTATGAAGAAATTTTAAACTGCTGCATCACCCACTTACATAACACAACAGCAGCCTCCATAAATTCTTATCTCTTACTGGTACTAATACAGAAAAGCTAGCGTAAGATAGACGGAAAAGCCACAAAAGATCCTGTGATTACTGCCAATGTTTAATACTTAGATGGTTAGCTACACAGCTTGAGAGGATGCTGTAAAATAAATCAAATACATGTGTCATCGGCAGAGAAATCTGCAATCAGGCCAGTCCAAACAAGTGTAAGTTGGTGTTTAAAGCTTTTTTCTTAAATAATGTAATGTTAATTCCTTGGTGGACATGTAATGCAAATGAAAGAAATCTAATATGGAACTGTTTTCCTTACTCGATTTTGGTTGAATGTGAACAATAGGTGCAAAAATCTTCATACTGACTGTGGAGACGTATCAGTTACAGAGATAACACCGTGTAGAAGAGACTCGCAGCTGACATCCTGTGGCAGTCTCGCAGTGCTGATAACAACTGCTTTACTTGACATAACCAGCCAGGTTGAGTTTCATTGGGAGAGTCCTTAGAAAATGTAGTCCAACAACAAAGGAGGTGGCTTACATAACACTCGTTCAACCTATACTTGAGTATTGCTCATCAGTGTGGGATCCGTACCATGTCGGGTTGACGGAGGAGATAGAGAAGATCCAAAGAAAAGTGGCACATTTCGTCACAGGGTTATTTGGTAAGCGTGATAGCGTCACGGAGATGTTTAGCAAACTCAAGTGGCAGACTCTGCAAGAGAGGCACTCTGCATCACGGTGTAGCTTGCTGGCCAGGTTTGGAGAGGGTGCGTTTCTGGATGAGGTATCGAATATATTGCTTCCCCCTACTTATACCTCCCGAGGAGACCAAGAATGTAAAATTAGAAAGATTCGAGCATGCACAGAGGATTTCTGGCAGTTGTTCTTCCCGCAAACCATACGCAACTGGGACAGGAAAGGGAGGTAATGACAGTGGCACATAAAGTGCCCTCCACCACAAACCGTTGGGTGGCTTGCGGAGTATAAATGTAGATGAACCTGAAGCTATGCAACCACTGTGACCCCACCTGCCGCTGTGAGAAATTCAAAATCAGTTGTTGGACAGACGTACATATTTCCAAGTCCACCCCAGAGAGTTATCCTTGACCCCAGTTTCTTGCCAAAAAGTCTTGAAAAGGTATATACATAGAGTGCACTGGGCAGATAAAGGAAGAGCTTCATATTCAATGAATTTATTTCTCCCTTAAACAAATTATTGCTGTGTACTATGAAGTTGTGCACTTAAGCAGGATAGTAAGTTGGTACATGTTATTCTGAGGCACTAACCAGCACATGGTGATCAGCTTCATTATTATTCCAGAGAACCACAACAAGAGGTTTACACTCCCATATACCTCCATTTTCAAATGTAAGTTTACAGGATCAGACAAAGGAAAATCCAGGAATGAATAATAACAATATTATGAAAATGATAGATTGCTATTCACCATATAGGGGAGATGCTGCCAGAAACTGCGGTCATGTGTGTGTGTGAATTATGTTTGTGTTTGTGTGAGTGAGTGAGTGCATGTTGTCTAATTCCAATGAAGGCCTCTTTGGTTGAAAGCTTACTTGTTTGGCAGACTTTTTGTGGTGCCTATCTGCGAATCAGCATCTCCACTATATGATGAATAGCAATCTATCCTTTTCATAATATTTACAGCACCTTATCATTTTTCATGCATATATTTGCTATTCTTTGATTTTTAGGCTATCCCAATGTGATCAATTAAAGACAAATATTAAGTTGTATTACTGATTCCATCTTTCGTACAATGTTATACTGTGTGTATATTCTCGAGTACTGTTTGAAAAGTATGCAGCATTGCACAACAAAAACATTTGGTAATCTTCGGCATGAGTTAAGAACTGTTTGTTACAATCTGCAGCTTTTCAAAATAAACTGATGGTTTTGTGTTGGTTACTTCTGTTCTGTGCAGAAATACAGCAGGTTCACATTTTTTTTTTTTTTTTTTTTTTCCTTTATTGAATTTCAATTCCCCCCGAAGGGGGCGGGCTGGCAGCAGCTTAGGACGCCGCTCTGCAGCCTACAGATTTTCTGATAAAAAGCAGGAGAATAAACAATAATAAAAAACAGGCGATAAAATCGGGGACTTAGTGAGTAACAAGGTGAAAACAGGTTCACAGAATAGTTTTAGAGAGATATAATTCAATGAAATGAATGCAGTAGTAAAATAAAACTGTTAATATATGACAGTGCTTGCTTAATTGTGTTATTACAGTCATCAATCACTAAAATGCACTGAGAAGTATAAAAGTTGTTCTCCAGCCATCCTGATTTAGGTTTTCCATTACTTCCTCAAATCATTCCAGGTAAATGACAGATGTTTCTACCTTACAGGTCTTGGTCATTATCTTCCCCTACCATTACCCATTGTTGAGATTTTTGATATAAAGTTAATTCTTATACGGGATGATTATTATTATCATTATTATTATTATTTTCTAAGTTTTCATTTTAAAATTTGACTGTTTTACATCAGAATTTTTTTAATTCAAAGAATTTTTTGTGTGTTTAAAGCATTTTCTGTAACAATCAGCCACAGACACAACTATCCAAACAAACAAACAAATGACTGCCTAGCTAGCCTTTACTGAAGTGCTGTGTGACAACTGGAACCAATACATCAGTTGGACAGCCAGTACGCTGTCTTATCTGTTACAACTCTGGTATCCTGTGGCAATTTCATTTACATTAAAGTGTCTTTAGTCTTCTGCACCTGATAACTTGAGGTAAACACTTTCAATCTTAATTGCAAAAAAAGATTTTTTATCAGCATAAAAGTGGTTCCTAAGCTGTGGTCAGTTTCTGCATTTGCTCAAGAACATAAAAACTCACCATCTCAGATTCTGCTCAGCAGAAATACTCTCTCTTGGATGCTAAAGCAAACCATAAAAATGTTGCTGGGCTCACCCAAAACTGATAAGAATCCAGCTGTCACAGCCAAGACACAGTGTCCAGTGACCATTCACTCACTCGGCACAGTCTCCAAAGCCCATAACATTACAACCCTCATTTCCTCGAGGAATGTGAAACCACAATAAAAGGATTGTACAACAGTGGGTAAGCCCTAGACAAGGTGTCAGAAAGATTGCACAAATTTCAACAAGGTGCCAGACCTGTTCATATAAGCCACTCTGAAACAATGCCTGCATTTTCTTTAGAAAAGATAACTGTGTATCTGGATATCATGCAAATATGTGGTATTTGGCCCATGATTACTTCCATCAATCCAAATAGTAGTGCTGCAGCTGATTTCATTTAAATTTTGGTTAACTTTCATATGTGATGGGGGTGTTGTTTTAAGAGAATGACCCTTATTTTTTACATGGGCGTGCTTTGGCTTTCACAACTTTTGCACAATTACTTTGAGGAACAAGTCTGGCACCAAGTCCTATTATCATCATCATCATCATTATCATCATCATTATTGTTATTATAAAAAATAGAGAAAAGTAAAGCTGCCTTCAGTTTGAAGATTGATTTGAGCACCACAGTGCTTTACTAGACACGGTTTTGGTGTAGGTCATATGACATTGCCTTCCTCTGACCTCTCAACTGACTTACCCAGCCAGTTAGAGGGAGATCTACAATTTAACATAGACTCCAAAAAGTGGTGTAATTTACCATTTTTCTTTTTTCACGTCAAAGTGGCAGATAAAAATCAGGAACTGGGCTTTACTTGTAACTGGTGTATGGTCTGTAGGTCTGTATCATCAACCTCACTTGCCTACTTGCCTAGGGTCAATACATGTAGAGCGAATAATTACTAAGAGTTTCTCTCTTTAGGACTCCTTGACACAAAAAGGATGTTGTGGCTCTTGTAAAAGCAGGTGTACAATAAATTATTCTTGTTGAAGTTTCTCTCAACCTGTTGTTGTCTTTTCATATATTGGAATCCTGAGTGACTTTACTACTTAATTCAATAATACCTCTCTCTCTCTCCCAGCCCCCCCCTCCCGCCCCCCCACCCCGGATCAGGATGGCAGCCTTTATGTTATCTTCTATTCTGTGTGTGTGTGTGTGTGTGTGTGTGTGTGTGTGTGTGTGTGTGTGTGTGTGTGTGCACGTGTGTGCGTGTGTCTTTGACATGCATAAGAGGCCATTAAAATGTCTGCTCTTTCAGAAGCAGTTAAAAACAGCGCTCCCACGAGGTCTCAACAGATTCCTCATTCTCCTCAGCCTCTTCCATCATTTGACTGTTGTCCTTGTTAATTCTGGTAGCTCTCTCTTCTTTCTCATTCCATTCTGAATGCTGTTCCTTTTCACATGTTCCAACTACATCTTAATCATTCGTTAGACCAAGCAGAGAAAATACACGAGTTGAAAAAAAGATATTATCAGTTTGAAAATTTTCATAGGGGTTGTTGAAAAACTTGGAAATCAACTGTTTTGCCAAGAAAGCCTTGTAAGGCATCACTCATTCAGTACCAACTAATCAATGTCCTCTATAAGTTGAAAAAGCATTGCACTGAAATAGCAATACTCAAATGAACAAAGTAGAGTAAAACAGCAGCAATCACATTGTGGCAGCACAGTTGATATGGTAACGTGATTTTGCTGTGCATATAGAAAAATGGATTGATACAGATTTTGAAGATGAGAGAGAGAGAGGGAGAGAGAGAGAGAGAGAGAGAGAGAGGAGAGAGAGAGACAGAGAGAGAGAGGAAGGGAGAAACTGTACTGTCCATCCAGTTTCATATTTCTTTTAAAAGTTCAGAGGAATACTTTTGTACTTTGTGCCATTTTCCATATTTTACCTTCTTCTGTTAGAGCAGATACTATCCTATGAAAGGCAAGGCAAGAAAACTATTCAGTCAACAAATGCAGTGACAGTAACAATGGTTATTGGTTTTGTTAACAATTATTGTCAACTAAGATATCAGTACTCTCAGTGTATTTTTAGCATCTGCCCTAACAGATGTAAATTTTGTAGTAGTTCCCACACAAACTGGTGCAGTAGGGTGCAGCTTGCAGCTTGAAAGTGGTTTGTTGATATTGGCAGAATACATTTTCAATGCTGGTGATCAAAAATGATCACGAGGCTGCATCAATATAATGGGACAAATTCCAAACTTTTCCATGATTTATCATCACATGCGGGTGTACAACAGTGTTGATGATGATCTTTCTATCTGATGTAGTCCTTAAGCTTTTTGCAAATGATGAGTTATGTATAATTAAGCGCTATCTATAATGAAGTGCTATCTGAAAGAAGGTGCATACATATTCAGTTATATCTTGATAAGATTTCAGAGTAGTGCAAATATTGGCAGCAACTTCCTTCAAATGTTCAGAAAAGTAAAATTGTGCATTTCACAAAATGAAAAAACGTAATATCCTGCAATTATAAAATCAATGAGTCACTGCTGGAATCAGCCAACTCATACAAATAACTGGGTATAACACTTTGTAGGGATGTAAAATGGATTATTCACATAGGCTTAGTCATGGGTAAAACAGGTCGTAGACTTTGGTTTATTAGTAGAACAGTGGGAAGTGCAATCATTCTACAAAGGAGTTTGCTTACACATCACTAGTGCGACTCATCTTAGAATGCTGTTCAAGTCAGTTGGACCTGTACCAAATAGGCCTCACATGGGATATTGATCACACACACAGAAGGGCAGCACGAATGGCCACAGGTTTGTTTAATCCATGGGGGAGTGTCGCAGAGATACTGAAGGAATTGAACTGGAATACCCTTGAAGATAGATGTAAACTATCCCGAGAATGTCTGTTAGTAAGGTTTCACGAACCAGCTTTAAATTGCGTCTCCAGGAATATACTACACTCCCCTACATATCACTAACATAGGGATCATGAGAATAAGATTAAAATAATTACTACACACACAGAGGCGTTCAAACAATCATTCTTCCTGCGCTCTATATGTGAGTGGAAGAGGAAAAAACCCAAAAACTGGTACAGTGGAATGTGCCCTCTGTAATGCATCTCACAGTAGTTTGCAGAGTATGGATGTAGATGCTGAAGCTTGGCAGATCCTTCAGTGCTACTCAAGAGGAGTAGGGTGTGCACTGGCAGCATATTCATCTACTCCCTCTTTTTCCTTTCCACTATTATACACAAATAAAAAACACAGCACAGGGATCACACTCGCCCATGCACTACAGCTGCATACATGATACAGTGTGGGGAGGACAGAACATAGGATATGCCCAAATATTTCCAAATGGCCTATGGAAACCCGTGAACAGGTTACAATGTTCAGGTCTGAGTAAATGTCTACACAATATTTTATATTTCCATCAACAGTATGTATCTTATAAAGTGATATATCATCTTCAAAGAGGCTGCTAGACCACTATCAGACCCAGAAAGATACCGCTTGTCAGATATTCTTGATAAAACACTATAAATTATGATTAGATTTGTTTCACATTTCGTACTTAAATTAGGCGGAACTTTTTGGTAGTGCTTAATATTCTGATCAGAGCAAATCAATTAATTAGAATAATATATCAGCAAGTTACAAAACCCAACTATTACACATCTGTTTGGTTTGTTCCTGTAGCTGTCTCCTTTGAATTTTCACTTTTTTCCCCCATACAGTCACCGTTTTCTCTGACATTCTTACACGTGCCTACACTGACTGTGGCACCTGTGCCAGTATTTTGTTACGCAGCATTGTCTCTTTCTTTCCTTGGTCTCTTTTGGTTTTATCTATTACTTTAGTTACTGCCTTCATACAGCTGAACTAACTGAAGGTAACTGTGATGATAGATGTCTTATGCAGTTATTCAGTCAGTCACATAATTGTGCATTGCAATTCCATTACTGATGACAAGAAAACATTGGCATTCGAGCACCCAATGTGCAGACGAACTACTCATCGTCGACTAGGACTCTCCAAAGAATAGAGATGTTGTGCTGCAATGGAAAAGCACACGAGAAGAAAATTCAGGGACATTTGGACGGTAAATGGCACCTCTCCAGCAGGTCCTTTCACATTTGGTTATGGCCACTGCAGTAGAATGTGTACATGAGAGACTGGGCTGATCAGTCATCTGTCACATTCACATGAAGACTCCACACTCATCCTCTAATGCTTGCCCAGTATACAGGGTGCATCATAATTAACAGCTTCAATTTTGTGTCGTTTTGTTTGCGCTCTCTGTAGATTAGTTCAGACGTTCTTTGCACAAGTTTTTAGCATGGATAGGGACTGCAACTGCTGTGTTCGGATGCAGGCTGAGTTGGCATCCCTTCGCTCCCAGCTTCAGGCAGTGTTGGCTTCGGTCACACAGCTTGAGGCTGTTGCCAATGGGCATCACTGTGGGGGTCCGGATGGGGGTTTGTCGGGGACGGCCAGCTCGTCCCACGCATCCCCCGATCGGACTACGACTGTGGTTGCCCGGGATACTGCCCGCATTGAGGCTGATCCCTCACCTGTGGTAGAGTGGGAGGTCGTCTCAGGGTGTGGCAGGGGGCGAAAGACATTCCGGAGGGCTGAACGGAAGGCCTCTCCAGTTTGTCTGACGAACCGGTTTCAGGCTCTGTCTCAGGCTGATACTGATCTTCAGGCTGACATGGCTGCTTGTCCTGTTCCAGAGGTTGCCCCTCAGTCTGCAAGATCCGGGCAGTCGCAGAGGGTGGGCTTACTGGTAGTTGGGAGCTCCAACGTTAGGCGCGTAATGGGGCCCCTTAGGGATATGGCAGCAAGTGAGGGGAAGAAAACCAAAGTGCACTCCGTGTGCATACCGGGGGGAGTCATTCCAGATGTGGAAAGGGTCCTTCCGGATGCCATGAAGGGTACAGGGTGCACCCATCTGCAGGTGGTCGCTCATGTCGGCACCAATGATGTGTGTCGCTATGGATCGGAGGAAATCCTCTCTGGCTTCTGGCGGCTATCTGATTTGGTGAAGACTGCCAGTCTCGCTAGCGGGATGAAAGCAGAGCTCACCATCTGCAGCATCGTCGACAAGACTGACTGCGGACCTTTGGTACAGAGCCGAGTGGAGGGTCTGAATCAGAGGTTGAGACGGTTCTGCGACCATGTGGGCTGCAGATTCCTCGACTTGCGCCATAGGGTGGTGGGGTTTCGGGTTCCGCTGGATAGGTCAGGAGTCCACTACACGCAACAAGCGGCTACACGGGTAGTAGGGGTTGTGTGGCGTGGGCTGGGCGGTTTTTTAGGTTAGATGGCCTCGGGCAAGTGCAGAAAGGGCAACAGCCTCAACGGGTGCGGGGCAAAGTCAGGACATGCGGGGACCAAGCAGCAATCGGTATTGTAATTGTAAACTGTCGAAGCTGCGTTGGTAAAGTACCGGAACTTCAAGTGCTGATAGAAAGCACCGAAGCTGAAATCGTTATAGGTACAGAAAGCTGGCTGAAGCCAGAGATAAATTCTGCCGAAATTTTTACAAAGGCACAGACGGTGTTTAGAAAGGATAGATTGCATGCAACCGGTGGTGGAGTGTTCGTCGCTGTTAGTAGTAGTTTATCCTGTAGTGAAGTAGAAGTGGATAGTTCCTGTGAATTATTATGGGTGGAGGTTACACTCAACAACCGAGCTAGGTTAATAATTGGCTCCTTTTACCAACCCCCCGACTCAGCAGCATTAGTGGCAGAACAACTGAGAGAAAATTTGGAATACGTTTCACATAAATTTTCTCAGCATGTTATAGTCTTAGGTGGAGATTTCAATTTACCAGATATAGACTGGGACACTCAGATGTTTAGGACGGGTGGTAGGGACAGAGCATCGAGTGACATTATACTGAGTGCACTATCCGAAAATTACCTCGAGCAATTAAACAGAGAACCGACTCGTGGAGATAACATCTTGGACCTACTGATAACAAACAGACCCGAACTTTTCGACTCTGTAAGTGCAGAACAGGGAATCAGTGATCATAAGGCCGTTGCAGCATCCCTGAATATGGAAGTTAATAGGAATATAAAAAAAGGGAGGAAGGTTTATCTGTTTAGCAAGAGTAATAGAAGGCAGATTTCAGACTACCTAACAGATCAAAACGAAAATTTCTGTTCCGACACTGACAATGTTGAGTGTTTATGGAAAAAGTTCAAGGCAATCGTAAAATGCGTTTTAGACAGGTACGTGCCGAGCAAAACTGTGAGGGACGGGAAAAACCCACCGTGGTACAACAACAAAGTTAGGAAACTACTGCGAAAGCAAAGAGAGCTTCACTCCAAGTTTAAACGCAGCCAAAACCTCTCAGACAAACAGAAGCTAAACGATGTCAAAGTTAGCGTAAGGAGGGCTATGCGTGAAGCGTTCAGTGAATTCGAAAGTAAAATACTAGGTACCGACTTGACAGAAAATCCTAGGAAGTTCTGGTCTTACGTTAAATCAGTAAGTGGCTCGAAACATCATGTCCAGACACTCCGGGATGATGATGGCATTGAAACAGAGGATGACAAGCGTAAAGCTGAAATACTAAACACCCTTTTCCAAAGCTGTTTCACAGAGGAAGACCGCACTGCAGTTCCTTCTCTAAATCCTCGCACCAACGAAAAAATGGCTGACATTGAAATAAGTGTCCAAGGAATAGAAAAGCAACTGGAATCACTCAACAGAGGAAAGTCCACTGGACCTGACGGGATACCAATTCGATTCTACACAGAGTACGCGAAAGAACTTGCCCCCCTTCTAACAGCCATGTACCGCAAGTCTCTAGAGGAACAGAAGGTTCCAAATGATTGGAAAAGAGCACAGGTAGTCCCAGTCTTCAAGAAGTGTCATCGAGCAGATGCGCAAAACTATAGACCTATCTCTCTGACGTCGATCTGTTGTAGAATTTTAGAACATGTCTTTTGCTCGAGTATCATGTCGTTTTTGGAAACTCAGAATCTACTATGTAGGAATCAACATGGATTCCGGAAACAGCGATCGTGTGAAACCCAACTCGCTTTATTTGTTCATGAGACCCAGAAAATATTAGATACTGGCTCCCAGGTAGATGCCATTTTCCTTGACTTCCGGAAGGCGTTCGATACAGTTCCGCACTGTCGCCTGATAAACAAAGTAAGAGCCTACGGAATATCAGACCAGCTGTGTGGCTGGATTGAAGAGTTTTTAGCAAACAGAACACAGCATGTTGTTCTCAATGGAGAGACATCTACAGACGTTAAAGTAACCTCTGGCGTGCCACAGGGGAGTGTTATGGGACCATTGCTTTTCACAATATATATAAATGACCTAGTAGATAGTGTCGGAAGTTCCATGCGGCTTTTCGCGGATGATGCTGTAGTATACAGAGAAGTTGCAGCATTAGAAAATTGTAGCGAAATGCAGGAAGATCTGCAGCGGATAGGCACTTGGTGCAGGGAGTGGCAACTGACCCTTAACATAGACAAATGTAATGTATTGCGAATACATAGAAAGAAGGATCCTTTATTGTATGATTATATGATAGCGGAACAAACACTGGTAGCAGTTACTTCTGTAAAATATCTGGGAGTATGCGTGCGGAACGATTTGAAGTGGAATGATCATATAAAATTAATTGTTGGTAAGGCGGGTACCAGGTTGAGATTCATTGGGAGAGTCCTTAGAAAATGTAGTCCATCAACAAAGGAGGTGGCTTACAAAACACTCGTTCGACCTATACTTGAGTATTGCTCATCAGTGTGGGATCCGTACCAGATCGGGTTGACGGAGGAGATAGAGAAGATCCAAAGAAGAGCGGCGCGTTTCGTCACAGGGTTATTTGGTAACCGTGATAGCGTTACGGAGATGTTTAACAAACTCAAGTGGCAGACTCTGCAAGAGAGGCGCTCTGCATCGCGGTGTAGCTTGCTCGCCAGGTTTCGAGAGGGTGCGTTTCTGGATGAGGTATCGAATATATTGCTTCCCCCTACTTATACCTCCCGAGGAGATCACGAATGTAAAATTAGAGAGATTAGAGCGCGCACAGAGGCTTTCAGACAGTCGTTCTTCCCGCGAACCATACGCGACTGGAACAGGAAAGGGAGATAATGACAGTGGCACGTAAAGTGCCCTCCGCCACACACCGTTGGGTGGCTTGCGGAGTATAAATGTAGATGTAGATGTAGATGTAGATGAAAACTGACACGGATGAAAGTGTATGACAATAGAAGCAAAAATGTTCCATAAATATGGGGCCACAAACAGGCCATTTGTGAAATAATTGTGAATGTGTGGTTAGGAGCTGCCATGGATCTCAGTATAAAGTATTGTCCTAGTTAGTGAAAACGTATTTGAAATACCAATTTTTTGATTACTTCTTCATCTAATCGGACTCAAATTTCATCCTTGCCCCGTGGCTGGGGACTATGTTACATGCCTGACAGAGCACATACACTTGTTGCTGCCGATGTAGGAGGACATGTAATGCAACAGTATGGTCCACGATTGATAAGAGAATTAGTGCCTGTATCTTGGTCTCCAAGGTCACTGACCTCAATCCTCTAAATTTTACTGTACGAAGTCGTCTCAAAAGCAAAATGTATGACACTCCTGTCGATACAGTCTTGTCCAGATTCACAAGATGATAAAGAAATGTTTGAAACAATTTGGATTTCGCTGCAGAGAATAGTGTCGAACTGCATTAAAATGCAAGTATGAAACATGGAACACTTCCTTGAACACATGTGAGTGTACAGCAAGTTACATGTTACCTGCTGAAGCAGTAGTATATTTCTTGTTCAGGTATGCTGTTGGTGAAACTTGAGCCCAGTTAGATGGAAAGTTAATCAAAAAGTTTACATTTTGAACAAATTTTTACTAACTAGGACAATATTTCCTGCTGACTTATGTGGTGGTTCGTAACCACACACTCATAATCATCTCACAAATGTCTTATTTGCAAAACCACATTGACAGGAATGTTGTTAGAGGACTCTCCTAATTTTTACTCCAGTTACTGATGTAATCTTTACAAGGCAAAACCTTTTATTTTGTGCCATTCAAACACTGATAGCCTTGCTGTTAGCGAAAATTAAATTTTAACCTTGTTCATAAATCCATTTAAAATGATGAACAAATGAATAAGCTTGATTTTGATATACCTTTATGTACAATCTCAACATGATTTGCACACTATTACCCATTTTTTGTACTCTATTCTGGAATATACCATTTTGTCCATTGGATAATTTAAAAATGGATTCGTGCAATCCAAAACTACTCATCAATTAAATAAGAAAACTGAATCTTGCAGCTTTGGCTGTTTTTCTACATCAAACTGAGTAAAAGATAGTCACACAGTAAGAGCTCTCTCAGCTCTGTAAGTCAAATAGTTCTTTGTGGTGCACTTATTGACACATTATGTTCCATACACCTCGACAAGGAGGAGAACCTCCAGCAATGTGGAGAAAGTTGAGGTATACATTAAAAAATGAAAAGCAAACCATAGACACTTAAACTTCACACAAACAACTATCCCTATATTGTACAGTACTATTTGTGATTATGAAAGCTAAATCTAACCTACTAAATTAGATACATTGTATGCACTTTCTCCTGCTGCCACTTGGTGAGAGTAGGTTTTTTTTTCTATCCAATTACATTATATTTTCAAAAATTGGTTATTTTCAATGATCTACTAAATTAGAAGGAAACAAACAGTTCGTAAAAAGCTGCTCCTTCCTCACTTGTTCTTAATAGCTGTCATGAATCACCTTCATAATATTGCTGTTTTCAACAAAAATAGTTACCTACATTTCTAACATCAGACACATGTTTACAATAAATTACTACTTATAATTTCTTTATTTCTCTATCTTAGCTGCATTCACATTTGAGCTGGTGGTGACTAGTTTTTAATGTATTTGTTCATTTTCAAACCACTGCATTCATTAAAATCACATCTTTAGTCAAAAATATAAAATACAAATATTCAAGTATTTAAACAATTTTCTAGCACTCTATGTGTTAAATGTCCACAATGGTTATAACATACAGAGTGCTGAACACTGCTCATATGCAAGGGCACGTTGAAAAGTAATGCCTCTGAAATGTTTATTCGATTCTCATTATCAGCTGAGGTACTACATATCATGCATATTACTCATCAACTTTCCAGCTTCACTGGCACCATTTGTTTTCCAAGGCTTTGAATTGTAGCATGCAACATGGTGATACGTAATGTAATGGTAGATGCCCAAGAAACAGTGTGCTGTAATCGAGTTCTTCGGTACAGGGAGCACCTCCTTCTCCAGCACGATGATGCCAAACTACACACAAAAGCTGCAACATCTGTTACAATCCTACACCTCGGGTTCACTGTCATCGACCGTCCTCAATACTTGACACCATCCAATTCTCATCTGTTTCCAAGATTTAAAAGCGACTTTGAGGACTTTACTTTAATAGTGATGAATCAGTCCATGCAGAGTTGAGGTTCTGGCTCCATCAACAAAGTTAAACATTCTACAGTGACGATGTCAATAGACTAGTCTCTCATTGGGAGATATGTGTTTGTCACCAGGGCTACATTCAGAAACAAATATGCAGACAGATGTAGAATGTTTTCTTTTAAAAGCTGTAAGAGTTTTCATATAAAACAATCAGAGGCATTACTATTATGCACACCCTCGTACATTGATTGTATTTTACATTTTGAATAAATATTAGGCTTACCGTACGTCCAGTATCAGCCCAGGTGTACCTGGTTTTTTTAAAACTGTCCTGGATTTGAGAATTTTATAACTAGCAAGGGTAATTTTTATTTATTTATTTTTCAAAGAAAGCCTAACCAGTATGTTCAACACAGTGTTCTGAAATATTCTCTTATGACTGTGCCTCTTGGCCCACCTAGGAGCAAGCCAAGTCAATGGGGAGGCATCACTACCATTTCCACCACAACTTTTCATGTAGTCATTTGTCAATGTGTGTGTGTTTTTCATGTGTGAAATAATTCATCTACACAGGTTTGATCATTTTATCTCTATTTGCTTTTTGTCACATCACGTAGCAATGATCAAAAGAAAGTGTGGGTTTCATGTTAATCTGCAGCAGAAATACAAATTTTTGAAATTGTGTAATGGCAGTGAAAATGAACGTTTTTGTTTCACACTGTGTATAGGGGAATTTTCTGCTACGCACAAAGGAAAGGCTGATATTAAAGAGACATGAATTCAGTTAAACATAGGAGTATTATTAATGCTACTGCTTCACCACACATAAAGAGATTTTTCAAAAGCCAAAGTTGGGAATAACAGTGATTTGGAGTGTGCTGTGAAAGAGGCTAAATTTTCATACCATACTGCTAGACATGAACATAGGTTCTGAAAAAAAGTGAAAAATACAATTGAATAAACAAACTTAATGTTTTACTAAACTGTTTTAACTAATTTCAAAAATATGTCCTGGAATCCAAAATAATATGGTGGACCTACTAATGATGTACTTTTAATGTAGATAAGTTCGGAATTTAACAAATATGTTTGAATTTGGTCACCTCAACTCAAACCTAAATGCAGCTATAGCACAAAAATAAAGAAATAACAAAACTGAATCAAGTTGCTGGCCCTCGTGCACAAATGCAATGTTGGAATTCCATATTGATGCTTGGCATGCAGTGTTACAATGAACACTACTAAAACTAACATGTAACTAACAGGTATTTTCAATCCATTAATCAAGATAATTTGTAGGAGTGGCTAATGAATAATGACGCATGTTTTTAATTTTCTTTTGAATTGATCATGATACCCAATTTCTTGTCATATGGTGGATTGTAGCTTGTTGAATACCTTTGCACTGAAGCACATAACTCCACTCTGTTCCCTACACAACGAGCCAAAGTCTACATGGAAATAATAACTGTCTTGTAATGTGACCATGCAAATCACAGTTAAAACATTAACGAGTAAACATATTGGGAATCAAGAACAAAATTCCAAGATCCTTAAAAAGATCTCTTAAAGATATTTGGTTACCTACTTTACATGACATTCTTACAGTCCATTTCTGTTTAGTACACTGATGTCCAAAATTAAAGCAACAACAGAAATTTTGCAAGATTGCTCTTATTTTGTCATAAAATGCTATAAACAGGTGATGGTAAAGTAAAAACAATGTAAAGAATACAGAATGTAAACAGCTGCAACATACACACTGGTAGACAAAAATGTTTTTCATTTTTTCCAACTTAACGGGTTTGCACACACATTCTCACATCTGGTTCATGCACTCAGTATGGGGTATGACCACCTCTGGCACCAATACGGGCCTGACAACAACGGGGCATGCTGTGAATGATGTCATCAATCTCATGTTGAGGCAATAATGCCCATTCTTCTTGCAGAGCTGCTTGTAAGCCTTGGAGACTGGTTGGTGGATGCTGACATGATGAAACCTGACTCCCTAGTGCATCCCACATATGTTCTTATGAGACTCAAATCAGGAGAAAGCAGACCACACCAGGGGTGCAATATCTTTCATTCCCAAGAAAACATCAACCACCTGTGCTTCATGAGTTCGAGCATTATTGTGCTTCAGTACGAAGTCTGAAGATGAGATCACAAGATTTCATCGTGATACTTGGCAGCAGTTAAACCTTGCCAATTCACTTGTCCAATTTCATGAAGAGATGTTAGGGTGGTCAGTGTAATCCCTGCCCAAAACATTAAGGATCCTCCTCGATATCGGTATCTTTGCACAGTGTTTAGGTCCTGAAATCGTGTTCCACATTCCCTTTAAATGTGAATTCATCGAAAATAACTCTCCAGACCAAATCGGGACTCATCTGCGAAAAGAACATTGGCCCTTTGTTCGCCTGTCCTGATGGGCCACTCTAGACGTTCCCTTCTGTGAAGAGATGTCAGAGGTACACATACAGCAGATCTCCGACAATAAAGGCTAGTCTGCCGAAGTCTTCTGTACACCATTTTCCTCAATACAACACGTCCAGTGGATGCTGCGAGGTCTGATGCCAGTTGCTGTGCAGTACTAAGGTGGTATCATCGCGCCCTTACCGCCAAATAATAGTCATCTCTTTTGATGTCACACATGGTCGACCGTGCCCTTGTTTCAGTATACAGTTTCAGTCTCTATAAACTGTAGCAACATCCAAGAAACAACAGAAAGACTCACATTAGGCCATGAAGCCATGTCAGTTTGGACTGTCCTGTTTCCATTCTTCCTATGCTTCCATTCTTCCTACGGCCCTCCACTGCAGAATGTGTGGTAGGCATCTTCTCTGTGCCATACTGCACTGTCTGTGACTGCACACACAGCAATTGTTATTGTGGGACTATCCAGCAAACACTATCCCATTTGATAGGTGCTCTGACATCATAGTTGGCATGGATGTCCATTGATTGGAATGTTATCTTCAGTGCAGAATGCGATTGTGTCAACATCTGTTGGCAATTTTTGTGATTGTATCGTTACTCACGCCTCTAAAATATTAACCTCAATATGTTGGATGACGAAGATGAAGTTGCAAGAAGATGGAAACAATATATAGGAAAACTGTACAGCGGACCAGACCTGTCTGAAAACATCATGGAAGAAGAAACAGAAGTAGATGCACACAACATCGGTGAACCTATATTAAAGGAAGAGTTTGAACTAGCTCTGAAAAAATTGAAAAACAACAAATCGCCTGGTATAGACAATATCCCAGCCGAACTTCTGGAATCTGGAGGAGCAAAACTGAATCAGGAGTTGTATAATCTTGTTTTCAACATGTACGAGGAGCAGGGTAAAATTCCTACAGACTTTGAGAAAAACATTATGATCCCCATTCCAAAGAAGGCAAATGCTACAAGATGTGAAAATTATAGGACGCTCAGCTTAGTTACTCACGCCTCTAAAATATTAACCTCAATTATCCTAAAACGCATAGAACAAAAAGTCGAAGCTACACTCTCCGAAGACCAGTTTGGATTCCGGAAAGATAGAGGAACCAGAGAAGCAATATTTGCTCTAAAACTAATAATAGAGAAACGACTAGATAAGAACCTGAAAACATACATAGCTTTCGTAGATGTAGAGAAAGCCTTTGATAATGTTAAATGGGATAAGATGTTTGAGGTACTCAAAAAAGTAGGAATAGACCATAAAGATAGAAAAATTATATGGAACCTGTACAAAAACGAGACAGCAGTTATCCGTGGACGGACAAGACAAGAAGAGGTGCAGATACGGAAAGGTGTCCGACAAGGTTGCGCACTATCCCGTTATCTTTAACGTATACATTGAAGAGGTGCTGAAAAAAGTAAGGGAAAATTCACAGACAGGTGTGGTAATTCATGGCCAACGAATAGGTATGATAAGATATGCTGATGATATAGCTGTCCTGGCTGAAAGTGAAGAAGATATTGTAGTCCTACTGAATAGAATGGATAAAGTTATGGGTGAAGAATGTAATATGAGAATTAATAAAGCAAAAACAAAAGTAATGGCATGCGACAAAGAAGATCAAGTGAAAGTCCAAGTTCATGTAGGCAATGAACTGCTTGAACAAGTTGATAAATTTACTTATCTGGGCAGTAATGTTACCAGGGATGGAAGGAGCAAGGCAGAAGTGAGAAGTAGAATAGCTCAAGCAAAGGCTGCTTTTAACAAGAAGAAAAACATATTAACATCTAAGGGCATCAGCCTTGAAATCAGGAAAAGATTTTTGAAATCATGTGTGTGGAGTGTGGCATGCTATGGGTGTGAAACATGGACTCTCGGGACAGAGTAAGATCAGAAGCTAAATTCTTTTGAAATGTGGTGCTATAGATGCATGCTCAAAATAAAATGTATCGACAAGGTCACAAACGAAGTGGTTCTGGAAAGAGCAGGTGAGAAGCTTCTGGAGCTTCATTGTTAAAAGAAAAGTGCAATTTACAGGCCATCTATTAAGACATAAAGGACTCCTGAACACAATCATAGAGGGATATGTCGAGGGAAAGAGACCAAGAGGAAGACCACGACTGAGGTACATGGACCAAATCGTGAAAGATGTGGGATGTAACACCTACACAGAAATGAAGAGAAAAGCTGAAAGACGCACAGAATGGAGACACGCTGCCATTGTAGCTGTTGCAAACTAATCCTTGGATTGACCACTACAGAAGAAGAATCGTGAATTAGACACAGGACGGAGAGAGAGAGATTTGTTGCTTTAATTTTGTTTGACACCACTGCACTGATCCTGAATCCAGTCGATAACTGGGAGTGAAAATACATAAAACAAGGTAAGTTTTAAATACATAATAAAGTCATGGAGGTAAAGAACAAGAGCAAACATAGTACCTATCTTTGTCATATCCCAGATGCTAGGTATCCCCAATCCAAGGTTATTTTCCTTACTGTGGAACCATCTATTACTGTGACTATCTGCAATCTGTTGTGAAGCTGAGGCTCCATCCATGCAACAGGGATGTCACTAATGACATAAGATTTGATTTGAGCATGATCATACTCTTATCATATCTCGCAATGACTCTCCAAGTCATAGGTAGTTGTAGGATAAATTACATGTGAAATGTCTCTCAATTCAGGTAATCTACCGCAGGCAGAATCGTACATCACATTCAATAGAATATGTATGAGAGAGGTTTTCAACAACTATCTCAGACTATCACAATACTTAAGATAACATGCAGATTGCCAGTTCAGTGCCAAACAATGAACGTACATTAATAACTGTATCACACAGAAACTCATTCTCACTAAAGCGTGACCCAAATAAGAACATCCTGCTACTGACTTCCCACAGCACAGAGATTGACACGAATGCAGAAAAATTCAGATCAGCTGTGCAAAGCAAAGGAAAATACTCACTAGATTTGGAGGATATATCCTTGCTTCTTGCAGGTCAGTGATGCTGCTGGCAGATCAGGTGCCCTTTGGTTTTTCTGTAATACACTGCCAGAGTCAACAAGGCAATACTTCACTTCACCAACCATTCTTGACCTGGATCTACATCTATATCATCTATATCTACATGAATACTCCCCATATTACACTTAAGTGTCTGGCAGAGGGCTCATTGAACCACCTTCACAATAATTCTCTATATTTCCACTCATGAACAGCGTGCAGAAAAAAACAAACACCTATATCTTTCCTTGCACTCTGGTTTCCCTGACTTTATTATGGTGATCATTTCTCCCTAAGTAGATCCGCGTCAATAAAATATTTTCACATTCAGGGGAGAAAGTTGGTGATACAGAAGAATGGAAAAGAAAACTGAGGATGTGTTAGATGACAATCAGTTTGACTTTAGCAAATGTAAAGCCATCGGAGAGGCATTTCTCATGATGCAGTTGATAATGGAAGCAAGTTTGTGCTATTTGGAAAGGATCCCAGGCCATGCAGCAGTACTCCAAAACGAGGACGGACAAGCATAGTGTAGGCAGTATCTTTAATAAATCTGTTACATTTTCCGAGTGTTCTGCAAATAAAACACAGTCTTCAGTTTGCCTTCACTACTAGTATCAAACATAGGCCTTAATTTGAGGAAGAAATTTCTTAGAATATACATTTGGAGCACAGCATTGTATGGCAGTGAAACAAAGACAGTGAGAAAAGCAGAACAGAAGAGAATCAAAGCATTTGAGAAGTGGTGCTACAGACGAATTTTGAAAATTAGATGGATGGATAAGGTAAGGAACAGGGAGGTTCTGCGCAGAATCAGAGAGGAAACGAATATGTGGAAAACACTGAGAAGGAGAAGGGTCAGGATGATGGGACATATTTCGGTCCCCAATTAACTATTACTTGATGTGTTCTATCAATTTATAATTCCTTTTAATCATGTTACGCCGTATACCTCTTATACTCTCAATTAAATTCAGTGTTTCTTCATTGAGTAGTCAATCTACTCATCTAATCTACAGCATTCTTCTGTAAAACCATGTCTGAAAAGCTTCTATCCACTTTTTTCTCTCTCTACTGTTTATCATCCACATTTCACTTATACTGTGTGTTCCAGGAAGAATGGTTGATATTCAGGGGTATGACGGGAACAATCGTGTGAAGAAAAAAACCCTCTTAATCGTGGGCTGCAAAATGCATACCTTAACAGCGTGTGTTCCATAGAAGAGATGTGTTTCACAGTAGCAAAAGTGAATAAGTGCTCTTAGCACCTAAGGTATGCACTTTTTTGCTTCGAATGATCATACCTATTATATGGCTGAATATTGGCCATTCCTCCTGGAACACCCTGTCTGTAATGCTATGCTCCAACAGATACTTTCGGAAATAACTTCCTAATACTAAAGTTTAAATTCAGTTTTAACATATTTCTTTTTCTCTGAAACTATTTTCTTGGAATGGCCAGTCTACATTTTACATATTCTTTATTTCTACAATAGTCAATCACATACTACTTTTGAAGCTTTGATTCCCGAAGTAATGGCCTCATCACGAGCATTTTGCCTACACTTCATTATCCTTATTTTACTTACTATTTGTGTTTATCTTATATCCTTATTTAATATACTATATATTCCATTCAATTGACCTTTCAAGTCCTTTGCTATCTCTGATAGTCATCAGCAAATCTTCAAGGTTTTTTTTATTTCTTCTCTCTTTTCTTCCATTCTCCCTCCAAATTTCTCCTTAGTTTTTATTATTTTACACATCGAATCACATGGGGAATAAGCCACAATCTATCTCGTTCCCTTCTCAACTACCACCTTTCTTCCATGTCGTTCAACTCGTATACCTTTAGTTTTTATAGAAGCTATAGATGACCCTTTGCTCCATGATAAATTCAAAATTCCAAATAGTGTATTCCAGCCAACATCATCACAAGCTTTTTAAAACTTTCTATTTAGTCTTTCTATGACAGTACACCTCAATTTTGTCGCCTCATCTAAATTTTAAATACTCTTTCAGTATAAGAGTAACCGAGCTTTTATTCTCATATACCATGCACTACAAATATCTAAATAACATTGATCATAATTATCCTCCACTTACCCCTTACTGCCAATTGCAATTTAACAAAAAGAGACATTCATTCTTGGCTAATTCTGACATCTCAACTCTTTACTTACCAAATAAATAGCTGCTAGTTCTGACAGGTAAAGAGCTTGTGTTCTTTTATCACTGATGTCTTCCCACTCCTTCTCTTGGTCATCACAGACTCATTCACAAAAGCGGTTCTGACAAAAACTTCACTTGCTGCTGCTGTTTTGTTTGGTTTTTACCTGTTATTTCACTCTCCATTAGCCCTCCCCTCCCCCTTTCCAGTGACATACTTCTGACTGTCCATGACTTTAATTAGTGTTTAGTCCAAATACCAATGTCGGACCTATTCTCACAGTGTATACCTTCTAGCCTTCACTTGTTAACTTAACAGCTTTTTCCCACCCCACACCATCCCACCTCACTCCACTCCCATTGCCGTTCCCCTCCACTCTATGGCTTTGTGCAACATTCCCTAACCCTTGCATGCACTTGAGAGATCTTCCGCTGTTATATTCCCACCCCTCTCTCCATCTGTCCCTCCCCAATCCATCACCTCTTAGATGTTCACTGTACCCACTTATGCATGTATTTACTACTCAGCTGTCTTTTCCCTATACAGTAAGGGGATGCTTTTTTACTACAACTGTTTGTACTCCAGTACTTTGCATTACTATCCAGTATCATTATGATTAAAATTTACAGGAACCGTCTACTGAAGCTGTCAGTGCTTTCACCGCTGTTAATTAAGGAACAGCATCAACAGCCTAAACACTGTTTTACATCCAGATAAAGCTGTATGAGAACACAGATCAGAGAGTAACCTCTGGATTGAATACCGTAACCTAGTAAACAGTTTTAATATAGATTAGTGTTAAAGCTAAAAATGTGTTCTATAATATATATTACTATTATAATGTGTAAAAGGATGTTCAGCAACAATTCTTTCATAATTTAAGGTTACTCAGATGTCAATATAAGAAGAAATAAGCTGAAATATCATACTACATCAGTGGTTCCAGTCTAGGAGGGAATTATGCCCTGAGTGGTAAAATGAAATTTCCTGAGAGGCAAAAACAAAAGCATTCAGTTGTGTTTCATCAGGAAAGTAAACTATTTTTACAAGATTATTACTATTTTGTTGGACTGTAATACTGATAACATAAGTTACCCATAATTACATTTATTTTTCAAATACTAGCATTAACATGTTTTAATGTGGTGGAGGCTATGGCTTGTGAAATGAATATATGAACATCTTTCTCACATAGTTCACTCACTACACAGACTTACTTTGTACTTGGTATCATGCTTCTATGACAGTAAAAATGAGAAACATACAATGTTTCCATAATTAAAGCTTCAGTTTCAAAACACTGTGCAAAGAGAACCATTGCTCAGAATGACGTCAAATTTGAACAACATATTATCGACGCAGGAGGAAACATGGAGACAAAATGTTTTTGAACATTCAACCAATACATGGCAATGTATGCATCAGAATATCCACACCACCAGATGTGCAGCACATGGCTGTTCCTCAGTTTGTGTCCAAGATACCCAGCATGACAGCTACCATGAAGGATTACGTGCAACTGGTAAAATCTTTTACAAGAACAGTGGCTGTGCACCAGTAGCTCTGCAGAAGTTCCAGACACTCAAGAGTATGAAAAAAATGTGTTGCTTATGGAGAAAATGAGTGTGAGGTTTGAAAAGACAGGTACGTTTGCAATGGAATGTGGCAAAGGGAGGAAAGCAGTCGATCCGACATCTGTCGAAAATGTGGCTACAGCACTGGAGGAGGAGTTGAGCAGTGCTTTACAAACATGCAGTGCACAGGGAATTGCTCAAATGTTGGATGTGCCTACAAGCATGGTGCATAAAATCCTATGCAACATCTGGCATTTCCATCCACATAAAAAAAACGCATGTCCAGGGGTTGCTTCCCACTGACCTGCTGACAGGCTCTAGAATTTCTTGTTCATGTGGAAGTGGACAATGAGTGGCCATGGAACATTATGTGGCCAGATGAAGCCCATACCTATCTCCAGGGACATGTCAATAAACAGAATTGCAGAAAATGAGCATTCTGCAACAATGACTGTGTGATGCAGGTTGACGGCATCATTTACTGTACGGCCGAATTTTTTTTTTTTTTTTTTTTTTTTTTTTTTTTTTTTTTTAAAAGGAGATGAGATCTGCAGGTCCTGTTACCTGTACCGTCACCAGTAAACTTTACAAGAGTCTTTTGTCTTTTTATGCCCCAACATCGTTACAACCCTTCAACAACGTGGGATGTGTGGGAGGATCATTTTTATGCAAGATGACACTCCTCTGCGCATTGCACAGTCGGTGAAGCTGCTGCTGCAGAGGTATTTCAGAAATGCTAGAGTTATCAGCCATAATTTCCCTACAGCCTGGCTGTCCATACCACCTGATCTTAGTCTGTGTGACTTCTGTCTGTGGGGTTACCTGAAAGATGTCGTGTTCGGTGCACCAATTACGAACGTAGCTGAACCGGAGGCACGCAATGCACAACACATTCCGATTGTGCCACTTTGTAGTGGAAGCTGTGTCTCGATTTCAACTTGTGGGAGAAAACAGTAGACAGCATATTGAACATGTCTTCCACCAGTCTCGTGCAATTAGAAACCGAAGTCATTTTGCTTTTTATGCAGTTTTTGTCATCAAGACAATTAAAGACCAATGTCAGTTTGTTTTTTAAGTTGATTTGGCCTCAGGACAATTAAAATCCGATTTTTCTCATCAGACGTGGTACCTTACCATTGTGGACGGGCTTACCTAACTAATAGGCAGTAACTGTTGACTGCTGAACTCGTACAGTTCAAACCATAGCCATCATGTTGTGATTCATCCATCATTTGTAGCTGACCCCATTTATGTTTCTATTGATAAAAATTTCATTACACTCTTTTTCGTTCCGTAACATTTCTCCCTGTGTCAATAATATGCTGTTCAAATTTGATGTCATTCTGATCAGAGGTTCTCTTTCTACAGAGTTTTGACACCCAGTATATTATGTAGTACACATAAATACCTCATAAAGATGCCTGCTCCAATATGTATGTAGGTAGTTCCCACAACAGACAAGAAGTTGTTGCATTATTCATTTCACAACAATAAAGAACTGAGAGCCCAACACAACAACAACTATATAAAGACTACTACACTGCTGTAATGGCTACACATTATTATTATTATTATTATTATCATCTTCTTTCCTTTCTCAGACCTTAGGTCTGGTTAAAAATGGAAAGTGACGCGGACCTTCACCAAGCGTCACTTCCTTTTAACTGTGCAGTATATGTTATATTGCATTTATTATTATTATATTGTTATTATTATTATTATATTGTTATTATTATTATTATTAGTGCCACTGATCAGATACAAAGCATTGGTAATTTGAATTTTTCAAATTTCCAGCAGTTCAGAAGTCAGGATTCCACAATCAAGTTTTTTTACAAACTGTAAGTATAGTGCACACATTTTAACTTGATTTAAAGGATGAGTGTGAAGCAAGTGTTGCTAGGGAGAGGAGGGGTGCAGAGGAAGTGTGTATTGTAACAAACGTGTGCCAAAATGTGGACAGTGCTCTTGGGGGCAGTGGTCTCTGAAACAGAGAGAACCACTGTACTATATTAACATGATGTACTTGGCCCTAAATTCGTCCTGTACAGCAATTCACATTTTCTATATTGTACAAGAGATCATCGCTGCTGTCATCTGACAAATTTCACAGTACAATGTGAAAAAAGGACTGCTAAAATATTTTGATCTGTAAGAGATGAAGTCTGTTCCAAAGGACAATAATCATCAATTAGGAAACAGAAATTCTCTCAGCAAAATAATATATCTTTCTTACTTTTGGTATAGAGAAAGGAAAAAAGGAAACAAAACGTCACCTACAAAAAGTGTGTGACAAAGGAAGTACATTCTTTTGTAAGTTTAAGATGCTAACATTTATATTTAATTGAAGTTATTACCCACCAAAGCCCCTCCAGGGGACACCACCTTATCGTAGTACTAACTGTGCAGGTGGAGAGGTTTGCATATTTGTGTACAGCAGTTGAGGGCTCTGCTAACTGTGGCGTAGTTACCGGCAATGTTAACCAAGCCGGACGGGTCTCACTGGAAGTGTGTCCCACAAGGCCCCACCTCTACCCACATCCATTTCCATAGGCCTTTCCCCAACATCCTACTCACCCAATCCAAGGTGTGATGTGATCCATGCCAAGAAGTGCAAGGCACATGGGAAGCTGTGTCATGGAGGGAGCCTCTGGGGTACCAGACACACTCCCTCCCTGATATATTCCATTCTCATGGGGTCAAAACAGAGAACACAAAAACCAGTTTAAAAACAGATGGACTTTGTGGTACCTCAAATACCCAAACATCTGATTTCGAAGCAATGGAAGCTACTTTCGCAACTGGATTGGGTGAGAGATCAGTCCAAGAAGTGGAGAAGTCACTAAGAAATGGTACCACATGAAGATCAAATCCTTGCCTGGGGCTCAGAGGAAGGCAAAGGATGGCTTCCTAAAAACAAATGGAAGGAATGAAAGGGATGTGAACTTATGATCTCAAAATGTCTCAGAGTGAAGGGAATATACAAACACCTTTGAGCTCCAAGAAAATGAAGGGGGATAACCAGAACAAGAAAAAGCCGAAGCAGCAAACAGGAAGACACATCTATATTACTTCAGTCTCAGTTTTTAGGATGACAGTTACCCAACAAGGATACCCACTCATCAACATCAACTCGCAGCTGGAGGAGCTTGTTGAGACGGCTCTCTCTGAAAAGACTGGGGAAGACAAGTCTAGTCCCCAAATTCAGGAAGGTCTACGTGGGTGAATGTGCTCTAATCTTTGTGTGTGAGGTGTTGGGCCAGTAGATTGGCTTAAGGAGTTGGTGCACAAAGTAGCATTGTGGGAGGAGGCGAAGCTGCTGGCCAAGACAGCATTGGAACTTTTGAAGACCACGAATATATTAATTTGGGGACTGAAACTTCTTTAGGATGTTCATGCAAAGACTCTGTTCAAGAAAGTATTGGGACAAAGCCATAAAGTCAACAGATGACTGGACGGTAATCAAAGGGATCACTGCATCTGAGTGGTGAACCCTTGTGGTTGAAGTCGGTGAGGAATTCCTGAAGGAAATGGGAGAGTAGGACCTAAAACTGTATTTAGGGCTCTCGCAGTTTACTGTCACGGTATTGAGGAGATCAAAAGCAACAATGGTGGCAAGCTGGTGGCTGGAAGTGTTGCAGGTAAAACTGGTGCACAGTAAGGGGGCAACTGCCACCTCGAGTCACCTTGTGGTAAAACAGAAGATGGACATGGTCCTGTCCAGAAACCCTACTTATATAAAGGGTGTATACAATGCCTCTGAGGAACTGAAGGTAAGCTGATTACACTAGAAATATAAAAAAACCCTGTACATGCATTTATGTCAAGTCAAGAATGGAATTTCATTCACGCCATAGGTGAACTTTTGTTCTCGTGACTTAGTGACCATCACGATGAAAGACTATGAGGAAGTATGCACAAGGGAATTTGTTTTGGCCTCAGCTTACCTTCCTTACCAGGATGCATTCATCCTTGACAGGAAGTAAAGAGACTGGTAGACAACTGCTTCCAGCTAAATGAACAATTGTTGGTTGGTTGTGATGTCAGTGCCCACAACCTGATTTGGGGAAGCGCAACACCAACAACAGAGGTGAGTGCCTACTTGGATACCTATTGGAGAGCAATTTTGAGACCCTGAATAGGGATAGGTAACCTACCTTCAGGAAATTAAGAGGGGAAGAAGTAACTGACATAACTTTTGGGCCTATCTTGTATTGCATTAGACAATGGCATGTGGTGATGGAATCACCCTTATTTGACCACATGTATATTACATTTGGGGTTGAAATGGTTGTCAGCTAGATCAGGGCCTATAGGAATCCTAGGACAACAGACTGGGACTCATACAGAGAAGACCTGAGCTCATGCTTATCTGAAGTTAAAACCTTGATAAGAAATACATTAGACCTACAGGAAATGGAAAATGAAGTGATGTACGCCATCACAATCTCTTACTTAGAAAACTTTTCAGTCACTAAGAAGTGCAAAAACAGGAACGTATGTTGTTCGAACAAAACTCTTGAATTGCAAAGGAAGTAGGTGAGAAGACCGTTCAACATTGTGAGGGCCTTGCCAAATAAAATCTTGCTACTAAGCAAGTGAAGCAATCATCTTGGAAGCTGTTCTGTGAAGTAGGGAAGGTACAGCTGTCAGGGTCAGACTTCACTAAATTCTCACAAAAATACCAACAATTCCGGGAGGCACACTAGGGAAGGAGCACGACGAGTATACAAGAACAACACACGAGATCCTGGATGTACTCATCAAGAATCACTCCCCCCAAACACACTCTGGCATGTGATACAGACAAAGATTCAGTCCCTGGGTGATGCTGGTTTACAGGTAACTAGCAGGAGAACTAAGAATCTCTGAGGGAATTTGTTGACTTCAAGGAAATCCAGTGGGCAGTGGGAACATTTCAACCATTCAAGTCGCCACACCCAGATGGAATTTTTCTGCCCCTTCTGCAACAATCACAAGAAGGATAATTCAGACTGCTACGCAGACTGTTCAGAGCCCGTCTAGTAGCAGGAGCCATTCCTAATGTTTCGAGTACAGTGGAAGTCACTTTCATTCCGACGCCAAGGGAGAAATTATCATACTGAGGCCAAGGACACGAGACCAAATCAGTCTGTCCTCCTTTCTTCTAAAGATACCGGGCAAACGGGTTAATGTGCACATTACGTAGTTAAATGAGTTTCCTCTACCCAAATGCCAACAGCATATCAACTAGGCTAATCATGTCAGACAACACTTTACCCAATTATTAGGAAGGATGAAAAAGCACTACATTTTCAGGAAACTGCTCTCTCGCTTCTTCCCCGATATTGAGGGAGCTGTTAGCAATACGAGCTCTGAATCCACAGTCAGAGCTGCACAAGAGCACGGCATTAAGGCCACTATATGTCGCTACATTAAGTCCACGGTGAGCAGATACACGGTAGAAGCCCCATGTTGAATGAGAATATGGTAATGGAATACTGTCAGAGGACTCCGCAAGGAGGGGTTTTGTCCACATTACTGAGGAACCTAGCAATGAATAAGGTCATTAAAGAGTTAAGTGCTATAGGTTACTTTTGCGAAAGATATGCAGACAATTTAGTCATAGTAATAGTTGGCAAATTCCCCAATACTGTTAGAACAGTGGCACAATTGTGCAAAACTGATGCAGGAAAAAGGATCTAAGGGACAGTCCCAGGAAAACTGTTCTAGTGCTGTCCGTAAACCTGGGTGCAAAAATAATGTGGGCACCTCACATTAGCTGCAAAGCAAAAAGTGCTCTCACGTGCACCAGAAGGACCTACGGTAAAAAGTGGGGTCTAGTACCTGCAATATGATAGAATAAAATAGAACAGGAGATGGCTGCCGAAGAGCTCGGAAAGTTGCAGATATCTGCCCACCTAGATGTAGCAAGTGAAATTAGCAGCACACCCACTGCTGGGATGAAGACCATGCTGTGTTTCAATGGAGTCAGTGGCAGTGGAATACAGGTTAAAAACTGGAAACCTTTAGGATATCCAGAATCCCATGCTAATATGGTGAATGTGGCAAATTAGGAATGGTCAGGGAAATGCTGGATGACTATACAGTAGCTTCCAGATGCTTCATACATCTTTCACTGTAGGGAGCAGTGGAAGAATGAGCCGTGATACTGTTCTGGATATACAGTCCGATTTATTGGCAGGTCAAAAATTTACAAAGGTGCCGAGGTCAGGCTGTACGGGTACAGCCTAGACTAGAGTGTGCAATCTCTCTACAGAAGCTGGACACGGCATTCCACGCACAGAGGGGAATCTATGTCAGTACAAGGATTGTGGCATCTACATTCATTCAGACATCCAAACAGCTCTGAAATCTCTATCGGCATGTGCAATGTGATCAAAGATAGTTGAATGCCAAGAATACTCTGTGCAGCTAAGAGGAAGCAAGGCAACGAACAAGCTGACATGCTAGCCAGGACAAGAGGGATGACTCCACTTTTTGGATAAGAACCTGTCTTAGCCATCATTAAGTGATTGTGTAATCAAAACTACACGGCTGGACCAGCAGGCAACATGGAGGATGTTAGATTTTAAAAAAGTGGCAAGCTAATGATGTTGAAACTATGTTTAAAGAGAAATTCTGCAAATATGGGCTTCCACAGGACTCAGATTTAACCCATGATAGGACTAATACCTTACCATGGGCACTTTAGGAAGCACATGACGGGTATAGAGAAAGAAGCCTGTAAGTGCACACTTTGTGGTGTTGATGATGAAACTGCGCCACCCTTAATCTCCCAATATGGCCAAAAGATGTAGGATATTTAGAACAATAACTCCTGAAGAAATTGTGTCCCATAAGGACCTACTAAATGGTCTCTTATTATTCCTTAAGGCTATTGGAAGGCTTTACTAGAATGACAGCAAGAGAAACTGCACAATATACTCACTTTTGTTGCATGCAAGAAGTGCCCAAAGCCACTGTCACTTTGTCTCCCTGAGTCAATCAAACCAACCAGCAAAAGAGATAAGCACACACATACAGTCACAGAAGTGCTGACTCTTGGATCCAGAGGTTTCTTCATTTGAAAAATGCAGAATACGAGTGTAGTCAGATTGCATGTGTGCCAGTTTTTTCTATTTACATTTTACTTTAAACTGCAAATAGACAAACAAGTGTGAAGGAAGTGACAGTGAAAAGTATCTTTCTAAAGAGAAAAAATTATTGAAAGCTCGTATGCACAAGCCAGGCCTTTTTTGACTTTACCTTTCTTGAATTATGTCATAACAAAGGAATTTTATTAGGAATTTCAAATATCTAACACATTTGTTTCGCAATTTCAAAGCAATAAGTCAAGAAAAGATCACAATCCTAGAATGTGTAATTTCACACATCAAAGCTGGAGATCTCATTCATCATCTGTTAATACAGGCATTAAAAAATGAGGAAACTCCCAGACTCAAACTCTGGCATATACCAGCCTTTTGTTCCTGTGGCTTCTACCTCTGTTAACAATATATGAAAATGGCAGTTCACCACTAGAAGCCTTAAAAAACTGCCAACTTAAGTTAAGTTGGTTCAGAGATTGAAAGTATGGAAAGGCATATAATTTCAAGAAAAACAAATATTAATAATGCAGTACTGTTTGCTAAATATTGTTTGAAATGACACAAACATGCAGATATGAAAGTAGGTTTTCTGGTTACAGTTTTCATAATGTATTTTTATTGGTTTGGTTAAGCATACAATAACTGTATCATCAAATGGATGTGCAATGTTTTCAAGAGGAATTTATGTTGAAAAACCGCCTAATATTAAAAATTGTCAAGAATATCAAGAGATGAAGGTTTAAGTTTTAAACACAGTAAACAACGAAGAAGAGTTTATAGTTTTATTAATGACTAGTCATTAGTAGGATATGGAAAATTAGCATTTGCAATAAATGGGAACATAAATACAAATTCTGCCTCAAAATTCAAAAATGCAAGTGAACTACTTTATCACAGAAACAACCTTTTTTTTCTGTCCATAAATACAAAAAGTAACAAATTTTCAGTTAGCAGTATTGTACAACATCTGGCAAAGACCAAATTGGAAAGAGATTGTGCATAAGGAAGCGTATACAAAACCAAGAATGCACCTGTGCACAAATGCAGCGACGTATCAGGGCACTTGTTAAGTAACATTCCAGTCCCAACGTCAAACAGGGGACAGCCGAATGGTCTCTAAAATATATACAGGACGTATGGCAATGTAGGACTCAATTGTGGGACTTATCTTAGAACAAAGAGAACCTCATTTGTCTATTAGCTAATGTTGGTATTAACTGAAATTGTGAACACTGTAATGTGTCAATTTTAAGTGCACGATGTTCTGAACTATACTTTCATACTCGTAGAGCTCTGGACAAAACTACCTCATTTACAATGTAGCCAACATCGGCAAGCAATTGCATGGTAACCGTTTCCACTTTGCTTCGCATCATGTGTAGCTCATAATTTCCTTTTTTTTATTTTAAAATTATTGAAGAAAGTAATCCTGGTCCACGAATGGGTTCATGTCAGACTCGAATAACTCCAGAATGGATAAGTGATCTATGTGTCAATATTGCCTTCACAAAACATGGCTTGTTCGCTAATTTTGCCAAATATTGATGTTACATTTTCAGGTCCATCATCATTAGATAATGACCACAAAATTGGCCTGTAGAAGGAAACTGATCATGTCCTTTGTAAAGGAAACATTACATTTTCAGGTCCATCATCATTAGATAATGACCACAAAATTGGCCTGTAGAAGGAAACTGATCATGTCCTTTGTAAAGGAACCATTTCAGAATTTGTCTACACAGAAATTACAAAAATCTAAATCTGCATGCCTAGACAGAGGGCAAAACCAGCTTGTGCCTAATGTGCATACTGTAGCACCTAATTTGGCTTGACACACAAAGATAGTCCATTGAAGTGTTACTTGTTATGATAAATTGGTTCGATTTCCTACTGTTGTTTTTATCATTGATCATAAGGCAGCAGCAGGAAGGTTAACCCTCCAAGCAGAAAGAATAACAATGCTCTACATAGGAAGGGCAGATGAGAAGTGTAACAACACAGCAGTATTGGGTGGGAGGCCTGAAATAAGACTCACTTACATATAAAATGTAGTTGCATCTCCTCTCAAACTTGGTCTGCTACTGCAGATTCACCTGCAACACCTACGTGTCAATCACTAATGTTTGAGCCTTATGTTAACACTTTTTTTAGAGGTTCCAATTTACATCTGACCAAATGTGCAAGTGTTTCTTCATACTTCTGGTGATGGTAGTGGGGATGCAAGGTTATTGAAGAATTCAAATATTTGTTAACTTTTTTCGTGTTTTTTATACTGTTTTTTCTTCAAATTTCTGCTAATGTGATGAGTGATAAATTTATGATCAGGAGGAAGCACTTTTCTCTAAATCTTTTTCCAGCAGCTCCTCAATCTCTGTTGTGCAGGCCACCATTCATCTCTTTTTTACAGCAACAATGTCATCAAGGGGCCATTTTTAAATACTTTAATAAGCTCACAGATTCTATTAGTCTGGTCCAGCTATAATATGATAACTCCTCTCTTACACTTGTAATGGTGACTGCAGATTTTCTGCAAGTCTATCTGAGTGAGAAAGGTTCCTGTAGGCGTCCTGCCTTAAGAGTTCTCTCTCTTCTTCTGAGTAAGTATACATTCTGAAAAGAAATCTGGCACTCTGTTTCTGTTGTGATCTGTACAATGTAATTATTGCTATCGAGAAAATTTTAAGTTCTTTTTCTCCGTAAACCCATATTGTAGATATTTCAGCTCTTCCAACATGTATGAAAGGGGCTAAGGGTTTCATAGTCCCACAGGTACAACGATAGATAGCATTAATGATTACTCTCAATGGAATGCCTAGCTTAACGAAACTGGCACTCATATTGCCTTGCTGCCAGTGACTTAAGAAGATACTTCTTGTCATTCAACGAAATCAAAGAAACTAGTTGATGTTGTGGTCTTCAGTTCCAAGACTGTTTTGATGCAGCTCTGCATGCTAGTCTGTCCTATGCCAGTCTCTTTATATCTACATAAAGAATGCAACATACATCCAATACCAAATTAATGATTCCTTGATTCCTCACGAAGTGCCCCATCAACCATCTTTTCCTTCAGTCAAGTTGTGTCATAAATTTCTTTTCTCCCTGATTTTATTTAGGACCTCTCCATCAATTATCCAAACTATGCATCTGTTTTTCAGCATTCTTCTGTAGCAACACATTTCAAAAACTTCCTATTTTTTTGTCTGTGTTGTTTATTATCTACATTTCATTTTCTTAAAAAAATTATACCCCATACAAATATTTTCACAAAAAGACTTCTTAATAATTCAGTATACACCACACAACCCAATTAAAACGTCACTTCTTTGAAACCCTGTAAGTGTTGCATATGCAGAAGTTTGAAATTAGGCTCTAAAAGTGTCTGCAGTCTTCCTCCATAATGGAGGAAAACCATGGTATCCTCGGGCTTGGAGACGCTTCAAACAGTACGGTGTCAACACGTGTGAAACAGACGGCCAGAGCTTTAAAGTTCATGTAAAGTGCAAGATGAGTTAATGATTTCATATTAGCACCAAATTTCACCACAATTATTCCCAAAGCTCCATAGATTGTCACACAATGAGAAAGTCATCAATACCCCCTCTTACCCACATTTCACCCCTTCTCTTGACACCTCTGTGATGCCGACCAGAACCATGATGCCCTGTGTTGAAATCGTGCAGTTTTTTTATGGGTGGCCAAGGAAAACATTTCAGGCACACCATCTTTCAGAAGCAATATGAAAAGGCCTCGGGTGGCATAAAGGGTGTTAACGAAACCACCCTTTCCTTGAGGCATTGATTCCCACACATTTTGCGGTCAAAAATGACACTTCGCAGTGCAAAGAGCAAAAGGCCAAGTCTTGACAGCCTTTGACACTACTGCAACACCCCAGACGATTCATCCCTTCTCTAGGGACATTGTGGGGCATCAACCCCACTAATATGACATGACCTCTTTTGAGTGTAACAAAACTGCAATTTTTGGTCTAATACAGAGTGGAACCACTTGCCACCTTTTAAAACCATTTTGTGAAATTTGAATGTGATCTGAAGCAGCAAAGGGTCTTTACACTTCTCTGCCCTGTGGTGTGGTGTGATCATCGGGGGAGATGGAGACGTTGACACATGCGTTTATAAAACAGAAAAGTGTCTCTTTAAGACACCCTAGTTTGGCTAAACCCTCAGTGCCACCACACACTTTCATTGGGCACTATAAAAATGTTCCTGTACAGCGACAGCCACTAAGATTTCTAAGGTGTACGCATGACAGGCATCCCTTTTGACATCCATTAGATTTTGCTTACACCCAGCAAGTGCAAGTTCAGTAATGTAGTGCCATTCAGATGACATGTGTCAAAATGGTTGCTTATTACACCATTGCATTTAGGAATCAGTAAACGGCTGTCTCTGTACAGGGGCATTTTTAAACAGCCCTACAAAGGTGTGGAGATGTGCTCTGAGGGTGTTACCAAACTGAGGGTATCAGAGGGTTCCTCTGCCATTTTCTTGACACACGTGTCAATGTCTAGGTACGTTTACACTGGGATACATGTATCGCGACATGTATGAGCGACATGTCAATTTGACATGTCGCGATACATCACCTCATTCAAAAATTCACGGAACTTGTATGCGGACCCTCGAGCTCATACATGTCGTGTATACATTTTGTATATCGCTTTTTGGCCATATACGCGACATGTATGAGCGACATTTGAACTCGCGCATGCGCAGTACTATCATTTCCTGTCGTCTTGTCGCCTGCCGCTTATTTTGACGATTAGCGCATATGTAGTACCAGGCTCTTTGACGGCAGTTTGAGTTTAGGAGGTGCCGACTATCGTTTCGGCGTTAATGTATCTGCATAGAACATCAAAAAGTGCCATATGCAACATTATTCTTCGTGTTTGCGATCCCATTGTGCAAGTTTTATTCCAAGAAGTGAAAGTAAAAGTTTTATATATATCAGAGTATGTAATACATTCTATAATTTTTTCATGCATCTGGCACGTATATCAATTTTTTGCTATTATTCCGGCGGCCTCGCGTGATAATGTTGACAACGGATGCCGACAATCGTGTGTGAGACGTTGGCATTAGCAATCGCGCGACAATGCAAATGTTTTGCTATGAAATCTTTGTTTCAAGAGGAATCCCCAGTGGCCAAAAACTGGAGTGTTACTGCCAACTGATCCTCCGGTGGAATCGCTTCCCGAAAGTTTGTGTTGGTTTTGGACACAAGAGGAGCCACAAGTGATAACAAACCGCGGAAATCCTCCATACTCATCCTAACATAATTTCTAAAATATGCGCCATCCTTTAGCGTTAATTCGCGAGAAACTCTCTCTGCCACCATCTATGCTTCCTCCGCCTTTTCTTCCTATCATCTTCCAAAAGAGCAACTGTACCAGCACATAAAAATGTGAAATCTTCCAAATCGTCGTCGAAAGCTATCGCACAGTGATACATATCAACCAGTGTAAACGCACGCTCATACATGTATGAGGTTGATACTTATCAACTCATAGAAGTCGCGATACATGTCGCAAAGTCGCATATACGTGTATCTCATACATGTGCCGATACAAATGGCAGTGTAAACGCACCTTCACAGCCCCCTTGATCACACCACAGGAGTTTTCAGAACTGTGGTGTAATTTTATGCCAATGTGACATAATTAACCCACCTTACGCCTCACATGGTTTGTATATTCTCTTTCTGAAACACTTTTATAGATATTGTACACTTTTCTTTACTTCTGTCATCAAGGTATGAAAAGTTCTGACAGAATATAAATAGTTTAGGAGGGAAAGTAACAAATCGCCAAATAATGGAAGTGTTGAGTCATCAACATGCACATTAAAAATGATGAAAAAACCTCCAGCTTTCAGATATCCTTTTTCAAGCTAGAAACACATACACATGTTCAGTCATACAGTGTCAGGCTGAATACACAATACAGGCCTGGCATTGTGTATTCAACTGACATAATGTAGCTGTACAGGTGTGTGTGTGTGGGCGCACGTGGGTGTGGGCACTGCTTTCTTTAAAACTGGGATTATTACATTCATTTTGAAGCCTGAGGTTACATTGCCTTCATTTACTGCATTTTTATATTTTCTCCTACAATCTACATTAGCCTGGGTTTTTCTATTATTATCATACTTCTTCACTGCCACCAAAGCACTTACCAGCTCCAGAAATAATAAGAACTCCTTTGACAACATTTACTGCTGTGAGGGCTTTTGTTAACTACTCTGGATACAAATAAACTGTTCTATTATTCTTATTATTACTACGTATCAAGTATCCTAATTTTTTTCTTTTTGCTTCTTGATGCAGGTAACTATGTAACAAATGCCTTAATACCACACCCTACCAAGGGAACAAATGCTGACAATGAAAGGCCAAATTTGATGGCTAGGCTGTATTTATAATTAACCAGAGAGTACTACTACCATTCACTTACTAGTAAAAATAAATTTGCCATCTCATCCTACCCCTCCCCCCTGCAGCAAGGGTAAGAAACTGCCATGATTAATTAATTGATTAATTAATTAATTAATTAATTAATTAATTAATACAACAAATAGGCAGGGCTCACTTAGGTTAAGGCATTGACCACTGCTTAAAATGCAGGGCTAAGTGTTATTGTTCTTTCAAGTTGTTAAAATCCTTGCACAATTTATCCTTTGAACTCTCACAATCATGTTACTGCTGCAAACTCCGTAGATAAAACATAATATATTTACCCATCATGAATAAAACTGATATATGAAGCACTGTTATGCTATGAGCTTTGTGTAGCTGCTTTACTGGCATCACTCAGTTAAGCATTCACTGTTTTTTTATTAACATTATGAAATCCAAAGAAATGGAAATGATACAGTGCTGAAATTCTTATCCTTTAGCACAATAATTAGATAAAATAGTGTGTTGACACTGTAAGGCAATCATGTGTTACTGTTTATTAAGACACTGACAAAGTGCATGATTGGGTACAGAAGGAAACTAAAGAATCTCACACAAGAGTTCATGTTATTAGAAATCTGTACTGCATCTGAACTCGACAACATAAAGAATCCTTGGTATTATACTGCAAACATAAAGAAGATATGAAAAGATATACAGCCTACAGGTATTTTTCTCCAAGTATTAGAGTAAGAATAGTTGTTACGAGTGGCATTATTTCAAACACAATGGATTAAAAGATATTAAATGCAAACATGTTTAAACTGATCTCATATTAATGTGTAAACCCAGTACCCAAGAAGTACAGCAATGTGATTAGTAAAAGGAAAATGGCCACTTTAATTTGATTTAAAACAAGCAGGAGTAAATATCATAAACAATTAGCACAGAAGAAAATTTGGTACCATTCCCACAATAACAATATTCAGTTGTTTTTCTATGTAATGTAATTATATCATTATGTGCTGTATTGTTGTCTCCAGATCAAGTTATGAAATGGGAACTAATCTATGTAAATAAACAGAAAAGCCTACAGTAATTCGTATTTATTGAATTTCAAACCAAAAATATACAGAATAAAGATAATAAAAACACAAGTTTAACAATAAACCTGTATCAACATAAAGTTACTTCATATTGAAAAAATTAAATTAAACCAACAAATTAGTTATTAAGTAAGTTAAAAGGCACCACCACCAGGTGAAAAAATAAGTTCTTGGTCTTGAATTTTACAGCAGCACACAGATTTGTATCAATAACATTATGATTTCACACAGGAGTCTCAAATTACATTTAAGAACTTATAGTAAAGACTGTATTTAATGACGTTCTTTTTAACTGATCATCAGACTTTTATCAACTGTCCATTGAAGGCCTTTGATTACACAAGATGACTTAATATGTAGAGCATTACTAGAAAATAATTGAGGATTACCTTAACACTTTTCACAAACCTCAAACCACAGGATAATTATCGAGTTCAGGTAAATTTCATTACCTAAGGAAGATATGTAAATTACCTCAAATACCAAAACTGTGATTATATCTAGCTTTTCCTTCTACAGCCAATCAACACTTTAGTGTCCAAATGAGAGTGTACCTATTTCATATTCTTCAACAAATTTGCAAAATATGTTTATGAAAAGGACACCATAAGTTTAAAAAGTAAAAATAATATTTACATTGAACAGTGACTATCTTAAAAATATAACTACTTCTGGCACAAAATGCTAAAAATCTAACAACAAAACAAAAATTTACATCTTTTGTGCAAGTCTGCCTACTACTGACAACCATTACAAAAATCTTACCAATACAAATGTTGTTGTTCTTTAATATAAAACTTGGAAAATACTCATACAAAACTAATTACAGTGTAGGTCCATGCACTATCTTCATCTATTATCTGCAAAGTTTGTGCAACACATTTGCAATCTACAAAAATAAAATAAAATGAGTATACAAATAAGACAAAACAAGGATCAGACTTACAGGGGTAGTTGAGCCTCTCCTGAGAATAGCCTGAGCAAGCAGACAACAGTAATCAGAAAGAAGTCCAATCAGTTCACTCAAATCATAATCAATTTCTTCCCTCATTAAAATACATAAAGAGCAATGACTGTATTGGCATGTAATTACTGAGTGTAATTTTGTCTTTCGGGCCTAAAAGAATTTATTTATTATATATAGATTAGAGTATCAGTGAAATGACTGTGCTGGCACCAGTTATACATGGTTGTAAATCTAGCAGTATGGTCAAGAACACTTTATTAATGATACTGCATCAAAATCTATTTACACGTGTCTGCATGTGTTGATCTAATTAAGACTAATTAAGGACTGCATATGAATGTGGCAAAAAGAGTTTTACGATGAATTTAAAAATTAATAGACAATCATTACAAAGGTATAAATAACACTCCCGATAATATTGTTTTAACTATTCAACATTTAAATCAATATTACTTGAAACATAACTCAAGGAAATAATGTCCATTTTTTCCTTTCATATCCTAAATTAAACTCTGAAATATGACTGTTAAAAATCCATAAATAATTACAAGAAAAGAAATATATTAGAAAGCATCACTCTAATGCTGTGCAGAAGCCAAATAAAATGCAGTAAAAATTCCAAGCAAAATCTGCTATCTGCTACTGACGTAAATAAATAACCAAGTGAAAGAGTGTGAAAATGAAATGAGCTGTTAAACACTGCATTATTAAGGGCAAAACACAAAGTTTTGGTAATAGACAACTGCTAAGCTGAAAATTACTATCAGAATCATTGACTGTATGTCCTGTTAACAGACGTGACTGAAGAGACACTCTTTCTTCAAGTCAGTTTAACAAAACATACCAGATGCATAAATTTTAGCAGTTTGGTGGGCTGTCATATATTGTTGTTGCTATTTCAGATACAATGAACATTTAAATCATTGAAAATCCACATAAAAGAAAAGAATTGCCAACTTTTTCCACAAATCAACACAAGAAAAAATGGAATAACATGAATGTTTTCATTCTGTAAAATGTGCTTCAACAAGCATAAAAGATCATTGCCATTTTTATGAAATGTTGTATGACAGCTGATTTCTTGAAAGAAGGAAAACTGTTGTAATCAGAGTCACAAATTAAAATATTTTGCAATAAAATGTTTAAACATTAAAAGATGGTATACGAAACAGAATTTGAATGTGAGTTCTAAGTAATGCAAAAAGACTCTGTACTGCATTTCTGCAATTAATCAATAATAAAGAGCACAGTCTGAGGATAAGAAAACTCCAGCCATGAAGCTGCCATCAAGTATCTCCATACTCCCAGACTGTGAAGAATTTCATCTAACAAGCCCGTAGATAACAGAAACTTTACTGTTGCCAGCACAATCATGAATATAGAAACTGCAGTAGAAACGAAAATGCTGAGAAATAAGGAACTTACGTAATGTGAAACACATTACAATAAACTTACTTTACTAGCAGTTATATAGCGTGCAATCCTCCTGAGGAAAATTTGAACTTTCTTTACGTGCTTTGATAATAAAGTGTGCTTTTAAAGCAACAGGAATGGAAGTAATATAGCAATATATGCTGCCAATGCAAAATTCAGGTTCTATATTTAAGGAATTCCTTTTATGAAGGTATAACTGATACAATTTAAATACACGTAAGCATTAGTAAGTATGCCAACTACGAAAGTAAAATGGAAAGACGATGGAATAAAAACCTCAAATCTGAAAATTTACGCACAAAGGAAGAACAGATTTGAGCTTTCAAAAACAGTTTGTCATAATTTACGTGTTACTTATAACCACCACCGCCAAAACCACTGTCACCAGTACCACCACCTCGTGAGACGCCGCTGCCACCGCCTGGTGACTTAGGAAGCACAAGTGACTGTGCTGCAGGTGACAAAAAGGAGGGGAGTGAGAAATGGTGGCTGGAACACAAGTCATTCCAGAAATACCAGGGACAGGACAGGTTAGTTGGCACCATCGGCACTGTCGTACAGTGCCTCTGCGGATGCACCTACACCCACTCGCATTCCTGAGCCCGTACCTATTGCGTGCAGGGCCGTGCGCTTCTCCAGGTCGGGCGCGCTCCGGCTCCAGCGCTTCTGGCCGTCGACGACGCGCGAGATGATCTGGCCGCGCTCCCGCTGGTGGCACGTGCTGGGACCCCACGTCTTACCCTTCACCCCGTCGGCTGGGACTGGAGACAAGCCAACACGAGGACCTGTACTTTGTCTGGAGGTGAAGAGAATGGATACTGGGGGCTCTGCTCATTAAGGGACTGTGGGTATGTGCCTCAATTCACAGTTACTCACAATATTCCGTCGACAACACCGTACACGGAGCGTGTGATACAATAATGGTGGAACAGTGGTGCCTCCGTGCATCTGACTGAATGTGAATCTCACCCAAAACTGACAATGGAGACTGAAATTCTGGCATAAAAAACTGATGAAATCGAGACTGACAGGAGTGACATCTGTCAAGCGCTGTATGGCAACTTCTATCACATTACAGAAACTATTTTACAAATGAAGAAGACTGGCCACTCGATTAGTGAATTTCAGTCACACGATTGAAACATGCGAGTAATGATCACACAGAACAAAACAGCAACATGGAGCCATTCTGCAGAAGTCTGTGTGCATGCATCACTGAATGGAAAAAACAGAAATGATGAGAATTTTAAATATTTTGCACCAGCTAGTGAACTGTGTGACTGGATCATCTTTTCAACTAAAATTACATGCTTATACATGCGAGATCTGCCAATAAAATACCATTATTTGAGTTTGTTGGAAAAATACAGCCAAATCTGAGAAGGAAATATACTTTTGAAGTAATTGTCTGTTCAAATATATTAGCAACCAATAAAATTTCTTAACTTAACTGCAATAGAGCAGAAAATTCTACTACATATTTTAGCACCAATTCAACACACGCTTGAGCAAATAAATGTTCTAAACTTTAAATCTGACGTTCAACAGAAGACATTAAATTATGACTGAAGGCATCATAGACTGCTGTTCACCTCGTGAAAAACAAAACTGGTAAAACTGCACAACTAATATGGAGACAATTAACTTTTCATACATGGCCAGAGATCACAAGGGGGTCAGCAGTATAGAATTCCATGTGGAAACTGCAGGTAATTGCAATATGAACAGTTAATGGCTACTGCGAAATAATAGGTGGGTAACAGGCTGAACTTATGAGCACAATCTATATGTTTCAGTGTGTGAACAGTTATGAAGTCATCCAATGTAACAATAAAAAGAGAAAAACTGCAAAGAACTAACCCATACATTCAAGTTAATGAGAATCACTACCAAATAAAAGATGAATTCATTAGACTGCAACTTCTGTTATTCAGTTTGTCACACTGCTGGACACAAACGGTGATGTTTTCTTTCCATTATAATTGTAAAGCTAATTAAAACTGTCACTCTTTCTAGTCCAGGGAAAAAACAACAGTCTCTCATCAATATGGAAATCTTGTTTGAAGCATCAAAAGCTATGACCGACCTAAGACAACTGCTTCAGTTCAAACATATTTGAAATTCTGTGAAAGACTATGAGGCTCCATACTAAATTTCCACCAGGATGAAGTGGCATTACATTAAAAGACAAGCAGGAAGAGAGAATTGTATAAAAGCAACTGAGTGAGGCACACTGCTATACAGCAAACAGCAATAACAAATGATAACAACAACAAAATTCAACTATATACAGGTGCACTTGTGCAGAATCCTACAAGAGCAAGAGATACTGCAGCACTGTAAAAATGTAAAAACAAATCAAATTAATAATAGCAAAAAAATAATGTTTCATGCATAACAAGCGGTCTACTACAGCATGCCCTTTTGAAAAACATTTCTTTTACTTCAAATACTTATTTTACTCTAAATCTTTGATTGAATCAATAAGTTTATATAGATCAACAAAACTAAATTAATGTAATTAAGCAACAAAATTTGTTGGAAATTAATACTGTTGAACAGTAACTGATCATAATGGCTATATGTCTGGCTTTATACAAATGTTATTTGTGTTTCAGGAGCAACCTTAGACCCATCTCCTAAAGTTAGAGACAGCAAACACATAACAACCAAGTTATGGTGTATCTTATTAAATGGCAAAAAATTAGATGATGTGACCATATCTGGTTCAGTTAGTGTTCATGTATCACACTTTCATCAGAAATGTCATCTTTTGTGATAGTTTAGGCCTCTAAAAGTACATACAGAACTACAGTGGGTTAAATCCTAGAAGTACTGCATACTTCAAGTAGTTTTTAAGTAGTGTTACTCAGTTCCACTCAAATCAAGTTCATCAGAAGTGAGACAACAGTTTCCAGTATTTTCAAAGTGTGACAGGAAAAGTATGTGTCCAGATTCCATAATTACACAATTGGGGGATGAAACACTCAGAATACAAGCTCCATGGAAAATACAACAGAATATAAAAGTATCAATTTAGTGCAGTGTTAAATCATTTTTTCACCACATTTGCATTATTTTCCTTTTGTTCTCTTACTACAAGTCCCTGAGTGTTTATCTCTAACACTTCTGACACTACACAAAAAGGCAGCTGTGTCCTAGAGCAAAAATTCTACGTGAAATTTCAAAGGCAGACAATTACAGCTCAGTTCTTCCCCCCCCCCCCCCCCCCGCCATTCTCTCTCTCTCTCTCTCTCTCTCTCTGCGTGTGTGTGTGTGTGTGTGTGTGTGTGTGTGTGTGTGTGTGTGTGTGTGTGTATTCATTTTAAGTTTCTGTCAGATTAGCTTTCTTCCCTCTCCCATCAACCTGGGAAAGAAAAACAGACTGATTTCAGATCCTGGAGTCTTTTATAATGATAGTGGAACTGTCATTTTTCATGCCTGTAGGTAGACCCATCATGTATACTAGACATCATTTTTGTCTGTTCTTTTGTCACATTTCCTGAAATTTCAGTTTGTTTTGTTCATTCAATCTATTTTTTCATGCTTCCTCCTAAAATATATTTTTTTTCCCTTGTGATTCCAATTTCTTTGTTTTACTTTCAAGCATCCATCCCAAACTTTCTTGACAACACCAGATGGAATTGTGACATAAAAGGAAACAACAAAAGTCCATACAAATCAGCCTAGTAATATACAGACCAACACAAATTACTGATGCATTTTTTTTTTGTTTTTTTTTTCTTTGTGTTCCATTCTCATGCCTGCTATGATAATGGACTACCACCATCAGAATCCTGCAAATTTGTGGAGAAATGGGGGCACTGTTTCGCAGGAGTAGCCAAGTGAAGTGCCACCCAACTAAAAACTTAATTCCATTGAGGACTCAGCTTCCTATGGAGTCAATGAGACTGTGATGGAGAAAACTGAGTATACAACAATGTGTGACAAACAGAGTTGAGGAACTTAAGTGCTGATTGTGCAGTCAGTGTTAGCAAAATTGTCCTTCAACACTTTCAAAACTGTTCAATTCTGTGACATAGAAACAGTTTGAAATAAGAAAACAATACAAACATACCTAGCTTATCTTAAAGCCAACAAAGAAAAGATGCGACAAATGAGTGCTAATGATTCTGCTTATTTTCTGATTGTGTGAAGTCATCACTGAAGGGGGTAAGTAACTGCCCAGTCCTTCTATTATCAAAATTATTATCCCAGTCTCTGAGCTCACTTACAGAGGAGCTTAACATAAAAAGGTAGGGAGTGCCTTAAAAGAGTGGTTTTGCTGACAGACTGGTTGCTTTTTCTAGTGTTCACAATGTCGGTTTGTCCATTTGCAAACCAATGATTCCAAATTCAAACCCTTCTTATCAATCCTCTGGCTTCGCCGGGAAATGAAATATTCACCTTAAGATGCACATTCTGACACCAAGATGATTATATTTCCCTATTCCTGCTTACAATGCATGTAAGCAACTTGTTTGCAATGAAATGCCACTTGCATAAACTTTTTTTTTTTTTTATGAATAGCAATTCTCATCTGATGCAAAATTTATCAACAGTTGTTATTACGTTGGTGATTGTAACAGTACTGAGACTTTCTTCTGTATCTGAGATAGTCATCAGTTATTTCCTTCTCCATATCAAGTTGAATGGTGCACAATTTTCACATGGTCCAATGAAAAACCATCAATTTTTGTGTCTCAGAGTTTTTATCAGAGCTTTTATTTACTTAATATTTACTCTTGTTATTCTACTCTTCCATCAAGATGCTAACCCTATAGTCCATTATGCCTGAAAGTCTCCACCTGTAAGATAGATATATCCTCCTATTAACACATAATCATGTTTATTCATGCCCCTTGTGATCTGGAGATCTTTGTAGGGGGTTTCTGTGTCTTACTTCTAATCTTCTTCTGGTGTACCACTAATGCTTAGCTATCTGGCCACCTCTGGGTGATCTTTGAAGCTTGTGATTCTGTTTCACAAGTCACTTTTTATTTACTTCTTTCTTGTGTACTACTGAATAAATACCTTCTTTGACCCAAGTCTTTTAAAAAATTTATAATACCTTTTCACTGTATGTTACATCTCAAAATATGAAATGTAAGCAGTTCTGACAAAAGATATCCTGACAATGACTTCTCACAGTAATAATTCAAAAGTTTTAATACGCTGGTAATGTAAAGTCAGTTAGTGACGTCACAGAACATTTACTAAAATGGTAAATTTTTTGCCTATATTTCAACATGTGTCCAATCCTTTAGCAAAATAAGACTGCAGTTTGTGAATCTGAATTACATAAAAGCCAACCCAATGTGTTGTAGGCCTGAATAATATGTGCATTTTGTCATTCACTATACAAATAAATTGGTATATGACAGCATTCACACTGAAAATCGAATGATGAACTGCTATGTACAGTGTCAGATATGCTTCATGTTGTGCCAAACAGCTGTATCCTATTAAAAAGTAGGAGAAAAATATCTGTGAACTTTGATAGTTTCATACTATGATCTTCAAATCAAAATTAAACATGCTTTCAGATGCTCAGTTAATTTGTAGACTCAGTGAAATTGTGGACAGACTAATCCATTTAGGGTCAATTAGTTGAAAATCAGGCATGCACAGTTGGCGCATTTCCTAAAATTCTCACTCCAAGGCACTTTATGAACAGTGTCAGACAAACCTGATAGGCTGCAACTGATAAACTCAACTATTGCAACTGATAAACTAACTTACATTTTACTCTGAGAAACTATCATACAAGCACTTCATGGGCACATTTAACTAAACAAAAAAATATATGTGATCTACTGTGTGAGTTGAGTTTTGAGATCTGTCATCCTGAAGTTCAGCATTAATTATCAGCATTTCTTGACATTGTGGTTGTAGAGTGTAAAGTAAGAGTCTTACAGGAGATGTTTATTTTCAGTGTCTGTCAAAAATTATGATAGTTTGATTGAAGAATAGTTTCATCTGAACAACTGAGATCACATTTCACTTCAGTAATTATATCAGCATTTTGTGTGTAGAACATGACTGACATCAGTGGAGTTCCAAAGCTACAACAGTGTGAGGCGATGCAGGATTGAAGATGCTGTCTATCAATGATTTTAAACCGCTAACAGCCTTCAATTTTATCAGTTTAACTGTACCATAGATTTGTTTACATTGGTAGTGTAGCTGATTGGCACTTTTTTCCTCACACCCATGGCAGCCTGTTGTGATTTTAACTGGACATAATCTCACACATAGCATGAATTTATTTGATTTACCTACCAAAATAGTTGTTTAGGAATCCCTGTCCCACAATAGTTCTGTTTTACCACTTAAATAATTTTGAATTACTATTTCTTTTGTGATCCAGCTGTTGACATGAGTGGGTATTAACGCAGAGGTCCTTGGTTCCATCCCCAGTGACCAACTTAGATTTAATACCAAATGACAAGCTGTTTTAGTGAAATAAGCTGCAATACTGACATACAACATGCCACAATGGTGTAAAACTGAATAGTTTCCAATATCTTGGACACATTATTAACTGGTTGTCATTGTCAGAAGTTTGTGGGAACAGCTGTCTCACGGCATCACTAACATAAATTAAGAAAATGACACAAAAGTAGTGGATGGGTCTTTTTTTCCATTTCAGAAGAAACTGGATCTATCATATTTCCCTTTGGGAATTTTAAACTGTTTTGCCAACAAATTTTGTTGTAACCAAAGAAATGTGACATCTTATACAAAGTCAATTCTACTTACGTGCAATTGCTCGAAGCCTCGGAATGCTGGGCGATCCAGGTGGACTGTTTGGACTTGAAGGGTTTCGAGGTTTACGGTCCAGTGCCGTGTGCTGCACAGTGATGGTGTGCCGGAAACCTAACAGCAGTCAAAATACGTAAAATATATTTTTGTTCTAAAAGAAGAACCGAAAATATGGCACACAGGTTAGCATATTATTTAAACTAATACTTTAACTTATAGGCAACGTTACACTGTTGCAGTGAAATACGTCAACCAGGAATGCATGTGCCACTTTTCATTTTTAATTTCACTACCTAAGGAATTTGGTACGTAAGTACCTATCGTAATGCTGTTGGAATGTCGAAAAAGTAAACTTAAAAAAGAATGACAAAGAAGGCAGCCAAGTTTATAAAAGGAAAATCATTATGATAACAAATGGAGCATTGTGAAGCTACTGTAAAAGGAGAAAATGCACTGATGTAGACAAGGAATATAAAAAAAACTGTCCTACATCTCCAGACATTTTTTTCTGAGTCATCAATCATCTAACATGTTTGATGCAACCCACAATGAACTCTCTTGTACCAACCTCCTCATCTCAGAGTAGAACCTGCACCCTACATCCTAATTTATTTGTTGGATATATTCAAATCTCTGCCTTCTCCTACAGTTTTACCCTCTACAGCACTCTCTAGTACCATAGGAGTTGTTCCCCAGTATCTTAACAAATGTCTGATCATCTTGTCCCTTTTTCATGTCAGTGTTTTCCTTACGTTTCTTCACACTTCTGCAGAGAACCTCCTCATCTTTTATCTTATTAGTGCACTTAATTTTCTATATCACCAGGTCTCATAATGTTTCGATTCCCTTTTTCCTGTAGTCTGTGCGTCACTAGCGTACATTCTCAAAAATTTCTTCCCCCAATTAAGGCCTATGTTTGACACTAGTAGACTCCTTTTGAACAGGAATTCTCTCTTCACCTGTGGTAGTATACTTTTTATACCTCCTTTGTTTCATCTGTTGTACATTACTTTGCTTGAAAGGTGTGTTAGCAGAGTTCCTTCGCATCATGCTAATCTCATTTCTGTTACTTCTATTTACTATTGAGGTTCTTCATTTTACTCTCAGCCCACATTCTGTACTCATTAGGCTCTTCAATCAAACCATTCAACACATCCTGGAATTCTTCTTCACTTTCCCTGAGTATAGCTATGTCATCAGTGAATATTACCATTGATATACTTTCACCCTAATTTAAATCCAGTCCTCAACATTTCTTGGTTTCTGTCATTGCTTCTTCAATGTACAGACTGAACAGTAGGGGCAACAGACACATCCCTGTCTTACACCATTTTAAATCTGAGCGCTTTATTCTTGGTCTTCCAGTGTTACTGTCCTTTCACGGTTCTTTTACATATTGTATATTTCCAGTCTTTCCCTATAGCTTATTCCTGTTTTTCTCAGAATTTCTATCATCTGGCACCATTTCACATCGCCAAACACTTTTTCTAGATCAACAAATCCTATGCCACGGTCTTGATGATTTCTTCAGTCTTGCCTCCATTATCAAACACAACGTTAAGTATTGCCTCTCTGGTGGTTTTACCCTTTCACAATCCAAACTGATCATTGTCTAACAGATACTCAATTTTCTTTTCTATCCTTTGGTGAAATATTCTTGTCAGGACCTTGGGTACACGAGCTACTGAGCTGATTGTACAATAATTGCTGGACTTACCTGCCTTTGCTCTCTTTGGAAATGTCGGACGATATTTTTCAAAAAGTCCAACGGTATGTCTCCAGTCTCATAGAGTCTATACGACATCCCGATTTGAGTAGCCATTTTCCCCAACGGTTTTAGAAATTCCGAAGAAATGTTTTCTATACCTCTGTTTTATTTGATTTAAAGTTTTCCCTGTCTTCCAAATCTATCCCCATTTCTTCTTCTTTCATGTTGCTGCACTTCATAGAGACCTGTAGGGTATTCTTTCCACTTATTTACTCTCTTATCTGAGTTTGACAGGGAGATCCCTCTTGCATTATTAATGTTGCTGTCTTTGCTTTTAATTTTGTCTTGTTAAAGCTGAATCTGTTTTCTGAGAATCATTACTATTTTGATTTCTTTACATATTCCCTCCAGCCACTTTGCCTCTGCTACCCTACAACTCCTATTTATTTCCATTCCTAAGAGACTTATACTGTTGTATTTTTATCTTTTCCTGGATATTTTAGTACTTCCTTCTATCGTTAATTGATTGAAATGCTGCTTCTGTTACCCAAGATTTCTTTGGTGTTATCTTCCTTGTCCCTGTGTTTATCTGTACTACTACTGTGATTGCCCTTTTTAGACATGTCCATTTCTCTTCAACTGAACTGACTGCTGTGGTATCCATCATCACTGTACTTACAGCCTTTGAGAACTTGCAACGCACCTCATCATTCTTTGGTACCTCAGTATCTCACTTCTTCCCACATTGGTTCTTTTGGATGATTCACTTAAACATCCATCTAATTGTGATCTGAGTCTATATCTGCTCCTGGGTATGCCTTAAAATCCAATTTTGGAATCTCATTTCACTGTGATCACAAAGAGACAAAATAGTACACTCCAGTAATAGCACAAGCACACCCTGGTAGTGACAGAATTGAGGGAGGAGAAAAAATCAATACCCAGACAGAAGCAAATAATGGAAGGAGTATAGGCAAACACTCTGCTGAGTTGAAGCACTGAAGGCAGAAAGACGAATAATCAAGACTGAACTTTTATAAAAGCTTTTCATAACACCCTTCTCCTAGATAATAGACTAAATAACACACAAAGAGCTCTGAGACAACATAGCCGCATGAGTGAAAATAAATGAAAATGTGTGTGTGTGTGTGTGTGTGTGTGTGTGTGTGTGTGTGTTCACTCAGGGAAAGAATATTGTCTAAAAGCTTAGCTATGAATTCAGTCTTGTTTATGAGCCAATCCACCAGTTAATACCTCAACTACATCTGGATCTACATACATATTCCACAAGCCACCATATGGTGCATGGCAGAGGGTACTCTGCATCATTACTAGTTGTTTCCTTTCCTGTTCCACAAGAAAATAGAGCAAGGGAGAAACAACTGTCTACATGCTTCTGTACAAGCCTCAATATCTCTCACTCTTATGGTCCTTAAGCAGTATAATCTTTCTGCAGTCAGCTTCATGTGCCGGTTCTGTAACTTTTCTCAGTAGTGTTCCTTGAAAAGAATGCCACCTTCTTTCCAAAGATTCTCATTTGAGTTCCCAGATCAGGTCCATAATAATTGCATTTTTATCTAACCTATCAGTAATAAATCTAGTAACCTGTCTCTGAATTGCTTCAATATCTACCTTTAATCTGAACACTCAAGCAGTACTCAAGAATTGGTTGCACTAATGTTCTATATGCTCTCTCCTTCACAAATAAACCACACTTTCCTAAAGTTCTGCCAATAAACCAACATTGACCATTCACCTTCCCTACTACAATCCTTAAATATTTGCACTATTTCACATCACTCAGCAACATTATACCTAGATATCTAATCAACTTGACTGTGTCAACTAGCACACTAACAACGCTATATTCAAACATACGAGTTTGTTTTTCCTACTCATTTGCATTAACAAACATTTTTTTTTACACTAGTTGGCATTCATCACACCAACTAGAAATTTTGTCTAAGACATCTTGTATCCTCCTACAGCTACTCAACAATGACACCTCCCATGCACCACAGCAGCATCAGAAAACAGCTGCAGATTGCTGCTCACACCCTGCCCATATAATCATTTATGTACACAGAGAATAATAGCAGTCCTACCACACTTCCCCATGGCACTCCTGATGATAGCCTTGTCTCCGACGAATACTCTCCATCAAGGAGAACAGCTGGGTTATCTGAATTAAGAAGTCTTCCAACCACTCACATATCTAGGAACCTATTCTGTATGCTCTTACTATCATTCACAGTCTGCATTGGGGCACCATGTCGCAAATTATTTTCCAAAATCTGGGAATGTGGAATCTACCTGTTGCTCTTCATCGGTGGATCGCAAGTAGATAGAGTTTTTCCGTCTCAAGGAAATTTATTATATTCAAATTGAGAGAATGTTTATGAAATCTGTAGCACATCGATTTAATGATATCGGTGTGCCATTTTATGGGTCCATTCTTTTACCCTTCTTATATGAAGGGCTTATTTCAATAGTGATACAAGTCCATTACCTCCACTTTTCTGTCTATAATGCTTCTGACGTTAAGGGTCCCAACAAACAGAAAGAAAGGTTCATCTCTAGCAAGCAGCCATATGCTTGAATATTTCTGGTATCTCAACTGCAGATTTTTCAGCAGTCATTTAACTTTAGGCCTCTGTATCTCAGAACAAAAGGGGGATTTCACTCAGACATTGCAACTCATTTGTTTTCAACTCTTTCAGCTGCTTCTCTATGCCAGGGATGCCAATTACTGTCCTCCGCACGGGAGTCTGTGTGATGGTCACACAATGAGATGTTTGTACTATTTTTGTAAATGCAAAATTTACAACTACGGCTTTCCATTTGCTTTCCTTTAATGCCACATAAGACTAATCAAAGAGTGACTAGATAGAAACCTTTGACTCGCATAGCAATTTCATATACACCCAGAATTTTCTTGGGTTCTCAACAAGATCTTTTGCTAAGGTATGACAGTGGTAGTAAATGTTTCTTGCACCAATATTTTTACAGACGCAGGAATCTGTTCTAAATTTTTCCTGCTATTATTTGCGCATTCCCCTTTTGAACTGCAAGTGCAACAGCTTTCCTTCCTCAGCATTCTCTGAATTTTGTTATTAAACTACAGTGGGTCTCTTCCACTCTTAATCCATTTACTCAGTGCGTGCTTCTCCTGAACACGAATTACAATCCATTTAAACTTTGCCCATAATTCCTCTACATCATTTGACTGGAACTAAACGATATCCATTCACTGTCTAAGTAGGATGCTAACCAGTGCTTATCTGCTACTTTTAGCAAAAATACTCTCCTGATCTTTTTGATGGACTTGTTAACTTGTTAACATTGTCGCTGTGACGACATCATGATAACTATACTGACTCTCTACTCTACTCTATACTCAATACTGACATTGTCAATAAGGTCAGGTCTGTTGGTAGATACAAGGTCTGAAATATTTCCACTGCATGTGGGTTCTCAAACCAGCTGCTCAAAACAGTTTTCAGGGAAACTATGTTCAAATGCATGATTTTTAGCTTCATTGGCACATATCCAAGTAAAAGCAAAACAACAGGTAAAAATCATATTTACTTATTTATTTAAAAGAATGCAATATTTCCCTACCACAATAAATGATACTATTCATTGAAGAAAATGAGATTATGTTTGATCACTGTGATGCATGATCCTATAAAACTGTTCATCATCATCATCATTTAAGACTGATTATGCCTTTCAGCGTTCAGTCTGGAGCATAGTCCCCCTTATAAAATTCCTCCATGATCCCCTATTCAGTGCTAACATTGATGCCTCTTCTGATGTTAAGCCTATTACTTCAAAATCATTCTTAACCGAATCCAGGTACCTTCTCCTTGGTCTACCCCGACTCCTCCTACCCTCTACTGCTGAACCCATGAGTCTCTTGGGTAACCTTGCTAATCCTGTTCGCCCTGACTGCTACATCTACAGAGTTCATTCCCAGTTTTTCTTTGATTTCCTCATTGTGGACACCCTCCTGCCATTGTTCCCATCTACTAGTACCTGCAATCATCCTAGCTACTTTCATATCCGTAACCTCAACCTTGTTGATAAGGTAACCTGAATCCACCCAGCTTTCGCTTCCATATAACAAAGTCGGTCGAAAGATTGAACGGTGCACAGATAACTTAGTCTTGGTACTGACTTCCTTCTTGCAGAAGAGATCGTAGCTGAGCGCTCACTGCATTAGCTTTGCTATACCTCGCTTCCAGTTCTTTCACTACATTGCCATCTGGTGAGAATATGCATCCTGAGTACTTGAAACTGTCCACCTGTTATAACTTTGTTCCTCCTATTTGGCACTCAATCCATTTATATCTCTTTCCCACTGACATTACTTTCGTTTTGGAGATGCTGATCTTCATACCATAGTCCTTACATTTCTGATCTAGCTCTGAAATATTACTTTGCAAACTTTCAATCGAATCTGCCATCACAACTAAGTCATCCACATATGCGAGACTGCTTATTTTGTGTTCACATATCTTAATCTCACCCAGCCAGTTTATTGTTTTCAACATATGATCCATAAATAATATGAACAACAGTGGAGACAGGTTGCAGCCTTGTCTTACCCCTGAAACTACTCTGAACCATGAACTCAATTTACCGTCAACTCTAACTGCTGCCTGACTATCCATGTAAAGACCTTTAATTGCTTGCAAAAGTTTGCCTCCTATTCCATAATCTCATAGAACAGACAATAACTTCCTCCTAGGAACCCGGTCATATGCCTTTTCTAGATCTATAAAGCATAGATACAATTCCCTGTTCCACTCGTAACACTTCTCCATTATTTGTTGTGAGCTAAAGATCTGGTCCTGACAACCTCTAAGAGGCCTAAACCCACACTGATTTTCATCCAATTTGTCCTCAACTAGTACTCGCACTTTCCTTTAAACAATACCTGAGAAGACTTTACCCACAACGCTGATTAAAAAGGTACCTCTGTAGTTGTTACAATCTTTTCTATTTCCACGTTTAAAGATTGGTGTGATTACTGCTTTCGTCCAGTCTGATGGAACCTGTCCTGACTCCCACGCCATTTCAATTATCCTGTGTTGCCATTTAAGACCTGACATTCCTCTGTATTTGATGAGTTCTGACTTAATTTCATCCACCCCGGCTGCTTTATTGCACTGCAATATACTGACCATTTTCTCAACTTCCTCAAATGTGATCCTATTTCTATCACTGTTACTTAGGTAAAAATGCAGCCTTCAATTTAAATATCATTTCTTCACAAAACTACAGTCAAAAAGTGGTTATTGTTAAAAACATTCTCTTCTGCATTTTGCCTGAGTGGCAATTCCCAAAAGATGCACACATTTAAACATATCCATCATTTTGATTTGCAGCTCCTCGTATTGGCCGTGTTTGCACATCCAACACTTTTAAACATATCTTAACATATTGAGAAATTCTAACAGTGTCACACACACGGACTGAAGAAGTAGGAATTAAGAGTGAGAGATGCACTTATTTTGAAGATACCAAATACAACTCTTATCATATTTTAACACAAAACATGTAAATGATGGTCACAAATTTTTGAGAGTTTCAACTCACTTCCATTAATCATTCCAAAAGAATTATTGGACATATTATCCAACACATGTAACAACAGGCATTAATGAAAGTAACTTAATATTATACATAGTCCTCTCGTATTTTTGGAGTATTCCATGGTTTCAAGGCAAAAATGCTCAAGAAATATTGAGCAATATCATATACTGAAATGAAAATTAAAAATAGTGGAATGGCTAATAAATAAAATAAATAAATGAAGAGAAGTGCAAAATATGGCATTGGATATCAACACAAGTTTAGTGTAACCTCGAACAAACCTGAAGGTGAGCTGATCTGGCCAGGTTCTTTCTTCAAAGAGCGCAGCAAGCGGTTGCGCTTGAACTTTCCACGGCGCCTCTTGGGTGTCGGTGCCTGCTGGGCTTGAGCTGTCTGCTGGATGATCATGATGTGGAGCTCACGCTCCAGCAAGTCAATCTCACGTGCCTCCAGCTCTCGTTCGCGACGACGCAAGTGTTCCTCCACTAGTTTCTGCTGCATCTGTGCCCTTGTCAGCTCTTCCTCACGACACCGCAACTCCTGTGGCCGTCATACAGAGTATACAGTGTGACTAAATGTGTATTATAACAAATTAAATTATTACAGCAATACAATTTCAGATTGTGCCACCTAATATGACACATCTTCATTAAACCATTGCAAATCATACTCTAGTTACCTCTTTCAATAAATATGAAATATGTGTATAACTTAAAAAGAAAATTTCAGCATATGCATGTGGCTGAATATAACAACTGCACAAGAAGCACAGTTAATAGAAACTGACTCATTTTAAAACAGATTCTGTTATACATCAACAAACACTACCTGTCCCACTCAAAATGAATAAAACTTATGTTGATTTGCAGCAATACAACCATAGAAAGTGTACTTTATGTGTCAGTCAGAGTTCAGAATCGTGCAATCACACTTTTTACATAATATTCTATATTTGTGGCAAAAAATAACCAAATTCAACACAGCACATCACCATACATTTTCAAAATGTTGAGTTTCCAGCTGGTTTACTGATTTGAGTAAATATTTTTTAAGGTGCCAACAATGTTAAAGCACTCAAACAGCAACTTGACGCCCAAAAACTATCGTTTGACAAGTCCTAAAGCAACACTATCAGCTTCACACCATTATAGCTCCAAAACTGATCCACACAGTGTGACTGCCTGGCACACAATAACCAGGAGCCATCACTCCCTTGCACTCATAAGCCCTCAGTTTCCCCGCCAAAACTTACAATAAACACAAAATACAGAAAATGGATCACCATTGAAAATGTATATAATTTAAAATTACAGTATTGTTAAATGAAAAGTCTTTTCCTTCCAGTCTCCCTCATACCATACGAATCATCCTACGTCTAACAACTTATGCACAATTAAATAAAACATGAAATTTGTGCAGAAGTATGTATAATAATTGGCAAATAAGTTGTTAAAATACAACAAAAATTAAAGGTGGCCTGTTCATAGAAGTACGTCTTTGTGCTCTATTCAATGTTGGGATCGCATATTACATTTAAATAATCACTTTAAAGTGGCATAAGAGTGTTTGTTTCCTGTTATGACATAACTTCTGTAGTTTTTGTGACATACGTGGTAGCAATGTCTCAAAAGATGCACCTCATTTCAGTGCCGTGATTACTCTGGTGTGATTGGTTCTGCTATATATCAAAACTGTGAATTACTGTTTAATTCTGAAGTATTTCTAACAAGGGAACATCCCCATCACACCCCCCTCAGATTTAGTTATAAGTTGGCACAGTGGATAGGCCTTGAAAAACTGAACACAGATCGATCGAGAAAACAGGAAGAAGTTGTGTGGAACTATGAAAAAATAAGCAAAATATACAAACTGGGTCGTCCATGCGTAAGATAGGCAATATTAAGGGAAATTTGAGGCGAGGAGCTCCGTGGTCCCGTGGTTAGCGTGAACAGCTGCCGAACGAGAGGTCCTTGGTTCAAATCTTCCCTCGACCGAAAATTTTAACTTTTTATTTTCAGTTTATGTGAAAAACTCTTATGTTTTCATCACTTTTTTTTGAGTGATTATTACATCCACAAGAAAACCTAAATTGGGCAAGGTAGAAGAAACTTTTCACCCATTCGCCAAGTGTACTAGTTAGGTGGGACGACAACATATTCCTGTCATGTGACGCACATGCTGTCACCAGTGTCGTATACAAAATATCAGACGTGTTTTCCTGTGGAGGAATCGGTTGACCTATGACCTTGCGATCAAATGTTTTCGGTTCCCATTGGAGAGGCACGTCCTTTCGTCAACTAATCACACGGTTTTGCGGTGCGGTCGCAAAACACAGACACTAAACTTATTACAGTGAACAGAGACGTCAATGAACGAACGGACAGATCATAACTTTGCGAAAATAAAGAAAGCAAAATTTTCAGTGGCGGGCAGATTTGAACCAAGGACCTCTCGTTCCGCAGCTGTTCATGCTAACCACGGGACCACGGCGCTCCTCGCCTGAGATTGCCCTTAATATTGCCTATCTTACGCATGGACGACCCAGTTTGTATATTTTGCTTATTTTTTCATAGTTCCACACAACTTCTTCCTGTTTGCTCGATTGATCTGTGTTCCGTTTTTCAAGGCCTATCCATTGTGCCAACTTATAACTAAATCTGAGGGGGGTGCGATGGGGATGTTCCCTTGTAAGTAGCACCACTGTGGGCAGCCCGACTCAGTGCCTCACCTTAGCTGAACCAATGCTTACAACTCCAGTATTCCAATAACTTTAGACAGCTTACAGCTCGCCAGTATATATCGTGCATTACAGTATCCAGGGCCTCTTATCAGTTCTTTAATGAGAAATAAAATCAAACAATGGTAACTTCAGGATGAAATTTCAACAAGCTTGTACTCCATCTCTAATGACCTTGATGTTGTCAGAGTGTTAAATGCTAACCTTCCTTCCTTGTAAATTAGTGGAGACCTCACCTCCGGGTGATGACCTGCAGTTCTCAATACCAGCTATTCCACTTCTCCAGCTAGACACAAATGAGTGGATTTCTATGAAGGGAGACATTCAAAAACCTCATCAGTATTCTTGTGGTTCTCACATGACAACACGGTTTAGTTGTTTTAAGTATGGTGAAGGAATAGGCCAACATCCAAAATCGAAAAACTTGTACAACTGTATAGTGAAAGACCCAGTTTGTGCAAATGGTATTCCAACTGTGGACCAAAGTTTAATAAAAACTAGCTAAAAAATCTGAAATCAGGTTTCAAAAAAAGCTCAGAAAGGTGGAGGCCTCTGAAAGGAGCGAAAAACTGGAGAAGGTGGGATGAATTGGACAAATCAACATTATGGTGCGTGCTAATAAGACATTGCTTATAGTATGTTCATTATTATATTACCCATTACCATATAAGTCCATTATCTTTCAGGTATTACAAGTTAATGCAATTCACAAAGATTCGCAAACATCCATTTCCTAGCAGAGAGAATCTTAACGACTCAATGGACTGCCTGCAATTCTGAATCAGACCCATGTGACTGGAATGTTACCTTTCGGATCCATCTTTTTACCCATATTGTTCAGCTTTCTTTTCAAGAAATATGAGTACTTAGCATACAAATTGATGGTGGCTGCTACAATTTTCTCGTTCCTATCATCCATATTAACTTCCTCTCAATGGTATAAACAAGTTACACAATCCGAAAATGTGCTACAATAAAATAACACCTACAAATTCCACACTGTGCAACACACTTTCAGTGAAACTCAGCTGCAATGACTGAAATCCATTGCCTGTGATCTCTGGTCTGTTGATCACGCACTACAGTCCTGGGTCCAGAGATAAACCATGAAAATCTGCCAATTTGTCCAACACACAAAGGAACCTGTCTTCCCAGCAGTTCTGAGAGACCAGATTTGATGGTTGGGGCCTCACTTTAGCGGAAAGTGTCGGACCTGAGATCAATAGGCCGGATCCATCAAAAATATCTGGAGAATTGGTGACTCCGGCCTGTCGCAGAAACCCACTCATGTTTGGCCAGTTAATGAAAGAGATTTCTGGCAATGCTGATACTGATATATGTAATAAATAGGTGAAAATGTTAACTGATTGTGGTAGTCAAATAAATTTATTATGGCAAGATGTTTATGAGACGATGGATGTTCTAAGACTGCAGGATAGAGATGTAGCCTTGACGGAACTTGGGAAAAACTTTGGTTTCTCCTCAAAAATATTTTTAAAGGTTCTGCGGGAGACCAGTGGTGGGAAAATTGAAACGAATATTTACACGGTTTCTAGAGACACTATGAATTTATAAATGATAGTTGTGAATGATCTTTGAAACCAAACTGGTGTTCAAATAATAGAAAGCCAGAAAGGAAAACTGCTCATCTCGTATGTATCCCTATAGCATACAAACCATAATTATCGTCAAACTTACTTACTGATTAAAACTGTGTGCCTGACTGAAACTCAAACTCAGGAATTTCATTCTGGAAACATCCCCCAGGCTGTGGCAAAGCCATATCTCCGCAATCACTCAACAGAGGGAAGTCCACTGGAGCTGACGAGATACCAATTCGATTCTACACAGAGTACGTGAAACTTGCCCCCCTTCTAACAGCCGTGTACCGCAAGTCTCTAGAGGAACGGAAGGTTCCAAATGATTGGAAAAGAGCACAGGTAGTCCCAGTCTTCAAGAAGAGTCGTCGAGAAGATGCGCAAAACTATAGACCTATATCTCTGACGTCGATGTGTTGTAGAATTTTAGAACATGATTTTTGCTCGCGTATCATGTCGTTTCTTGAAACCCAGAATCTACTCTGTAGGAATCAACATGGATTCCGGAAACAGCGATGGTGTCAGACCCAACTCGCTTTATTTGTTCATGAGACCCAGAAAATATTAGGTACAGGCTCCCAGGTAGATGCTATTTTCCTTGACTTCCGGAAGGCATTCGATACAGTTCCGCACTGTCGCCTGATAAACAAAGTAAGAGCCTAAGGAATATCAGACCTGCTGTGTGGCTGGATTGAAAAGTTTTTAGCAAAGAGAACACAGCATGTTGTTCTCAATGGAGAGACGTCTACAGACGTTAAAGTAACCTCTGGCGTGCCACAGGAGAGTGTTATGGGATCATTGCTTTTCACAATATATATAAATGACCTAGTAGATAGTGTCGGAAGTTCCATGCGGCTTTTCGCGGATGATGCTGTAGTATACAGAGAAGTTGCAGCATTAGAAAATTGTAGCGAAATGCAGGAAGATCTGCAGCGGATAGGCACTTGGTGCAGGGAGTGGCAACTGACCCTTAACATAGACAAATGTAATGTATTGCGAATACATAGAAAGAAGGATCCTTTATTGTATGATTATATGATAGCGGAAAAAACACTGGAAGCAGTTACTTCTGTAAAATATCTGGGAGTATGCGTGCGGAACGATTTGAAGTGGATTGATCATATAAAATTAATTGTTGGTAAGGCGGGAACCAGGTTGAGATTCATTGAGAGAGTCCTTAGAAAATGTAGTCCATCAACAAAGGAGGTGGCTTATAAAACACTCGTTCGACTTATACTTGAGTATTGCTCATCAGTGTAGAATCCGTACCAGATCGGGTTGATGGAGGGGAGAGAGAAACTCCAAAGAAGAGCGGCGCGTTTCATCACAGGGTTATTTGGTAACCGTGATAGCATTACGGAGATGTTTAGCAATCTCAAGCGGCAGACTCTGCAAGGGAGGCGCTCTGCATCACGGTGTAGCTTGCTCGCCAGGTTTCGAGAGGGTGCGTTTCTGGATGAGGTATCGAATATATTGCTTCCCCCTACTTATACCTCCCGAGGAGATCACGAATGTAAAATTAGAGAGATTCGAGCGCACACGGAGGCTTTCAGACAGTCTTTCTTCCCGCAAACCATACACGACTGGAACAGAAAAGGGAGGTAATGACAGTGGCACGTAAAGTGCCATCCGCCACACACCGTTGGGTGGCTTGCGGAGTGTAGATGTAGATGTAGATATCCTTTCTTCCAGGAGTGCTATTTCTGCAGGTTTTGCAGGAGAGCGTCTGTGAAGTTCAGAAGGTAGAAGATGAGGTAGTGATGGAAGTAAAGCTGTGAGGACAGGTTGTGCTTGGGTAGCTCAGATGGTAGAGCACTTGCCTGCAAAAGGAAAAGGTCCCGAGTTCCAAGTCCAAGTCTGGCACACATTTTTAATTTGTCAGGAAGTTTCAAATCAGCGTACACTCTGCTGCAGAGTGAAATCTTCATTCCAGAATTATCGTATTTACCCTAGTATAAGACGAACCCTCTTTTCCAACAGGCACCTTAAGAAAAATTTGTTTTTAACGTAGTCCAACAAATCAAAATTACAAACTATATTCCTGTCATTAAGTACCTACCTAAAAAGTTAACATTACACCTATTCTAAATTTATGCCATTTACTGATTTCTACAATTTTATAACCCAAGGAGAAATAAAATGAATGCAAACGACGTGAGACTAGGGCCTCCCGTCGGGTAGACCATTTGCCGGGTGCAAGTCTTTCGATTTGACGCCACTTCGGCGACTTGCACGTCGATGGGGATGAATTGATGATGGTTAGAACAACAACACAGTCCCTGTGCGGAGAAAACCTCCGACCCAGCAGGGAATCTAACCCGGGCCCTTAGGATTGACAGTCTGTCACGCTGACCACTCAACTACCAGGTGTGGACAATAAAATGAATGAAAAGAAATGGTTTACATTAATTTTTTGTACAGTTTTCTTTTCTACATTTTTTGCTTACCAACCCTGTCATCTGTGGTATCACTATTTCTAATTATCACCACCACCACCACCACCACCCCCACCACCACCACCCTAGTTGCACAGCTGTGAAATTTACATGTTCATCGTCATAAATATTTTGCTTTTGTTTCTAATGTACCTCTGAGCTTGTGGTTACTGTGGGACCTGAGAAAACAGCTGTTTTTATCCGAATACATATCACATTTCATTTCTATACTGACAAGAGACTTGATACAATGTCTTTCTTCCAAACATATTGTTTACCCGATGCTCCCTCACTGGCTGCATAGAATCAGCAGCTGACACACCCATTTTGTTCACGTCAGGACTCTTCCGTAGTTCTGTGCTTGAGCAACTGTGAAATACAGACTGCAATATCGTATAGTGTGCAATAATATACAACAACAACTACTACTAATACATAAATAAAAGATCACAATCACTATTCAGTCCAGTTCTCGAACTTTGCTTGTCCCGTCATCTGGTGCCTGTGGGCATTATCTCCATGGCAGGTCTTGCTGCTGTAATTTATTCTTGCAACAATAATTACAGTTTAATATGATTTATTTAATTTGTTAACACATTTCATTCTGGATTAATTTTCCTCCTAGTTTCATCTGAATGTCAGCATCATGTTCTAATATGTGAACAGCAACCGAATTTCTCATTTGCTACTCACTTAGTAAATCATTACACCCTCTCATAATCAAATAAAACACCGTACTATGTCCTCCTGTGCACCATTTACATGAAAGTTGGAACAGTTTTTTCCCCCAAAATAGTACCACAAAGCATCTCTCTAACCCAACTAGAATCTAGAGATACAATGCTACTTACAGGCATTGCTGAAGTGAAAAGTTCACAAACTCTTGGGAGGCAGTTAAGCAATGCCAATATGGATGAAGAATCTGAGTTTTTGAGACTTCCATTAACCATCATGGTCTGAGGTAAGGTCTCTGCCAGAATCAATAAAGTACCTCAGACTTGTCCCAGCATACATCTTCTCAATTATTTGCATAATTTTATCTTTATTGCTGTTTCAATAACAGAAGCATTCTACTGAACAATACACCTCTATCTCACTTGTTCACATATGCAAGGGGAAGGTGGCAATCTAACTGAATTCCTCGTCACTACATCCCAATTATTCAAATTCCCAATTGTTTCCCTTCTTCATAAATAGGAAGAATGTTGGAATGGTTTCTTAAACAGACCGCAGCCATCTCTCTTCCATGTGCATCCCCCAAATACACTAATGCTGCCTCTCTATGACCTATACACTGACTGGGTATTAATTCCCATCTTCTTGTATAAAACAGTCACAGGTTTCTCGTCTCATCACATCAGGGTAAAACTCTAGCTTTTGTTTGTGATTTGGGGAAGCACATGAAAGGAAAACGGCTGTGGTGTACTGAAGCGACTATACCAGCATTCTTTCCATCAAGAGTATTTAATGTTGTTGTTGTTGTTGTGGTCTTCAGTCCTGAGACTGGTTTGATGCAGCTCTCCATGCTACTCTATCCTGTGCAAGCTTCTTCATCTCCCAGTACGTATTGCAACCTACATCCTTCTGAATCTGCTTAGTGTATTCATCTCTTGGTCTCCCCCTACGATTTTTACCCTCCACGCTGCCCTCCAATACTAAATTGGTGATCCCTTGATGCCTTAGAACATGTCCTACCAGCCGATCCCTTCTTCTGGTCAAGTTGTGCCACAAACTTCTCTTCTCCCCAATTCTATTCAATACCTCCTCATTAGTTATGTGATCTACCCATCTAATCTTCAACATTCTTCTGTAGCACTACATTTCGAAAGCTTCTATTCTCTTCTTGTCTAAACTCTTTATCATCCACGTTTCACTTCCATGCATGGCTACACTCCATACAAATACTTTCAGAAATGACTTCCTGACTCTTAAACCTATACTCGATGTTAACAAATTTCTCTTCTTCAGAAACTCTTTCCTTGCCATTGCCAGTCTACATTTTATATCCTCTCTACTTCGAGCATCAACAGTTATTTTGCTATCCAAAAACTCATCTACTACCTTAAGCGTCTCATTTCCTAATCTACTTCCCTCCGCAAGAGCCGACTTAATTCGACTACATTCCATTATCCTCGTTTTGCTTTTGTTGATGTTCATCTTATACCCTACTTCCGTTCAACTGCTCTTCCAAGTCCTTTGCTGTCTCTGACAGAATTACAATGTCATCGGCGAACCTCAAAGTTTTTATTTCTTCTCCATGGATTTCGAAACATCTTCGAGAGAATTTTTCTACGCTGATGTTTTTCTTATTGTGCGTGGTCTCCTTCGAAATACTCTCCTCCACAATAGACACACGGCGCCCACCGCCGTTTCCACTTCCGGAAGCAGTCCTTGTACGCCTCTTGCTGGATCGCGAGAAAGTGCCGTCTGGGAATTTTCTTTTATCTCGTCTATCGTTGCAAATCTCCGTCCTTTCAACAGGGATTTCTATTTTGGAAATGAAAAAGTGTCCGCAGGGGCCAGGCCTGGAGGATGAGGCACCTCAGTGATTTCGTGTTTTTGTGCAACATTCATGCAGGGATGAATGTGCGGCTGCGATACCGCGATGCAAGATACATGAACTGTCTCGCCCGAAGGCCGTTTCCTTCTCACATTTTCTCACAGGTGCCGAAAAGCGACAGTGTGTCGCTGTCGCACGAATTCATTATGAAGTAGTCCTTCAAAGTCAAAGAAAGCTGTCAGCATGGCTTTGACATTTGGCCTGACCTGACGGGCTTTCTTTGATCTTGCAGCACAGTTCCCGACCCCTTGTGAAGACTGAACCTTGGACTCAACATCATAACCGTAGACCCACGCTTCATCACCAGTTATGATTCTCTTAAGGAACAGCTCGTTCCCATTTGCTTGATCCAAAAGCACTGATGCGAGGCGAAGGTCTTCCTGGTCTTGACTCGCGAGCCGTGGGACGAACTCGGTGGCAACAAGGTGAATTCCCAGATGCTGTGTCAGGATTTCATGGCATGTTGTTCTTGTTGTTGTTGTTGTTGTGGTCTTCAGTCCAGAGGTCTCCATGCTACTCTATCCTGTGCAAGCTTCTTCATCTCCCAGTACTTACTGAAACCTACATCCTTCTGAATCTGCCTAGTGTATTCATCTCTTGGTCTCCCTCTACCATTTTTACCCTCCACACTGCCCCCCAATGCTAAATTTGTGATCCCTTGATGTCTCAGAACATGTCCTACCAACCGAACCCTTCTTCTAGTCAAGTTGTGCCACAAACTCCTCTTCTCCCCAATTCTATTCAATACTTCATCATTAGTTATGTGATCTACCCATCTAATTCTTCTGTAGCACCACATTTCGAAAGCTATTCTCTTCTTGTCCAAACTATTTATTGTCCATGTTTCAATTCCATTCATGGCTACACTCCATACAAATACTTTCAGAAACGACTTCCTGAAACTTAAATCTATACTCGATGTTAACAAATTTCTCTTCTGCAGAAACGCTTTCCTTGCCACTGCCAGTCTACATTTTATATCCTCTCTACTTCGACCATCATCAGTTATGTTGCTCCCCAAATAGCAGAACTCCTTTACTACTTTAAGTGTCTCATTTCCTAATCTAATTCCCTCAGCATCACCCGACTTAATTCGACTACATTCCATTATCCTTGTTTTGCTTTTGTTGATGTTCATCTTATATCCTCCTTTCAAGACTCTGTCCATTCCGTTCAACTGCTCTTCCAAGTCCTTTGCTGTCTCTGACAGAATTACAATGTCATCGGCGAACCTCAAAGTTTTTATTTCTTCTCCATGGATTTTAATACCTACTCCGAATTTTTCTTTTGTTTCCTTTGCTGCTTGCTCAATATACAGATTGAATAACATCGGGTAGAGGCTACAACCCTGTCTTACTCCCTTCCCAACCACTGCTTCCCTTTCATGTCCCTCGACTCTTATAACTGCCATCTGGTTTCTGTACAAATTGTAAATAGCCTTTCGCTCCCTGTATTTTACTCCTGCCACCTTTAGAATTTGAAAGAGAGTATTCCAGTCAACATTGTCAAAAGCTTTCTCTAAGTCTACAAATGGTAGAAACGTAGGTTTGCCTTTCCTTAATCTTTCTTCTAAGATAAGTCGTAAGGTCAGTATTGCCTCACGTGTTCCAGTATTTCTACGGAATCCAAACTGATCTTCCCCGAGGTCGGCTTCTACTAGCTTTTCCATTCGTCTGTAAAGAATACGTGTTAGTATTTTGCAGCTGTGGTTTATTAAACTCATAGTACGGTGATTTTCACATCTGTCAACACCTGCTTTCTTTGGGATTGGAATTATTATATTCTTCTTGAAGCCTGAGGGTATTTCGCCTGTTTCATACATTTTGCTCACCAGATGGTAGAGTTTTGTCAGGACCGGATCTCCCAAGGCCGTCAGTAGTTCCAATGGAATGTTGTCTACTCCGGGGGCCTTGTTTCGGGTCAGGTCTTTCAGTGCTCTGTCAAACTCTTCACGCAGTATCGTATCTCCCATTTCATCTTCATCTACATCCTCTTCCATTTCCATAATATTGTCCTCAAGTACATCGCCCTTGTATAGACCCTCTATATATTCCTTCCACCTTTCTGCTTTCCCTTCTTTGCTTAGAACTGGGTTTCCATCTGAGCTCTTGATGTTCATACAAGTGGTTCTCTTATCTCCAAAGGTCTCTTTAATTTTCCTGTAGGCAGTATCTATCTTACCCCTAGTGAGATAAGCCTCTACATCCTTACATTTGTCCTCTAGCCATCCCTGCTTAGCCATTTTGCACTTCCTGTCAATCTCATTTTTGAGACGTTTGTATTCCTTTTTGCCTGCTTCATTTACTGCATTTTTATATTTTCTCCTTTCATCAATTAAATTCAATATTTCTTCTGTTACCCAAGGATTTCTACTAGGGCTCATCTTTGTACCTACTTGATCCTCTGCTGCATTCACTACTTCATCCCTCAAAGCTACCCATTCTTCTTCTACTGTATTTCTTTCCCCCATTCCTGTCAATTGTTCCCTTATGCTGTCCCTGAAACTCTGTACAACCTCTGGTTCTTTCAGTTTATCCAGGTCCCATCTCCTTAAATTCCCACCTTTTTGCAGTTTCTTCAGTTTTAATCTACAGGTCATAACCAATAGATTGTGGTCAGAGTCCACATCTGCCCCTGGATATGTCTTACAATTTAAAACCTGGTTCCTAAATCTCTGTCTTACCATTATATAATCTATCTGATACCTTTTAGTATCTCCAGGGTTCTTCCATGTATACAACCTTCTATCATGATTCTTAAACCAAGTGTTAGCTATGATTAAGTTGTGCTCTGTGCAAAATTCTACCAGGTGGCTTCCTCTTTCATTTCTTAGCCCCAATCCATATTCACGTTTCCTTCTCTCCCTTTTCCTACACTCGAATTCCAGTCACCCATGACTATTAAATTTTCGTCTCCCTTCACTACCTGAATAATTTCTTTTATTTCATCATACATTTCTTCAATTTCTTCGTCATCTGCAGAGCTAGTTGGCATATAAACTTGTACTACTGTAGTAGGTGTGGGCTTCGTATCTATCTTGGCCACAATAATGCGTTCACTATGCTGTTTGTAGTAGCTTACCCGCATTCCTATTTTCCTATTCATTATTAAACCTACTCCTGCATTACCCCTATTTGACTTTGTGTTTATAACCCTGTAGTCAACTGACCAGAAGTCTTGTTCCTCCTGCCACCAAACTTCACTAATTCCCACTATATCTAACTTTAACCTATCCATTTCCCTTTTTAAATTTTCTAAACTACCTGCCCGATTAAGGGATCTGACATTCCACGCTCCGATCCATAGAACGCCAGTTTTCTTTCTCCTGATAACGACATCCTCTTGAGTAGTCCCCGCCCGGAGATCCGAATGGGGGACTATTTTACCTCCGGAATATTTTACCCAAGAGGACGCCATCATCATTTAATCATACAGTAAAGCTGCATTCCCTCAGGAAAAATTATGGCCGTAGTTTCCCCTTGCTTTCAGCCGTTCGCAGTACCAGCACAGCAAGGCTGTTTTGGTTATTGTTACAAGGCCAGATCAGTCAATCATCCAGACTGTTGCCCTTGCAACTACTGAAAAGGCTGCTGCCCCTCTTCAGGAACCACATGTTTGTCTGGCCTCTCAACAGATACCCCTCCGTTATGGTTGTACCTACGGTACGGCTATCTGTATCGCTGAGGCACGCAAGCCTCCCCACCAACGGCAAGGTCCATGGTTCATGGGGGGAGTATTTAATAAAAGAATGTTATCAGGAAAAATTTCATTCTCTCATATTCTTTCCTTACATATATCTGAATTTTATGTTGTTTGTGCCATATCAGTGTAAAATTGAAGCTTGTCTTAACATTACTCAATGACAGACACATCTTAACTGGAAAGTTAAAGATAAAAAAATGTGCATTTGACACACTACAAACAGCAAAAATGCTATCATTATAACTGATTATGTTCATACACAATTAACAAAAAAATATTTTTTCTTTGCGTAATACTGAATATGTGTAATTTTAACTACTACAGTGGTAGAGGCTTCCTCTTCAATTGAGTAATAGTTGAGATACACTCACAAGACTTAAAGGCAGAAACAATGATTGCATTAGAAATACAGAACAACAAAGAACGTCAGACAAAATAAATAACAGTGGAACTGTGTGGTGTAAAATTGCTTGGTAACTAGTATTAATTTTTCAATGTAGATAGAATACAGTGGGGCACATTTATTACCACGGCTCTATAGATCTCAGACGAAAACAAGCAGGCAGTTTTCAGACAGATACACTTAAGCATGCATGGAAAAAAAGAGATAATCTAATCTTAGAAATTAACATTTCTATATAAACTGAAGACACAATACATCATTTATGACAATAATGAGGACTTTTTAAAAGTTAATGCCATGCAAACAGCTTTTGGCAGCCTGAATTTACAGGAAATAAAAAGAATAGAAAAAATATGAATCTTTATAATAACGTACAAAGAGACTTTTACAAGACATTATGATAATTGATATTCTAGGATGGAAACAACAAGCAAAAAATGAAGAAAGGTGACTATTCACCTGCAGATGAATGATGTGTAGTGCATAGACAAACTTGAAAAGATCATAAAAATACACACACACACACACACACACACACACACACACACACACACACACACCTCCATCAGCACAGAGGTCTGTGTCTGAGACAGAAGGCAGTCATGTAATACCTGTCACCACTAATCTGCAGTTCAGTGGTTGCTTTCTCTCCCCATATTTTGTCCTAAATTCTATAATTTTTGTTAAAAATTGCCATTGTGGTGTCAAGAAAACTAATTCAAACTGGTTCATTAATAGATTAAGAGATGTGTGGGCATACTGCTGCTCAGCCACTACTGCTGGCACAATGCCACATTATAATACATCTCAGTTGCCAAACAATCCTGTTTGCATAGTCACGTTACTGTAACAGCTAAGCATAAAATTTATGCAGAAGATACAAGCAACTGGAAACTTTCTTTGGTAATACCACTCTTAAAATTGTTGCCCTGCCACAGTTCTGCGGGACATAACTGAATGTAGGTCAACATGTACGTACTTCGTAGAGATTCTTCTCTCCTCCACTCACTATTTCCCACAGCCATAGAGGAAAGTGATTTATTTCTTTGGCCTGGGCACTAAGTATCACATTTTACAGAGCCATAAACGATCTGACGTTCTAAGCCACCTTTTAGGTCACATTTTTGGAAGAGCAAAGGCAAAACTTCCTGAATGATTAAAAGTGTTTGCCAAACTGGAACTTGAGCCTAAATCACAGGGTCACAGGCAGTTCTGTGCCAATGTAACCTTTTAGTGGGCCTCAAACACCAAGTCAGTCTGCAAGTACCTCCACTGGACATTCCCAAACTTGACAGAGGCATTCGTGCATATCTTTCAGGATTATTGCAACTTGGATGAAGTCACAAATCGCATAACCACAGTCTTGGAGATGTTCCAGAATCATCTGAGAACCTCTTACAGTGAAAAAACAGGAGAGAAGTACTGGCACACCACAGTTTTGAGTCAAGTCACAAGCCACACTCAGCTGGTATAACATTTCCTGTGGAATGCAAAGGTCTAGATTTGACCACCAGAATAACTGCAGCTCTAATCCATCAAGGAGCTCAATTTCATCAAGAGCTCCATTTCATTCTGTTGCAAGGTAAAAGATTCATCCAGGGCCACAGAAAGTATCCAAGTTCTTTTGTTGAAACTAATAACCACAACATGGTGTAACTGCACAATGCTCCATTATTGCCAATTTTTTTAGCCTTGGAGTTCTACTTAGCACTTGCGCTCTCTGAATCATTCTTATGCAGTGGGACACCATTTGCTAATTTATGCTTCAGTGTTGTGACAAAAAACAAGAAATTGCTTTTTGGAGCAAAAAGTATATGCTTCTTTGCTTTCAGATAAACTGCAGATGTCAGATAACTGACTACTAATTTTCCTAATCTCCAATAGCAGCTATTACACAAAATCAAAATCATAACCATTCTCTTAATTCATTCAGTATTGTGCACAACGTTCTTGCAGGATAGTGTGCCTACAGGGGGGAGGGGGTCATTTTTTTAAAGAAACTGGATAACTCTGAATACAGTTTCACACAGATTTATCATTTTCATTTCTTCCCTTTAACAAAAGAAATGCAGATACAAGACAATAACTGAAAAATTTCTACAAATGCATGCAACACCAATGCAAGCAGTTTATTTAGAACACTCACCTCTTCAAGTGATCGGCAAGCCTGCAGTAGCGTAGGGAAGAGAGTAAGAAACCACAATTTTTACCAAGGAGACTACAAGAGGCTTTCTCATAGCAAAAGGTGACTGAACATATGACAGCATTTCAATATGGCACAAAACATCAAGAAACAAAATATATATGCAGCCTCTGTGATATGCTTGCACAAAGTGCAGTGCTATCATCTCAGCTGCAATAATTGAGATTCAATTATTATTTTGTTATAGACATTTGAGCTCACACTCCAAGACCGTGGGTGTGGTAAAGGGCAAGCATACTAAAAAACATTCCATAAACTTATGAGGGAATTAGTCTTCAAAATTAATAAACTGAAACAATAATCTAGTCAAATGAAGATCAGAGAAAAGCATGACACTTCAAATACAGCAATAAAAGATTAACAGAATGTTACCATTAAACTAACCAAAGCAAAATAGGTTTCGTTCTGTTTTTAGGTGCATATGAAACTGTATAATGTTACTGAAAACATGACACAAAACTGAGAACATACTGTAAAGAAAATTGTGTCGAGCCATAGTGATATATTAATTCTTCTTTTCCTTTCTTGTTTCATCACTAAACAAAACAATACAGGCATGTGATGATAGTTGTGCATTATATAAATACTAGTCATCAGTGAGAGAGAGGAGAGAAGCAAGGCATGCAGTTTTGTAATTTATATGGATAGTGTGATCAGAAGTGATTTCTGAGAAGTCAGTCAGGCTATGAAACACTGCCATAAGTCAAATCACCATCTACACAAACTAAGTCTAATATTTATTGCTGACTTTGTTCTGATATTTTGACCATACGTTACTCACTAAACTGCAGCCTAACATGAAAGGAACAATGGTTACTCTGAAATGCTGTAATATTTTACAACTATGGGTGTTAATTGCCAAATACATTAAATGCTCAAAAGGCACAATTTAAAATTGAAAATATAACTTGAAACTTGAACAAAACTATTATGTGGCTCATCCACAGCACCATATTTGCTGACACACACTGCCAACTAACTAATAACAATAGAATACAGTTATCTAAATTCCATTTGTAAGAGGTATGAGCAAGGAACAATAATATGAAATGCCATTTAAAATTCAGTACCTACAGCTGACATTATCCCAAATAAAACAACAATAATTTCACCATTTGTGTTCCTTCCATCAACTTATACTGATGGCTAAACATAAAATGTCAACAATAAGTACAAATATATAAACTTTCTATTTACCCACATCAAAATCTATGTTATTGTTTATTAAGCTTTGCAAGTTTATAATACTGATAGTAGTAGTAAAAGTCATAACCCATTCCTGATAAAAATAATCACACTACTGCTATTCTAGATACCTGACATAATACAATAGATACACAGATAACCAACCAAATAAGTAGAAGAAACAAAGAATATGACTACATATTTTCAGTTTCAAACCAGATAAATTCCTTACTTTTATCTATCCACAACTGAAAATGAAGAATTAGATTTTATAAAGTCCTCTGTTCTGTACTTCCAGCTTCTTCACAAAGAAGAATAGGTGTGGTGAGGCAACCATTGAAGGCACAGTGAGAGAACATGTACTGTAGTCCAATAATGAAAAATGTAATAGAGGTTTTAACGACATATTAAATTTATTTTATACTTCTACTGATACTACTTCACTGATCCAAGAAAGGAGATAGGAAACATCTTCCATGCTTTCAAGTGTGTCTCAAAAAAGGACAGTAAAGAAAACTTAAAGTTTCACTAATTTTTCATGTTGAGATGATCACAATCAGATCACTAGACAAGCAGAGAGAGGGAGGGAGGCCATTAACACCAAAAACAATGCAATATCTGCTAAATTTATTTAAGAAGCTGTGAAAAATATAAATCTGAGTAACCAGACAGGACCACATTTTCTAGAGAAACATAGCTGGTTGAGCAATGGCAAAACATGCAGACTGTTACAGAGTCCACCACAAATTCAACACAGATGCAGTTGTAGTGGGAGTAGGTCAGTGTTGCACTACATCCAATCATACCAATGTAGCATCACTGAGTTTTATGGTATATGACCTACATCAGAAAATTATCCTGACATTTGCCAAAAGTATTTCCACCAAACTGTGGGAAAACTAAATTGTGATAACCTATTAGAAACTGTCCTGAACCTTGTATAAAATGTTCTCAATCCTCTTGAACTACCAACATGAGTAAAGTTAAGAGTGATGATGCTTGCTCCTGTTTTGAGTAAATCTGTATGCATCAATGCTGTTTGGGTGAAAGTGAAAAGGATGTCTACTTTTTCCTACTCGAGTTTTCCTTCGGGTAAGGAAAAGTTCTTCGAACATTATTATGATTGTAACATTATATATCAGAATCTTCCATTTTTGGCCAGCTGAAAGGTTGGTAAATCATCAGCATTTCCTAATGGCCACATATATCAAAACTGAAAGGTGCAAAAATGTAAAATATACAAGTGCAGTGACTGAACTGAATGACAAGGGGTGTCTATATATATTTAAAAAAAATATATACCTAAAAACAAAGATGATGTGACTTACCAAATGAAAGTGCTGGCAGGTCGACAGACACACAAACGAACACAAACATACACACAAAATTCAAGCTTTCGCAACAAACTGTTGCCTCATCAGGAAAGAGGGAAGGAGAGGGAAAGACGAAAGGATGTGGGTTTTAAGGGAGAGGGTAAGGAGTCATTCCAGTCCCGGGAGCGGAAAGACTTACCTTATGGGGAAAAAAGGACGGGTATACACTCGCACACACACACATATCCATCCACACATATACAGACACAAGCAGACGGTCTTTAAATATGTCTGCTTGTGTCTGTATATGTGTGGATGGATATGTGTGTGTGTGCGAGTGTATACCCGTCCTTTTTTCCCCATAAGGTAAGTCTTTCCGCTCCCGGCACTGGAATGACTCCTTACCCTCTCCCTTAAAACCCACATCCTTTCGTCTTTCCCTCTCCTTCCCTCTTTCCTGATGAGGCAACAGTTTGTTGCGAAAGCTTGAATTTTGTGTGTATGTTTGTGTTCGTTTGTGTGTCTGTCGACCTGCCAGCACTTTCATTTGGTAAGTCACATCATCTTTGTTTTTAGGTATATTTTTCCTTCATGGAATGTTTCCTTCTATTATAACCATATCATTAATTTAAAAAAAAAAGGCGTTTCCCATGAGTGATTCGATAACAATGCAGGGTTAATTGTTTAAAAGTGGCCACAGCGTCACATTTTTGTTTGCAAGTAGATTTCACTGAGAAGAACAGAAATACATAGCAGCATTGGAGTCTACTACCAATTGGTTGTTTCATAAATAAGATATTTCACCACTGCACTGTGACACTGCTTTAACATACCAATAACAGTAAATGATTAATAACAGTAAATGATTATGATTTTATCATATTATTTTTGTTAAATCTTCAAATTTAACACACATATTTCGGACAACACAACAACACATATAAGTCACTGAGTAAGTGGACCTGTGTACCAGTCAGCATTCGATTAAACACTGAGTCTCAGTCTAGCGGCCGCTGCTCGGCTGGCCGCTTAGGTGGCGCAGCTGCTGCATGGCTGGCAGACAGCGCCGCACGTAGAGGACGTGCGTAATTGCGCGGCGGCACTTTGAATAATCGGCGAGTCACAACAATTTTCACATTAAACCAAGCATGGCTTGTAATTAAAGGTTCTGAGGCAGGGATGACCAAAAATATCTATTAAAATATACTTTTCAGTAAAGTATTACAGAATTCAAAACATCAAGAACCATATTCAATATTTTCCAAGTGTATTTAAGTAATTAAAGTCAACTGTTGATACTGAGTGATTGTTTTCCAACAGGCAGCAGCTAGTGTTCAGGCTGCACCTGGAAACTATGGTTAGCTCCATCTAGCACAGGTTGATTGGTGTGGCTTCTAGAGTTAACAGTTCTTATGGGCTTCGATTATGCAGGACAATATTAAGTAAGACACAAAGTGAGTGTCAACTAGCCAATCACAGAGACAGAAGCATCTGCAACAGAGAGCAAATGTGCATGGGCATTTGTGCATTCACACAGACAGACGTGTTCCACACACGAGAATCAACTCACCCACACACACATCCACGAGATTGGGAGAAATAATTAAAAAAAGTGTGCCGATGAAGGGGGAAATGAAAAGTATTGAAATCCTGGATCAGGAGATATGTCCGTAAGGAAATTGGAGTAAAGGAAAAGATTTCAAACATAATACTGAATTTTTCACTCTCTTCTCAAAATGAAGAAACTAATATTTAAATTACAATACTGATTTTTTCAGATTTATTCATAATGTAGAAATTACTAATAAAATTCTGAAATTTTTCAGTTTGTGCATCTGTTTGTGTCACTAAAACTGCTCCTGTCTCAGCTGTTCAGTACAAAACTTTTTGAGAAGCTTTGCAGAGTCGCCAGTAGTTGAGTGCGTAACGTTTACAATTCATCACTGCAAAGTCACTGGTTCAATTATCCCTAGCAGCAACCTTCTTTAACATCTACTTGAACTCTATGTTTACTATCAAAAGTAAATATTAGTTAACATTAACAGTCTTAAGAAAGAGTGTTGCTACATGGAATTACACAAAATTAAAAATGAAGGAAAATTACTTTTCAAATTCTCTTCAACCTCAGCTACATAGTCAACCATTTATGTTGGAATGCTCAAACAATCATTCACACATTTATACTTCAATTATTCTTTTTATTACTCAAGGGGCAAGTGTTCTTTCAGTAATATATAATACTTTATTCCTCATCTTCCTATTCAGAAGCAAGTGAAGTGTCTGCACTGCGAATACCTGTAAGGCTGTTACCATTTTTCTGGGCTTCAAAATGGCATACTCACTTTTTCCTTCATCCGCAATCCATGGAGGACTTGCTCTATCTCTTGCCTCCAGTCTTCCTGCATGGTGTGGAAACTCTCATGGGGTGTCTGAGTGAATGCAGAATGCATTATTGCGTCGAGAGCTAGGAGGACGTCTTCGAATGAAGGTCTCATGTGCGGGTCGGAATTCCAGCATGCTGTAATGAAAAATTCTGATTATAAGAGTCTGAAATGTTCAGTATTTCTGAAAGATATAAATTATTGTTATTACTTCCAATATCATGACAATAATAAAATACTTGTATGTGAAGAGAAAAGGAGTACCCTCGCTCAAATTACAGTAAAGCATTAAGTCATGGAAAGGAATAGAATTTAATACTTGAAAGTATGTCCTGTTTGTGTTACCACTGCAACTAGTTTTGAATGACACAGTACCTGCTGTAGAAAATAATTTCATCTACAATGTTTACGTGTAATCTGTTGATGTGTCCGCATTCTTTCTTAATTTTCCCCTGTGGGATGAAATATTATTACTGAACTTTTATTCCTGCAGAAATATTTTAAATACACTTTTGTTTTCACTTATCCTTCATGCCACTTATTCAGGCACAGCCTATTATTTAAACACACTTCATCATTTCTTTGATGTCTCTTTCCTGCCCTGTTCCTTCTCTTACTATTCTTCACGTTTACAAGTTTTCCTCCCAATCTTATATGATTACTGCGCTTCATTGTCCTTAGTGTCACATTCTTCCTATTGGGACCTCAATTTCTGAGATGAAACAGTTGAATATGAAATTTTGGAAATTTGTGTTAAGTTCCTATGGGGCCAAACTGCTGAAGCATCGGTCCCTATGCTTACACACTACTTAATCTAAAATAAACTAAATTACGCTAAGGACAACACACACATCCAAGCTTGATGGAGGATTCCAACCTCCGAGGGGTGTGCTATGCTTACCATGGCAAGGCGCCCTAGACCACGCGGCTACCCCATGTGGCCTTGAATATGAGAGATGAAAAGTTACTGAAGCAGTGCTATGTATTTTATTGACCAATAGAGACTACCTGCATGTAGAATAGATAAAGGTCTGTTTTCATATTACTAAACCGTATTTTTGAATCACAGATCTTCCAGGTACTGATGCCATAAAGGATCAGAGATTTTAAAACTGGGCCATTCTGTTATCTCTTGACATCAGAGCAATCAAAGGTAGGTAATCTGGTATCAAATTCTATCATTAACTGTTACTCTTATGCCGTAACTGCATTTACCGAAGGGCCCAATAAAACACACAATAACTGCATCAACAACATGACTGATTGAAATTCTGGATCTCTGTTTACTACATTTATTATTTCATATCGAATTCACTCAGCTATATAAATTTTGTCTTAGAATACCAAGTACAATAATTACAACATAGATGCGAAAGGAAAATAACTGCTATGTTTACATGAGGAAGTCACATTCTTAGCTGTAGTGAGTGGATATACGAGAGTTGGAACTTTATTAGTGGCAACTATTTATTTACAGCTCGTACAAAATAGATTTGTGTTTCAAATTTTTTACTGACCTTCAACGTAGACACTCTTAGCCATGCCAGTTGTGTTGATAGTTCGAGCGATGCAGTCTACTGCCCGACGAACTTGTAGCAGTTCTGAAGTGAATGCCGTGAAGTGTTTCCTTCAAATTAGAAATAGAGTTGAACTCACGAGGGCTGAAGACAGGAGAGTGCAGTAGGTGGTATAGCACTTAGCAGCCCCACCAGTCAAACAAATCAGTAACATCTTGCAATGTATGTGCTTGAGCATTGTGCTGCAAAATGATGGTCATGTCCTGCAGAAACTGTAATCACTTCTGTCTCTATGCCGTTCATTTTTGGAACACAACCTACGACCAGCTTAGAGACAGAAGTGATGACTCTTTCTGCAGGACCTGACCATCATTTTGCAGGACAATGCTCAAGCACGTACAGTGCAAGCTGTTACTGATTTGTTTGACTGGTTGGGCTGCTGAGTGCTATACCACCTACTGCACTCCCCTGACTTAAGCCCTCGTGAATTCAAGTTGATTTCTGAACTGAAGGAAACACTTCACAGCATTCGCTTCAGAACTGCTACAAATTCGTCGGCCCATAGACCACGCCGCTCGAACATTCAACACAACTGGCACTGCTAAGAGTATCCTACGACTTCGACATTGCTGGCAATGAGTTGTACTCAATGCTGGGGACTACTTTGAAGGTCAGTAAAACTTTGAAACACATATTTATTTTGTACGAGCTGTAAATAAATAGTTGCCACTATTAAAGTTCCAACCCTTGTATTTTCAGTATCACACAATGTCCATGCTGTGCACTTCACAGAGGTTTTTAGAGTATATGGATGTATACCTGGCTCAGAATAACAAAGTGACGACAGCTTTGTGTTTACAGGAGAGATATAGTGGCAACAGCCAATCAGTGCATGAGCTTGGTCACACCCTCTGTTCTGTGAACAGGTGTCGTGTCGCTCTGCCACCTCAACTGCGGACGACAATTGCAGCCTATAACGTAATTGTTTTGTCTTGTCCTTTCCTCTGTTCATGTTGTATGTTTCTTTTACACAATGTGTGAAACTAACTGAGTAATAGCTTAGGAAAGTGACAAGACTTATGATCCTGCAAAGCGAACTCAATACTGCACGTTAACAAAAAGCTTATGATCGTACTCGGTACGAACTGCACACCTGCTGCTCACAGAGCCATACAGCACTTCAGCATAACAGATAACTGATAACATCACCCCTTCCTGTGCTCAACTGTCATTCACTCTGTAATTCTGATAGAAGAAATCATCTTTGGCAATGAGACATATCTTGAAAGTTGCAGTACAAAAAGGTACAATTCACCTTTGGCAACAAAGTTACTTTTTTCAACTGATCTTCAGCACTACTTTTTCAACTGATCTTCATCAGTAATATCATGAATGTGACGGGAAAAATTTTGGATGGAAATTATAGACATGAAACTCAAAAGTTAGTGAATCATTGGGTATTAATTCATAACAGGTGCCAAGATTTCGACATCTGTGTAAGCTATGCCTCTGATCACTGGGAAATTAAGCAGTAGTACCAACACCAAAATAGCTTTCAGTGTTGTATCCAGGGACTAACTTTCAGTTAATATACTACAATATTGTCAATAAAGGTCTCCTACCTCTTACTCACTACATAACCTCTTTTCCAACACAAAATTTAACTGTGGAATACTGCTTGGATGCAAGCATACTGCAACGAACTATATTTTCCTTACCAAGATAAAGGCTTAACTCTACTTTCTGCAATTCTACATAAAATACTTACTAATTCCCACTCTCTATTAACAGAATTGGTTATGGAAACTAAAACAACAGTTTGATAAGCCTCTCCTGAGCAGGATGAAATGAGAAACAAAACAGTTTCACACACCATGGCAAAACTTGACTCAATAAGTTGTAACAGTTGCAAAACAATAAAATTGCAGTTGAATCTTCACTGAAACAAATGCAATTCCATAATTTAAGAAGAAGAAATTCCAGTACTGCCTAAAGACAAATTTAAAAGTATAATAAGTAATTCTAGCTGTCAAAACTTGTAGTTCCTACCTTGGTGAGGAAAGATGTATAGATTCAGGAAAGTTAGAAAAAAGGAGCAGGTCACTCACAGTCAGATGCCATAATGACATAACCTTCCATCCCCACACCCAACATTGTGAGGACTATACAAGTACACAAACTTGGTTTCCCCTCGTCATCAGAAGAAGTGAGTCTCTCCCACCTGGGATCCGACCAACTTGCACTTCCTTTGACCTATCCCTCTTTTCTTCCTGAAAGAGGAACTAATCACTCAAAAAGCAAGGAACAGTTTTTTCACTTTTAAATGTGCCTATTGCCCATATCCGAAATTCATCTCATGAATGTAAGTACTGGCTAGCCAGCACGTCTCTCCTATTTTATAGTTTTCCTTTTGGGGCAATACTTTACTTTGATTTTCTCATACACATTGAAAATTTCTTGTACAACTTCATCAGTGTTTACAGACACAGACAGGAACAACAGCAGTAAAAAATTTTAGACATATATTTTTTTTAAAAGATGAAGTTCTTGCCCATTCAATTGTTTAACTAAAAAATATTAAATTTGTCAAAAAGAGAGAAATTAAACAACACAGAGAGATTAATCATTACATTGACTATTAGCAAAACACATCAGGCAATAAATTAGGCTCTCCCATGAAGCATGATGGTAATACAATGAAACACTGGCAACATTTCAGCAAGGAAGTGAACTCACAAATTTCTTCAGGTATGCCTTATGCAGCTGAGGCTACTGACCGATCATTAGGTCACACAGTACTACCAAATAGCGGTATGTTAACTGCTATGTTTCATCCACTGTACCAAAAAATGCCAGAAATTTTATATGGGATTTAGAGACAGTTGAGATGCAATATATGGCTATCAAATTGAGAACACATCCGTGCAACCCTGTAAACATAGCTGTTGTGATCTTGGAAAACAAAAGTGTCCTCAGAATACTCATAATAAAGATGTACAAGAAAGGGTATCACCTTGTCACTAACAGTGTTTCTGTGAACATCCGGCTTCATGTTCATGATAATCCAAATCAGTGATCACAGTTTATGATATGAAAAACACCCCAAAAACATCACAGAACCAACTCTGGTTTGAACTGCACCCTCCACACAATGCTGGTTAAATGCCTCATTGGGTCGTTGGTGCACCCAGTGCCTTGCATTAATTTGAAAAGAGGCAAAATTGCAACTCATCGGACCACACTACACGCCCACAGGCAGCTCCAGTCCAGTTTCTGTGTAGTTTGGCCCACTGACAACACAAACCATTATGTACCACTGTGAGCAATGTTCCTTTGCCGGGTAGTGGACTCCTAATGAACATCGCACAAAGTTCACTTTGCACTGGTCACTCAAAAACTGACTGAGATGCATCTGCATTCACTGACAGCAGCAATTCTTTTAGTGTTTAAAATCTATTGTCATTGCAGATGCAGAATACTTGTCTCCCATACATGTCAGTTAGGAACTTTTTATGACTACTGTCCTTATACCACGTCACACAGTTGCAAATAGTTCACTATTCCTTGCAGACACAATGGATGGCCTGCACCGATATATCGACAAATCAAAGAACTTCATTCACAGTGTGGCCATGTTATGTCCAATCGTGACAGCTCCTTCTGCCATTGTGTCACATACCTACATCGCCCCATCTTACTATGCTGTTTCCGTACAACGGACTGGCACTGACTGCCTGAACTTACATCAGCAGTAAAGAGTCACAAGACCATCTGATACCAGATCTACACCATCTGCTCCAAATTGACCACTCTGCTCTTTTATTGGGTGACTAATATTTTACCTGGTGAACTTACTATGAAGTTTTTGTTTTTCCAAGTTCATAGAAATTTGACAAAACTGTATTCATCACACAATGCTATAACTGAAATTACTGTGACTAAGAACTGAAAGATGCCCAAGTGAACAATTAGAGTAAAAAGAGAGAGAGAGAGAGATCACTCACAAACTATCAGGTACTGTAGTACTTGTTTAATAAAACAGAAGCATTGCATACAGAAAGTAAACAAAGGCAACAAAAACCTAAGAAAAGAAAATGAGATGACTATTTTAACAGCAAAAATAAAGGAACTTAAATATTAAAACACTTTTTAGAAAAACAGTCCATAATCCTCTTTTAATGGTAAAGTAGCAAACATTTTTCATCATCTCCAAACAGTCTGTAGTTGATTCAATATAGACCCTACAGTGTAATAACAAAGATTTTATACAATATTTCCCCACATTTTTTACATGACAGCAATAGATCTTTAGCTGACCTTCCATGAGATCCCGCCAGGGTTCAGGGCAGGTGCTAGGGATGGGTAACGTCAGCTTGTTGACTGCCACTCCGTATGCCACCGCCAGGGTGTCAATGCCTTTGTATGGTGTTTCTCCGGTGAGCAGCTCCCACAGGAGAACACCATAGCTGTCAACAGAAGTAAATGTCACTGAAGTCATAAGCTGGACTGGACTCTGCCACTCTATGAGTAAATGCATTCTGCAAAACAGTCACTTAAAAACATTACTATCTGGAAACAAAGGCATGCAAAAAAGTAATCCAGTTTTCTACTTCAGACAAACACAGCTATACAATAGTTAGAAACAATAGTTAGAAACATGTCAGTGCAGACTTGCACATATGTTAAACAGTTAAGTAATATCAGCCCTTTGTCATTAAGGTTGTTTTTAAAATATTTAAGAATCAATATTGAATCAAAGAAGACATTAAATGAAATTCTGTTAATGAAAAATGGGAAATACACAGTCGAAGGCAATGAATCCACACAATAGGGAATGAGTCAAGCTTTATGTAGTTGGCGTATAGTCAAAGCTTTCATATAATGAAGTGCCAAGGGGATTTATGCCTGGAGAACTGTATTTTTTTCCAGTAACTTTCAACAACTGCAACTGCGGATGTTAACAAGAGACTACTTTTCGTGTAGCACCTTAATCGAGGGTGAACTGTATTCTCAATTACAAGTTATCTGATCTTCACCAACTTACTTCCAAGATTATCTCTCTTAATACCTGTGAAATGCCTACTCATAAATGTGGGTGTAACATTACACAAGTTTTGCAATTTGGTATCATCATGATTCGCATCTAATGGTACACAATATGGCACGAAAAATATGTTTTTTATTGGAATGAATCAATGGAGAGAGTTGACTGAGCCCTAATGGTGCACAACTCTAGTAGCCCACCAGTTTAGCCATTGTATCATAGAAATTATAGGAAAGTTAGAAGTGCTGGGGTTCACTCTCAGTGATTTTATTGTGCACTGAAAATATCAGTGAAATACAAGGTATAGCTCATCTTGATGGTGTTTGTGAGTGAGGATCTCTTGCTGAAACAATTCAACCTAAATAACAGTAACAGACTGCTACTCACTATAAAGATGACAGACAAACTGAGTTGCAGCCATAATGGAAGATGAATAAATGTTTCCACAGCCACTGACAGGACTTTTTCATTTATTCACAAGCCAAGTTTCAAAACTATTCAAGCAAATAAACAAACACAGTGTTCTAAACATTAGGATTATGTTTCTGGTCAGGAAAATGCAAAACTGAATTGTCATCATCTCTGTGGTGAAATTCACCGGTGGGGGATCATACCTTAAAGATATTCTGTGAATGAATCAACAAACATACTTTTCAGTTACTGAAGACAATTTCTGATGCAGCTAAGGTAGAGAGATCAGCATCAATTGTCTGCCAAGAAGCAATGGAATTCTGATTAGGTGGCTGTAACACCGCCAAGAAGCCACTGATCATGAGTCACTCATCATAAAGTGATGAAAACGACATCAGGATGTGACCATGGAGAAGTGAGGTTTCACAGAGAGAAAAGTCATGGTACATGATACGATGCACAGACAAGCATAGGTGGAAGGGTGTAGCTGAGAGAATAGTATTTCCCGAAGTGTGCTGTGGTTACAGTGAAATGTGCATGAGGTGGTGAGACAGTCCATAGCTATTGTTATGATCTGGGATTGGATAACTGGTTTTGACATTTAGACCCAAATAATACCCCACTTACACTGTGACAATAGTCAGGAATTGATACTTTCCTATATTAGCATGAGAATGTTCTGCCCACACAGCAAGGACCAATGCATCATTGTTTTAAGGCTTGGCCTGGTCAAAGCCATAATGAATACTTGTAATAATTTACACTTATATGCTGCATTGGACGAATCCCAAAACCCAGATGGAACAGACTGCAGTATTAGTTGTGTACCAGGACAATTATGCCTAAAACCTGCTAACAATTATTCATTATGTTTTAGAAAGAATGGAAACAAAATACTGCACTTAATGAGAATTTACAGGAAAGTATTCTTTGAAGAATTAACACCATAAAAGAAGTAAACAGATGCCAAGTATAATATTAGTTTACAGTTTTTGGAGTTGGGCCAATTGAGGGTCAAGAAATTTTTCCCAATATAGTATCTGCTCCAGTGACAAAGCTGATGAAAGGCCTCCTTTGGGGCATTAGAGAAGACATTTCCTGTGGTTATATCTACAGTAAACACACTCAAGTGGATGTATGTTTAGCCATGCAGAGAGGAAGAAGCTGGCACGGGACAGGCAAGCATGGAGAGTTGCATCCAACCAGTCTTCAGAATGAAGATGACGATAACAACAATAACATGAATAAAAGTTCTCCGAGTGAATCCTTATTAAGAAATAGTCATTTCTCAACACACCCCCATGACACCAGAATAATGCAGCACAACAAAAGTGCCATCAATAAAATTATATTGATATAAATGTTGTGGAAAGTTCTTGTAGAATGTAAATACTTTAGGAGACTGCTCACTAAAAAGCAGAAACATTGAGTTGTGAACAGGCACAGACGAAAGGAAGAAGAGAAAAAGAGAGAGAGAGAGAGAGAGAGAGAAATGTATGCCACTACATGGTGCTGGATTGACAGTTCCAATACTCTCTTGTGGCATGTGGACTAGTCATGGCGAGGGTCGTGCTGGATGGTGTGGTGAAGGAGGATGGAGGCAGGAAAGAGGAACTGGGGATGGGCGGCTAGCAGCTCAAGGAAGCCAGTTTGCTGTCTAGGAATGTGGGAGGGAGGGGTGGCAAATACACGGGCTAGCACGATTGTAGCAGTTGGTGGGAAACTGTACACCCTGAAGGAGGCTTGGGGACATGAATTCGGAGGGGGTAACAGGATGGAGGACAGGGAAACTGTTGGGTTGAGAGTGCAGGGACAGTGAGTTATCTGAGATTGAGGCCAGGATGATTACAGGAGTGGGGGATGTGCTGTAAACACAACTCCCATCTGTGTAGTTCAGTAAAGCTGGTGGTGGAAGGAAGGGTCCAATTGGCTCAGGTTGTGAGGCAGACATTGAAATTGAGTTTTTTGTGCTCGGCTGAATGTTATGCCACCAGGATATCAGCTTTGTTCTAGACAACAGTTTGGCTGTGGTAATTCGTCCTGGTGGACAACTGGTTGATAGTCATACCAACATAAAAGGTAATACCCCCCAAACATGGTACACAAACAGATTTCCCGTACCATATCCCACTCATGTGTGGGATCTGCACCGAACAGGACTACCACGGGATATTATGAATACAAATAAGGGCAGCACAAATAGTCACAGATTTGTTTAACGTGTGTGAGAATGTCACGGAGATGCTGAAAGAATTGAACTGTCAGGCATTTGAAGATACAAACAAACTATCCCATTAATGCCTGCTTGCAAAGTTCCTAGTGCCAACTGTAAGTAATGCATCTGGGAATACATTTCAGTCCCCTACATGTTGCTCCTCTCTACTGTGCACTTCACAGAGGTTTGCTCAAACCAGACTAATTTCTGACAATATATATTAAACTACTGATTGCTGTTAATAAAGTTTCCTAAACAACACATTAACATTCACACTTTTTATTTCAGTTGTAAAGTTCAGATCTTTAACTTGCAATTACATGAAATAATAATATAATTCTCCATGATCCTATGGTCCCTAGCTGAGCATGGGCAAACATGGAAAACATGCGAAACTGTACAAACATTGATAAGCCAGTAACCAAATTACCAAATTTATTTACACACACACACACACACACACACACACACACACACACACACACCTATCTTTGATTTGAGTTAGTAGCGGTTTGAAACCTTAGCTACTAACAAATTAACCATCATTAACAAAACAGTTGTATGTAGTACATTCTTTGCAAACACAGAGTCACAATGAGCACTCAACAAACACAAGGCCTCTCACCTTCATACAGTTACTCTTGAAGGTTACCTCAATTAACCCAGGCAAGTCATATATAACAGTCTGAAAAGAAAAAGTAGAGCTCACAAAACCGTTAAACAATAAAAATATGAAGAAAAACGTGAAGAAAAGAAGGTAGTAATTGCAAGAATGCTGACTGTGGTGCAACTGACAGGATAATCTATGACTAAATACAAAAACCTATGACTTCAAAACTAAGGTTTTTACAGGAGGATCAACAATGGAGAAAAAGGAAATACAGTTGCAACAAAAGGATTATCATTTGTCTCCATGCCAGAGGTGATCCTGCTGATATATTTTTTTTAGCACCATTAGGCTTTGCAACTCCTGCCCCCAATACTGACAAAGAAAGAAAGTATTCATCGGGACTCCAATAAGAAGCCTTTGTGTTGCTAGCCAGTGATACTAACCACTAGATGCTGGAGGCACTCCAAAATGAGAGCAAAGAAGTGAGCTTACCTGCTGGGAAGGATGATTTTCACGAAGTTAGAATCACAAGGAGCACAAATTTATGACAAAAGAAAGCAGAACAGAGGCCAACAGGCAAATAAATGGTAAATCAATGAGACATAGCTTCATGAAGCAGGTACAACAAATTCAGGAACACATACTTTTGGAATAACCAGACCTTTTTCTCTAAGAAGCTGGAAACTTAGGGAGGAAATAAAGAAGCATGAATTTGTAAAAGCATGGAAGCAAATTTGCATTTGTATTTATGATGATCTAAAGCGTATAACTGCAGTACATCACACAAAAAGTGTTGTTGGTGTTGTGGTTTTTTTGGTTGTCTGTAACTTCTGCACTAGTTGTTTCTGCGCAAAGCTCCTTTGTCTCTGCGTCACCACTGCAACTTACACCTCCTTAGTGCGTTCAGCATTGGTCTCCCTCTACAAATTTTACTCATCATACAGATATCCATAAGCAAATTGTTCTTTTATGCCTCAAATTGTGTTCTATCAGCCAATCACTTCTTTTCTCTGTATGTCCATCTTTACACAGATGGTTGTGGGACCTCAACTGTTCAGTACAGAACATCAAATCAAAACACCTTTCAGCCATCTAAATTTCCAAATTGTTATTTTATCGAGCAACTGGTTTCGGCAATATATTGTGCCACATTTGACTAACAAGTGTTATAGCACAGGAACTAATTAAAATAGTCACACTATGTTTGGTTTAAGTGACAGACGGAATTCACAAAGTTTTGTTTGTGTGTGTTCCAAGTTGTCACGATTGAAGCATAATGACAACGGTTTAAAAAAAAGGCTCCATGTGAGGGAACGGGTTGTTCTGACCAAATAAGACACACACATGTCTGAAGTGATCACTGTGTCAAAAATCTACAGATACCAGTCACTGAATGCTGGCCTCTATTTAAACTGGACCAGAGGTGGGAATTTTCCTACACATTGGTCAGGGAGTCTGAAGGTGTAATACATTGCCAAAACTGGTTGCTCAATAAAATAATAATCTGGAGATTTAGACGGCTGAAAAGTGTTTTCATCTGACATTCTAATCACTTCTTTTCGTCATGTTTTACCTTAATTCCTTTTTCCTCAATTTGATTCAGTTCCTGCTCATTAGTTATTTGATCTACCACATAAACTTCAACATTCTTCTGTAGCAGCACATTTCAGAAGGTTCTATTCTCTTCTTGTCTCAACTGCTACCATCCACATTTCACTTCTGCGCAACACTACACTCCATACAAATACTTTCAGAAAAAGACTTACTATGGATTAAATGTACAGTATCTGGAAAGGTACATTACAGCTTCAAAGTGTTATAGCACAGGAACTAACTAAAATATTCACACTATGTTTGGCTTATGTGACAGACGGAATTCACAAAGTTTTGTTTATGTGTGTTACAAGTTGTTGTGATTGAAGCATAATGACAACGGTTTAAGAAAAAGCTCTGGGTGTGGAACGGTTTGTTCAGACCAAAACAGACACACACATTCAAAGGAACTTCCAACCACATTATAGAATGCAACCAACCTCACAGAAGTCGATACACAGGTGGTAGAGGAATTTTATGCACACTGGAAGTGCTGATGTGGAGCAATGTACTAGATGACCTGAAACGAGTGAAGCTGACATAGAATGGATACTATTGAGTTTTCAGTGTTTGCCATAGGAGTCTGTGTGGAGGGTATCACAAGAGCTGCAAATCCCTGCAGTAACCATGTGCCAGATCCATCAGAAACTTTTACAGATTAACCTATTGTGACTGCAACAACTGCATGCATTGAAACCAGACAATGAGACACAACATACACTGATAAGCCAAAAAATTATGACCACTGCCTACTGCGACGCTGGATGCCAACTGGTGGCATTGCAAGCATGTGATGCATAGCAGACACGGACATGGCACCACGCTAGTGAAAAGATGGGATGCAAATGGAGACAGCTGTAGGTATAAGTGACTCTGACAAAGGGCAGATTATTATATTTATATTATTATTATTTCTATTGTTCTCAGACCTTAGGTCTGGTTAAAAATGGAAAGTGACGCGGACCTTGATCAAGCATGATTTCCTTTTAACTGTACGGTATATGTTACATTGTACTTAGGAACTTTCGGGTTATTGAACAAGTATCAATAATTACGGATTTCTGTAGTTGTATATATACGTTTGGATGTAGCTGTATTGCGTTGATGTACTGGTGGATATTGTGTGGTATGACTCCTGTAGTTGATAGTATAATTGGTATAATGTCAACTTTATCCTGATGCCACATGTCCTTGACTTCCTCAGCCAGTTAAATGTATTTTTCAATTTTTTCTCCTGTTTTCTTCTGTATATTTGTTGTATTGGGTATGGATATTTCGATTAGTTGTGTTAATTTCTTCTTTTTATTGGTGAGTATGATGTCAGGTTTGTTATGTGGTGTTGTTTTATCTGTTATAATGGTTCTGTTCCAGTATAATTTGTATTCATCATTCTCCAGTACATTTTGTGGTGCATACTTGTATGTGGGAACGTGTTATTTTATTAGTTTATGTTTTATGGCAAGTTGTTGATGTATTATTTTTGCTACATTGTCATGTCTTCTGGGGTATTCTGTATTTGCTAGTATTGTACACCCACTTGTGATGTGATCTACTGTTTCTATTTGTTGTTTGCAAAGTCTGCATTTATCTGTTATGGTATTGGGATCTTTAATAATATGCTTGCTGTAATATCTGGTGTTTATTGTTTGATCCTGTATTGCAATCATGAATCCTTCCGTCTCACTGTATATATTGCCTTTTCTTAGCCATGTGTTGGATGCGTCTTGATCGATGTGTGGCTGTGTTAGATGATGCGGGTGCTTGCTGTGTAGTGTTTTCTTTTTCCAATTTACTTTCTTTGTATCTGTTGATGTTATGTGATCTAAAGGGTTGTAGAAGTGGTTATGAAATTGCAGTGGTGTAGCCGATGTATTTATATGAGTGATTGCTTTGTGTATTTTGCTAGTTTCTGCTTGTTCTAGAAAGAATTTTCTTAAATTGTCTACCTGTCCATAATGTAGGTTTTTTATGTCGATGAATCCCCTTCCTCCTTCCTTTCTGCTTAATGTGAATCTTTTTGTTGCTAAATGTATGTGATGTATTCTATATTTGTGGCATTGTGAATGTGTAAGTGTATTGAGTGCTTCTAGGTCTGTGTTACTCCATTTCACTACTCCAAATGAGTAGGTCAATATTGGTATAGCATAAGTATTTATAGCTTTTGTCTTGTTTCTTGCTGTCAATTCTGTTTTCAGCATTTTTGTTAGTCTTTGTCTATATTTTTCTTTTAGTTCTTCTTTAATATTTGTATTATCTATTCCCATTTTTTGTCTGTATCCTAGATATTTATAGGCATCTGTTTTTTCCATCGCTTCTATGGAGTCACTGTGGTTATTCAATATGTAATCTTCTTGTTTAGTGTGTTTTCCCTTGACTATGCTATTTTTCTTACGTTTGTCTGCTCAAAAAGCCATATTTATATCATTGCTGAATACTTCTGTTATCTTTAGTAATTGGTTGAGTTGTTGATTGGTTGCTGCCAGTAGTTTTAGATCATCCATGTATAGCAAATGTGTGATTTTGTGTGGGTATGTTCCAGTAATATTATATCCATAATTTGTATTATTTAGCATGTTGGATAGTGGGTTCAGAGCAAGACAGAACCAGAAAGGACTTAATGAGTCTCCTTGGTATATTCCACACTTAATCTGTATTGGCTGTAATGTGATATTATCTGAATTTGTTTGGATATTAAGTGTGGTTTTCCAGTTTATCATTACTATGTTTAGGAACTGTATCAATTTAGGATCTACTTTGTATATTTCCAATATCTGTAGTAACCATGAGTGGGGTACACTATCAAAAGCTTTTTGGTAATCAATGTATGCGTAGTGTAGCGACCTTTGTTTAGTTTTAGCTTGATACGTCACCTCTGTATCTATTACACAGCTCTACAAAATAAAATTTTTTTTTCGTTGCCAGGGAAGTTTGAACGAAAATGGGATATTGTTATGATACTCATTCCGAGTATATTTGTACTTTTTCCAAATTGGCTCTGGTTTTTGAGATATAGGTTATTTGTGGAAATGAGAGTTTCATGTGGATAATATCAACTGCAGGGTCCATATATGGTGTAATGTATTTGCTACCTGTTTTTTAATTAGTGATATTGTACTATCTTTATTAAACAATTGTGCTCAGGGAGTGCATCTGTGTGGTTGAGGATTACATCATGCAAACATCACACTGTCAGCCTGTGTTCAGTCCTGTTGTGCGGTGCGTGTGTTGAAGATATTGAGGGTTGTGCAGATTTGAATTCGGCGGTACTCGACATTCATTTGTTGGCCGAGGTAATCCCCGCAACAGCCGATAGGTAGCGTTCAGTGTAAACAAGAAAAATGGCGATGGTCGAAAGTCACACACATGTGCAGTGCAGCTTCAAGGAGATAGAACCTTTTCATCGTGACGTAGCAAATAAGAGGTGAGTATTCATTTCACACAAAACAATTAATGATGTTTCTTGGATGTGATTGACATGCAAATACAAGAAAGTTCTGCATAATATGTAGTATTTGTGCAATTTTGTTTTAGGAAAACATGAGTTCTTCACGCCGTCTTTACGTGAACCATCCAGATGAGTTCTGCTACATTTGTGGTGAATACGTTCTTCAAAAGAACAGGAAGAATATCACTCCTTTTGTGAAGGAAGCGTATCTGGCATATTTCGGAATTAAACTTCGGAGTGCCTATGGTATGGCGAGAGCAGAAGAACCATACAGATGATTGCTATTTTTGCATTGTTAATGTGAAAGGTTTTAATAGGTTCAAAAAACGAAAGTGGGAATATCCCGATTTGGAGTCAGCAAGAAGACCGGTGGTGCACAGCAACGATGTTCCTGTACCAACCTTCACAACATTACCCACGCTAACATCATCAGATGGTTCGGAATACGAAGGACGTGAGACACAACCCCAGCAGTTCGACCAGAAGGAGCTCAGTGACTTGATACGAGAACTCAATCTTTCAAAGCAAGCATCAGAACTCTTAGCATCCAAGCTTAAGGAAAAGAATTGTCTTCATCCAAGTGTTAAAATAACAGCTTACCGGACGAGAGAAGAAAACCTTCTTCCATACTTCAACCAAGAAGAGGTTTTAGTGTATTGCAGCAATATACCTGGACTTTTACTTGAATTGGGGCTGCCGGAATATAGACCAGAGGACTGGCGTCTCTTCATAGACAGTTCCACTAGAAGTTTAAAATGTGTTCTCCTACACAATGGCAATCGTTACGCATCTATTCCAATTGCCCACTCAACAAAACTTTGTGAAGCATATGCTAACATCAAGATGGTTCTGCAGAAAATTCAGTATATGCAGCACCAGTGGTTGATTTGTGTTGATTTGAAAATGGTGAACTTCTTGCTTGGACAACAAAGTGGATACACAAAGCACCCATGTTTTATCTGCATGTGGGATAGTAGGGCAAAGCACGAACATTGGAAGCAGAAAACATGGCCTCCAAGGGAACATATGGCTGTTGGTGAAGCAAACATCATTAATGAACCTCTGGTTAGTAGGGACAAGATTGTTCTTCCACCATTACATATTAAGTTAGGACTAATGAAGCAATTCACCAAAGCTTTAGACAGAAATGGTAATTGCTTCACATACATCTGCAATACGTTCCCTGGACTCAGTAGTGAAAAACTTAAGGCAGGAATATTTGATGGTCCTCAAATTCGCAGGCTCATCAACGATACCAATTTTACAAGTGTCATGACTGTCACTGAAGCATCAGCCTGGAACAGTTTTGTCGCTGTTGTAAAATGTTTTTTGGGCAATCATAAAGCTCCCAATTACGAGGAACTGGTCAAAAACATGCTCACTAACTTTCAAAACTTAGGAGCTAACATGAGCATAAAATTGCACTTCCTTCACAGCCACTTGGATCGATTTCCTCGTAATCTAGGTGATTTCAGTGAGGAACAAGGAGAGCGGTTCCATCAAGATATGAAAGGAATAGAGGAAAGATATAAAGGAAGATGGGACAGGCATATGATGGCAGATTATTGCTGGAATCTGCAACGTGACTGTTCTGAAGAGACCTATAAAAGGAAAGCGTGCAGGAAGCAGTTCGTCATGGACGGAAAATGATATACTTATAGAGAAACTTTTCAATTATGTTTTATACGTGGACAAATGCCTATCAGGTTTTCATAGAAGCTATTTATAAAGATTATTATCTTTTTTCATTGTAGTTTGTAGCGCTCGAGTTCAGTATTAGCAATTTTTTCTAATTTTTTGAATAAATCATGCATTATCTCATAAACTAGAGCCAAACTGCATAAATGGTTGCTATATTCGTCCTCAGCACCACTAACCCATCCTAAAGCCACTCAAATATCCTTGGCAAGAAAATGAGTGTTGACCAGTGTTATCAGTTGCTCTTTACATCCTCGTGCTCCTTTGCAGCAGTCTTTTTGTTCTTCATTTATAATTTTGTTCTGTGTTGTATGTGTCATTAATTTCTGTGTAGTGACTGAAGTTAATATTTTGTAGATTGTTGGTAGGCATGTTGTGGGGCGATATTTAGCTGGGTTTGCTGTGTCTGCTTGATCTTTAGGTTTCAGATAGGTTATTCCATGTGTAAGTGTATCAGGGAATGTGTATGGGTCTGCAATGTAACTGTTAAATAATTTATATCTAAAAAGAAAGATGATGAGACTTACCAAACAAAAGCGCTGGCAGTTCGGTAGACACACAAACAAACACAAACATACACACAAAATTCTAGCTTTCGCAATCAACGGTTGCCTCGTCAGGAAAGAGGGAAGGAGAGGTAAAGACGAAAGGATTTGGGTTTTAAGGGAGAGGGTAAGGAGTCATTCCAATCCCGGGAAAAAACCCAAATCCTTTCGTCTTTCCCTCTCCTTCCCTCTTTCCTGATGAGGCAACCGTTGGTTGCGAAAGCTAGAATTTTGTGTGTATGTTTGTGTGTCTATCGACCTGCCAGCACTTTTGTTTGGTAAGTCTCATCATCTTTCTTTTTAGATATATTTTTCCCACGTGGAATGTTTCCCTCTATTATATTCATATCATTATGTTAAATAATTTAGTTAGATGTGAATGTGTTGAGGTGAACTTCTTTAGGCAGAAATTTGCTATTTTATCATTTCCAGGGGCTTTCCAATTGTGCGTAGAATTAATTGCTCGGGTGACTTCATGTTGCAAAATTATTATTATTATGCACAGACTGTAAACGAGTATTTCGGAAACGGTGAAGCTGGTCAAATGCTCATGTCCTTCCGTCATCAGCATCTACGGAAAGAGGCAGATGGTAGGTCAAACTACCACTAGGTGCTAAATGGTTGAACGTCCATTACTCTCCACAAAATCTGGGGTTCAGAGCCTTGCCTGCTCAGAGCACATTGTTTATCATACATTGTTGAACATGGAGATCCACAGCAGACCACCCCTACATATCCACATATTGATCCGACGACATCGTCAATCATAGCAGTGGGCACGGGACAATCAGGATTTGACCGTCTACTATCAATGGAAACGTGTTGGGTCTTCACCTGAAACACATTTTTGCTACACTAGGTGAATGGTTGTCTCCACACACACAACCACTGCGGCGAATGGAGGTTCGAAGTGTGCAGCGTGCCACAGACACTGGCTGGTGGGAACAGTACTGTGCTACGGGAGACTTCCTCTTGCATTTGCATAGGCCTATTGTAGTAATCAAAGACACACTGACAGCCATGAACCACTGCATCCCTTCATGCTTCATGTCTTCCCCAACCATGATTTCATCTTTAAGCGGAATGACTGTCCGTGTCTCGGAGCCAGACCCATGCTACAGTGGTTTGAGGGGCATTATAGTGAACTCACATTGATGTCTTGCTAACCAAATCTGCCTGATGCAAATCCTATGGAGCCCATTTGTGTCACTATCTGGCACTCACACACCATGTATGCAAATCAGCTGCTCATTACTTAAAAGTATTACACGACCTGTACCTAGACATCTAATGCCACATACCTTCGCAAACCTACCGACAAACTGTTGGATACCTGATATGTAGAATCAGTGATGTATTTTGTTCCAAAGACAGACAAACAAGCTATTAAGCAGGTGGTCATAATGTTTTACCTCATCAGTGTATGCAATTTGCTGTGGACATTCTTTACTGTTAAGAGGACAATGGAAATTTTCTAAACAACCTAGCATTTTTTGATGAAGGAACATTCCTTGTGTGTGGTAAGGTAAACAACTACAGAGTTCACATCTGACATATCACCAATCCATTGCCAGTACTACAGGCAGCTGCACCATACATTAAATGCATGTCTGCCCACTCTCTTGATGAGAAGTGTGCCACCCTTTGACTACATGTCATGCACTGTACACAGTAACACACCTCACCACAGTCGTATCACAAGCTGTGTGACGCAACGGACAACTGACGCCAGGTTGATGTGTCGGTGTGACGCATGCCATTGTCACATGACACACATGCTATGAGCTAAGATACGTACATTATTTCTGTAGTGTATGTGGATATGTTGTGCAGGGTGTGGATAGAGCTAGAATACATACTGGAGGTTATCCGTGTCACCTAAGATTCACATGCTGAAATTGTTTGAATGATATAAAAATTTTGAGAGACAGTGTGTCACATAATCAAAACAGGGTATGAATATCTTAATTAGTTTGGATGCGATAACACATTTAAGTTGTACTGTACCTTTTAGGACACCCTGAATATTAGATGTTAGCACATTTTTAATTTTCAGAAATTCTTTCCATGCTACAGCCAGTGTACATTGTATATCCTCTCTACTTTGGCTGTCACCAGTTATTTTATTCCCCAAATACCAAAACTCATCTGCTACTTTCAGTGTCTCACCTCCTAATGCAATTCCCTCAGCATTGCCCGATTCAAGTTGACTATCTTCCATTACCCTTGTTTTACTTTCATTTCTATTTATCTTAGAACCTCCTTTCACGACACCATCCATTCCATTGATCTCTGTCATCTGACAGAATTACAGAGCCACCAGCAAACTTCTAAGTTTTTATTTCATTTCTTCACCCTGAACCTTTATTCTCTTTCCAAATTTCTTCTTTGTTTCCTTTACAGCTTGCACAATATACAGATTAAATAACATCAGAGACATGCTACAACCCTGTCTCCCTTCTCAACCATTACTCCCCTTTCATGCCTCTAGACTCTTTACAACTGCCATCTAGGTTCTGTACAACTTGCAAGAAATCTTTTACTCCCTGTATTTTACCGCCACTACCTCAGAAATTTAAAGAATGTAATCCACTCAACATACTCAAAAGCTTTCTTGAAATATACAAATGCTATAAATGTAGGTTTGTCTTTTTTCAACTTATCTTCTAAGGTAAGTCATGGAATGAGTATTGCCTCTTGTGTTCCTAAATTTCTTTTGAACCTGATCTGATTTTCTCCGAGATCTGCTTCTAACAGTTTTTACATTCTTCTGCAAATAATTAGTATAATTATTTTGCAAATATGGCTTATTAAACTGATGGTTTGGCATATTCACAAATGTCAGCACCTCCCTTTTTTGGAACTGGAGTTACTGCATTCTTCTTGAAGTATGAAGCTATTTCACCAGTTACATTTATCTTGCACACTAGAAGGAATAGTTTTGTCATGGCTGGCTCTCCGAAGTGCCTCAATAATTCTGGGGACATGCTTTTAGTGCTGTACCAAATTATTCTTGCAGTACCCGATCTCCCGTCTTAACTTTATCTATTTTCTCTCCTCTTTCTATAACATTGTTTTCAAGTTTGTTTCCCTAGCTTTCTTTTTTTTTTTCCTCCATCAGTCTACTGACTGGTTTGATGCAGCCTGCCACGAATTCCTTTCCTGTGCTAACCTCTTCATCTCAGAGTAGCACTTGCAACCTACGTCCTCAATTATTTGCTTGACGTATTCCAATCTCTGTCTTCCTCTACAGTTTTTGCCCTCTACAGCTCCCTCTAGTACCATGGAAGTCATTCCCTCGTGTCTTAGCAGATGTCCTATCATCCTGTCCCTTATCCTTATCAGTGTTTTCCACATATTCCTTTCCTCTCCGATTCTGCGTAGAACCTCCTCATTCCTTACCTTATCAGTCCACCTAATTTTCAACATTCGTCTATAGCACCCCATCTCAATTGCTTCAATTCTCCTCTGTTCCGGTTTTCCCACAGTCCACGTTCCACTACCACACAATGCTGTACTCCAGACGTACATCCTCAGAAATTTCTTTCTCAAATTAAGGCCGGTATTTGATATTAGTAGACTTCTCTTGACCAGAAATGCCTTTTTTGCCATAGCGAGTCTGCTTTTCATGTCCTCCTTGCTCCGTCCGTCATTGGTTATTTTACTGCCTAGGTAGCAGAATTCTTTAACTTCATTGACATCGTGACCATCAATCCTGATGTTAAGTTTCTCGCTGTTCTCATTTCTACTACTTCTCATTACCTTCGTCTTTCTCCGATTTACTCTCAAACCATACTGTGTATTCATTAGACTGTTCATTCCGTTCAGCAGATCATTTAATTCTTCTTCACTTTCACTCAGGATAGCAATGTCATCAGCGAATCGTATCATTGATATCCTTTCACCTTGTATTTTATTCTTTTATTTCCATCATTGCTTCCTCGATGTACAGGTTGAAGAGTAGGGGCGAAAGGCTACAGCCTTGTCTTACACCTTTCTTAATACGAGCACTTCGTTCTTGATCGTCCACTCTTATTATTCCCTCTTGGTTATTGTACATATTGTATATGACCCGTCTCTCCCTATAGCTTACCCCTACTTTTTTCAGAATCTCCAACAGCTTGCACCATTTTATATTGTTGAACGCTTTTTCCAGGTCGACAAATCCTATGAAAGTGTCTTGATTTTTCTTTAGCCTTGCTTCCATTATTAGCCGTAACGTCAGAATTGCCTCTCTCGTCCCTTTACTTTTCCTAAAGCCAAACTGATCGTTACCTAGCGCATTCTCAATTTTCTTTTCCATTCTTCTGTATATTATTCTTGTAAGCAGCTTCGATGCATGAGCTGTTACGCTGACTGTGCGATAATTCTCGCACTCGTCAGCTCTTGCCGTCTTCGGAATTGTGTGGATGATGCTTTTCCGAAAGTCAGATGGTATATCGCCAGACTCATATATTCTACACACCAACGTGAATAGTCATTTTGTTGCCACTTCCCCCAATGATTTTAGAAATTCTGGTGGAATGTTATCTATCCCTTCTGCCTTATTTGACCGTAAGTCCTCCAAAGCTCTTTTAAATTCCGATTCTAATACTGGATCCCCTATCTCTTCTAAATCGACTCCTGTTTCTTCTTCTATCACATCAGACAAATCTTCACCCTCATAGAGGCTTTCAATGTATTCTTTCCACCTATCTGCTCTCTCCTCTGCATTTAACAGTGGAATTCCCGTTGCACTCTTAATGTTACCACCGTTGCTTTTAATGTCACCAAAGGTTGTTTTCACTTTCCTGTATGCTGAGTCTGTTCTTCCGACAATCATATCTTTTCCGATGTCTTCACTTTTTTCCTGCAGCCATTTTGTCTTAGCTTACCTGCACTTCCTATTTATTTCATTCCTCAGCGACTTGTATTTCTGTATTCCTGATTTTCCCAGAACATGTTTGTACTTCCTCCTTTCATCAATCAACTGAAGTATTTCTTCTGTTACCTACGGTTTCTTCGCAGCTACCTTCTTTGTACCTATGTTTTCCTTCCCAACTTCTGTGATGGCCCTTTTTAGAGATGTCCATTTCTCTTCAACTGTACTGCCTACTGCGCTATTCCTTACTGCTGTATCTACAGCGTTAGAGAACTTCAAACATATCTCGTCATTCCTTAGTACTTCCGTATCCCACTTCTTTGCGTATTGATTCTTCCTGACTAATGTCTTGAACTTCAGCCTACTCTTCATCACTACTATATTGTGATCTGAGTCTATATCTGCTCCTGGGTACGCCTTACAATCCAGTATCTGATTTCGGAATCTCTGTCTGACCATGATGTAATGTAATTGAAATCTTCCCGTATCTCCCGGCCTTATCCAAGTACACCTCCTCCTCTTGTGATTCTTGAACAGGGTATTCGCTATTACTAGCTGAAACTTGTTACAGAACTCAATTAGTCTTTCTCCTCTTTCATTCCTTGTCCCAAGCCCATATTCTCCTGTAACCTTTTCTTCTACTCCTTCCCCTACAACTGCATTCCAGTTGCCCATGACTATTAGATTTTCGTCCCCCTTTACATAGTGCATTACCCTTTCAATATCCTCATACACTTTCTCTATCTGTTCATCTTCAGCTTGCGACGTCAGCATGTATACCTGAACTATCGTTATCGATGTTGGTCTGCTGTCGATTCTGATTAGAACAACTCGGCCATTGACCTGTTCATAGTAACACACCCTCTGCCCTACCTTCCTATTCATAACGAATCCTACACCTGTTATATTCTGCTGCTGTTGATATTGCCCGATACTCATCTGACCAGAAATCCTTTTCTTCCTTCCACTTCACTTCACTGACCCCTACTATATCTAGATTGAGCCTTTGATTTTCCCTTTTCAGATTTTCTAGTTTCCCTACCACGTTCAAGCTTCTGACATTCCATGCCCCGACTCGTAGAATGTTATCCTTTCGTAGATTATTCAATCTTTTTCTCATGGTAACCTCCCCCTTGGCAGTCCCCTCTTTTGCCAATGGAGAGATCATCATGACACTTCTTCAATTACAGGCCACATGTCCTGTGGATACACGTTACGTGTCTTTAATGCAGTGGTTTCCATTGCCTTCTGCATCCTCATGTTGTTGATCATTGCTGATTCTTCCACCTTTAGGAGCAATTTCCCACCCCTAGGACAAGAGAGTGCCCTGAACCTCTATCCGCTCCTCCGCCCTCTTTGACAAGGCCGTTGGCAGAATGAGGCTGACTTCTTATGCCGGAAGTCTTCGGCCGCCAATGCTGATTATTTATCAAAATTTAGGCAGTGGCGGGGATCGAACCCAGGACCGAAGACGTTTTGATTATGAATCAAAGACGCTACCCCTAGACCACGGGGGACTTTTCCTTTGTACAGACCCTCTACATATTCTTTCCACCCTTCATCTTTCACTTCTTTGCTCAGCACGTGCTTGCCATTTGAGCTCTTAGTATTCATAAACATTTTTCTGTAATCTCCATAGGCCCCCTTACTTTTCCTTTAGGAGGCATCCATGAAGATTACACACATTTCTACAGCCTTTATTCCTCATCTAGCCATTACTGTTGTGCTATTTTGTACTTCATGTCAATTTCACTTTTTCGATATCTATATTCTCTTTTGCTACACTAGCCATTCCTGTTGTGCCATTTTGCACTTCATGTCAATTTCACTTTTTAGATATCTGTATTTCCTTTTGCTGCATTTATATGTTTTCTTTTTTCATCAGTTAGATCCAATACCTTGTGGATTATCCAAGAATTTCTACCTGGTGTTTTATTTTTGCCTATGACACCATCTGCTAACTTCAATGTTTCATCTCTCAAAGGCAACCATTTGTCTCCTATTGTATGCTTCTCTCTTGATTCAGTCAATTGTTGACAAATGCTACCTCTGAAACACTCTATAACCTTTGGTTCTTTCAATATGTCGATATCCCATCTCCTCCACTGCTAGTTTCAATTTGCAGTTCATAACCAATCAATTATAATCAAGAGTCTACATCTGCCCTAAAAAATCTTCTACATTTTAATATTTGGTTTTGGAATCTCTGCCTTACCATTATACACAAAAAGTAATGATTTTTACTTCAAAGCACTGATGGAGAGAACCGAGATCCTTCGAAGACGTTATCTTCAAAGGACAAGTTAACATGACAACTAACAATTATTATGTATTTCAGGAAGTACCATATCAACACTACAAAATAATCAAAATGCACCTGAAAAGTAGCACATTAATAACTTTTCCAGTGGTATGACTTTTTTGTTCACCACCTTATGTGGCAAACAAATTACCCGACATCCACATTACATCCTTTGATATTGTGAGCAACTGGCACTAGAATAATAGTTATTGTAAGACAAGACACAGTTTGTCTACGACTATCAAAATTCAGATTTTCTATAGGTGTTTCCAAGTTACTCCGTGTTAATTCCAAAATGGTTCATTGAAAACACCAAAAATTAACTGCTTTTTGTTTGCAATAAGATCTTTGACGATATTACATTAAGTCTTTCCAAAAAAAAATTGACAAATTCTAGAAACACAAGAATGAACAAACTTTTAAAAACAGATTCATCGTGCCTTTTCGTTAACTGTAATAGACCTGTAAGAAGTTATTAGTGGTACGTTTTCTCTGCTGCTCTCAGAGTGTAATAAGAAGAGAGGAATAGAGCTCAACTCAGCACAGTAGGGCTGTACATAGTAACCTACACTCTACTGGCACAGGGAATGATTTCCTTAAAACTGAAATGTAACAGGTAGCCAAACATCAAATTCCTTTTTCAAGGAAAGGTGGTGCATGGCACCTGTGATGTCCTAAGAACTATTTAATTAGCAGTTTTCACAGAAAATAATCAAAATGCATCTTCACTGTAGTTTCAGGATGAGTCGTCATGATGGCTCTTGAAAAGGTGGGAAAAGTGACAAAAGATTAAATAGAAGTTACTTCAGTAAACATATATGGCAAAAATGCATCTTTTCATTTTTTTAAATCTCCAACTGAAAAAGACTGGATAAGACCACAGTAAATTTCTCTACTGTGATCCTGGATGGGGATTGATGATTTTTTTCCCTTTATACAGATTTATTAATTTGGTAATTCAGTACCGGTAATTCAAAATTGGTGATCATAACCCACAAACAGAATCTGGATCACATTTTTACACCAAATGGCATTCTACACTTCACTATTGGAAAAAGATCAACAACTACTTCTGAGTTTCTGTTTCTTAGGAATCTTTTCTCAAGAATTTTCTGAATGGTTTCCACCTCTCTTTGTTTCACTCTTTCTTTTGCTTTCATGATTCATGTTCCCTCAAATTTACCCTGTGCCAATTTTGCTGGTTTTAAATAATTATTTTGAGTGCCTTCTTCAGTTTAATTGAAGCTTGAGGTAAAAGTTCGCATGCTTCTTTACATACTCGGTTTTCTTTTTTCTTTTCTTTCAGAGCAACTGTCACACAGTCAATTGATTTTTCCATGTTATTCATCTGTTTAATCTCCTCTTCAACATTACTTTGGTTTCATTCCTCTTTTCACTTTTCTTCTAATTCAAGTTTCTTTTCCTTTTGCATTCTTCTTTACAAGCAGCATAATTTGCATGCGCTTGCTTTCCATACTAACGAGCTGCGAGTCAATGGGCAAGAAAAGACAATGGTGGTATTATCCCAAAGCATCCCTGACAGAACTTTCCATTCATCTAATACATATTCTTGCTGAACAAAAAATGGCATCAATTTTGATGCCTTTAACACATTACTGCAGCTTCTGGTCTTTATTCTTCCTATGGAGTCTAAAAACATAAAACTTTTCAGTGGTGCACTTGATAAGTACATCTTCCCACTACGTTTGCAAGCTGTGATCTAATGTTTTTTGGCATTCCTTAGAAACCACAACTTGTCACATTCTTCCAGTTTATTAAGCTCTTTGGTTACTTGCCCACTAACAGTTAGATATTCAAGATGATGCAGATTATCCAATGTAAAGAGTTCATTATGAAGAACTTCAGAACACACTCAATTTTTCTCAAAGCAGAAGCCTTGAAAATACAAACCAAAAGTATCTGACGTGTGTTTCATATTTCTGTATGCAACTTTTGGATCAAAGATGTTTGTCTGACTTTACTGAATGGTTCTGCATATTAAATTATGTAATGAAGTTCTGCTTTCACTGCAGGTTTTTTAAAGCAACTCACTCTATTCTGTAGAAGAGTTTCTGTTAGTGTAATGTGTAGATGATGGTGTGTAGGAATTACTAATACACATCAGTATATTTGGTAATGAAAATAAAAAGTTAACAAATAAATTACTAAATGTTCAACATGTAGCCATACTTACAAATTAACCTGTAATGTGAATGTAAAATTACTTGTTCCACATCAGTGCAATTTATCATGCAAATGAACCACGGAACATGAAACTAACTAACTAACTAGGTATGGCATTGTAGGATCTGGACTGAACAGCAGCAGAATTCTTTTTTAGAGGTATGTGTTTAAGAAAGCAATACCACCCCAAAGTTCCAAAATTCTGTTGGCTGAAGGTCCTAAAGTAAGTCACCTCATGGTTGTAGGCCTCAAAACTTGTGTGTGGGATGTTAAACTTACAATGGATTCTTAAAAATTTTTCCTAGTGAACAGGTCAACTGTCAAAATAATGGTCAAAGTGAAAAATGTGCAGGAACACTATTAGCAATCATCATCTTAAAAATATTACAAATATCATTTGATGAATCCACAGAGTAATTGGAAATTGCTGATTTCATTGTCCACACCAATTCAGCATTGGTGGAACTATCTGTGATACTAAACATCCGTATTGTTGGAGCATGAACATAACTTGGAGGTTGTGTTTGATCTGAAAGTTATAAATGTAACCGATGCGGCCCCCCTTTAATTTCAAAGTTACACTTATGTTTTGCTGACAGTGACTGGTTAAAAACTGCCTGAAAACCTTTTTTCTTAAAGTTAGTGCAGCAAGACGACAAACAGCATAATATTTAATTTTCACTAACTTTTCACCTCATGCTGAGACTTTATTTTTCACTCTACCTGTCCCCACAAGCCAGTCAGGATGGAATTTGCATTTTCTCAACTCAAAAAGTTTATTTTCAAAATTGAACAGAGTATTACAGCAGCAGCTTTGTTACTACAGGAAAATTAGTATCTGGAATACAAATACAAGCAGTTGTACTAGCAAAATAATTGTCACTAGTAAGAGCCCTACAAAATATAAAAAACACCTAAAAAACCAAAAATGAAAAATCTGTCTCAAGCTTCAGAAGGTCCTCAGTTTACATTTTATCTGCTTTTCATCACTGGAACACTCCAAAAAGTTAAATGAATGAACATGAATACAGAAACTTGGAAACACAAGTAAATAACCTATTTCCTCCCCAAAAATGGAAAGAAAGATGACATAAAATTAAAAAGGTGACAACAGTAAAAAAGGCAACTAAATGTGAGAAATGAAATTACAATAAAATTTTTTGATAAATATCAACGGGGACAGTTGAAAATGTGTGTCCCAACCGGGACTCGGACCTGGGATCTCTTGTTTACATGGCAGACAGTCTATCCGACTGAGCCATCGAGGACACAGAGGATAAAGCAACAGCAGGGACTTATCTCTGGCACGCTCCCCGTGCGACCCACTTTTGCAACTTACTGTACACACACTACATTTGTAGTGCCCCTGCCCAGTAAACTCATTACTCGCAGCAGTCAATCTACTGATTCCTGTAAGAGTTTGAGCAATGTGAGTGCACCCACACTGAAGATCATTGGTCGGTAAGCCTTATCTACATGAAGATGGTATCTGTTCTTTTGGACATGTCTGAAAGAATAGATACCATTGGTGATCTTGCAGCTCTTGAAGAATGAAATCACAATGAAATCCAGACCATTAGCTGCTTACAGGTGTTGATAAATATCAACGGGGACAGTCGAAAATGTGTGCCCCAACCGGGACTCGAGCACAGTATCTCTGCTTGCACAGCAGATGCTCTACCCGACTGCACCATCGCAGACACAAAGGACAGTGCGACTGCAGTTACTTATCTTTGGCACACTCCCCGTAAGACACGGTCTGGATTTCAGTGTAATTTCATTCTTCAAGAGCTGCAAGATCACCAATGGTACCTGTTCTTTTGGACATGTCTGAAAGAACAGATACCATCTTCATATAAATATGTGAGAAAGGTGGCTGACACCTCACCTTGTAGTTGCTACTGCATTACAGCACTGTTCAACTGAAAAGACTGTGCAAACCTCTGCCTATTATTTATGAACAAGGCACTCTACAATCAAAACAAAAAGTGGCTTATGTGATACGATCCACTTCTTCTTCCCCGATGTAGGGGACATGCTCAGTGTCACCTTCTTCACAACTTCAATGTGAGAACCATATTTGAGGTAACTCACAGCCTAACATTTATTTAGCCACAAATCCATGATAACATGACTATCACAAAATTCTGTACAAAACTAAATGCAGTTTGTTGCCTTACAAGCAAATAAACCTTATGGTGGATCAGTTCATCACATTTCACAAGGTCAAATGTGTAAGCTGGAATGATTTTGTTGACTGGACTATTACATTAGACTGGACATCCTGAAGAAATCACACAAAAACTTAATTTGATGACAGTATGAACCACGTTTGAAACCTCCCGACACATTAAAATCTTGAGCTCGAGTTGGACTCAAACCTGGAATCTTTGCCATTAGTTGACAAGTGCTCTACTGATTGAGCTATCCGGACACCATTCACTATCTGCTGTCACAACTCTACTTCCTACAGTACCTCACACATACTTTCCAAACTCCACTGAAGTTCTCTTGCATACCTTGGAAGAATGGGTACTCCAGTGAACAGCCATAGCCAATAACATTGTTTCATGAATGAACTTTCAATCCACATTGGAGTATGTGGCAAATTGAAACTTCCTGACAGATTCAAACCACGTGCCAGACTAAGACTCGAACATGCGCCTTTCGCAGGCAAATGCTCTACCCACCAGCATGTCTCACAACCCACCCTCACAATGTTTGTGTTTGCTGTAGTGGCTACTACAGTACACCAGGCCCAACACTGTCAGCCATTTGGCAGTGGATAAACACTTCTTCTAGATTTCTCCATGCATTACACACACTCATGTTGCCCCTGCATGCATTGTAATGTCAACACCCCTCCTTCCATTAGAATAATGTATTCATTTATTTTAAATTTTATTTTATCCAATGAAAAATATTATTAATCTATCACACATCTTTTCATCTCACTATATATCTAATCTACTTCCTTTCCATTTCCATTACTACCAAAACAGCATCTTCCACTTCAGTCAGTCTTCTCTCTCTCTCTCTCTCTCTCTCTCTCTCTCTCTCTCTCTCTCTCTCTCCCCCTCCCTCTCCCCTAGTGATTCCCAACATGCATGTCTTCATCAATAACTTAGCAAACCTCAGTTGCTGAAGGGTTTTTTGCATTAAAAGTACATGTCTCATTGATACAACCTGTCCCTACTTTGTAACTTCCCCTTATTCCTCCCTAAAAAAGCTGGACAGTATTTGGAATTTTTGCCCCCTGGAAATAAGTACACTGGCCATCCATCCCATTTCCTAATAATTTTACAGTTTTTTGTAGTGAATTTCCCTTTGATGTCGTTTATCTATTTCCTATGTTGATGTGAATACAATGTAATTACTGTATCTGCTATCCTTGTGATCAGTCTAATTTGTACTAAGAAAGGAAACAGTGGTACAGGACACACTATCTCAGCACTGTCTCTGCACTGCAACTGGAGTGAGCAGTTACACTTCACCAATTTTGACCTCCTATGCTGTGGTACACACACACACTCACAAAATTCATATGTGCATTGTGCCCCCACTCAAATCAGTGTCCCAGATTAATGACCAAAATGTCATATTTGGCAGTTTCCCCACATGCTTTTAGGTGAGTGTCAGTTTGTTTCCCCACCTCAGCCTAAGAAATGCAAAATACGAAATGTTAAAATTTACAGAGAATTGAGCTTTCAAGATTCATAGAGCAATGTTACACATGACATTTCTTCCCTTAGTGTAAATTGGCTACTGTGAAGTATCGTCAGACTGGTCAGCCACACACAGTTATCATCTGCTCAGCCAGATCTACGCTGAGCAAACACAAGAGAAGTCCCAACCATATAACATCATCAAGAACAACATATAAAAGTGAAGCCTTTATTTAAAAATAATAATATTACAGTAACAGTCTCAGCTTGATAATTAGTTTCGATCACTTTTTATGATCACCTTCTGACAATATTATTTATGAATTGTGAAAAGTCGTAATCATTTAAAAAGAATACCTAGTCATAAGCCGTAAAATGAAAAGAACAGCACTGTAGCACACGTGTAATAACATTTCTTGGGCCCAGCTGGATGTGTAAAAAGATAACAGTATAGGGGAGGTTCACAGGCTTTTATCAAAGTAAATTCCAGTTAGGCCTAACACTCATGTTCAAACTAAACAGGTTTTTTTTTATTTGGCTATAATATGTGTATATACATGAAATAAGTAAAGGTACTAAATGCTAATTATGATGTAGCAGATAAAAGAAGCAGCTGTTTCATGCAAGAGGAAGTGCAGTGACTTTTACCAAAGGAGGTGTGTCTCTCTTCACATAGTACTGTAACACAGGAACAGTTCCTTTGATCATCACTGTGAGTAGACCAGCACCAGTCATAATCTGCTCTTGTTATATTTTATAGAAGTTGCCTAAAGTAGCATAATTTGACCCACTGAAGAGAGACACTATTGTGGTATCGATAGCTACGATGCCACAACGTAGGGTGCTGTGCAGCTCTACGAGCGCCGCTCCGGATTCTGCCAGTTTGATTCAGAGTAGACGACCAAGCAACATTGTTTCTGTTTCATAGTAGGCGAGCCACTACAGATTTTGCTTTTGTAACTCGATGTACAGCTTTGAACCGATGTGCTCATCTCAGCCAAAGTTAAGTAACACTACTTTTGATTGCAGTACCAAGTGTTCTACCGCACCTGCTCCTCCTAGCATCCTACATTCGGCCTACCCTCCAGTTTTCAGGAGCAGACCCATGGGCCGCCTTCCAGGAAGGATACAAAAATTATTTCAAAGTAGGATTTACGTAACACCATGTGTGAATGAATGACTAACAAAATCTAGGTTGTGGCAACAACTATGGCTGACTCGAAATTTATCGTGCTTAGTTTGTTCCCCCGGCCCCCAGAATCTTGGCTGATGAATAATAGCTGTATAGATTCCTCTATACCAACATTTGCTTGCTGTGCTGTCTATACACGTCATAATTATGACCTATGAACCCTCCTTCACGTTTGGTTCGTCTATTTATAATTTCGGACAGAAACCGACGTTGCCAAATGCATACAGTAAAACAATACATAACTCACATAGCAAGTAGACTCAAAACGTTACATTATGTAATATATAATTGTATAATATGTAATGAGTAGTCTGATGCATTATATGTACGTATATATTACATCAACTATGAAAAATACACACAAGACATAAATTGCGGATACGGTAATTTAATTACCACCGTCCGTTTCTTTTAGAGACACTTTTAACGGTATGTATATTTTTCTCTTACTTTCAAATATTCCACCACATACATAAGGATTTCGTTGTACTTGTTGCCAATGTGTCCTGTAGGCATATGCCGTCGCCTGTTTGTTGTGCTGCAGGAGGAATAAAAATTAAACGCAAATTGCCCGTGTTCCAATTGGCATGAATAAATAACAGAATATTCTGACGTCATTATACTGCTACTTTTACGAACAACAAACAAAAATCATGCCACAGTTTATCACGATACACAACGTCATTCTAAACTTCTAAAGGTTTATCTACAAGGTGCGAGATGTCACGTTAACAATGAATTTACGCATATTGCCGAAAATTCTTGTCTATCACTATTTTATCGCAAACTAGGCTTTATGCGGTATTCTGTTTGAGTTAAGAGAACAATACCCGAACAGTATTCACCCTATACCTTTTTTTCCGTAGTAATTTTCATACTGATGCATGGATCGTCAGTTCGAATTAAGTTTTCTTCATAGAGCGAATACATACACCATCTGCTACAGGAAAGGATGAGTGTAACTTTCCATGTTATTCATTTTTCCTGTAAATAAAATTAGTAAACTGAGTCTGCCCCCATTCAAAACAGTACTCAACCACAATTGCTGGCCACTGTTGCCAACGACAGTTAGTTTATCTATCGTAGTAGTTGAGTTCATTTAAGTTTTGACGAAGAGCCTCTGAACATTTCTCTTGAAAAAATAACGCAAAGGAATAATTGCTATGATATGCTCATTAAGCTTTATGAACACAACAGCCGCAGCTTATTGCCTTAATGACATACCCTCCTGTGCTGTTATTGACAGTTTTTCTGACATACAGTCTTCACTAAATGTCGTACCAGTAGTACTCCACTCCTAAGATGCCAACCCAGCATGATTCTTGAGATAACGCACGTAACGCAGTAAATGCCTTTTTAATATCTTTCAGTGTTCGTTCATTATTTACGGCCTGCGGTTAGTATTAGTCTATTATCAATTATTTACCGGTACTGACGCAGTGTGGTCGCTTTGCTCGTGGATGACTGTTATGCACTTTTTAGCATACAGTGTGTTTCACATTCCTATCACAGGCTTCTTGGGGTCGTAGAAGGGACTTAGTAGATAAAGTTTCGGTAAAGAACGCATGTCCGGAAGTGTCCGGTTCAGATATTTTATAAGTCTGAAGATCGGATCACTTTCAAATCTCCCGCTTCACGCTATGCACACACACTGAGAAGATGGCGCCGCCATCAGTCCCTGTTGTAACTGTGACATCACATACCATTTCCGATAGACTGCAACAACGGCTGCGAGAAACTTGTACGTTTGAAAACTAAGAAGGTTGACTTGCTCCATGAAGGCACCGCACTCTCGAATATCAAGCTAACGTCGGTCTTAAAACAGAACAGAACCTGTAGACGATTACTCGAAACATTACCCATGCCATGGGCTTCTGCAGAGCACACAATCAGAACTCAGTACTTCTGCTGTGTGCGTAGCGTGAACCGGGAGATTTGAAAGTGATCTGACGTTCAAACTTATTTTACATCGAACCTGGGTTGTTCCCCTCATAAAGTTATCTACTAAGGCACCTCTGCAAACCCTAGAAACCTCTAATAGAAATTGTGAACAAGTCTTAAGATTGAGAGAAATGCAACGAATCTGTCTCAGTTAAAATCGAACGCTAGACTGCTTCCCTGATATTTAGCTTGAGTATGCACAAATAGTTTACAGCACTTTAACGACAGTTTATTATTAATGTAGTTTCTAGTAACTCCTTCACCTTGTTCATGTATCTATAATTGGCTCAACATTCCTGAAGGTTCAACTCGAAAATGGAATCTACGGAAGACGAGGAATGAAAAAAATCACTCCCACACTGCAGTCACGCTTTGCCGATAGAAACCCAGTGAAAATGTGGCGTGATACAGTAGTCATGTCACAAGTTTTTCATTATTCTGACATTCAAAATTTCTTCTTGGCTACGGGAGATTACAGCTCCATTGTTAATATGGGAGACCATCAGCCATCTGCTACGGAAAATCTTGGCTCTTACGCTCCCTTAAAACGGCTTCGAAGCGTTTGCGTAAAGTGTAAGAGACTGGAATCACGCCAGAGGCGATCTACAACTGAGAAGAGTATAGGAAGCAGCCTGGCATTAACGAAATTCAAGGGGAATAAATCTAGAAGAATTCTGTCCAAAGACCGAGGGCAGATAATGGTGGTAGACACTACATCACTCGAACGCCTAGCTGTAAAGATTTACGCTGTCTGCAGTAGACAGTTTGCTAAAGTCAACAGAACAAATTTACCCATCATAATCATCATACAACAGCATATTTGAGGGGGGGGGGGGGGGGGAGCAGTTTAGTTTTGCAGTAAATGTTAAAATTGTTTTGGGATTTTACATCAAATGAGACACTGATTCGACTGCATTTCGTTACCCTTGTGTACATAGACAACGTGTGCCACTCCCTTCTAAATTACCGCCTCTGTTTCATATTCGTCGACTATAACAACTGCAGCCTGGTTTCAGCGCAAGTTTACGGTGACATTCCGCGCGCTGTATTTCATGTCTATCATCAACATAACAAAGAGTGTATGCCACGAAGCACTGTCGAAAGTTTCTCTAAATCTACAAATGCTATAAATATAGGATTGCCTTTTTCAATCTTTCTTCCAAGATAAGTCGTAATGAGAGCCAGTGTTACCTCACGTGTTCCTACATTCGTCTGGAACCCAAACTGTTCTTCCCCGAGTTCGGCTTACACTAATCTTTCCATTCTTTTCAAAATAATTCGCGTCAGTATTTTGGAATCATATGAAGCTCACCACACCCGAGAAACTGGAGTTGGAAAACGATTATGGTGATGGTTCGAATGGCTCTAAGCACTATGGGACTTAACATCTGAGGTCCCCTAGACTTAGAACTACACTACTGGCCATTAAAATTGCTACGCCACGAAGATGACGTGCAACAGACGCGAAATTTAACCGACAGGAAGAAGAGGCTGTGATTTGCTAATGATTAGCTTTTCAAAGCATTCACACAAGGTTGGCGCCGGTGGCGACACCTACAACGTGCTGACATGAGGAAAGTTTCCAACCGATTTCTCATACACAAACAGCAGATGACCGGCGTTGCCTGGTGAAACGTTGTTGTGATGCCTCGTGTATGGAGGAGAAATGCGTACCATCACCTTTACGGCTTTGATAAAGGTCGGATTGTAGCCTATCGCGATTGCGGTTTATCGTATCGCGACACTGCTGCTCGCGTTGGTCGAGATCCACTGACTGTTAGCAGAATATGGAATCGGTGGGTTCAGGAGGGTAATACGGAACGCCGTGATGGATCCCAACGGCCGCGTATCACCAGCAGTCGAGATGACAGGCATCTTATCCGCATGGCTGTAACGGATCGTGCAGCCACGTCTCGATCCCTGAGTCAACAGATGGGGACGTTTGCAAGACAACAACCATTTGCACCAACAGTTCGACGACGTTTGCAGCAGCATGGACTATCAGCTCGGAGACCATGGCTGCGGTTACCCTTGACGCTGCATCACAGAGAGGAGCACATGCGATGGTGCACTCAACGACGAACCTGGGTGCACGAATGGCAAAACGTCATTTTTTGGATGAATGCAGATTCTGTTTACAGCATCACAATGGTCGCATCCGTGTTTGGTGACATCGCGGTGAACGCACATTGGAAGCGTGTATATGTCATCGCCATACTGGCGTATCACCGTTTCTCCTCCTTACATGAGGCATCACAACGTTTCGCCAGGCAACGCCGGTGAACTGCTGTTTGTGTATGAGAAATCGGTTGGAAACTTCCCTCATGTCAGGACGTTGTAGGTGTCGCCAGCGGCGCCAACCTTGTGTGAATGCCTTGAAAAGCTAATCATTTGCATATCACAGCATCTTCTTCCTGTCGGTTAAATTTTGCGTCTGTAGCACGTCATCTTCGTGGTGTAGCAATTTTAATGGGCAGTAGTGTAGTTGTGCGACCCAAAGGAAAGTTGGTAGCCGTGTTTCTACAACTGAAAGATGACGTCTCTTCAAATTTCGCACCAGTCGCATAATGCGTCAGTGGCACTAGCAGCACCACGACGACGATGCGAATGACGTTTGCTTTAAATACATGACGTAGCTGTCTTGAGCGTTAGTTGGCTTTCATATTGCACATGGTGAGTCGATGTTAGTCGAGAATGACATTAACGTCACAAAGGCGCCATTATCAACACCTCACTGAGCTCGAGCGAGGTCGTGCAAGAAAGCTACGAGAAGGTGGATGTTCCTTCTGCGCTATTGCAGAAAGACTTGCCGGCCGCGGTGGTCTAGCGGTTCTGGCGCTGCAGTCCGGAACCGCGGGACTGCTACGGTCGCAGGTTCGAATCCTGCCTCGGGCATGGGTGTGTGTGATGTCCTTAGGTTAGTTAGGTTTAAGTAGTTCTAAGTTCTAGGGGACTTATGACCTAAGATGTGTAGTCCCATAGTGCTCAGAGCAATTTGAACCATTTTTTTTGCAGAAAGACTTGGCAGAAATGTAGCCAGTGTGCAGGACTGCTGGCAGCGGTGGTCACGAGAATGTACGGTCGCAAGAAGACCATGTTTCGGATGGCCACGTAGCAGCACCGATACAAAAGACCATATACAGGGTGTTACCAAAAGGTTCGGCCAAACTTTCAGGAAACATTCCTCACACACAAAGAAAGAAAATATGTTATGTGGACATGTGTCCGTAAAAGCTTAATTTCCATGTTAGAGCTCATTTTAGTTTCGTCAGTATGTACTGTACTTCCTCGATTCACCGCCAGTTGGCCCAATTGAAGGAAGGTAATGTTGACTTCGGTGCTTGTGTTGACATGCGACTCATTGCTTTACAGTACTAGCATCAAGCACATCAGTACGTAGCATCAACAGGTTAGTCTTCATCACGAACGTGATTTTGCAGTCAGTGCAATGTTTACAAATGCGGAGCTGGCAGATGCCCATTTGATGTATGGATTAGCACGGGGCAATAGCCGTGGCGCGGTACGTTTGTATCGAGACAGATTTCCAGAACGAAGGTGTGCCGACAGGAAGACATTCGAAGCAATTGATCGGCGTCTTAGGGAGCACGGAACATTCCAGCCTATGACTGGGGAAGACCTAGAACGACGAGGACACCTGCAATGGACGAGGCAATTCTTCGTGCAGTTGACGATAACCCTAATGTCGGCGTCAGAGAAGTTGCTGCTGTACAATGTAACGTTGGCCACGTCACTGTATGGAGAGTGCTATGGGAGAACCAGTTGTTTCCGTACCATGTACAGCGTGTGCAGGCACTATCAGCAGCTGATTGGCCTCCACGGGTACACTTCTGTGAATGGTTCATCCAACAATGTGTCAATCCTCATTTCAGTGCAAATGTTCTCTTACGGATGAGGCTTCATTCCAACGTGATCAAATTGTAAATTTTCACAATCAACATGTGTGGGCTGACGAGAATCCGCACACAATTGTGCAATCACGTCATCAACACAGATTTTCTGCGAACGTTTAGGCAGGCATTGTTGGTGATGTCTTGATTGGGCCCCATGGTCTTCCACTTACGCTCAATGGAGCACGTTATCATGATTTCATACGGGATACTCTACCTGTGCTGCTAGAACATGTGCCTTTACAAGTACGACACAATATGTGGTTCATGCACGATGCAGCTCCTGCACATTTCAGTCGAAGTGTTCGTACGCTTCTCAACAACAGATTCGGAGACCGATGTATTGGTAGAGGCGGAACAATTCCGTGGCCTCCACGCTCTCCTGACCTCAACCCTCTTGACTTTCATTTATGGGGGCATTTGAAAGCTCTTGTCTACAGAACCCCGGTACCAAATGTAGAGACTCTTCGTGCTCGTATTGTGGACGGCTGTGATACAATACGCCATTCTCCAGGGCTGCATCAGCGCATCAGGGATTCCATGCGACGGAGGGTGGATGCATATATCCTCGCTAACGGAGGACATTTTAAACATTTCCTGTAACAAAGTGTTTGAAGTCACGCTGGTACGTTCTGTTGCTGTGTGTTTCCATTCCATGATTAATGTTATTTGAAGAGAAGTAATGAAATGAGCTCTAACATGGAAAGTAAGCGTTTCCGGACACATGTACACATAACATATTTTCTTTCTTTGTGTGTGAGGAATGTTTCCTGAAAGTTTGGCCGCACCTTTTTGTAACACCCTGTATAGTGTTGGGCTCTGGAGCATTGTACTGCATCTGCAGAAGCAATTTTAGCAGCAGTTGGCACCAGTGTTACAAATCTGTTACTTCAAGGACAGCTCTGATCCAGACGCCCTGTGGCGAGAAGTCTACTGTCTCGTAATCACCGTCATTTGCTACCTCGGTGGTGGCAAGCGAGAGCTCACTGGAGGACAGGGTGCGGGTGTTGTGTTTTCTGATGAAACCTGGTTCTGTCTCGGTGCCAGTGATGGCTGTATGTTGGTTAGGAGGGGGCCAGTTGAGGGCCTGCAACCACGCTGCCAGCGTGGTAGACACGTGTGAATCTACACCTAGAGTTACGGTCAGGGGTGGGATTCCGTACGACAGCAGGAGCACTCTCGAGGTTACCCCACGCACCCAGACCGCATATCTGTACGTCAATATGGTGAATCGACGAGTTGTGCTGCCATTCATGAATAGCTTTCCAGGGAGTATTTGCCAACAGTATAACGCTCGGCTGCAAACCGGATCGATCACCAGATCTGTCTCCAATCGAGTACATAGGGGACATCATTGGGCGACAACTCCAGCGTCACCCAGAAAAAGCGATAACCGTACCTGTATTGACCAACCAAATGCAACACGCATGGAACTCCATCCCACAAACTGACATCCACAACCTGTACAACACAATGCATGCACATTTGCGTGTTTGCATTCGACATTCTGGCGGTTACACAGATTATTAATGTACCAGCATTTCACATTTTCGATCGATTATCTCGTCCTTACATTAACCTGTGATCTTGCAATGTTAATCGCTTAAATATATTATCGATACGAAGGTATTCCCGAAATTTCTTTAGTCTACATTAATTAGTTTTTGGTGTTGCGACTTTGTTGCATCAGTGTTGAGCCGTGGTACAAATTGCTGTTTTGAAGAGCGCGCCGCGGCGCGTTGTGTGAAGCAGTCGCCCTCCGTTTCTCGCGGTGGCGTAATCGCAGCTTTTGGTGTCTCCCTCTGGTCTGAAAGGGGAAAGGTCACCTGTTCACGTGCATTTAAGGGGCGCTATCAGCTCGGCAGTTGATCAGTCGGAGTGAGGCTGGGTCAGTCTCGCGTCACCAGTTGCTGGTCTGTCTCTCGTTTGCATTTGTGCGGCAGTTAGTGTGTCTGTCGTCGGAGTGCTAGTATGTCTGTGCTTTGGATCAACTTTAAGGCCAGAAAATGAGAGTCTTGCCACTCCGCCAGTAACAGAACTCAGCTAGTGGTCGCCCGGTCGGGGCTGAGTTCCTGCATCTGAGTCTGCACGTTAGGCCGCCAGTCTGCTCGAGTTTTCTCGGGCAATGGTCATTGAATCAATCGGCTGGTCGGTCGCGCACTGACACACGAGATGACTTGTCCGCCTTGAGCGTCGGCGCATGTGAGGTCGCCACGTGAGTCCAGTGGGCAGCGCCGTATAGCGAGGGATTGTGGCTTCGCGGCCGACACGAGAGCAACAGGAGTCAACCCAGGACATCGGTCTGGCCGGGGCGAGCTGCGACGCCGTGAGACGAGAGATCGGCGCGCCTTCCTGCGTCCGTTGAAGCGGCTGGCAGCGGACGGTCCGGGAGAGCGTTTTGGGGGTGCTGCGCCAGGTCTTCGCCAGACATCGAAGTTTATTAGAAGTGATTCGTGATGTGTTGTTTCATTTACTTGTTAACTTCTACGTGTTTCTTGGTCAGTCTCTCCCGTCCCCAGCTTGCTCGTCTGTCTCTCGACCGCATTTGTTAGGCAGTTAGTGTTTGTCTGTCGGTCTGCCGTACGTTAATAGCTGCCTCTACCATGTTTGTTGGATTCGGTGTTAACGAATCTATTGCTTAAGGTGTAAAAGCCGAATTCCTGAAATATGTCTTTATCTTGCCCATCATCTTGAGAGGCGGTATATGTGTAATGTAGAGCATGTTTGGCTAACCTTGTATATTTTATGTAAGACTGCATTTCATGGATTTTTATTGAAACGGTCATTTTAGTATATAAAGTTGCCACCCTTCCACCGTAAGAGTTTTCTTTAAAAACAAGTTGCACTTTCGGTGACAAGTAATTTTCTTAAATGTGAGTGTTTTGTACCATTTCAATCCCTCCAACGGGGTGCATAGTTTATGTGTTTGTGTGAGTTGTTAAAATTTTTAGTTTAAAGTAATCTGGTGTGTTGCAGATTTGCACCAGTGTAGTCTTTCAGAGGTTGTTGTGAGCGGTCGTGACTACGGCCGTGTTAAAAGGGAGCGGCAAGCTTCTCAGCCCGAAAGCTCATACTGTCAAAAATTTGTTCTTTCTGCCTCTGAATAAATCGTAACTTGATATTTAGAGGGTGCTTTCTGATGATAATTTTTAAATCTGTGACTTTTTTTTAAGAAAGTGTTTTTTAGGAATAAAATTTCCATTTGTTGATGAAAGAAATTTGTTTTCATCAGTTACCCACTGGCAACTACTTCCACGCTCACATAGTGTGATTAAATGTGTTAATGTTCTTGATGAATCGCTAGTAAATAAAGTAAATTCTTAAGAAAAGGTTTTGAAAGTAAAATCACGGTTCAAGTGTATACGAGTATACATAATTAAGTTTGTACGGAACCCTCAGAACTTGACAGTTTTTTTTAATTGCATTTAAAAGCCATGCAGATTTCACGTGGACACCGTGTACAAGGTCAGACACAAGCAGGAGGACTAACGTGTAAAGCTTCGCGTACGAATAAATCTTTAGACATGGAGCTCATGCTCTGATTGTCGAAGGAAAGTGGCCGATCGCTTTCAAGGGAAACACCCCGACATTCGTATTAAGCTATTTGCGGAAAAACCTGAACACGGATGGCCGGAGGGGTTTCTGGAGCGCCGTCGTGGCGGGAACGCGCCCCGTGCCTTACGACTGCGCCACCCCTATCGGTCGCACTGACAGTTTCGATGTTGCCGCACTGCCGTGAAGCTCTACAACTTTATCCCTGTTACGCGTCTAGGCCGCTAAACTCGCAGAATTACACCCACCTCATCCACTGTAGCCGGCAGACGGGCGGAAATGGAAACTGCTACAGCATGAACACCTCGGCCGAACGCTATACAAATTCATGCTCCAGTACTTTCACTCCCGTGGAATATTTTTATTTACATTTCATCCATATGCGGGACTATTTTCAATAAAGAAGAATATTGATTCGCCGGCCTTTGTGGCCGAGCGGTTCTAGGCGCTTCAGTCTGGAACCGCGTGACCACTACGGTCGCAGGTTCGAATCCTGCCTCGGGCATGGATGTGTGTGATGTCCTTAGGTTAGTTAGGTGTAAGTAGTTCTAAGTTCTAGGGGACTTGCAACGCCGCTCTTGGGCTCGTAACCGTATCGCTCGGACCCTAGACGACCGGAAAATCGTGGTCTAGTCGGATGCGTCCTTATTAAGTCCTTAGTGCAGTTTGTAAGAGCTGATGATAGCATTCGAGTGTCGCGCAGGCCCCGCTAGCCGTGGACCCAAGTTGACAACAAGACACTGTGCAAGCTGGTGGTCGCTCGGTGACGTTTTGGGTTGTGTTCACGTGGTCCAACTGAACCGATAATTTACTGGAAAAGGTTACATTCGGCAACTTGGAGACCATTTTCAGGCTTTCATAGGCTTCATGTTGCAAAACAACTATGGAATTTTTATGGATGACAATGGGCTATATCAGAACGTCTACATCTACATCTACGTGATTACTCTGTTATTCACAATAAAGTGCCTGGCAGAGGGTTCAATGAACGACCTTCGTGCTGTCTCTCTACCGTTCCACTCTCGAAAGACACGCGGGAAAAACGAGCACTTAAATTTTTCCGTGCGAGCCCTGATTTCTCTTATTTTATCGCCATGATCATTACTCCTTAAGTAGGTGGGTGGCAACAGAATGTTTTCGCAATCGGAGGAGAAAACTGGTGATTGAAACTTCACGAGAAGATCCCGTCGCAACGAAAAACTCCTTTGTTTTAATGATTGCCACTCCAATTGACGTATCATGCCTGTGACACTCCCCTATTTCGCGATAATACAAAACGATCTGCCCTTCTTTGTACTTTTTCGGTGTCATCCGTCAGTCCCACCTAATGCGGAACTACTTAAGTTCTAAGTTCTAGGGGACTGATGACCTCAGAAGTTAACTCCGATTGTGCTCAGAGCCATTTGAACCATTTGAATACTGATTCAATATATAACGGCAACTGGCTACGTCCAACGTTATTGGAAGATATTCGTTAGATACAGTTTACAATGCGGGCAGCCACAGGCGTTGAGATTCATGGTAAACTGAGCTCGAATACGGCCGCAAACAGCTGTTTATTAATGATTTAAGCACGACTGGTTTCGCTGTGTTAAAGCCGTATCATCAAGTCATTAATGGTGTCACGCAGATCAGCACACAGAGGCGCCCTCGCCGTTCGTAATCACGGAATACGACCCCAGGAAGAGGGAAAGTGGTCAACAAATAATAACCGGCAGAGCAATGGGCGAATAGTGCAAGGGACTGCAGTTGGTTGCCGCGAGGGAAAGAGAACTGCAACCGGTCAGTAGTCAACGAAACCTGACGTCATTAAATCATCACTTAAGAGCTGTTTGCGGTTTTATTCAATTTCAATTTGCCATTTTCAAGTAGAAACTGCAAGACAACACGCCCAGACGATGCGCACGTGCAGAGTATCGCCACGTATCACTAGCATGAGAGACACGCGAGCATCGTACACACAGAGCTGGCTCCACTGCCACGAGTGCACATCCTGTGGTGGGGAGATGCACTAAGGAGCACAGTGTGGCAGCAAGTGTAGGAGCGAGTCCCTCCAAAACCACGACACCGCCAAAAGATCATAGGACTGTTCGTGGGCTCCGGCGAACAGACGGACGTCAACAGCTCAGCTCTGAGCAGAAGTTTCAGAAAGTATTAAAAAACTAAAAACCCGCCTCGATTGCGAAAAAAGCACCTAGTGTTAACCCAGGTTTCGGCGCAGATAACTACACCTTCTTCAGAACAACAATAAAACCCACAAGTGCCTAAGAAGACCTTTGTCAGCGACTAAAAGAACACCATAGCTATACATTTATAAACGAAAAAGAAAAGGAAAACACAAATAGTACATATGTACGAAGTCAAAACCACTACTTAACTTAATGGTGTGCGCTCCACGTCACACCGGCCTATGTTCGATGGGCCACGACCTGCCATAAACTGCAGCTACAAATGGTCGCTCACTTACAAGCCCGACCCGCTACCTATGCACATGCGCAAGAGAAGGTAAGTTACTTGAATGCGCATGCGCATACGAATACGAGAAAGTTTATACATGGGTCGGGGCTAAACAGCCCATATATTCCCAACCGTGGATCAAAGTATATAAAAAAAATTGGAATGGATAGAATAAGTGACGAGCTAAATAGGAGATAAAACCTAAAAATAACCGCACACGGTTGCTTATGCTAGGAAAGAAACATATATGAACAGGAGGAACTCTTAAAAACTATACCTAAAGCCAGTAGTTAGCCTGGGGTGGGGGGGGGCGGCGGCTGAGGGGACGTAATCTAAAGACGTCGTGGTAATAAAGATACAGGGATAAAACGTGAGGTGTTCAACGGGCTAAAATCACCTTCATCGTAAAAGGAAAATGAGGATAAAAAGAAAGAAGATGAACGGCTTGACCAACTGCGCTCGCCAATCAGCGCACGCATGTGAAAATCCCCAGATCATCAGATTTACAAGTATGAAGAACAAATTAAAGGTGCGAAACCTCCAAAAAAATTTCTGTTTCTTAGTAGGAGATGGTCGTCAAGGATATTGTCTTTAGCATGTTGCAGATGCTTAAAGATCTGCATTTGTTCCAAAACATCCAGTTTTAAGCCCTTAATCTCGGCATAACCATTGAGACTTCTCCTTAATTTGGTCCCACTGAACAATAAATAAATAAATAAATAAAGTAACTCGATATTAACTGGAGGGCTCGGCGCATGAGCCGTTTGCACAACGTGTTCCGCATAAGTAGAGCCCTGAAGAAGATGTAGTTATCTACGCCGAAACCTGGGTTAACACTAGGTGCTTTTCTCGCAATCGAGGCGGGTTTTTAGTTTTTTAATATATTAACCAACGATTGCTGACGCACTGCGATGTTGAAGGTTCTTAGTGTCAGAAAGTGTCACCACGGACCGTCGAGGACAGATTATTGGTAGCTGGCCTGAGATCTCGAGCGTGCAGAGCCGTTTACCTATGACACCGTACGACGGACCACGGAGGCTTGCATGGTGGGGAACCGTAGCAAGTAGCATCGCTGTCTGTCTGTCTGCCCGTCGGTCCCAGTGTTAACGACTCTTTTTCTGAGGAACGGGTCTACGTATCAAGCTAAAATTAATGTCATATACTAATAACTACGGTCAGTTAGCGGAGAAGGTAATTTAAGCTTCTAAGTCAATGCAATCGGAAGATAGGGCCCTATATATCACACATTTTGATGCTCGCAAACTGGCTCTTCAAAGCCTATAGTTGAGGTATGTATATACGTGTCGAGCCAGGTGGCCTAGCGGCAAAGAAGAGTAGCACGATAGGGCACAGATTTGTTGGTTTCCTGGGAGAGCGTGGCGGATACTCCGATAAAGACTGATGAAGATTGGTTTGTAGGTTGCTCAACTGCGCAGTCATCAGCGCCCGTAAAAGTTCCAATTATTACAGAGTCTATTTTCTTTTAACCATCCAATATAGCCACTCGCACAAATGATGATGATGATATGATGGGGGCAAAACACAAACACCGAGTCCCCGGACAGAGAAAATCCCCAAGCCGGTCGGGAATCGAACCCGAGCCCCGATGATCCAGAGGCAGCAACGCTTGCGCCTAGACCACGAGCTGCGGATGATAAGACTGACATTGTAGACCCTTGAAGACAGAACGTAAACAGCTACTGTCGTGCTGAAGAGTGAGGAATATCATAGAAAGATCAGTGGCCTCTTGGATCTTAACATCTATAAAAAATTGAAAAAGGACCCTACAACGAAAGTGTTAAGTGCTACGCAGCGATTAATAAAAAGCTCTTCCATTCCCACAGAAGATAAAAAATATCTTTGCAAAACGGAAGCTCACCCTCCTAAACTGTATGGGTGACCTAAGATACACAAGCCCAATGTCCCATTGAGACCAATAGTAAGTGCCATTGGGGCTCCTACACAAGAGCTGCCTAGATATCTTGCTTCTTTGTTGCAACCGTATATAGGTAAAACTGACACTCATATTAAAAATTCCATGCATTTTATCGAAAAACTGAGGGAGATCACAGTTAGTCCAAGCGACATCCTTGTCAGTTTCGATGTACTATCCCTGTTCACCATGGTCCCTGTTCACGAAGCAGTTTCTTACAAAGCTGATATGCTTCCTACTGATATAATAGCTTTGTTTCGACATTGTCTATCCTCAACTTATTTTCAATATAACAACGAGTTTTATGAACAAATTGATGGGGTGGCCATGGGTAGCCCTCTGAGCCCTGCTATTGCTAACCTATTTATGGAATTTTTCGAACAACAAGTGCTGCAGTCGGCCAAAAAAAGCCCTCTGAAATGGTATCGATACGTGGATGACACCTTTGTGATATGGAATCATGCTGAAGAGGAACGAAGTGATTTTTTGGTCACATAAACAGTTTCAATCCAAAGATACAATTCACCATGGACAAAGAGAGTAATGGACAACTAAATTTTTTGGATGAATTGGTTATTAAACAGGCAGATCGGACTTTAGGGCACAAGGTATATAGGAAAGACACACTCACCGATCGTTGCCTACATAAGGATTCGAATCATCGTCCTAGGCAGAAGAGAAGAGTCATAAAAACGTTAGTGGACAGGGCTAATAACATCTGTGAGCCAATTTATTTGCAAGGTGAATTAAGCCATTTGCGAACGGCTTTCAAGAGAAATGGGCGGACTGACAACGAAATAGATCGAGCACTCCACCCTAGATGAAAAGTGTCCGAAAATACACGACAACAACAACCGTCGTCTGGAAAAGATTTTCTTCCATTTATTCATAACATAACGGACCGTATTGGTAAAGGTTTGGACAAGTCTCAAGTGGAGACAATCTTTCGACCTACCAAGAAAATTAGTGAAAGTTTAAGATCTGTGAAAGACGCACGACACCCCTTAGCCACCTCAGGTGTGTATAAAATTCCGTGTAGGTGTGGCATGGTTTATATTGGAACAACTAAAAAGAGTGTTAATACCCGCCTAACGGAACACAAAATGAACTGTAGATTGGGAAAAATTCACAAATCAGCTGTAGCGGAACACGTTTTCAAAGACGGTGATCACGAAAAAAAAAAAATTTGTGTGACAAACGTGATAGCTAGGACCTCACATTATTACACCCGCATGTATAGAGAAGCTATAGAGATCTACAAGCATGAAAATAATTTTAATAAAAAAGAAGAAGGAGTAAAACTATACAAGATATGGTGGTCGACTTTGTACCAACGAAGTGACAATCGATTAACTGTAATCGAGAGAGATGGCACTAGCCAGAGATAGTTTTAAAGTCGAAAGCACGTGATGAGTGGTGGCGCCATCTAAGCGCTCTATATAAGCGGGACCTCCAGCGCCTAGCAGACAATCGCCGACTCACCTCGGAAGATGTTGCCCGCAGTAGGGAAGGAAACGTCAGGAAGAAGAAGATGTTTTATATGTGGACCACGGCAATTCAGCCCGGAAGTTTTAATTAATGAAGACGCCGGCCGTGAAAGCTTACATGTTATGAGAAGTACAGTTAGTCGCTGGGCACGGAGGGTGAGGTCATCAGAAGGCGGTTCGGCGGAGCTGCACGATTTGCAGTGGTCGGAGACACCATCCACGGCTGTCACACCTGACCTAGCCCCCTTGGACTTCCACTTGTTGGGCCATTAAAGGATGCCATTCGTGGAAGACATTTTGAGGACGACGAGGAGGTGATTCACACAGCGAAGCACTGGTTCCACCACCGGGACCAGGATGGGTGCCGACAGTGCATACACCTCCTTGTTTCGCGCTGGAGGAAGGCCACAGAACGGGATGGTGATTACGTGGAAAAATACCACCACTCTTTCGTGGATGTAATTCTCATTATTTTCAATAAAGAACGGCTGAAGAAAAAAATGCGTTGCATTACTTTCTGGGCAACCCTAGTCGGAAGGCCTGCAAATTTCGCTCCTGTAGGGATCGCAAGAACGCGATCAGATTAATTACAGCGCGTACAGAAGTTCATGCTTCCCGCGCTCCACACCTGAATGGAACGGCAGAAGCCCTAATAACTGCTGCAACGGGAAAGTCCCTCTATCGTGCTCTTTACAGAAGTTTACAGAGTACGAACGTACATACGTTAGGAGCCACCAAAGATCACGGGTCCCTTATAGCAAACTAGTCACGAAATATCGCTGAACAACCTCCGAAATTTTGTCGGTGCATTTGCAGTTCACCCCCTGAAGTGTATGCTGCGTCTTCCACAAGGTACGGGCAGCGTCTTCCATAAGGTAGGAACGCAGCCTAGTTGCCTACCCCTCAGGCGCATCACAGTTAAGGCTTTGGAGGGACCGTACCAACATACCCTCTCCAATTTCATTCATACTGACATGGTGTGTAGGGTACGATTAGGCCTTGAACATACGTAAACAGTAAGACGCAACTCTAAACTATTTTTGAGCAAACCGAGTTTGAAAATTTTAGGCGTGTTTATATACTTTTTAGAATCGCTAGTATCCAAGAACTCCACAGCCGAGCGAGTAAGACCGGTATTGCAATATCATATTTCTTTGACGACGAAATATTACCAAATATTCTTCAAATTTCTTTGACAAAGATCTTTGACGTGGTTCTTGAAAGGGGTATTGCACTGTCGTCATATTTTTCGTCAAATTTCAAGATGGCGGAGAACAACTTGCAGTTGCGAGTACCACAATTGCATCGTGTGTGAATTTGGAAGAAATGCGGCGAAAAAGAAGGAAACATATTTGGGTGAAGCGCAAGGTATTACGTAGAGATAATACAAGAATTCAGCAAAATTAGTTACGAGAGTTGCAAGTGGAGGACGTCAAGTCTTATTTATTACTTACGAATGGACGAGTGTGTACTCTGTATTTGCTCAGTAAGGTGCCTTTTCATATTACACAATACTCTCTCTTGAAGAATGCTATATGCGCGGAATACAGGCAAGGTGTGACACTGCGATTTCTTGATATAGGAGAGAGCAACTCTAGTTTACAACACAGCACATTAACCAAAATAATTCCAGAAACGTGTGAAGCAATTTATAAAGCGCTGAAGAGGGAATATGTGAAGTCAATGAATGTTTCACACACTATACGGGCAATAAGAACTAATTTTAGTTCTGAATAATTTAGTTACGGGAATTGGTGCTCCAAAAACTACAAAATTAATAAAAAATACGAAACAGGTGAAGCGCTTTTTAATTTGTCCAAAAATGGACAAAGTAGAATGGGAAGCTAAAAAAGAATTTTTGATTTTAGAATGTGAGCGCGTCCTCTTTTCCGGCTTGCTGAAAAGCTGCCTGGATGTTTCCAGATATAGAGGTGGACGGTTGTAGCGGTGATTGTGGGCCTGAAGTCGCCTGCAGCATATCCCACATGCCCATCAACACACAATTAATAGCACACAATGTGCCTCCTGCTCACCCCTACCCTACTCGAAGCAAGTTTCATTAATTCCTACTCCAAATTTTTTTCTTTTGTTTCCTTTACTGCTTGCTCAGTATACAGATTGAATAACATCGGGGTAGGCTACAACCCTGTCTCACTCCCTTCCCAACCACTGCTTCCCTTTCATGCCCCTCGCCTCTTAGAACCGCCATCTGCTTTCTGTACAAACTGTAAATAGCCTTTCGCTCCCTCTATTTGACCCCTGCCACGTTCAGAATTTGAAAGAGAGTGTTCCAGTCAACAATGTCAGAAGCTTTTTCTAAGTCTACAAATACCAGAAACGTAGGTTTGCCTTTCCTTAATCTATTTTTTTTTAAGATAAGTCGTAGGGACAGTATTGCCTCACGTGTTCCAACATTTCTACGGAATCCAGACTGATCTTCCCCGAGGTAGGTTTCTACCAGTTTTTCCATTCGTCTCTAAAGAATTCGTGTTAGTATTTTGCAGCCGTGGCTTATTAAACTGATAGTTCGGTAATTTTCACATCTGTCAACACCTGCTTTCTTTGGGATTGGAATTATTATATTCTTCTTGAAGTCTGAGGGTATTTCGCCTGTCTCATACATCTTGCTCACCAGATGGTAGAGTTTTGTTGTGGCTGGATCTCTCAAGGCTATCAGTAGTTCTAATGCAGCCTTGTTTCGACTTAGGTCTTTCAGTGCTCTGTCAAACTCTTCACGCAGTATCATATCTCCCATTTCATCTTCATCTACGTCCTCTTCTATCTCCATAATATTGCCCTCAAGTACGTCACACTTGTACAGACCCTCTCTATATACCTTCGACTTTTTTGCTTTCCCTTCTTTGCTTAGTACTGGTTTTCCATCTGAGCTCTTGATATTCATACAAGTGGTTCTCTTTTCTCCAAAGGCCTCTTTAATTTTCCTGTAGGCAGTATCTATCTTACCCCTAGTGATATATGCCTCTACAGCCTTAAATTTATGCTCTAGTCATCCTTGATTAGCCATTTTGCACTTCCTGTCGACCTCATTTTTGAGACGTATGTATTCCTTGTTGCCTACTTCATTTACTGCATTTTTATATTTTTTCCTTTCATCAATTAAATTCAATATCTCTTCTGTTACCCAAGGATTTCTACTAGCGCTCGTCTTTTTAACTACTTGATCCTCTGCTGCTTTCATTTACTGCATTTTTATATTTTTTCCTTTCATCAATTAAATTCAATATCTCTTCTGTTACCCAAGGATTTCTACTAGCGCTCGTCTTTTTAACTACTTGATCCTCTGCTGCTTTCACCATTTCATCTCTCAAAGCTACCCATTCTTTTTCTACTGTCTTTCTTTCCCCCATTCTTGTCAACCGTTCCCTAATGCCCTCTCTGACACTCTTTTCTACCTCTGGTTCTTTCAGTTTATCCAGGTCCCATCTCCTTAAATTCCCACCTTTTTGCAGTGTCTTTAGCTTTAATCTACAGTTCATAACCAATAGATTGTGGTCAGAGTACACATCTGTCCCTATAAATGTCGTACAATTTAAAACCTGGTTCCTAAATCTCTGTCTTAGCATTATATAAACTATCTGAAATTTTCCAGTGTCTCCAGGCCTCTTCCACGTATACAACCATGTTTCATGATTCTTGAACCAAGAGTTAGCTATGATTAAGTTATGCTCTGTGAAAATTCTACGAGGCGGCTTCCTCTTTCATTTGTCCCCCCCCCCCATTCCATATTCACCTACTACTTTTGCTTCTCTTCCTTTTCCTAATATCGAATTCCAGTCCCCCATGAGAAATATTCGTCTTCCCTACACTATTTGAATAATTCCTTTTATCTCATCATACATTTCTTCAAACTCTTCGTCATCTGCGGAGCTAGTTGGCATATAAACTTTTAGTACTGTGGTAGGCGTGGGCTTTGTGTCTAGCTTGGCTACAATGATGCGTTCACTATGCTGTTCGTAGTAGCTTACCCACGCTCCTATTTTTTTTTTTGTTTATTATTAAACCTACTCCTGCATTAGCCCTACTTGATTTTGTCACATGGCCGACATTGTCTACTTTCCAGAAAGAGAACAAATGTGCTAGAAATGATGTATATATGCAGACTGAAGCGATGAATGAAAATTTGTACCAAGCCCGGCATTCGAACCTGGGTCTTCTGGTCACTAGGCAGACGCGCTGACCACTGCTACACCCCGGCACAGTGGCGAGTACTGCCCCAGCACGCCTCCCCCTCGATCGAAATTCCCATTCACGTCTCAGCCCAACTGCTATTCCTCCTAAACTCGGACAGCATTACAAAGACTCTCCAACCGAATTGGAATGCCACCTCAGCATCGAACGAAATGGGGGATGCTGCGTGAAGCTCAGGCATATATCCTCTATTCAAATGAGTGTCAAACATCATCTAGATTCGAATTGAGGAGGGAGGCGTGAGAGCAGTTCGTGCAGCTGTGCAAAGCCACTGCGTCATGGTGGCGCAGAGGTTAAGGCATCTGCCTGCTAAGCAGGAGACCCTGGTTCGAATGCTGGCCTTGGCACAAATTTTCATTAGTCGCTACATTCTGCATATACACACGATAGATATTTGCGACTCGAAAAGATTTCTGGTACCACGGACACTGAAGCGCCGAAGAAACTGGTATAGGCATGCGTATTCAAATACACAGATATGTAAACAGGCAGAATACGGCGCTGCGGTCGGCAAAGCTTATATATGAGAACAAGTGTCTGTGGCAGTTGTTACACCGGTTGCTGCTGCTACAATGGTGTTGTAGTCGGCGCACGGACGACAGGACACACCACCTCCGAGGTAGGGATGAAGTGGGGATTTTCACGTACGACCATTTCACGAGTGTACCGTAAATATCAGGAATTCGGTGAAACATCAAATGTCCGACATCGATGCGGCTGGAAAAAGATCCTGCAAGAACGGCACCAACGACGACCGAAGAGAATCGTTCAACGTGACAGATGTGCAACCCTTCCGAAAATTGCTGCAGATATCAATGCTGGGTCATCAACAAGTGTCAGCGTGCGAAACATTCAACTAAACATCATCGATATGGGCTTTCGGAGCCGAAAGCCCACTCGTGTATCCTTGATCACTGCACGACACAAAGCTTTACGCCTCACCTGGGCCCGTCAACACCGACATTGGAACTGATGATGACTGGAAACATGTTTCCTGTTCGGACGAGTCTCGCTCATTTATATATATTGTGAAAAGCAATGGTCCCATAACAGTCCCCTGTGGCACGCCAGAGGTTACTTTAACGTCTGTAGACGTCTCTCCATTGATAACAACATGCTGTGTTCTGTTTGCTAAAAACTCTTCAATCCAGCCACACAGCTAGTCTGATATTCCGTAGGCTCTTACTTTATCAGGCGACAGTGCGGAACTGTATCGAACGCCTTCCGGAAGTCAAGGAAAATAGCATCTACCTGGAAGCCTGTACCTAATATTTTCTGGGTCTCATGAACAAATAAAGCGAGTTGGGTCTCTTACGATCGCTGTTTCCGCAATCCATGTTGATTCCTACAGAGTAGATTCTGGGTTTCCAAATACGACATGATACTCGAGCAAAAAACATGTTCTAAAATTCTACAACAGATCGACGTCAGAGATATAGGCCTATAGTTTTGCGCATCTGCTCGACGACTCTTCTTGAAGACTGGGACTACCTGTGCTCTTTTCCAATCATTTGGAACCTTCCGTTCCTCTAGAGACTTGCGGTACACGGCTGTTAGGCTGTTAGAAAGGGGCAAGATGTGCCATCATGCATGTTTCAAGATAATGAACAGCCAGAGTAACCAAGTTCCAGCGTGTACATATGCGGACCTTCTGTACGGAATTACTTTCCAAATATCGGTTGGTCAAAATAATAATAATAATAATAATAATAATAAAATAAAATTTGTTAGATATGCCGTTTCTGCATCTCGTAGTTCATTTGATGAATACAACAGAGCACGACAACGTCAAAGGGCCGGTGTCGACTTGACCCGGAAGTATTTTGGACGGGCAGGGTGGCGGGCGGAGTGTGGGTGGTAAGCGGGCGCCATGCGGGGGCCGGGTGGGGGCGGAGCGGCCGAGCAGTGGAGAGGAGCGGCGGGGCGGCGGCGGCCTTGGCGGGGCTCACCTCCAGACGTCGCTGGCCTTGGAGAAGGTGGACGTCTTGATGACCTCGGGCGCCATCCAGGCGTACGTGCCGGCCGCCGACATGCGCGTCGTCTTGTCCACCTCGCGCGCCAGCCCGAAGTCGGTGATCTTGAGCGTCTTGAACTGCAGCTCGTCGTTCTCGATCGGTTCGCTCAGCAGCACTGCGGGACACACCAGAGAAAACGACGGCGTTACGTCACAGCCCAGGCAGAAAAAAACACGTACAGTAGGACGGAAATCTCTACTTAGTAGACCACCACCCGATCCGACTGGCAGGTTACCTATCTAATGGTTTCCAGGAGAAACACAAGTTTTTTCAGTATTCCGTGTAATTATTGACCAGTTTTAAAATCTTGTCAAAATCTACTCATTAAGAGCTGTAATCTTACGTCAACGGTTCAACACAGTAACACAAGTACGAGGGCGTACCGAAAAGTAATAACTCCACATTTTTTACGTGAAACCTCCTAAAGCCTTTTAAAAAATATGGATAAGCCACAGGGAAAGACCGGTAACGTACAATATGTACAAGGTCAAAGAGGGAGCATCGAGAGTAGAAGACCAAAAGCGAAGTGTTCAGATTAAAAAGTGAGTAAGACAGGGATGTACCGGGTGATCAAAAAGTCAGTATAAATTTGAAAACTGAATAAAGCACGGAATAATGTAGATAGAGAGGTACAAATTGACACACATGCTTGGAAGGACATGGGGTTTTATTAGAACCAAAACAATACAAACGTTCAAAAAATATCCGACAGATGACGCTTCATCTGATCAGAATGGTTGAAATGGCTCTGAGCACCATACGACTTAACTTCTGAGGTCATCAGTCCCCTAGAACTTAGAACTAATTAAACCTAACCAACCTAAGGACATCACACACATCCATGCGCGAGGCAGGATTCGAACCTGCGACCGTAGCGGTTGCTCGGTTCCAGACAGTAGCGCCCAGAACCGCACGGCCACTCCGGCCGGCCTGATCAGAATAGCAATAATTAGCATAACAAAGTAAGACAAAGCAGAGATGATGTTCTTTACAGGAAATGCTCAATATGTCCACCATCATTCCTCAACAACAGCTGTAGTCGAGGAATAATGTTGTGAACAGCACTGTAAAGCATGTCCGGAGTTATGGTGAGGCATTGGCGTCGGATGTTGTCTTTCAGCATTCCTAGAGATGTCGGTCGATCACGATACACTTGCGACTTCAGGTAACCCCAAAGCCAATAATCGCACGGACTGAGGTCTGGGGACCTGGGAGGCCAAGCACGACGAAAGTGGCGGCTGAGCACACGATCACCACGAAACGACGTGCGCAAGAGATCTTTCACGCATCTAGCAATATGTGGTGTTTTTATTTTCTTCTAATAAAACCCCATGTCATTCCAATCATGTGTGTCAATTTTTACCTCTCTATCTACATTATTCCGTGGTTTATTAAGTTTTCAAATTTATACTGACTTTTTGATCACCCGGTACTCTTTCGCCCCCATTGTTTAATCTGTACATCGAAGAAGCAATGGTGGAAATAAAAGAAATGGCCAGGAGTGCGATTAAAATTCAAGGAGAAAGGATATAAATGTTAAGGTTCGGTGGTGACCTCAGTGAAAGTGAATAATAATTACAGGATCTGCTGAATGGAATGAACAGTCTAATGAGTACAGAATATGGATTGGGAGTAAATCGAAGAAAGACGAAAGTAATTAAAAGTAGAAGAAATGAGAACAGCGTGATTCTTATCATAGCTGGTGATCACGAAGTAAATGAACTTCAGGGATTCTGCTATCTAGGCAGCAAAGTAATCCACGACAGTCTGAGCAATGAGGACATCAAAAGCAGTAACACTGGCGAAAAGGGCATTTCTGGTCAAGAGAAGCCTACTACTATCAAACACAGGCATCAATTACAGGGAGAAGTTTGGTGTGTGGTAGTGAAAGACAGAGTGTGGGAAAATCGTAACAAAAAGGAATCGAAGCATTTGAGATGTGGTGCTACAGACGAAAATTAGGTGGACTGATAAGGTAAAAAAGGTGGTGGTTTTCCACAGAACCGACGAGCAAACGAATATACGGAAAATACTGACAAGAAGAGGGACGGGAAGATAGAACATACATTACGACATCACAGAATAACTTCCATAGTACTAGAGGGAGCCGTAGAGGGTAAAAACTATACAGAAAGACAGAAACTGGAATACATCCAGCAAATAATTAAGGACGTAGATTGCTACTCTGAGATAAAGAGGTTAGCACAGGAGAGGAATTCTTGGAGGGCTGCATCAAACCAGTCAGATGACTCATCCAAACAAACAAAAATATAAGGTAAAACGAACGCTACTAACATTCTACATCTTTACTTTTCACTATATATTTATGTTGTCAACACTGGCGACAAACACGACAGACCAGTTTGGAAATACCGTCACTGTAGAATATCTGACATTGTTGACGGGGCCACAATCCCACATGTACTTGCACCGCCTCATCAACATCAAAGTCTTTTGGAAAGAGATGAAAATCGTATGTACCCAAGTCGGGACTGCATGGAGAATGATCGGTGACAGTGAACCCAAGGCAGCAAACGCTGCAGCGCTCGTGCAAGGTCTACCATTTGCCGAACTTAGCACTACTTAAACCTAACTAACCTAATGACAACACACACATCCATGCCCGAGGCAGGACTCGAACATGCGACCGTAGTAGTCGCGCGGTTTCGGACCGAAGCGCCCAGAACCGCTCGGTCACAGCGGCCGGCCTAGGGACAGATGACCTCCGCAGTTTGGTCCCTTCGGAATTCGCACACATTTGAACATTTTCTGATCCTGGTACTCCGCCGCGCCTCAGCCACCACATTCCTCCACCTCCACGCTCCCCACATCCTGTTCCTGCCTTCCCTTTGTTGTTGTTGTTGTGGTCTTCAGTCCTGAGACTGGTTTGATGCAGCTCTCCATGCTACTCTATCCTGTGCAAGCTTCTTCATCTCCCAGTATCTACTGCAACCTACATCCTTCTGAATCTGCTTAGTGTATTCATCTCTTGGTCTCCCTCTACGATTTTTACCCTCCACACTGCCCTCCAATGCTAAATTTGTGATCCCTTGATGCCTCAAAACATGTCCTACCAACCGATCCCTTCTTCTAGTCAAGTTGTGCCACAAACTTCTCTTCTCCCCAATCCTATTCAATACCTCCTCATTAGTTACGTGATCTACCCACCTTATCTTCAGCATTCTTCTGTAGCACCACATTTCGAAAGCTTCTATTCTCTTCTTGTCCAAACTGGTTATCGTCCATGTTTCACTTCCATACATGGCTACACTCCATACAAATACTTTCAGAAACGACTTCCTGACACTTAAATCTATACTCGATGTTAACAAATTCCTCTTCTTGAGAAACGATTTCCTTGCCATTGCCAGTCTACATTTTATATCCTCTCTACTTCGACCATCATCGGTTATTTTACTCCCTAAATAGCAAAACTCCTTTACTACTTTAAGTGTCTCATTTCCTAATCTAATTCCCTCAGCATCACCCGACTTAATTTGACTACATTCCATTATCCTCGTTTTGCTTTTGTTGATGTTCATCTTATATCCTCCTTTCAAGACACTGTCCATTCCGTTCAACTGCTCTTCCAAGTCCTTTGCTGTCTCTGACAGAATTACAATGTCATCGGCGAACCTCAAAGTTTTTACTTCTTCTCCCTGAACTTTAATACCTACTCCGAATTTTTCTTTTGTTTCCTTTACTGCTTGCTCAATATACAGATTGAATAACATCGGGGAGAGGCTACAACCCTGTCTTACTCCTTTCCCAACCACTGCTTCCCTTTCATGCCCCTCGACTCTTATAACTGCCGTCTGGTTTCTGTACAAACTGTAAATAGCCTTTCGCTCCCTGTATTTTACCCCTGATACCTTCAGAATTTGAAAGAGAGTATTCCAGTTAACATTGTCAAAAGCTTTCTCTAAGTCTACAAATGCTAGAAATGTAGGTTTGCCTTTTCTTAATCTTTCTTCCAAGATAAGTCGTAAGGTCAGTATTGCCTCACGTGTTCCAACATTTCTACGGAATCCGAACTGATCTTCCCCGAGGTCAGCTTCTACTAGTTTTTCCATTCGTCTGTAAAGAATTCGCGTTAGTATTTTGCAGCTGTGACTTATTAAACTGATAGTTCGGTAATTTTCACATCTGTCAACACCTGCTTTTTTTGGGATTGGAATTATTATATTCTTCTTGAAGTCTGAGGGTATTTCGCCTGTCTCATACATCGTGCTCACCAGATGGTAGAGTTTTTTCATGACTGGCTCTCCCGAGGACATCAGTAGTTCAAATGGAATGTTGTCTACTCCCGGGGCCTTGTTTCGACTCAGGTCTTTCAGTGCTCTGTCAAACTCTTCACGCAGTATCTTATCTCCCATTTCGTCTTCATCTACATCCTCTTCCATTTCCATAATATTGTCCTCAAGTACATCGCCCTTGTATAAACCCTCTATATACTCCTTCCACCTTTCTGCCTTCCCTTCTTTGCTTAGAACTGGGTTGCCATCTGAGCTCTTGATATTCATACAAGTGGTTCTCTTCTCTCCAAAGGTCTCTTTAATTTTCCTGTAGGCAGTATCTATCTTACCCCTAGTGAGACAAGCCTCTACATCCTTACATTTGTCCTCTAGCCATCCCTGCTTAGCCATTTTGCACTTCCTGTCGATATCATTTTTGAGACGTTTGTATTCCTTTTTGCCTGCTTCATTTACTGCATTTTTATATTTTCTCCTTTCATCAATTAAATTCAATATTTCTTCTGTTACCCAAGGATTTCTATTAGCCCTCGTCTTTTTACCTACTTGATCCTCTGCTGCCTTCACTACTTCATCCCTCAGAGCTACCCATTCTTCTTCTACTGTATTTCTTTCCCCCATTCCTGTTAATTGTTCCCTTATGCTCTCCCTGAAACTCTCTACAACCTCTGGTTCTTTCAGTTTATCCAGGTCCCATCTCCTTAAATTCCCACCTTTTTGCAGTTTCTTCAGTTTCAATCTGCAGTTCATAACCAATAGATTGTGGTCAGAATCCACATCTGCCCCAGGAAATGTCTTACAATTTAAAACCTGGTTCCTAAATCTCTGTCTTACCATTATATAATCTATCTGATACCTTTTAGTATCTCCAGGATTCTTCCAGGTATACAACCTTCTTTTATGATTCTTGAACCAAGTATTGGCTATGATTAAGTTATGCTCTGTGCAAAATTCTACAAGGCGGCTTCCTCTTTCATTCCTTCCCTCCAATCCATATTCACCTACTATGTTTCCTTCTCTCCCTTTTCCTACTGACGAATTCCAGTCACCCATGACTTAAATTTTCGTCTCCCTTCACTACCTGAATAATTTCTTTTATCTCGTCATACATTTCATCTATTTCTTCATCATCTGCAGAGGTAGTTGGCATATAAACTTGTACTACTGTAGTAGGCATGGGCTTTGTGTCTATCTTGGCCACAATAATGCGTTCACTATGCTGTTTGTAGTAGCTAACCCGCACTCCTATTTTTTTATTCATTATTAAACCTACTCCTGCATTACCCCTATTTGATTTTGTATTTATAACCCTGTAATCACCTGACCAAAAGTCTTGTTCCTCCTGCCACCGAACTTCACTAATTCCCACTATATCTAACTTTAACCTATCCATTTCCCTTTTTTAATTTTCTAACCTACCTGCCCGATTAAGGGATCTGACATTCCACGCTCCGATCCGTAGAACGCCAGTTTTCTTTCTCCTGATAACGACGTCCTCCTGAGTAGTCCCCGCCCGGAGATCCGAATGGGGGACTATTTTACCTCCGGAATATTTTACCCAAGAGGACGCCATCATCATTTAATCATACAGTAGAGCTGCATGTCCTCGGGAAAAATTACGGCCGTAGTTTCCCCTTGCTTTCAGCCGTTCGCAGTACCAGCACAGCAAGGCCGTTTTGGTTAATGTTACAAGGCCAGATCAGTCAATCATCCAGACTGTTGCCCCTGCAACTACTGAAAAGGCTGCTGCCCCTCTTCAGGAACCACATGTTTGTCTGGCCTCTCAACAGATACCCCTCCGTTGTGGTTGTACCTACGGTACGGCCATCTGTATCGCTGAGGCACGCAAGCCTCCCCACCAACGGCAAGGTCCATGGTTCATGGGGGGGTGCCTTCCCTTATCTGGCCATAACATCAGCCCTGATATGTACCTGTCCTACCAGATCCAGCAGAAGTCACCCCTCCTCCCCTTGTAAGTGCTTCCTTCCTATCCATCCACATCCCTCTCCACTCTCCCAAATCCCTCCTCCAAACGTGCGCCCACACAAACCCCTCACCTACCACCACCCCAGAGGCTACAGTTCCATGACACCCATATCCCTGGCAGTTTAGCTACACTCCCCACTTCAGTCGCCTATGATTCTACAGTATTTTAATCAATCAAGACATCGGCTTTTTATCTTTTAACACATCCTATTGACCACCGTCTTCTACACTGTGTAAAATATTCATTTTCCGTTCATCGGTGCGTATATTTTGATCAACAGCAAATCACACTTTTATCTTTTAATTTACGCAACTGACCCAGCCGCGGGCAGCGTGACACTGGGCCGAGAACGCTGGTCGAGAGTCGACGAGGAGATAAAACTTTTCGGAAGCTTCAGGGGTTTCACTCGTCAGTCGTTAAGGTCAGCGACTACAGAATGAAGTTAGAGTTGAAACGGCCTATCGCTATAGTATAGCACTCACAAGGGAATGGTCCATTCTGTCATGTCGAAATCTGCACTGCTTTTTTTCCCACACAGACAGACTACACCAAAAGAAGCTGCTGAGACGGACTACCAGTACTTTTTTTTTTTAAGTTGAAAATTACCAACACCATTTGACTCCAAGTGGCTGGAAGTGTACACGCCCACCCCTTGCCCCCACCCTACAGATTGTGCTACAGGGCTGGCGTGCGTCCTTGGTTGCATACGGAACGGCCAACCCAAGATCTGAACGCAGGACTCTCGAATACAAGGCGAGGGCGGTTAGCCATACACCACCTCACCCAGTCCATAGGGAGAAAATGCTGAATGCATGTTTTCTTGAATAATTCGAGAACTACATCCTTTATGGAAAAAGTATCCCAGTACAAAATTTAACTACATCAAATTTGCTACAAAAAGGCCCTGTTCATTTTTCTGTAGGACTACATGGGTGATATTGTAAGGTGTTGCGGGTTGCCTAAAACGTGTGGATAGGGGCGCACACACACACACACACACACACACACACACACACACACACACACACAGGGTCGTTCAATAAGTAATGCCCCACATTTTTTTCTCAGAACATGTTTACTGTTAAGAGTCAGAATTTGGTGAAAACATACATCAAAATGTCTTGTTCATGTTCTACTTTCCTACGTAATCTCCATCACGTTCTATTGCCGTACGCCAACGTTGTGCATATATTCCTTGCTGGTGAAAGCTCTTGTCATGTAGGTGTAGCCATGTTTTCACTGCCTGACTGACACTCTCGTCATCTTCAAAGTGTGTTCGCCGTCGGCCTCAAAACGCTCCAACAACTCATATGAAATGGCCTTTCTCTGATTCTTGTGGTCCGCTGTGAGCATTCGTGGAACCCATCGTGAGCACCTCTCTAAATATCCGAGAGTCTGGATCATTGCAGACGCACTTCCAATGCTGACCGACAACAGTGGAGGCAACTGTCGAGTTGTGATGTGCCGGTCGGCACGAATAATGGCATCCGCGCGATTCAGCATGCCTGGAGCAGTGGCTGTGACAGGTCGTCCCGAGCGTGGCTGATCATGGAGCTCTGTTTCTGCATTTCATGAGGCTGTAACTCTCTTTACCCGTCGCCCTACTGTACTCCCACCATCCGCAGCATCGCCTTACCTTGCACACAAACGGTTATGGATGTTCACCACGGTTCCTTTTTCTGCACGCAAGAACTCAATAACAGCACGCTGTTTGTATGGTGAGTCGTATGTAGAAGCCACTTTCACGCTGTACTACGGCTCTGTCATCCACCAGAACATTTCGAAACTTCACTGGCGCACAGGAAAAACATCAAATGTGAAGCACCTACAAGGAAGTTTGTCTATGTATATTAACGGCTTTAAAAAAAATATGTGGGGCATTACTTATTGAACGACCGTCGTATTTAGCTAACGGGCATCTAAGCTGTTTCTATATAATATGTGGTCCGCACAGCTAGAAAGGTTTGGAATTGATGTTGTAAAACATTCATTTTTTTGCAATGAGATTTTCACTCTGCAGCGGAGTGTGCGCTGATATGACACTTCCTGGCAGATTGAAACTGTGTGCCAGACCGAGACTCGAACTCGGGACCTTTGCCTTTCGCAGGCAAGTGCTCTACCGACTGAGCTACCCAAGCACGACTCACGCCCCGTCCTCAAACCTTTAATTCTGCCAGTACCTCGTCTCCTACTTTCCAAACTTTACAGATGCTCTCCTGCGAACCTTGCAGAACTAGCACTCCTAAAAGAAAGGATATTGTGGAGACATGGCTTTGCCACAGTCTGGGGGATTTTCATATCAGCGCACACTCCGCTGCAGAGCGAAAATCTCATTCTGGAAACATGCACCAGGCTGTGGCTAAACCATGTCTCCGCAATATCCTTTCTTTCCGGAGTGCTAGTTCTGCAAGGTTCTCAGGAGAGCTTCTGTAAAGTTTGGAAGGTAGGAGGCGAGGTACTGGCGGATTTAAAGCTGTGAGGACGGGGAGTGAGTCGTGCTTGGGTACACCAGTTATAGAGCACTTACCCGCGAAAGGCAAAGGTCCCGAGTTCGAGTCTCGGTCCGGCACACGTTTTAATCTGCCAGGAAGTTTCATTCATATTTTTCCTGGCGCAATGTACAATTTGTAATATGTTCTAATATGTTACTATCATTTGACTGACGACGGGCGAACTGTACAAGCTGCAGCTCATTACCCACGCATGTGGGGCGAGGGTGGAGGAGGTTAAATAACAATAAAGGAAATGAAAATAAGTAGCCAGTTGGCAGACAGGACGCCACTGACCGGGCACACTTCATGCTAGGCGCGTCCCTGTTCCAATCGGTCGTCTTCAGAAGCCGCAAACACGCAGGAATTGACGTGTGCTAGCACCGCAAGTCCTTCAGCGCGTCATATTCATTTGCCGAAAGTGTTGTCAGCTGCTACAGAGAATACTGATAGCCGGGACGACTTTCGGTACTGCAAAGCAGAGCGCAGGTGGCTGCCCTTCCGCAAAGCGCCGCCGACCCCCACTCAGCCAGTGAGAGTGCTGCAGCAGCAGTTCGTCCAGCTCATCGCCTGCGTCGAATCACAGCCGCCGACACACGTCCACAATTGCCATCCTACTAGAAAGCTGCTGTTTACGGCGTGACATACGCACAGTTTTTTTTATTAATAACCAAGTAAGAAAAACGAAATATCAATTAGCTACAGAAGCAGCGCTAAAATGTTTCGATTATTTGCGAAATTTGCATCGGTTTGAAATATTGCGTTGTTATAGAAAATGGGAAAAGCGATCAGTGCTATCTTGATAACGATGCCGACAGAAACGAGTAACAAACACCTGGCAGAAGAATTGGTATCGCATTGCCGAGAGTGAAGTCCCTGCTGCCGTGTGTCGTGGTTTACGGGATGCGTGTGCAAGACTCTCCCTCACCTGGTCTATACGGCAGCTTCTCGCTGTCACCGCCGGAGATCCGTTATACAGAGGGGTCCAAAAAAAATGTATCCACTGTTTAAAAGTCTATAACTTGCAAACTAATTGACAGAGATGTCTCATTCTTGGTGAAAGTGTAGCTTAAAGTCCAACTTAAATATATCACTGTAGGTGTTCGAAATGGTCACCATTAACACCCACACACAAACGATGCCGCCGAACTGCAGCACGAACTACTAACTGCAACGTGTTCAGTTGGATATTTGCACATGAATGGACGATGGATTGTCGAAATTCAACCAATGTGCGGGGGCTTTTGTCGATAAACGACGTCCTTTAGTGTTCCCCACAGGTAAAAGTCCAGAGGAGTTAGGTCCGGGAAACGTGATGGATACTCCACAGCACCTCTACGGCGTATCCATCTTCCTGGTAGAGAATTTCGTCGAGATACGCCCTAACACGATTTTGGTAGTGGGCTGGGGCACCATCTTGTCGAAAGTAAACTCTTCCGTCTCCATACAAGTCTCGGATGGCAGGTAAAATGGATGTCTGAAGCTTCTGAAGGTACACCTGGCCGGCAACTGTGCCGTCAAAGAAGAATGGTCCAATCAAGCCCCGGTAAGGCAACCCACACCACACATTTACTCCTGGCAAATTCACGGCTTTGTCTACATGGACGTTCGGATTTTCGGCGGCCCAGTAGATGCAATTGTGGCGATTTACTGTACCATTGAGTTTGAACTGTGCCTCATCAGACCACACAATCATCTCTGCAAACTCTTCACCGCTGCGCACCATGCTAGTAAACCACTCGCAGTACTCCATTCTGCGAGCTGGGTCGTCCTCGTTCATTGCGTGTAGCAATCGTGGGATGTAGCACTTCCAGTTTGCTGTCTTCAAAATTCGCCGAACACTTGAGCGACTCACTCCAGTTTCACGGGCACACTGTCTCACAGACTTGTGTGGTGAGCGAGTGAGTTGTTGTAACACACGACGGCAGTTAGCTGGACTTGTTACTTTTACAAGTCGTCGAGATCGTTGTTTGTGTACATCTTTAACACAGCCTTCGGCTTCAAATTTGTCTCGAATGCGACGAATCGTTAAACGTGTCGGTGGCTCTGTTTGATACTCATTTCGCCATTGCCGTTGAACCTCATTAATGTTTTCGTACTAAAAATACCACTTCCAACCTAACTTCCTTTCATCGAATGTAAGCCTTGCGCCAGCCATGTTTACTCGGGTAACTAGGTGCAACTAAGAACAAAAAACTATCTGGCGACTGTCATTTGACAAAACAAAAGAACGCAACACAACGCTTGTGTGGCGATTGCCGGAACTACAAACTATTACACTACCAAAGATGAGACAATTCCGTCAATTAGTTTGACAGTTATGGACTTGTAAACAGTGGATATATATTTTGGGCCCCTCTGTATCGTAGAATGGCATCAACCCTAGTCTGGAAATATTTTTAGGAAGTGACGCAGCAATGCTTGATTCGCTCTACAGGATTAAAGATTTGTCCGCCATTTCTATGAAATAATGACAGTGGAACGAAATTATGGTAACAGTAATAAATCTTAACAATGTAAATGAAAAGTAGCTGATCTGCTCCCTGTTTCTACTTAGTATGCCTTCATCTCCTTGCATCCCTTGCGAACGGATAAATTAACGTGAAAAGAGTTCTTCAAGCTGAGAACTGACTATTCGTAATGCCCAAATAGTGGCATGATCCCCGATTACAACATGATTTTTAAGCCGAGTTTCAATAAATTAGAATCAATAGGAGAGTACACGTGAATTTTTGGTAGTACTCAACTACTTAATTTCCCAGAAGAACAGCGAACAGTGTACTGACTAAGTTTTCCTAGATTTGTCAATTTCGTTTAATATTTTGATTCAATTTATCTCGAAACTGAGAGAATCAAACTTTTCAAATCTTTGTTCGATTTCTATATTTATTACAAGAAACAATGAGAATAAAAAACGAAAATCGGGTACTATAGAAACCAGTGATTTTGTGCGTTAGGTTAAACTGCGGTGGAAAAAAAAACATATAACCCAAAACCGGTTGTTTCAGCTATAATCACCATCCATAACTCAAAGTGACTCAATTCAATAACTGCCAGAGACTGCAGTCCAGTTAGAACCCCTTAGGTAATTTACTTTTCATGAAGTGCCACGCAAAAAAGTACTATGAAAGTATTTATAGTGTATGAAATTTCGTCGCCGATTAAAACTGTGAGCCAGACAGGGACTCGAACCTCGAACCTTTGTCTTGCGTGCGTAAGTGGTCTCGCAGACCGAGAGAGGTGGCGCAGTGGTTAACACACTAGACTCGCATTCGGGAGGACGACGGTTCAATCCCGCGTCCGGCCATCCTGATTTAGGTTTTCCGTGATTTCCCTAAAGCACTCCAGGCAAATGCCGGGATGGTTCCTTTGAAAGGGCACGGCCGACTTCCTTCCCCGTCCTTCCCTAAAACCGATGACCTGGCAGTTTGGTTCAAATGGTTCAAATGGCTCTGAGCACTATGGGACTTAACATCTGAGGTCATCAGTCTCCTAGAGTTTAGAACTACTTAAACCTAACTAACCTAAGGACATCACACACATCCATGCCCGAGGCAGGATTCGAACCTGCGACCGTAGCGGTCGCGCGGTTCCAGACTGAAGCGCCTAGAACCGCTCGGTCACACAAGCCGGCGCGCAGTTTGGTCTCTTCCCCCAAAACAACCCAACCCAACTTCCCACCTCACACCAGACGCGGGCTACGGTCTCGCAGAAAGTTTCGTATCAGCGCACACTCCGCTGTTGAGTGAAAATTCGTTCTGGAAACATGCACCCAGACTGCTGCTAAGCCATGTCTTCATAACATACTTTCTTCCAGGACGCTATTCCCGCAAGCCACGGGAAAACTTCTGTGAAGTTTGGAAGGTAGGAGATGAGATACTGGCGGAAGTAAGGCTGTGAGGGTCGGGTCACATAGCTCAGTTGACAGGGCACTTGCCCGCGAAAGGCAAGTTCGAATCCTGTTCCAGTACACACTTATAATCTGCCATATTCGTCCGACATATCGTAACTAGATGTGAAAAAGCACGACTGGAGTACGGTGGGGCTCTGACCGACTGGAAGCGGAGACTTTATACCTACTAATGACACATTTTGATTACGGTCATATGTGCTACGGATCAGCGGTACACACCACGCTCCAAAAACTTGATACTATGCAGCACGAAGCCTTGCTTATAGTTACTGGGACGTTCATGTCAACATCAACCAAAGTATTACGTGTTGAAGCGAATGAACCACCGTTAAAGCTGCAACGAGTATTCCTCTGCAAGAAATTGCTCCTGTGGCTCTATTTCGACGAATATGGGTCCCTTGACGAAAATGGTTCAAATGGCTCTGAGCACTATGGGACTCAACATCTTAGGTCATAAGTCCCCTAGAACTTAGAACTACTTAAACCTAACTAACCTAAGGACATCACACACACCCATGCCCGAGGCAGGATTCGAAGCTGCGACCGTAGCAGTCCCGCGGTTGCGGACTGCAGCGCCAGAACCGCTAGACCACCGCGGCCGGCCTTGACGAAAAGATCCGAGAATTAACATCGTACTGTGTGTGCGGAATATACTGGATAAATAAGCAACTTCCACCCGTCGCGGCTGAATATGAGGAGATACAGGCGTTAAGAGACGAGGTCTGAAAAAGTCCTTCGGTTATGTAGACTGATGCCAGGACCACTTTAACGGGTCAATATCAGAACAAACGCAATATCAGTGGAATTCCGGTCTCACTATGACGATGCCCGCAAGGTGTATACAGATGGGTCAAAGACTAATGAAGGTACTGGTAGTGCTTACTGGGTACCCTAAGCAAACGACAAGATCTCTACAAGCTGGATCCACACTCCAGTATTATGACAGCCGAGCTGATGGCCATTTTGGAAGTTCCGCTATTGGCACAGACGTCCACACCAGACACAGTCGTTACTATCTCTGATAGTATGTCAGCTCTACAACTGATTAGAGCCGCGTGGGATTAGCCGAGCGGTCTAGGCGCTGCAGTCATGGACTGTGCGGCTGGTCCCGGCGGAGGTTCGAGTCCTCCCTCGGGCATGTGTGTGTGTGTTTGTCCTTAGGATAATTTAGGTTAAGTAGTGCGTAAGCTTAGGGACTGATGACCTTAGCGGTTGTCCCATAAGATTTCACACACATTTTTTTCTTAAAATTCTGGGTAAGACAAACGGTGAGGGAACTATTAGTGGAAGAACAGGGAGAGAATGTTTTCAACGCCTTTAGAACGGCGATTTTGATGTCGAAGACTGGCATGCAGGTGGAAGACAGAAAGTTATCGTAGCTACTGAAACAGACGAAGACAGTCACAGGACATCATTAACGAAAGCAATTGATGCGTTCGAGCCCTGCACTGAAACACAAACGGCCACAATACAGCGATACACACGTAAAGGTAATTTTGCAGCAGGTCAGTGCTCGACCCCATGTAGCAAAACCCCTGAAAATATACATGGAAACGTTGAAATGAGATGTACCATCTCTCCTGCCGTATTCTCCATACGTTGCTCTCTCTGACCACCACTTTTTTTCGGTCAGTCGCATACAGTCTGGCTGAGTAGCACTTCCGATCATATGAACAAGTGCAAAATTGAATCGATTCATGGATCCTCACAAAAGACGGCCAGTTCTTGCGGCACGGGATTCGTATGCTATCCGAAAGATGGGAAAATGTAGTGTACGGCAATGGCAATACTGTGAATCATATTTTTTTGTAAGTTTTACACAATGAAGCCCCGAACGTGGAGAAAAAACGGCGGAAGCGAAGTTGTAGACCTAGTACATATAGAGTCTAGCAATACACTACTCACGAGAGATGTCGTCGTGTCACATAAATGGCGTTCAAACGCACTTTCAGAATATGTAACATCTACATCTACATTTATACTCCGCAAGCCACGCGACGGTGGGTGGCGGAGGGCACTTTACGTGCCATTGTCATTACCTCCCTTTCCTGTTCCAGTTGCGTATGTTTCGCGGGAAGAACGACTGCCCGAAAGCCTCCGTGCGCGCTCGAATCTCTCTAATTTTACATTCGTGATCTCCTCGGGAGGTATAAGTGGGGGGAAGCAATATATTCGATACCTCATCCAGAAACGCACCCTCTCGAAACCTGGACAGCAAGCTACACCGCGATGCAGAGCGCCTCTCTTGCAGAGTCTGCCACTTGAGTTTGTTAAACATCTCCGTAACGCTATGACGCTTACCAAATAACCCTGTGACGAAACGCGACGCTCTTCTTTGGATCTTATCTCTTCCGCCAAGCCGACCTGGTACGGATCCCACACTGATGAGCAATACTCAAGTATAGGTCGAACGAGTGTTTTGTAATCCACCTCCTTTGTTGATGGACTACATTTTCTAAGGACTCTCCCAATGAATCTCAACCTGGTACCCGCCTTACCAACAATTAATTTTATATGATCATTCCACTTCAAATCGTCCCGCACGCATACTGTCAGATATTTTACAGAAGTAACTGCTACCAGTGTTTGTTCCGCTATCATATAATCATACAATGAAGGATCCTTCTTTCTATGTATTCGCAATACAATACATTTGTCTATGTTAAGGGTCAGTTGCCACTCCCTGCACCAAGTGCCTATCCGCTGCAGATCTTCCTGCATTTCGCTACAATTTTCTAATACTGCGATTTCTCTGTATACTACAGCATCATCCGCGAAAAGCCGCATGGAACTTCCGACACTATCTACTAGGTCATTTATATATATTGTGAAAAGCAATTGTCCCACAACACTCCCCTGTGGCACGCCAGAGGCTACTTTAACGTATGTAGACGTCTCTCCATTGACAACAACATGCTGTGTTCTGTTTGCTAAAAACTCTTCAATCCAGCCACACAGCTGGTCTGATATTTCGTAGGCTCTTACTTTGTTTATCAGGCGACAGTGCGGAGCTGTATCGAACGACTTCCGGAAGTCAAGCTAGATGCTAGATGCTAGATATTGCTCTGCAGTTCGTAAAAGCTCCCCAACAGTTTCTTCCACGCTATGTCAGAAACTGGGCACGTTCAACGCTCAACATTCGAATGTGCTGTCCGCGTGCCGATGGCTTAAGTATACAGACAAGTGTTGAGAACTTGGCATTCTGCACTATTAGTGGGGGCTCGCAATTATGCGACCTCGAGGCGCGTGAACAGGAGCGCACACTGGCGCCGCCCTCTGCACGCCCGCGGCGCCGCGCCGCACCGCTGCAGCGGGCAGGTATTGGCGCCAGGCGCCGGGGCTGCGCAATGTCAGCCAGCCGGCCGGCGGCCGGCGTGCCGCACATACCGCGCCCACCCACACCCACACCCACACCCACAGACCGGTCCCGCGGCGCGGCTACGCGAAACTACCGTGTGTCTGCCGCAGGCGGGCCACTCCCACACCCCTCTATAGTCTAACTCAAGAGCGAGCATCGCTTTTGTTGGGGGAAGCGGCCTTTCCCGGAAGGACTCTGCCAACGGCCTACAGGGCACCCAAAACGTGTTGCCCGTTACCTGTCTAGCGGTGTAGATCGGCGTGCAGTGATATACGTCGTTTCTGTTCTTGGGATCTTAGTTGCCAGTGTCATTTGCTGAACTTTGTACACTTACTTATGGATAATCGTCTAGCATTGCAAGAAAATGTGCAGAATACAAGGAAGAGGAGGTTCAAATGGCTCTGAGCACTATAGGACTTAACAGCTGTGGTCATCAGTCCCCTATAACTTAGAACTACTTAAACCTAACTAACCTAAGAACATCACACACATCCATGCCCGAGGCAGGATTCGAACCTGCGACCGTAGCAGTCGCGCGGTGCCGGACTGCGCGCCCAGAACGGCTAGACCACCGCGGCCGTCTCGAAGAGGACGTATTTGCGGAGTAACGAGCGTTCGATCGTCTCTAATATTATTACAGCCCATATTAAAGATGCGACCCAAAAAGAACTGTTGGCTAATATTGCCAGCGCCAGTCAAAGGGCTGCAATTTATGCACACGTCACCCTCGTCCAATAGGACGCATAAGGAACGAACGCGAAAATAAGCTGCATGGTTTAGTGGACTCGCCACGAAGGAAAACTAGTAATCTCGGGAGAAAACCGATCGTTATAGAGTTTCAACATCACGTAAAACCTTTGATGCTTATGGAACACTAAATCTCTGTCTCGGTCACTATTCACCTGATTCTGAGACATATTGCTTGAAATATGTGCGCAATAGCTATTCTGAACACTGCTGAAATTTTCTTCGAAACATATACATTGGTTTTTGACTTCCAAGCAAAAAGCTTGAGATACGAGGTGCGTTCACATATTAAATTTATTTTTTGGTAAGAAAAAAAATTGTTCAAATGGCTCTGAGCACTATGGGACTCAACTGCTGTGGTCATAAGTCCCCTAGAACTTAGAACTACTTAAACCTAACTAACGTAAGGACATCACACACATCCATGCCGAGGCAGGATTCGAACCTGCGACCGTAGCGGTCGTGCGGTTCCAGACTGTAGCGCCTTTAACCGCTCGACCACTTCGGCCGGCCTTTTGGTAAGAACTTTACTTGGTAATCTACAGCGATGTTAAATTGTGTGCGAAAATCGTACCGAAGCTCTTGACGCCAGGACAGAAAGCAAAGAGGGTTGAGTGCTGTGAGGATTGGTTGGAAGCAGAAGAACGAGGGGACTTTCTCAACCGAGTCATCACTGGAGACGAGTCCTGGTTTTACAAATTCGACGTGGAGCTCAAATCTCAAAGCAAGGAATGGAAACTAGCAGGAGAACCGAGAACAAAAAAGTCGCGAAAATCAGGGTCCCATGTGAAGACAATGTTGATTGTTTTCTTTGATTCTAGGGGCATTGTTCACAAGGAATTTGTCCCTCCCGGCCAGAGAGTGAACGGAAATTTTTACGTTGAAGTTCTGACACGTCTCAGAGCTCGTGTGGCCCGAGTTCGAGCGGAGTTGTCACAAGGGGGCAGGTGGATCCTTCATCACGACAATGCGCCCGCACAGACGTCGCTCGGTGTGCGCGAGTTTTTGGCCCGAAGCTCAATCACGGTGACAGACCACCCGCCTTATTCACCCGATTTAGCCCCGTGTGACTTCTTCATGTTCCCTAAATGCAAAATGGTGCTTCGGGGGCGGCACTTGGGAGATGTGGAAGCCATCAAGGTGGAAACGACACGGCAACTGAACAACATCACAACTGAAGACTTTCAGCAATGTTATCAACAATGGAAACGGCGTTGGCAGAAGTGTATCGCGTCTCAGGGCGAGTACTTTGAAGGAGACCATATTGTAATACCTGAGTAATTGTAAAATAAAGTTGTTATTCAACTTTTATACGTATTTTCCGGACAAACCTCGTATTACGGAAGTATTTCACTGATTGTTCTGCAATTTTGTAATCATACAGTAAAGAGTCTTTCTATGTATTTGCAATATGTTACATTTGTTTATGCTGTGGGTCAGTCAGCCCCTCCCTCTCCGCAACAAGCTCTACCCTTTGCAGGTTTCCTGCATTTCGCTACGATTTCCTAGCATCATCTACGAAACGCCTCCTGGAACATTCAACCTTACCTACTAGACCATTTACACTCACGAGCCAGAACATTACGATCACAGCCCACCGGGACGCTGCATGCCGGCACCGGACCCAGTAACTAAAGTAAGCGGAGTAGACACGAGCGGTGGATCACCGTAACGAAGATATGGACCGCAAATGGGAAAATCCATTGAGATAAGTGACTTTTATAAGACGCAGATTATTTTCACGCTCGAAAACGGCAAGCTCGTCGAAGGTTCACGCGCTACTTTCGTAAAGCCGCCGGCACACGGACCGTGCTGTCGAACGTTAACGTCGAGCGTGCAAAGTTCAGCGTGCTGCTGAACGCTCAGGAACGATGCGACTTGTGCATACGGTACGTGGGCCGCAACGTGGTATACGCGATTGCAACGCACTCCAGCGGCAGTTTGAGGGATGTTTCTAGTTCGTAAATCACACTGTTTACTCAACGTGCGCGCGTAAAATCACCACGTTAGCTCTATTAAAACGCACATTTCCTCCAGCGTTTACGAAAAGGACAGTACCATGTCCAATCAATAAAGACACAGGCTTATAAAAGTTCCATTACAAACAGTGCGGTACAAATTTGGAATACTTCTCCGCATAAGATAAACATTATTTCCTCATTCCCACATTTTAGTAAAACCCCAAGGTCAGTCTTACTTGATCACTGTTCCTACCCAGTAGCAGAATCTTTGCGACATGTGAATTACGAAGCGTAAAAGAAAAAGGAGCAAAATATCTTTATACACGTAGCGCAAGCTGTACTGTAATAAGCCAATCGAACGAAGTCACCCCTGAAAAAAAAGGTGAATTTATATTTACATAACATCAAATATTATAGCATATACTTAGATTAAACTAATAATAAAGTATCAGAACCTAATAAAAACGTGAATGTTAGGGAAAAAAATTTGAAAGTGTTAAGACGCGAACCACCGCCTTAACAAAAACTCTTCATTGGAGAGAGACGCTAGCCATTACGCTAAACCAACGATATACCTGTTACCTGTTACTCTTAATCATATTATGTTACCCTTACTGAAAATGTTAATCGTAGATAATTATGTTACTAATTCAAATTTAATTATAACAAATTGTACCACGAACAATGCGTTTTGGGTGGATCTTCCGTGTGTCGCTGCCTTCAAATAGCCTACTCTCATAATATGCAAGTTACAATCATTCTTTTGCCACGAATAAAATGTTTCTCATTATTTTATTGGAACGAATCACACAGTTAACAATGGGTTTTGCAGTGATTCTCAATTTGCTGGTGCTCAGAAACGGGATATATACAGGGCTATTACAAATGATTGAAGCGATTTCATAAATTCACTGTAGCTCCATTCATTGACATATGGTCACGACACACTACAGATACGTCGAAAAACTCATAAAGTTTTGTTCGGCTGGAGACGCACGTCAGGTTTCTGCCGCCAGAGCGCTCGAGAGCGCAGTGAGACAAAATGGCGACAGGAGCCGAGAAAGCGTATGTCGTGCTTGAAATGCACTCACATGAGTCAGTCATAACAGTGCAACGACACTTCAGGACGAATTTCAATAAAGATCCACCAACTGCTAACTCCATTCGGCGATGGTATGCGCAGTTTAAAGCTTCTGGATGCCTCTGTAAGGGGAAATCAACGGGTCGGCCTGCAGTGAGCGAAGAAACGGTTGAACGCGTGCGGGCAAGTTTCACGCGTAGCCCACGGAAGTCGACGAATGAAGCAAGCAGGGAGCTAAACGTACCACAGCCGACGGTTTGGAAAATCTTACGGAAAAGGCTAAAGCAGAAGCCTTACCGTTTACAATTGCTACAAGCCCTGACACCCGATGACAAAGTCAAACGCTTTGAATTTTCGGCGCGGTTGCAACAGCTCGTGGAAGAGGATGCGTTCAGTGCGAAACTTGTTTTTAGTGATGAAGCAACATTTTTTCTTAATGGTGAAGTGAACAGACACAATGTGCGCATCTGGGCGGTAGAGAATTCTCACGCATTCGTGCAGCAAATTCGCAAATCACCAAAAGTTAACGTGTTTCGTGCAATCTCACGGTTTAAAGTTTACGGCCCCTTTTTCTTCTGCGAAAAAAAAACGTTACAGGACACGTGTATCTGGACATGCTGGAAAATTGGCTCATGCCACAACTGGAGACCGACAACGCCGACTTCATCTTTCAACAGGATGGTGCTCCACCGCACTTCCATCATGATGTTCGGCATTTCTTAAACAGGAGATTGGAAAACCGATGGATCGGTCGTGGTGGAGATCACGATCAGCAATTCATGTCATGGCCTCCACGCTCTCCCGACTTAACCCCATGCGATTTCTTTCTGTGGGGTTATGTGAAAGATTCAGTGTTTAAACCTCCTCTACCAAGAAACGTGCCAGAAATGCGAGCTCGCATCAACGATGCTTTCGAACTCATTGATGGGGACATGCTGCGCCGAGTGTGGGAGGAACTTGATTATCGGCTTGATGTCTGCCGAATCACTAAAGGGGCACATGTCGGACATTTGTGAAGGCCAAAAACAACTTTTTGAGTTTTTGTATGTGTTTGCAAAGCATTGTGAAAATATCTCAAATAATAAAGTTATTGTAGAGCTGTGAAATCGCTTCAATCATTTGTAATAACCCTGTACATATAGGCTTGAAATGAATGCCAATATGGCGCCTCAAAACTCTGTACTGAAGAGAGACGGCGTGATTGTGACGTAGGTGGCGCTGTGCCATCTCATTGGTCAACGCTCAGACGCACGCTCAGAGAATCTGACATGCGAGATATCACTCTGCACGTTCGGAAAGGCTCCCGAACGTGCTATTCCACGCTATAACGTGAGAAACTCGGCACGGTCAACACTCAACGTTCGGATACACGGTCCGTGTGCCGACGACTTAAGCATCTACGGGAAGAGGTAGGAGGGCAGGGAAACTACCACTAGGCGCTAAATGGTTGGACGTCCACGACTCTTCACACAACGTGGGGCTCAGGGGCCCGTTTGCTCTGTGCTATGGGAAAAAAGGTGATCTGTGGCATCTCTGCCGAAAGAGCACAATGCTGGTGCACGCACAAGTATTTCGGAACACACCGTTCACCGTAGATAGTCGAACATGGAGTTGCGCAGCAGACGACCGCTACAGGTTCACATGCTGACTCAACGATATCGTGAATTACATTAGCAGTGGGCACGGGCAATCAGGATTCGACCGTCTCTCAACGGCTCTACGAGTTAATCGCATTTTTTCGACAACAGTTCGATGGTCACGCCGGCACCGAGGGGAACGGCGACTCGTAATTTGGGACGCGCCAAGGACGCAGGCTGGTGGGAACAGCATTATGCTACGGGAGACATTCCCCTGTGCTTGCAGGAGACCTGCGGTAGTAATCGCAGACACGCTCACAGCCGCGAACCACCTGCATCCCTTCACGGTTGATGTCTTCCGGACGGGGATGTCTTTCAGCAGTACGAGTGTAATTGTCCGTGTTTTGGAGCCAGAACCGTGCTACAGGGGTTTGAGGAGCATTGTACTGAACTCATGTTGAAGTCTCGGCGACCAAATTCGCTTGCTGTAAATCCTTTAGAACCCATCGGGGTCACTATGGGGCGCCATCACCGGGTACGAAAATCAGCGGCCCGTAATTAACGCGAATTACATGACCTGTGCGTGGGCATTTAATGCTACATAACTCCACAAACCTACCAACAAACAGTCGGACCCCTGATCAGTGTACACATTGAGAACAGTAAGGGTCCAATAGCACTCCCCTGGGGCACGCCCGAAGTTACTTTTACGTCTGAAGACTCCGTTCTCTCTCTCTCTCTCTCTCTCTCTCTCTCTCTCTCTCTCTCCCTCTCTTTTTATCCGATTGATTAAGAGCTCAAATTGAGTTCTAACCTCTGCTGCCAAATTCTTCTTCAAATGTCACACTAACTGTAAAATATGGACACTGAAATGATACTCATATTACGATTGCGATTGTGTATAGATGTACTTAAATTACGCACTGCTTCCTTGCCAAGGCGAATGCTCTATGGGCAAAGAACTGCGAAAAAAATATAAACAATAAAAATGGTCAGTCGACTACGTTATTCATATCGTTAGATTAAAATCCTTAAACAATATTCCAAAGCGAAACAAACCAGAGCAGCCGACTAACCCACAGCTCCGTGGTAGGATAAAATGATTCGCGAGAGGGAAGAAGGGAAAGGTGAAAACAGTTCACTGCCCGTGCAGGTATTGTCGCTGTGTATTCAGATGCACGGCATTTTACTTCGCTGGGTAGCGGTCTTTTCGCCGCGATGCAGTATCGGTTACCTCATTTTGGAATTTTCGAAACATCAGACTTGATTCATCATTCACGTTTTTATAAAACCAACAATTATGTGCGGTTCAAATCAACTATAAGACAATACATTTACCCCTATTGTGGATTGTCGGTAATTTAAATTATACCACTTTGTAAAACGAATATTTAATTGGAACAATTGCAACAATTTTATTAGAATTGAAGAATGTAATTTAAAACTAGCTGTAATGAAGATAGATATCTGACAAGATTTGTTACTTATATGTATCTTTGATGGTTTTCGCGCCATCTTTGGTAGACCCAAGTCTTCAAACAGGGACCACGAGTACGAGTTGTGAAGTAGATCTGGTAGGATTTGGTCGAAACATGCCGTTGCGGCTGGAATTATTGTGTTGTGAAGAACAGAATTATATATTTTCTGAAAAATGAATGGAAGCTGAGTAATTTAATTAAAAAAGAAATGGCTCTGAGCACTATGGGACTTAACGTCTCAGGTCATCAGTCCCCTAGAACTTAGAACTACTGAAACCTAAATAACATAGGGACACCACACACATCCATGCCCGAGGCAGGATTCGAACCTGCGACCGTAGCGGTCGCGCGGTTCCAGACTGTAGCGCCTAGAACCGCTCGGCCGCTCTGGCCGGCAATTTAATTAAACATGAGATAATTTAAAATTACGCTGATTTAAGAGAACACGTAGTAATCTGCCCAATAAATGCTTGCAAGGAACTATCAAAACAGCCGCTGCCTGGTCGAAACCAGTAACCGCTTTGTGGACCGCCCAAGCGATAGCACTGAAGAAAATAGAAGTGTGCGGCTCACAGTGTTTCTTTGGCAGACATCTACACTACTGACCATTAAAATTGCTACACCACGAAGATGACGTGCTACAGACGCGAAATTTAACCGACAGGAAGAAGATGCTGTGATATGCAAATGACTACCTTTTCAGAGCATTCACACAAGGTTGGCGCCGGTGCCGACGCCTACAACGTGCTGACATGAGGAAAGTTTCCAACCGATTTCTCATACACAAACAGCAGGTGACCGGCGTTGCCTGGTGAAACGTTGCTGTGTTGCCTCGTGCAAGGAGGAGAAATGCGTACCATCACGTTTCCGACTATGATAAAGGTCGGATTGTAGCCTATCGCGATTGCGGTTTATCGTATCGCGACATTGCTGCTCGCGTTGGTCGAGATCCAATGACTGTTAGCACAATATGGAATCGGTGGGTTCAGGAGGGTAATAGGGAACGCCGTGCTGGATCCCAACGGCCTCGTATCACTAGCAGTCGGGATGACAGGATTTTATCCGCATGGCTGTAACGGATCGTGCAGCCACGTCTCGATCCCTGAGTCAAGAGATGGGGACGTTTGCAAGACAACAGCCGTCTGCACGAACAGTTCGATGACGTTTGCAGCAGCATGGACTATCAGCTCGGAGACCACGGCTGCGGTTACCCTTGACGCTGCATCACAGACAGGAGCGCCTGCCATGGTGTACTCAACGACGAACCTGGGTGCACGAATGGCAAAACGCCATTTTTTCGGATGAATCTAGGTTCTGTTTACCGCATCATGATGGTCGAATCCGTGTTTGGTGACATCGCGGTGAGGGCTCATTGGAAGCGTGATGATGGTTGGTTTGTGGGGCGCTCAACTGCGTGGTTATCAGCGCCCGTACAATTACCCAATCTTTGCTCAGTCCAATTTCGCCACTTTCCTGGATGATGATGAAATGAAGAGGACAACACAAACACCCAGTCATCTCGAGGCAGGTGAAAATCCCTGACCCCGCCGGGAATCGAACCCGGGACCCCGTGCTCGGGAAGCGAGAACGCTACCGCGAGACCACGAGCGGCGGACATCATCATTGGAAGCGTGTTTTCGTCATCGCCATACTTGCGTATCACCCCGGCGTGATGGTATGGGGTGCCACTGGTTACACGTCTCGGTCACCTCTTGTTCGCATTGAAGGCACTTTGAACAGTGGACGTTACATTTCAGATGTGTTACGACCCGTGGCTCTACCTTTCATTCGATCCCTCCGAAACCCTACATCGCAGCAGGATAATGCACGATCGCATGTTGTAGGTCCTGTACGAGCCTTTCTGGATACAGAAAATGTTCGACTGCTGCCCTGGCCAGCACATTTTTCAGATCTCTCACCAGTTGAAAACGTCTGGTCAACGGTGGCCGAACAACTGGCTCGTCACAATACGCCAGTCACTATTCTTGATGAACTGTGGTATCGTGTTGAAGTTTCATGAGCAGCTGTACCTGTACACGCCATCCAAGCTCTGTTTGACTCAATGCCCAGGCGTATCTAGGCCGTTATTACGGACAGAGGTGGTTGTTCTGGGTACTGATTTCTCAGGATCTAGCACCCAAATTGCGTGAAAATGTAATCACATGTCATTTCTAGTATAATATATTTTCCAATGACTACCCATTTATGATCTGCATTTCTTCTTGGTGTAGCGATTTTAATGGCCAGTAGTATACTTATTCAAAAAAGGTGAAATGGAGACGCTACGTGTATACGCCGCTTTAGTTGAAGTGTTATGGAGAAGCGATTGCAAAAAGTATTACCTGAAAACAAAAAGATATGACCGTATTATAAATTAAAATTAAATATAGTTTCAGTTTGATGAAACTCGACGCAAGATGCCGGACACGGCCAAAAACATCAGCAAAGTTTTTGAGATACATCAATTTCTTGAACAAAGTTGTTCTCGATAATTGGTTAGGTCTTCTCAGCGGATTGCACTGCTGCTGCAATGATTCTAGGCTATTTTCTTCGTTATGCGTTACGCTATCACGCTATTAAGTAATTTTTACGATTTTAGTATGTTGAAGAATCGAGAAACGAATTCGAAAAACTTACACTTTCGTTGGCCTTTTTTAAATATCTCAATTTTTATTTAATGAAAATAACTTTTAAAGAAAGAAATTGCTGTCATATTTTCACGGACTTAAAAAGAGCTAAATTTTTCTATGACCTTCGGAAGCAGAGATAATTTTGTCGAAATATCTCTAAACGTAAGAAAGTATTCGGTACTTATAAGAAAAGTAATTTGTAGATTTTTTAATGAGTACAACTTTCGTATTTAACGTTGTTCAATAGGAGTTGCAGTTTTTTACTTATTTAAGAAGACTGGGTTTTCAACTTTGCGTTTTTTTTGTTTTTTTTTACCATGTTCACCAACTTGGATCGAGTTTCATGAAACAGAACTCTGTTAAAAATTTAATTTTCTATACTGTCATTTTTTTGTATTTCCTGGAAATATTTTTTGCGAATTTAACATTGAGCCGTCACAGAATGCTTGGACCACTACAGCACAAACGTTAAACCTATGATACCGCCCAGCAGTGAAAGAGGGTGTTTCCAGAAAGCGGTAGTTGTTCACAGCCACCATCACACAATAGCCTCCATAATACGACATTAATTATTCCTGGTGGATGTGACACACGTCAATGTAGAGGTGTCAATGCCAAGCTCCCGGCTGTTATGCCGACTTGCTTCCACTGTCTGCACAATGTCTGGACGACCGACCCAGCCGTCCTCCAGGCGCTGCGAGTTTCACCGCCACGTGCGCACGCTGCCTAGATTCCAGCCGGACCGCCGACTCTTGGCTGGCCTCGTACCGCTATTAAAAGCTGAAATCGATGCCCGGCCCCACTATGCCCTTTGACGCTTTTCTCTCTTCCAGTGACACCGTCTCCCCTATTTCGCGACAATACGAAACGTGCTGACCTCCTTTGAACTTTCTCATGTACTCTGTCAGTCCGACTTGGTAAGGATCCCACACCGCGCACCAGTATTCTAGAAGAGGACGGACAATGGTAGTGTAGGAAGTCTCTTTAGTACTGTTACATTTTCTAAGCGTCCTGCCAATAAAACGCAGTCTTTGGTCCCCCTTTCCCCAACATTTTCTGTGTGTCCCAATTTAAGCTGTTCGTAACCGTAATCCCTAGGTAGTTAGTTAAATATACGGCCTTCAGATTTGACCGATTTATCGTGTAACCGAAGTTTAACGGGTGACCTCACACTTTTCGTTATTTAGGGCCAATTACCAATTTTTCCACCATAGAGATATCTTTTCTAAATCGTTTTCCAATTTGTATTGATCTTCTGATGACCTTACTAGTCAATAAACGATAGCTTCATCTGCAAGCAACTTAAGACGGCTGCTCAGATTGTCTCCCAAATCGTTTATACAGGGTGAAAAGTATTTAAACCGACAAACTCTGGGAGGTTGTAGGGGACACCAAAACAAATATTTTTCCCTAATATCATTTTCTCCTATGAGGAGTATTTAATCCGGTAGAGGAAGATTTCTCTGGCGGCAAATCAATTAAACCAACAAACACTTTCCCATTTTTTTTATGACCAAGACACCACACATTAACACAATCCGATTTCAATTAAGTAGATTTTCAAAAATTCCTCCATTGACACGTAAACAAAGGTTTCACCGTCGGATCATGTTCTGTCTGACACGGGCAAAAACCCCAGGAGTATCCTGAATTGTTCCTGCTGCTGCTACTATCCGGGCAACCAGATCCTCTTCTGATGCAACAGGAGTTGCGTAAACAACGTTGCGCATCTCTCCCCACACAAAAAAGTCCAGAGGGGACATATCTGGGGATCGAGCAGGCCATGGTACATGACCAACTCTGCCAGTCCATGTTTCTGGGAACCGTCAGTCCAGGAATCGACGCACACGACGACTGAAATGTGCCGGCGCCCCGTCATGTTAAAACCAAGTGCTTTGTCTTGTAGGGATCGGGACGTCTTCCAGCAATTCTGGCAATGCTCTGGCGAGAAATTGTAATAGTGCCTGCCATTTAATGGCCTAGGTAGCAGATACGGCTCAATTAAACAGTCCCCAACAAGACCGACCCACACATTAACGAAAGAACCGCACTTGATGAGCGCTAGTAGCTGTGGGTTATCCTCACTCCAAACATGCGAATTGTGCATGTTGAAGACTCCATCACGCCCGAACGTTGCTTCATCGGTAAACAACACAGAGGATGGAAATGTAGGATGCATTTCACACTGTTCCAGGTGCTCTGGGTGGACAATCAACTGGTTCCAGGTTGTGGACACGCTGTATGTGAAATGGACGTAACAATTGCTTTCGAAGGACTGTTCTTACATTCGTCTGATTCGTCCCGATATTACGTGCAATTGCACGAGTGCTGATTGAAGGGTCCCGCTCCACATGCTGGAAGACAGCTTCCTCAAATTGCAGCGTTCTTACCGTGCGACGGCGTCCCTGTCCAGGTAATCTGCTAAATGACCCGGTCTCACGCAGACGTTGGTACACAGCAGCAAAGGTCGTATGATGCGGGATCGGCGATTAGGATATTGTTGTTGATAAACCCGCTGTGCAGGTCGTCCGTTGTGGTGCGCTACGTAGTACGCACCAACCATATCAGTGTACTCACTCCAGGTGTATCGCTCCATTAGTAAACATAGACAATGCACTACTACACTGGTGGATAGCAGTTGTCTACAACTGAAGAGCGTAATACGGTCTCCACCGATTTAAATTATCCTCATAGGAAAAAATGACATTAGGGAAAAATATTTGCTTTGATGCCCCCTACAACGTCCCGGAGTTTGTCGATTTAAATACTTTTCACCCTGTATAGATAAGAAACAGCAAAGGGCCAATAACACTACCTAGGGGAACGGCAGAAATCACTTCTGTTTTACTCGATGACTTTCTGTCAATTACTACGAACTGTGACCTCTCTTACAAGAAATCACGAATCCAGTCACATAAATGAGACGGTATTCCACAAGAACGCAATTTCACTACAAGCCGCTTGTGTGATACAGTGTCAAAACCGTTCTCGAAATCAAGAAACACGAATCAGTTTGAACTCTCTTGCCAATAGCACTAAAACCTTCGTGTGAATGAAGAGGTAGTTCTTTTTCACAAGAACAATGTTTTCTAAATGTGTGTTGACTGAGTGGTAACAGAATGGACAGTTCTCTTCGAGGTAATGGTTCAAATGGCTCTGAGCACTATGGGACTTAACATCTGAGGTCATCAGTCCCCATGAACTTAGAACTACTTAAACCTAACTAACCTGAGGACATCACACACATCCATGCCCGAGGCAGGATTCGAACCTGCGACCGTAGCGGTCACTCGGCTCCAGACTGCAGCGCCTAGAACCGCTCGACCACCAGCGGCCGGCTCTTCGAGTTAATGTTCGAATACAACATCTGTTCCAAAAATCCTGTTCCATATCGACATTAATGATATGCGTCTGTAGTTTAGTGGATCACTTTCTTGAAATACTGGTGTGACCCGTGCAACTTCCCAATGTTTGGGTATGGATCTTCCGGCGAGCGAACAGTTGTACATGATTTTTAAGTATGGAGCTATTGTATCGGCATACTCTGAAAGGAACGTAACTAGTTTACATTCTGGTCCGGAATACTTGCTTTTGTTAAGTGATTTAAGTTGCTTCACTATTCTGAGCTTATCTATTTCTACGTAAGACATGCCACATTGGCATGGACTGCGACGCACACTTAGTTTTCCGAGACCTAGATCGGTTTTAAAATTCCAGAGAAGACTTTTTAGCTTCGTTGAAGTTGGCGAAATACTATGGGTGCAATATTTTCGTAGGAGTCTATTGCTATCACTCAATTTATTAAGATCTCGCCAGCCCTCATGTCCATCACAGTTGGGAAACGCAGAGGGCATTTGCGTTTCACGGAATGTTAGTGAGGCCTCTGGCAAAACAAAAGAACATCCAAGGGAGCAGGGGGTGTCGGTAATTGAAGTGACACAAGTAACGGCCTGACACGAGCAATGTTCTACAGTCTGGCTGGGGTTCTGGCAAGCGAGTAAACGTAAACAGCGAGACTCGTAGCACCTGAAGAGCGCGCGTGTATGGATAGTCGAAATATTGTGCAGAAAATGGAAACAACTCGGCACAACAACCGGAAGCACACTATTAATCCATACCGCCCAGAAAACCTGAGAGGTAACACAGATGTGAGGTGATTTCTGTAAATTCTTTCTCCTCTTTTTTTCCAACCTTTGCAGTAAACCATACAGACTAATTTTGAAATATGTCGTATATGTAAATATCTGTAGGCGCTGTAAATATTTTGCTATAATGTAACACCATGAACATTTGTATTTTCTCTTCAAATACTTAATAAGAGATATATATATATTTATTAAAATGGGGTATACTATGTATATAGCATAGTTGGTGACGTAAAGAGCACCAAAGACGATACTGCATATGGAATATCTTTGGAAGTACACAAGCTGCAAGTCGTCGTCGAGGCGCTGAAGCAGATGGACGTATCATGATGAGGGCAGTTAAATGAAAGTCACAAAACATATTTTAGCGGGAAGCTGTCTGCGCCGCCCAAGACTGCCATTCATTACGTCAACAAGGTGTGTCACTTCCGTCGTCTACAAGTCTCGTCGCGTCTTTTGCATTAACGACCGCAAGACTCGATACCGTAGTTACCTAAAACGTACATAGCTTGGCTAGTATTTCATACGCTAAATGTTGGAATAATAATACTTTCGTTGAAATTCAATTCACGATTTTATGCTTAATTTATGCCATTTACTTACGCGAGGATTTCTATTCAAATCAGTGTCATATTTATTTATTTATTTACACATGAAGTTCCGCAGGAGAAAATTAAAGAGCAAATCTCCAAGGTCATGGAATGTGTCAGTACTTGAAAATTACTACATAAAAGTAATGTTGGTGTTGTTGTGGTCTTCAGTCCTGAGACTGGTTTGATGCAGCTCTCCATGTACTCTATCCAGTGCAAGCTTCTTCATCTCTCAGTACCTACTGCAGCCTACATCCTTCTGAATCTGCTTAGTGTATTCATTTCTTGGTCTCCCTCTACGATTTTTACCCTCTACGCTGCCCTCCAATACTAAATTGGTGATCCCTCGATGTCTCAGAACATGTCCTACCAACGGATCCCTTCTTCTAGTCAAGTTGTGCCACAAACTCCTCCCCAATTCTATTCAATACCTCCTCATTAGTTATGTGATCTACCCATGTAATCTTCAGCATTCTTCTGTAGCACCACATTTCGAAAGCTTCTACTCTCTTCTTGTCTAAACTATTTCTCGTCAACGTTTCTCTTCCATACATGGCTACACTCCATACAAATACTTTCAGAAACGACTTCCTGACATTTAAATCTATACTCAATGTTAACAAATTTCTCATCTTCAGAAACGCTTTCCTTGTCATTGCCAGTCTACATTTTATATCCTCTCTACTTCGACCATCATCAGTTATTTTGCTCCACAAATAGCAAAACTCCTTTACTACTTTAAGTGTCTCATTTCCTAATCTAATTCCCTCAGCATCACCCGACTTAATTCGGTTACATTCCATTATCCTCGTTTTGCTTTTGTTGATGTTCATCTTATACCCTCCTTTCAAGACACTGTTCATTCCGTTCAACTGCTCTTCCAAGTCCTTTGCTGTTTCTGGCAGAATTACAAGTAATAGCAGATAAAAATAAAATGTTTCTGAACCCAAAAAAGTCGCCATTAGTTTCAGTAAACGCAGTCAACAATATAACATAAGAATCAACTTAATTTTTCAAGGAACTCTTCAACAGAATAAAAGGTGTGACCCATGACGAAACTCTTCAGTTTCGATTTGAAAGCGCTTGGATTACTACTAAGATTTTTGAATTCTTGTGGTAGCTTATTGGAAAGGGATGCAGCAGTATACAGCACACCTTTCTGCACAAGAATATCACATTTGTGTGCGGTTTCCTGTTTACTTTTCCGCGTGTAGGCAGGCGTGAACCAAGTACTCTTTCCAACACACCTGGTTTCATTCGGACTGCATCACGTGCATTGGTCACACGCTCCTGTAACTTCTGCACATAGTCGACGGGTTTGGCACACACCACCTGTGCCTTAAAATGTCGCCATAGCCAGAAATCCAACGGATTCAGATCCCTTGAACGGGGGGCAATGTTGCCGGACTTCCATCACAGTCCCTCGTCCATGAAATGTTGCGGTGAGCAACAGTCGGCGATCCGTAGAAAACGGGGTGGTGTCCCGTAGTGCATAAACCACAGCTGTGTTTTTGAATGGTAGCCTTCTCCGATAGGTCTCGTAAATCATCGCGCATCACTACACATTACTCGTCACTTGTAAAATGGCCCTTATCTTAGCAGGTGTTGGTTTCCGGACATACCGTTAGAGGAACTGTTGTTCTGCTTTTGGTCAATACCATATTCTGTAGTAATATGTGACACTTGTTTTTTAACAACCTGTGTGTGTTACCTTCAACAATGGATGTGAGAAATTAACAGACGAAGGTTGAAAGTAGATCTAAAAAAAATTTGTAACAAGACTCTAATAACGATTTAGAACGAAAATTAAACTGTACACATTAACAGTGAAATCATAGAACCTGTTAACGAGTGTTTGTACTTAACAGCTTGAGCCAGATCGCTGGTCGATCATCAGCGATAGGCTTGTTATCTCTGGCGCGTCCCCGGGCATGAGCATCTTAGCGTTTTCGGCTGGGGCGCGCTGGACGGCGAGAGGCAGTCGGTTTGGGGCGGCCGGTGAGACTGGCGGAGTTGTGGTTCGGGTGTAACCACGTGTGTGATGTCTGTTACGCTGGGGCTCTTTGCTAATCGTGAAACTCCTGCGGCGGTTACTGGTTGCCTGGAAGGCATTTCGTATAAACTGTGCCAAGCCTCGCAGTGAGAGGGGAGTCCGGAGATGGTGTTGGCCGAGATGTTTGTACAAACTGAGGTGCCTGTGTGAGAAGCACAGCGTGGGCCTGTCGGTTGCTTCGTCCTTCTGGCAGCCACCGCAAGCGGATGTTGGGCCGGAATGTCTACAGTTTGTGGTGAGCATAGTGTGACCAAGTTCTCGTAGGATGTGCTCCCAGCCTGACTCTTAGCATGTGTTATTTGTGGGTGCCGACCCCTTGTCTGTTACTGCTTCCGGGTGTCCTGTAAGATTTCACAGCAAAACTGTGTTTTTGTGGCATTCTGTGTTTCTGGCTCAGCCTCCGCCTAGAAAGGGGAAAGATTTGTGTCTCAACTGAAAGGGGGGGGGGGGGGGTTCGATTGGACATCTTTTGGAATTTCTTAATGCTGTAATTTAAACATATGAAACAAATTGTTCTTTCAGAATAAACGCCTGTTTCTTTGGGACACTGCAGTTCAAACAGGAGTGGCGTAATGTTAATGAGTATTTGTAATTCGTCAAATGAAGTGTACTTAATGTCTTGCTGTTTTCGGGGGCACGCAGCTGTGTTATTGAACTCATTTTGAAGTGTGCTGTCGGGTGAATGACTGCTCCCCACTTCACTGTATTCTCTTGAGTAGTATTGTACGGTTTTTTGGATATTTGTCAGTGGGATGTATTGATTCAATTTTGTTTTTCTCTTTCTTTTGAATTACGGTGAATTGTTTGGTTTATCTGGTTATTGGCTGAACTCGCGCTTCACGCACTAAATCAGCTGATATTGAAAGTTTTTTTTTTAATTCCTGTTTAATGTCAGAGAGATTCAAATGTAACTTTATTTATGTTGCCGGCCGTTGTGGCCGTGCGGTTCTAGGCGCTTCAGTCCGGAACCGCGCTGCTGCGACGATCGCAGGTTCGAATTCTGCCTCGGGCATGGATGTGTGTGATGTCCTTAGGTTAGTTAGGTTTAAGTAGTTCTAAGTTCTAGGGAACTGATGACCATAGATGTTAAGTCCCACAGTGCTCAGAGCCATTTGAACCATTTCATTTATATTATTTCAAATAAATGTGTTGGACTGACCTTAATGAATTATGTGCAAACCAAGTAAGGGGCCCAGTCCTTCATTAGTGCTTAACAGTGGCGTGTGTTTCGGGTTGTGAACCAATTGACGAGTATTTGTACTTAACAGCTGTTGTAAAGTACGACTGGACGGACAAGAGGAGTAATAAATGGCAGAGTGAAAATGATTTGGAGAGCTTTTGTTAAACTAAATATTGTTTTCAAAACCAACCTTCCGAAATGTCTGAAACGGAAAGTTTACTATCAGTGTCTATTGCCAGTGGTATGGAGACGAACTTTTAATGCGAGAAACATTCAAAACACAGGGTTGCCCCCAGGGAGTGGTGGAGATATGCAGGTTGGACGTTTGTTGGAGACAAGAAAAGTAAACAAATGAACGGATCAGAGAGGAGAGTGGGGTAGAAGACGTCATTACGACTGAAAAATGCACGAAATATAGTTTGGCTGTTTCACGAGACACGTAAAATGTAAATGTCGCGTGACTAGGGCCTCCCGTCGGGTAAACCGTTCGCCGGGTGCAATTCTTTCGATTTGACGCCACTTCGGCGACATGCGCGTCGATGGTGATGAAATGATGATGATGATGATGATGATGATTAGGACAACACAACGCCCTGTCCCTGAGCGGGGAAAATCTCCGACCAGCCGGGAATCGAAACCGAAACGTTAAACGACCTTATTCTTTTATTTCTCAACCTCGGAACCGACAAATCGTACAGGGTGGCGCAAATGAGCGCATGGATTTGAAGGGGAGCGGTGGATTGTATAGCGTCCCCAGTGAGGTAATAAAAAACATTTAAAAAACAGTATTTATAAAGAAGACACTAAAAAAATGAATTTATATATATATATATATATATATATATATATAAAATAATGTACCCATAAAATAATAATTTCTCTGCGTAAGTTTAGAGTGCAAAGAAATATAACAAAATGATCCAAAGAGACGATAAGATACGCTCTTTTGTTAATTTTTTAGTCGTCTTCACTTCTTCTCTTGTCTTGATTGGGTGTAGACGGACATCTTGCGTGTGCTGGCAAATGTAAGCATATTTGTACTTATTAAGCAGATAATATATTCATTTAATATTATTGTGCACTTTTAATTTGTAAGAGGTGATCCCAATTTCATGTCCGCCTTCCTTGAATTAACCTGCATTCAAGTAATTCACACTTCAACAATCGCAGCGGCCGATGCAGCCAACGACGCCATTACGTGGCGATATTATAAAAAATTAGCAGAAGCGAAAAACTCACCCCCTATTAACGTAATATACATTTTTCTCCACAGCCGCCCGACGCTGCAGAAAATACGTATTTAAGATTCTTATTTTCAGTACCACAGCCGAGAGCCAGAGCCAGGACACCGACTGCAATGCAATGGTTAACGGAAGTAAGAAAAATACTCTCGGATGTCTGTGGGCCGCAATTGTAATTAATAACTAAAGATTTTTTGCTTTAAAGTGAACCGGACTAGCCGAGGAAATTAATATGAAAGGTTTATTCCATCGTTCAACTTATATGCTCATGTTTTAAGATTCAGCGAGTCTAACATTCATTAACGTAACAAATAATTTAAGATTAATATTGTTAAAAAGAACTTCACAAAAGCATTTAATCGTAAATCAAAATTGAATGAAATACCATTTTTATTAAGGCCCACCACGTAAGTCGGCAACAATCAAAAATAAAATAATAATAATAATAATAATAATAATATATTAAATTCCGACGGACGCGAGAATCGCCCTGAGCGCTGTATTCTGTCGGTCAAAGCGTCCAGTTTCAGAAAGAATGGCGCAGTGGACTTTTCAGCATCGTGTTTTCAGTGCTGAACACTATTTCACAAATAATTAATGTTACCACCGTTCAACGGCTTTTCCATTTACAGTTCAACGTTGAGCGCAATGGTTCGAGACCTGAGCACAACACAGTACTTGCTTAACTGTTTTCGCACAACTGGATCAGTTATGAAGAAGTCGACTGGTCGCCCCGCCCCCCTTAGGCGCGAACACCACAACATGTCGACGCAGTAAAGGCGTCCGCTCTTCAAAGTTCTCGTCGTTCCACTAGGCATGCCTCGTCGGTCGCTACAGCGCGCCCTGAACTGAGAGTTACAACTCCATCCTCATAAAACTATGATCATACAGAAGCCTCACGAGTTCGATTTTAACGAATAGAGAGATAGTACATGTTGAGTTCGCGATATGTTACTGCGACACTAATTTGGCAGAGCAGTAATGATCGAAGAGGAAACATTACCAAGTACTATACATTTGAAAATAACTACACCATATATAACACACATGAACTCATAAGCTTAATTAAAGACATCCACATCCCACCAACAGCTAAATTAGCATCACTAGACATAGTCAACCTGCACACGAGCATACCTGTCAAAGAGACTATTAACATTATAAGAAACAATCTGCTTAAATATAAGAAAATTAGTGTTGCAGAGATCTGTGAACTCATAGAAATACTTTCACTTATTCTAGAGCATAATTACTTTAGCTTCAACAAGAAACTGTACCAACAACATGATGGTTTGGCAATGGGAAGTAGCTTAGCTGGGATATTGGCTAACAGTTAGATCAACCATATAGAACAAAAATTCTTCTGTCAACCAGCACATCTCAAACAAAATAATATACTACAGAAGATATGTTGATACAGTACTGCTTTTTGATGGTACAAGCAATGAAATAGATACATTAGCAGCAGATCTTAGCAAAATGCACAAAAACATTAAATTCACAGTTGAACATGAAACTAGTAAAATCATTAACTTTCTTGACCTGAAAATTTGTAATAGTAACAATAAACTTCAATTCAGTATTTACAGAAAACCTACCACCACAGATGTCAGTATTAGCAACTCATATTGCCACCCCTGCCAACAAAAAATGGTATATTTCAGAACGATGCTACACCGAATTAAAAAAGTACCAATGAGTGACACAGACCAACAAAATGAAATCAATATAATTAAAACAGTTGTTCATAATAATGAATATAAACCCACAATAATAGAAAAACTCCACAACAAAATGCAGACAAAAACCACAGATCCACTTCACAGCAGTCACTTCAAGCCAAATCAGTGAGCCACTGAAGCCAAACCTAAATATGCTACTCTCCAATACATAGGCCCACTTTCATACCAAATAGCAAACTTATTTAAAAAGAAGAAAAATATCAGAATCAGATTTTCCACAAATAATAAATTACAACAAAGTAATCCATGATGTAAATACCTCCAAGAGTCCCTACTGTAAATCAGGAATATACAAACTCAAATGTGATACATGCCCAAAATTCTACATTGGACAGACAGGCAGAAGTTTTGAAATTAGATACAAAGAACATATTGATGCTCTAAGACTTGGTAACTTGAACAAATCAGCATTTGCAGCCCATATTGCTGAAGAAAACCATTCAGTGGGAAACATTTAGGACAACTTAAAAATTTTGCATCTAACAGAAAAAGGAGCCACTGTGAATATATTAGAAGAATTAGGAATACACACACACACACACACACACACACACACACACACACACACACACACACACACCTTAACGAACAAACAGTTAGCTAACACCCCTTTCCTGAAAAATTTCCAAATATTACTTTCCAGCCTCCAAAGCAAATAATATTAATACACCTATCTACAGATCAAGTAGCAAATTTATATGTTACTATAATTCTCATGATGCCAAATGAAATAAAATAATATACTATTTTACCTATACAGTTCTAACTACATATGAAAAACTTTATAATTAATTTAGCAATATCAGCTGAAAAAAATTCAATGTGTCTGTACTAATGTAAAAGGCATTACAGTTTTGTAAATGAATATATGATCCTTTCCAAACATAGGACATCATCGTCAAATGATACGATATATCATAGCATCTGTGATACTCATATGTTTCTAAGCTCTTTGTATGTATCAAAATATGTGGTGCGTGGTTGAAATGATCTCAGCGACAAATCTAAAGTGCACAGTGATAACTATTTACGGGTGCAACAACGAGGATGCAGTGGGAATGCATTTACATCGGTCGGACGAACGTTATGAAAACAAACACTCGAAACTGACGTTTCACGTACGTCACATGCAACGAAAATCTGTAACGCAACCATCTGTGTGTGGCGTGTTTATAATTATGTTTTATTTATATTTAGGACAATTAATCTATAAAAACACACCAAATGTCATAAAGAAAGCGTGTAAACCGTCTGATGATGAATCACAACGATTCGAAACCGGCAACGGTGGCTGGTTGCTGTCCTAACACCAACAACATTTGTCTTCAAACAACAGCCACGTTCTCCAACATATCATATGACAAAATTGCAGGAAACAACTTTGGTTCGAATAGCTCTGAGTACTATGGGACTTAACATCTGAGGTCATCAGTCCCCTGGGACTTGAACTACTTAAACCTAACTAACCTAACGACATCACACACATCCATGCCCGGGGCAGGATTCGAACCTGCGACCGTAGCAGCCGCGCGGTTCCGGACTGAGGCGCCTAGAACCTCCCGGCCACCGCGGCCGGCACAATTTTGGTATTCAATATATACATGAAACAGCCCAAATACTCTCAGACTTCACAGGAATGTAACAATTCGTTTTCAAATAAGGCCTGTGCTGCTACAACTGAATATTATCATTCAGTCATAAGTCATGTTTGCAAAATACTGACACGAGTTACTTACAGGAGGCTGAAAAACTGACAGAAACTTACTTCACAGAAAATAAGTTCGTGTTCCGGGGAAATGTAGACACATGCAAGGCAGTAATGATGTTAGACTTACCTTAGACACAGGTTAACGAAAGACAAACCTATGTTTGTAACTTTTGTATATTTGGAGAAAGCTTTAGGTAGTAAAAAGTGGAATGCACTCAGTGGAATTCTGGTGGCAGCACGGGTGAACTACACGGAGCGAAATGTTGTACACAACTTGTACTGCAGTTATGAATCGAAGGGCATGGAAAGAAAGCAACGGTTAAGGAGGGAGTGAGAGTGCATTGTAGCCAGTCCTGGATGTTATTCAATCCGTACACTGAGCAAGCAGTAAAGAAGACCAAGTTAGACAAGAAATTCAACTCTGAAATTTGCCTATAACAAAGTGACTGTCGCAGAGACGGCATAGGACAAGAAGAGCAGTTAACAGACGAATGGTAAAACGGGTAGAAGCCGAGTCCGACCTCGGGAAAGATCAGTTTGGATTCCGTAGAAATGTTGGAACACGTGAGGCAAACCTGCCCTTACGACTTACCTTAGAAGATACATTAAGGAAAGGCAAACCTACGTTTACAGCATTTTAGAGAAACCTTTTGACAATGTTGACTGGAATACTCTTTTTCAAATTCTGAAGGTGGCAGGGGTAAAATACAGGGGGCGAAAGGCTATTTACAATTTGTACAGAAACCAGACGGCAGTTATGAGTCGAGGGACATGAACGGGAAGCAGTGGTTGGGAACGGAGTGAGACAGGGTTGTAGCCTATTCCCGATGTTATTCAATCTGTATATTGAGCAAGCAGTAAAGAAAACAAAAGAAAAATTCGGAGTTGGTATTAAAATCTATGGAGAAAAAATAAAAACTTTGAGGTTTGCCGATGACATGGCAATTCTGTCAGAGACTAAAAAACCTGGAAGAGCAATTGGACGGATTGGACAGTGTCTTGAAAGGAGGATATAAAATGAACATCAACAAAAGCAAAAGTAGGATAATGGAATGTAGTCGAGTTAACTCGGGTGATGCTGAGGGAATTAGATTAGGAAATGAGACACTTAAAGTAGTAAACGAGTTTTGCTATTTGGGGAGCAAAACAACTGATGATGGTGGAAGTAGAGAGGATATAAAATGTGGACTGGCAATGGCAAGGACACCGTTTCTGAGGAAGGAAAATTTGCTAACGTTAAGAGTAGATTTAAGTGTCAGGAAGTCGTTTCTGAAAATATTTGTATGGAGTGTAGCCATGTATGGAAATGAAACATAGACAAAAAATAGTTTAGACAAGAAGATAATAGCAGCTTTCGAAATGTGGTGCTACAGAAGAATGCTGAAGATTAGATTGGTAGATCACATAACTAATGAGGTATTGAATAGAATTGGGGAGGAGTTTGTGGCATAACTTAACTAGAAGAAGGGATCGGTTGGTAGGACATGTTCTGAGGCATCAAGGGATCACAAATTTAGCATTGGAGGGCAGCGTGGAGGGTAAAAATCGTAGAGGAAGACAAAGAGATGAATACACTAAACAGATTCAGAAGGATGTAGGTTGCAGTAGGTATTGGGAGATGTAGAAGCTTGCACAGGATAGAGTAGCATGGAGAGCTGCATCAAACCAGTCTCAGGACTGAAGACCACCACCACCACCACCACCACCACAACAACAACAAGTATAGGCAAGGAGTGTTGCCCTACACGTAAGTGAAACGTGGAGGACAAACTTTTCAGAGAAGAGAATAGAAGATTCTGAAATGTGGTCTACGGAAAAAATGCAGAAATTTAGATGGGTAGAACGAGTAACTAAAGAAGAAAGTACTGAACAGAATTGAGGAAAAAGAAATTTGTGGTACAACTCGACGGAAAGAAGGGATCAGTTGATAGAGCACATCCGGAGGCATCATCGAATAGTGGCTTTGATAATGAAGGGAAGTGTAGCGGCAAAATTTGTAGGAGGAGACCAAGGCTCGAATAAAGTAGGCAGGTAGGAGCGAACGTAGGGCGCAGTGGTTATGTAGAGATGAAGAGTCCTGCACGAGACAGCGTGCGGAGCTGCAGGAAGCCTGTTCTCGAACTGACAACACAACAGGTATAAAATTCTCAGAGGATAGCACTTGGTGAAACTACAGAGCTGTTCCACGCTAAGGCAGCGACAGTTTTATGTGAGAGCGCTGTTCACCTTCCGTATGACGCACGGCGTCAGAGGGGGTGTTCTGACTGTCGACAGCGGGGGTGAGGCGGGAACCTTTAGCAGCAGTAATGGGCTCCGGGCGCCTCAAAGGTCGACCGCTCCAGGGCCCGTCCTTTCCTGCCTCGCTATTGTCCAGGAACGACGCCTCCAAGTGATTCCTTAATGGCATTATATCCTATGCATATCATTTTACAGGTGCGTCGTAATTAATACAGACACCTGACAAAGGTACGATAGTAATCGTAAACACGGGTCCGGCAACGAATAGTTTCCGAGATAGGCCTTATTATAAACGTGTGTTTCCGAGCTATAACTGATTTTTTTTAAAAAAAAGGAAAGAAAGAAAGAAAAAGAAATTGAAGAAGAGTTCAAATGGCTCTGAGCACTGTGGGACTTAACATCTGGGGTCATCAGTCCCCTAGAACTTAGAACTACTTAAACGTAACTAACCTAAGGACATCACACACTTCCATGCCCGAGGCAGGATTCGAACCTGCGACCGTAACGGTCGCGCGGTTCCAGCATGAAGCGCCTGGAACCGCTCGGCCATACGGCCGGGTCTCTGACTTCAGTACGAAATATTGCAGTAGTTAGTACAAACTAGATTGAAATGTACACTTTTCGATTAATTCCCCATCAAAGACAATCGCCGTCCCATATCCTGCTGTGACCTTTTCGACAGGTTTTAGTCTCCGCCCTGTATATGTACCTGAATTCAGAGATATGCAATACAACCACTGACAATAAAAGTCGGTGAATGTATTCCAGTCGATATTGTCGAAAGCTGTGTCTACAAAACGCTATAAATATAGATCTGTTTTTCTTCAACATATTCTGTAACATCAGTCGTAGTTTCAGTATTGTCTGCCGACCGGGGTGGCCACGCGGTTCTAGGCGCTACAGTCTGGAACCGCGTGACCGCTACGGTCGCAGGTTCGTATCCTGCCTCGGGCATGGATGTCCTTAGGTTAGTTAGATGTAAGTAGTTCTAAGTCCTAGGGGACTGATGACCTCAAAAGTTAAGTTCCATAGTGCTCACAGCCATTTGAACCATTTTTTCAGTATTGTCTCGCGTGTGTCTGGATTTCTCCGCAATCACGTCTCATCTTCCCCAAGAACGTCTTCTACCAGTTTCTCCCATTCTTCGTGTCAGTATTCTGCAACCATGGCTTATTAAACTTACGGCTCGGTAATGGTCACACCTGTCAGCACTTGCTTTCTTTGTAATTGGATATATTACATTCTTCTCTGCGTCTGAGGGTATTTCATCTGTCTCATATACCTTCTACTCCAGGTGGAATAGTTTCGTCATGGCTGGTTCTGACACAGATCGCAGTAATTCTGAGGGAATGTCGTCTATTCAGAAGCCTGGCTTCGACTAAGCTACTTCACTGCCCGTGGTTCATCTCGCCTAACATGGCAAACGCGAACTTGCGAGTAGTAACGTAAAGCCGATCCTACAAATCGTCCCGACGAGAGTGAATGTCTGCGACACCACTGCCTGCCGATAATACGAATGTTCATCGGGTTACGTGCTGAACTGTTGAGTTCGGAAGAAAATTATATCCCCCTGAATCACTAATGGAAACTTCTGGAAGTACAGTTCATATTAGGAAATATGATTAGCGTTAACGTGGTTATTAAGTCCTCCCGTAAATTAGGGGCTTGCCAGTTACGGCGCGCAGTTCATTTCCGCGACTAATCCTGCTTTCTAGAACTAATGCGCAAGTCACCGTCCCGTTTAGTAACTGCCCAATTAGTTGCTTTCAGCGATCATGAAGGACACAAAAAGATCACTTTGGACAAAAAAAATCCACTGCCTGGCTCCTACGATCTCGCCTTGCCCTTGTAAAACACTGCTGCCGTGTGCATTTTCATGCAGAGGGCGCACTGTATATGCGATGAAGATAATTTGCATGAAGAGCTCACGTACCTCAAGCGCATTTTTAAAGCGAATGGATTTTCTCCGCAAGAAATTGGTAGAGCATTCAATGTAAAACCTAGAATGCAGGTATGTGATGGGGAAGAAGATAGTAATTTCTTCAGATCAAGTGCGTTTTCGCCCTATGGTGGTGCTCTTTCCTCGAAGATAGGCCGTACTCTCGAGAAACACCGTGTTGCGGCGATCTTCCGGCCTCCCACGAAGATTTCTCCTTAACTCGGCTCTGTGAAGGACGATTTATTGGTTCGAAGGCGTGTGTGCATCAGATTCCTTGCGGAAGTCATACAAAGGTCAAACAACACGCACCGTTCTTGAGAGATGTGTGAAACATCGAAGATACGTGAGCTTATCACAGCCAGACAAGTCAGCTGTGGCCGAAAACTGTATTGATACAGGGCATTCCATGAACTACGGTGATTTGAAGATTCTAACATTCACCCCGCAACCCAAAGGCAACAGAGAAATGACTTTTCTGCAGCGACCCACACAGCTAACCACGACAATCACTCTCGTAGCAAGGCAGCAAGATTTGTCAACGCGTAACACTCCGCGCGCTTGAAAAAGCATCGAGCGTCAACGATGCGCCGATGTCAACAAACGTGGCGTGACTCGCCCCCGAAACGCGCGTCAGCTGTTCATTCAGCAACGCCGCTCGGCGGCACGCGCTGCGAACCACGTGCTACTGGTGGCACCGCCTGGCGGCCGCCTCGCGGAAGCCGCCAGTTCGGCGCCGGCCGCAAAGGGCTCGGGAGCTCGCGCTCGGACGGTGCGATCGATAGCCGCAGCACGTGACCGCACAGCATCTGGGTTCGAGTCCCGCTGTGACGTCAACACGGGTGTCCTGTGAAGGGCACTCGACCACCATTATGCTGTTGTGTGCGCTGAACGCCTGTTTACTCCGGCTTCTGGCCGCACAGCTGTTTACTTCCAAAAAAGTCTACACACAAACTGTATTAGTGGCATCCGAGAGCATTGATTTACGCAGATATATTGTGCTATTCGTAAAAATAGGTCACTTTTGGTGTAGCAAGGGCTGTTTGTAAATCCGAAGTCAGGTTGTTTAATCAATATTCAACAGCAATTCGTATCAGTAATATTCATTAAGGAAATTATATATCAGCCATGGCCAAATGAAGCTTCTATTATAAAATATGCACACACGTTTTGGAGCGAATCTGTGGGTCTCTTCATATAGCGGCTCTTTTCAATTTGTTTCGTTTCTTTGATACTGATGCACACGATGTGTTGTAAGCCTGTTCTGTGACCTAGTTAACAGCGCTATGCTATGACCCTAAGGGACCAGTAGCAAAGGTCCGTGGTAACAAAGCTTTTAACTCGAACGCAGTGCTTCACTAGACATGGTATGCCTACGCTTTGCCTCCGCTTTTTGAAATGACACGTTTTAATGTGCAGCGTTGCATTTTGCACATTAACACATCCCTTCCTGAGGTAAAACAAGACGTGACAAATTCTATGCCTTCTAGAGCAGTGAAATACGATCTTTCTTATTTGTGATCTGACAATTATCCAGTTTTTCCAACTTACATTTTCATTCATTGTAGTCTAGTACAAGGTAATGATTTCTTTTATTCCGCTAAATTTTAAAGTCACTGAGCAACCTAGTCACATCGGTTTCTGTGCAGTAGAACGTGCAATAAATATACCAAGGAGAATGCGTACACTAAGCTTGTCCATTCTCTTCTCGGGTATTTCTGCGCGCTATGGCTTCTTTCCCAGATGGGACTGACAGAGGACATTGTAAAAGTTGAAAGAGGCGCAGGTCGTTAGTATTATCGCGAAATAAGGGAGAGAATGTTTCGGGTGTAATAAGCGAGTTGGCGTGAGAATAATTAAAACAGGCGTTTTTCGTTGCGTCGAAATCTTTAAGGGATAACTTTCTCCTCTGTCGCCAAAATATTTCGTTGGCTACATTTACAGAGGGGAGAAATGACCTTCGGCATAAAATAATACACATTAGAGCTTCAAGGGAAAGATTTAGTGTTCCTTTTACCGCAAGTTCTCTTACAGAGTTAAACTTAGAGAAATAGTCTGAATGTGGTTCTATGAATCCTCTGCCAAACAGTTAAGCGTGAATTGCAGACTACTCATGTTTGACGTTGGCGTGCCAAAAGTAACGAGATATTCGTAATTTTGCGTGTTGTATTTGTCAGATCTGCGCGATTTTTTGGTTGTTGTGTTTGTAGAAATGTCTGACAAATGTCTGTACAGTGTTAACCATACCGGATATTTACTCCGTTGTCAGCTGTCATGACAGTTAGAAATATTTTGCTGGTGACGGCGACTATTTATTTTGTATAATAATAGATCATAGAATTTGTATTAAATTTTGCTATAGGAACAAAATAAAATGCAGCGAAGTTTTATAAGCGTTGAATACCGGTGTTGCTTTTGGTGACTCTACTATGAGGAAGACAGAAACGTTTCGGAGGAAGCCGTGAAGATGACGATTGCCCTTGATGCCCCAGCGTTCAACCAATGGAATTTTGGAAGAACTGAATGCCATGGTATCTTCTAAGTATCCAACGCGTGACAACAAAACTGCCAGTGTCTACATTTTATATCCTCTCTACTTCGGCCATCAACAGTTATTTTGCTGCCCAAACAGCAAAACTCATGTACTGCTTTTAGTGTCTCGTTTCCTAATCTAATTTGTCAGCACCACCAAATTTAATTCGACCACATTACATTATCCTTGTTTTGCTTTTGTTGATGTTCATCTTGTATCCTGCTGCTCTTCCAAGTCCTATGTTGCCTCTGACAGACCTCAAACGTTTTATATCTTCTCCCTGAACAGTAAATCCCTTTCCAAGTTATCTTTGGTTTCCTTTACTGCTTGCTCAATGTACAGTTGGATAACATCGCCGGCCGGTGTGGCCGTGCGGTTAAAGGCGCTTCAGTCCGGAGCCGCGTGACCGCTACGGTCGCAGGTTCGAATCCTGCCTCGGGCATGGATGTGTGTGATGTCCTTAGGTTGGTTAGGTTTAATTAGTTCTAAGTTCTAGGCGACTGATGACCTCAGAAGTTAAGTCGCATAGTGCTCAGAGCCATTTGAACCATTTTTTTTATAACATCGCAGATGGGGTTGTAGCCTATCTCCCTCCCTCCCTTCTCAATCATTGCTTCCCTTTCATGTCCCTCGACTCTTATAACTGCCGTCTGATTTATGTACAAGTTGTAAATAGCCTTTCACTCTTGGTTTTTTACCCCCGCTACCTTCAGAATATCAAAGAGTGTTCCAGTCAACATTGTCAAAAGCTTTCTCCAAAAAGCTATAAACGCAGGTCTGCCTTTCTTTAACCTATCTCCTAAGATACGTCGTAGGATCAATATTGCCTCGCGTGTTCCTGCATGTCTACGGAATCCAAACTGATCTTCCGTGAGGTTGGCTGCTGTCAGTTTCTCCATTCTTCTGTAAAATCACGGACATGACGTCGGAACCGAGGCTGAATCGTCGCAGTGGAATTATTCCAGAATATCGAGACCGAAGAAAGCTGAACAGCGGTCAAATGTGAAGATTAAGAGAAGTGTGTGTTTCGATTTTAATGGCATTGTGCAGCACGAGTCTTTCCATCAGTGATGAGTACTGCTTAGTAGATGTTGAACTATATAAAATGTAGACACTAGCAGTTTGCGTGAAACAACCCGGAGAGGGAAAAAAAGCCTTATTCGTTGCGAAACAGTTCACAGAGATGACACTACAATGATGCATAATCTTACACTTCGTTGCTTGTTCACAAATTTAAGGCGAATAACAATGCTGTAATGATGTCCCAGCCTAAACGAGTATGTTCACCAGACATGACCCCATTTGACTCATTTCTCTTTCAAAAAATAATGAAAACGTTAAAGGACCGCGTTTAACAAGCATAAACGAGATTAAAAACGCATCGCTGAGAGAGCTGAAAACCATTAGAGTTCCACACGTGTTTCGGGGACTGGAAAAAGCGCTAATGGGAGCTGTTCTGAAAACTAATGTAGAGGAAGAAATAGAAGTCTTTCAAGGAAAAATGCCTCTATTTTTTGAAAACGAGTAGTAGATGTAGAACAGTAGAGAGTTTCGACCGTGGGCTTCCTGGGCTGTGCTACTCTGAGTAGAAATAATATGTGGCGTGTGGGGCGAGTTGAGGTGTGCGACTCCAGGTTGGCCATTGCGTGAGTGGGGGAGGCGCAAGTGGCAGGGGTGCGTGGGGTCTGGAGGGGCCCCGCAGCTCTGCACGGCACACAGTTTACACTCAAACGGTGTGCCGACATTTGCCACGATCTTACCTGCTCCGAAGGGTGGGGTCCCTTGTCTCCCCCCCCCCCCCACCTCATCATCCTCCTCATCGCTTACTGAGGCTTTCCGCTGGTTTACTTAACATAGAACCAGAATCTCTTTGGATTTTCCGCCTCATTTCTACAGAGACTTCTGCGTTGAATACCGGTGTTGCTTTTGGTGACTCTACTATGAGGAAGACAGAAACGTTTCGGAGGAAGCCGTGAAGATGACGATTGCCCTAGATGCCCCAGCGTTCAACCAATGGAATTGTGGAAGAACTGAATGCCATGATCGTGAATGATCGCCGAATCGCAATCAGAAAAATCGCTGATGATGGCAGCGTATCTGCTGGCTCATGCAATGAAATTTTTTGGGTATCTTCTAAGTATCAAACGCGTGACAACAAAACTGCCAGTGTCTACATTTTATATCCTCTCTACTTCGGCCATCAACAGTTATTTTGCTGCCCAAATAGCAAAACTCATGTACTGCTTTTAGTGTCTCGTTTCCTAATCTAATTTCTCAGCACCACCAAATTTAATTCGACCACATTCCATTATCCTTGTTTTGCTTTTGTTGATGTTCATCTTGTATCCTGCTGCTCTTCCAAGTCGTATGTTGACTCTGACAGACCTCAAACGTTTTATACGTATCTTCTCCCTGAACAGTAAATCCCTTTCCAAGTTATCTTTGGTTTCCTTTACTGCTTGCTCAATGTACAGTTGGATAACATCGCAGATGGGGTTGTAGCCTATCTCACTCCCTTCTCAATCATTTGCTTCCCTTTCATGTCCCTCGACTCTTATAACTGCCGTCTGATTTATGTACAAGTTGTAAATAGCCTTTCACTCTTGGTTTTTTACCCCCGCTACCTTCAGAATATCAAAGAGTGTTCCAGTCAACATTGTCAAAAGCTTTCTCCAAATCTATAAACGCTATAAACGCAGGTTTGCCTTTCCTTAACCTATCTCCTAAGATACGTGGTAGGATCAATATTGCCTCGCGTGTTGCTGCATGTCTACGGAATCCAAACTGATCTTCCGTGAGGTTGGCTGCTGTCAGCTTCTCCATTCTTCTGTAAAATCACGGACACGACGTCGGAACCAAGGCTGAATCGTCGCAGTGGAATTATTCCAGAATATCGAGACCGAATAAAGCTGAACAGCGGTCAAATGTGAAGATTTAGAAAACTGTGTTTTTCGATTTTAATGGCATTGTGCAGCACGAGTCTTTCCATCAGTGAGGAGTACTGCTTAGTAGTTCAACATCGTTTGCGTGGAACAACCCGGAGAGGGAAAAAAAGCCTTATTCGTTGCGAAACAGTTCATAGAGATGACACTACAATGATGCATAATCTTACACTTCATTGCTTGTTCACAAATTTAAGGCGAATAACAATGCTGTAATGATGTCCCAGCCTAAACGAGTATGTTCACGAGACATGACCCCATTTGACTCATTTCTCTTTCAAAAAATAATGAAAACGTTAAAGGACCGCCTTTCACAAGCATAAACGAGATTAAAAACGCATCGCTGAGAGAGCTGGAAACCATTAGAGTTCCACACGTGTTTCGGGGACTGGAAAAAGCGCTAATGGGAGCTGTTCTGAAAACTAATGTAGAGGAAGAAATGGAAGTCTTTCAAGGAAAAATGCCTCTACTTTTTGAAAACAAGTAGTAGATGTAGAACAGTAGAGAGTTTCGACCGTGGGCTTCCTAGGCTGTGCTACTCTGAGTAGAAATAATATGTGGTGTGTGGGGCGAGTTGAGGTGTGCGACTCCAGGTTGGCCATTGCGTGAGTGGGGGAGGCGCAAGTGGCAGGGGTGCGTGGGGTCTGGAGGGGCCCCCTCACACTGCGTGGAAGGCTCCACAGCTCTGCACGGCACACAGTTTACACTCAGACGGTGTGCCGACATTTGCCACGATTTTACCTGCTCCGAAGGGTGGGGTTCCTTGTGCGCCCCCCCCCCCCCCTCATCTTCCTCCTCATCGCTTACTGAGCCTTTCTGCTGGTTTATTTAACATAGAACCAGAATCTCTTTGGATTTTCCGCCTTATTTCTACAGAGACTTCTGTTGTGGAAACTATTAAATGCATCTCGCATTGAAATCCGCACCAAATTTCGAGCCTCAGTAAAACTTCGCCAATGAAAAAAGTTTTCGTCTAAATTATACTTGCCTTTTTCGGTGCACCCGCAGCAGCTTTCTGTCGTGTTTTGTGTACCATGGGGGATCAGTTCCGTCTCTTATTAATTTATTTGGTATCAACCTCTCGAGTGCTGTTGATACTATTTCTTTGAACTTAAGCCAGATATGGTCTTCATTTACATAGTTTGGAAGGATTCGAGACTATCTCTTAGAAAGACGTCAACCGAATTTTTAGTTGCTTTTACAAATAGATATATTTCGCGTTTAGTTTTGGTGAATTTCTGTGTTACGGAATTGAGCCTCGCTACGACCGTGTGTTCACTAATCCCTCAATCCCTCGTGATGCTCAGGATTATTTGTGGCTAAGACGTTAAGTGTGTTTTCGTAACCATTTACAATTTGAATGGCCTCGTGAACTAATTGTCCAAAATAACTTTAAAAAAGGCATTTAGAACAATTACGGAAGTTGTTTCTTTTCTTCTGAAAATGAATTTTTGTCAACAGACGGAAGGTAGGTTGAAATCACTGCCAACTATAATTGTATGAGTAGGGTACCTATTTGTGATGAAACTCAAGTTCTCTTTGAACTGCTCAGCAAGTGTTTCATCTGACACCGGGGGTCGGTAAAAGGAACCAGTTATTAATTTATTCCGGTTGTCGAATATAACCTCTGCCCATACTAAGTCACAGGAACTATCTGCTTCAATGTCGCTTGTGAGCTGCAACACACATTACATTACTTTTCCTTAAGTTCTGCTTCTTCTTTCTGTTGTAGTGGAGATCTACATCTACAATTACGGCTTTTCCCTCGAAAACCTAGGATGCTTACTCTGTGACCCTGTAAATACCAGAGCTAAACAATGTAAAACAACAACGTACGGTACAAGGATAGCATTCTGTATTACTTCATTTCCTTATTTCTAACATTTTAAAATTGTACGTCGACTTTAGATGACATGTCAATCATAGATGTTCTTATCTCTATTTAGTGAACATATTTTCAGTCATGTTTTGAACATTGTCCCGCTACACTTTATTAACTAATGTTTCGCCGCAAGGGATATCGCATTTTAGAGAGTAAATTAATATCGAGTATGTCCTTCTTTTCAAACATTCACATACCCATTTCTTCTTCCCTTATTGTCTTTTGGGCATGCAAATGTAGTAATTAAAGTAGCGACAAATGCAGTGATCAAAAACAAATGATTAGCCTACATTCGCATTCTCTTTACATCGTTCCTTTCTTGTTGCTCCCATGGCGATGGACTGTTTCTATCGCAATCAGTAAGCGTGAAAGGAAGCTACTGTAAAGACAGAGGGGTCGATAATTATACTTGGCAGAACTAATTACATACTGACATAATCGTCAGTATTGCTTTCGTTTCCCAAAAGTTATAAATATTTCGATTTCGGAAAAGAAGCTCTGTATTTGGCCAAGATGTCCAAGAAGAAGGTCCCTTACGTCCTGGTTGTATCGAATAAGATGTGGAGACGGTGGTTTGAAAGCGGACAGAAGTAGTACAAGGAAGGGATCGCTACCTAGCGAAGGGGCAAGTGTGGCAAATGTCCACCGTGGCAAATGTCCGGCATGGAAAATGTCCGGCATGGAAAATGTCCGGCATTCCACTCAAACTGCAATGAAAATTTTATATGAATGGGAGTACTGGAAAACCACTCGTGTCCATTTTTTGACTAAATTGAGTCATGTATGATTTTGTACATAAACATCGACGGTAGGCAACGAAAACCTAACTCCATTTTGTTAAATTTTACAGGGGAAGCAGAAAACGTTTCTTAATGTAAAGACTAGGTCTGTTTAAAAAAGAAATTGCGAAACATTCGTAATTTCGTGCCAGTGGTGTGTTGGAGCGAAATGGGGTTGGCATCCCTGCGCACTGTCTCAGTGTGTAACTGCCGGAAATTTCATTGTTGTATGTCTTTTAGTTGTTGATCAGTGTCGTATTGAGTAGAACGTTGTGTCGCACAGACTGTGATTTTAGAGATGTGCATTAAATTTTGCGTAAAACTCAAGAAAACCTTTATAGAGGCACACCAAATGACGCAGGATTGGATTAGATTCGATTAGGTTAGATTAGTACTTGTTCCATAGATCATGAATACGACACTTTGTAATGATGTGGAACGTGTCAGGTTAATAAAAGGTGTCTATACGAGATACTACATTACACAAAATATTACATGACACTCAATATTTTTAATTTTTTTGTGGGGGTTCGGAAATTACCCACTTACTATATCCAAAAATTCATCTAATGAGTAGGAGTTGCCATTAAGAAATTCCTTTAATTTCCTTTTAAATGCTATATGGCTATCTGTCAGACTTTTGATGCTATTAGGTAAGTGACCAAAGACTTTTGTGGCGTACACTGCTATATATGAAGTGTCTGCAAGATGATCTTGGATGAGCTCCAGCAATTATTCTCATTACACGTTTTTGTGCAATGAACACTCTTTTACTCAATGATGAGTTACCCCAGAATATGACGCCATACGAAAGCAGAGAATGAAAATAGGCGTGGTACGCTAATTTACTCAGATGTATATCGCCAAAATTTGCAATGACCCTAATAGCATAAGTAGCTGAACTCAAACGTTTCAGCAGATCCTCAGTGTGTTTTTTTCCAGTTCAACCCCTGATCAATGCATACACCTAGAAATTATGAATATTCAACCTTAGCTACCGATTTCTGATCGAAGTCTATGTTTATTAATGGTGTCATTCCATTTACTGTAAGGAACTGTATATACTGTGTTTTGTCAAAGTTTAATGAGAGCCCATTTGCAGAGAACCACTTAATGATTTTCTGAAAAACATCGTTTAAAATTTCGCCAGTTAATTCTTGTCTGTTGGGTGTGATAGCTATACTTGTATCATCGGCAAAAGGTGCCAGCTTTGCATCTTCGTGAATATAGAATGACAAGTCATTAATATACACTCCTGGAAATGGAAAAAAGAACACATTGCGATTGGTTGAGATGAAGTTACGAAGAACCCTTCTTCGTGAAGATGGTATTGGTGTAGAAGACGAATCATTCGCGTGTTTTCTGGTATCTATTATAGTGCAGAAATATGAGCATAAGTTAGAAACAGATACTGTTGTAACACTAACACATAATGATGATGATAGGGATGATAATGACGAACAACTCATTGCAAACGGTAGAGCTACGGCAAGTGCGGGAAGAGGCGATGGAAGCAGTGACAGTGAATACCAATCGTCTCCCAAGAAGAAGGTTAAAGTTGCAAGTATCGTCACGGCGTTTGATGACAACACACTGGAGAATATGTACGATGATTATTACGTAAGAGGTTACGTAAGAAGCTTCTGAAAAGATACCCTAAACTAAACTCTAGAAGCAATATCAAAAACACACTGGATTACGTGGCAAAGAAAAGAAAAGGAAATACAGTTTTCAAAGGAAATCGTACACTGCTGTTCAAGACCATCAAGAAGCGTCTAATGGCGAAATTCGATGAAGCGCGAGAATGCGGTTCCGCCGTTCATTATTGGCATTTACAACATTGGGCATTGGACGTAGCCAGAAATCTCGGGTGTAGAAACTTTACAGCTTCACTACGATTTATTACTAATTTGAAAAACGAGTTTAGGATAACATCACGCAGTATCACTATGCTGCAAGACTTCATTAAACTACGTTCCAGTAATATGCAGCCGAAACTGCACGACTGATTCTTTATCATGAATATGCATTCTGTCGTTTACAATCAGTTATCTGCGGGAGTATACAGACCAATGCTTCGTTGAGCGTGGCAGAACGCTGGCTACGATATTGGTGAACCAGTGAACAACTTCAAAAGTGTTATTGAGGTGGCGTTCAACACCGATATTATAGAATGTGCAAATACGCCATGCTATCAACTTGCATTTCTTCACTGTGCGTTTTGCAGTCATTCGTATTGCTCAGAGCATTTTATTGACATTCCGCATTTACATTTATAGTTAAGATTGCTGCATTGCTTATGGTGTCTACAATTACATCTACAGTGATATCTAGAGCATGACTGCAGAGTTTTGCAGAAAAACGACACCCACCAGCACATTCAGAGGTACATAATGGTCCTGTAACCAAACGTTCAAACAGATCTGTTTGTTCGAGCCCAAGTAGTTTCCTGGCAAGTAAGGCGTCATCCACGAGACTCTAAGTAACGTTTAATTACTGCCTTTCGTCAGTTTCGTTACTGCCTCAAAGTTAAGTTACTCGCGTGCTGCATTCCCCGCTCGTTCTTCGTGCCTGACTTGGGCGTAGTCGCCAGTATAAGCAGTCCTCTAATTCCGCCGACAATCTACAGTACTGGCCAGCTTTTGGACAAGACGCCGCTTACACGCGTGTTTTCACAGGGCTGCGGCGAGGCCGAAACGCCGTGTTGTCGCCGTGCCTTTGTCTGCATTGGCACTGCAGCGGACGGCCGCTGTAGATTGCTTGAGCCGGCGGCGTGGCGGTTCAGTCTGGAATTTATTTCGGTTACTTAACCGGCCACAGGCCGTACCCCACTCACTTTCTCCGTGTAAACCTCAGTAAGGAGGCTGACTGTGTATGTGTGTGTGTGTGTGTGTGTGTGTGTGTGTGTGTGTGTGTGTGAGGGGGGTGAGGAGGGAGGGAGGAAGGGAGGGAGGGAGGGAGGGAGACCAGAGCACGTACTTCTATAACCGAAACACCACTATCACACTGACACGACGACATAATTACACTAAGACCAGACCTTGTGGACAGGTAACGACGAATGTGCAGACAGAACGCTGCATACACAAGGTGCCCCATAGCAATGGTCAGTTTTCAGGAATGAACATTCGAAGCAAAAGGACCTAGAGTATAGTGGGACCTGCACAGTAGGAGATTATGCAGGACATCTACATCTACATACATACTCCGCAATCCACCATACGGTGCGTGGCGGAGGGTACCTCGTACCACAACTAGCATCTTCTCTCCCTGTTCCACTCCCAAACAGGACAAGAGAGAAATGACTGCCTATATGCCTCTGTACGAGCCCTAATCTCTTATCTTATCTTAGTGGTCTTTCCGTGAAATGTAAGTTGGCGGCAGTAAAATTGTACTGCAGTCAGGCTCAAATGCTGGTTCTCTAAATTTCTTCAGTAGTGATTCACGAAAAGAACGCCTCCCTTCCTCCAGAGACTCCCACTCAAGTTCCTGAAGCATTTCCGTAACACTCGCGTGATGATCAAACCTACCAGTAACAAATCTGGCAGCCCGCCTCTGAATTGCTTCCTCCCTCAATCCGACCTGATAGGGATCCCAAACGCTCGAGCAGTGCTCAAGAATAGGTCGTATTAGTGTTTTATAAGCAGTCTCCTTTACAGATGAACCACATCTTCCCAAAATTCTACCAATGAACCAATTCTACCACTTCAAATCGGTCTGCAATGTTACGCCCAAATATTTAATCGACGTGACTGCGTCAAGCGCTACACTACTAATGGAGTATTCAAACATTACAGGATTCTTTTTCCTATTCATCTGCATTAATTTACATTTATCTATATTTAGAGTTGGCTGCCATTCTTTACACCAATCACAAATCCTGTCCAAGCCATCTTGTATCCTCCTACAGCCACTCAACGACGATACCTTCCCCTACACCACAGCATCATCAGCAAACAGCCGCACATTGCTATCTACCCTATCCAAAAGATCATTTATGTAGATAGAAAACAACAGCGGACCTACCACACTTCCCTGGGGAAGTGATGAACTCACCATCGAGGCCAACAGGAATTAGAAAATAGTATGTTGCATGATATCCAGGGTGCACATAAAGCCCAGCAACACTTTCAATTATTTATTGCACAACAACTAAACATTGTACATACGTCACACACATTGCACTTTGAAGAGAAACTCTGAAAGTCTTTTTTTTTTTTTACACACACACACACACATTCGATACGCGAACCATGAGTGACCCGGCAGACGTCAATACGGTTATCGAATCCTTGCTATACCCGTCTCGGCATGGAATCGTCGACTGTGGCCGTCTCCTCCCGTATTCTCTCCCGGAGCTCTGCTACTTCACGTGGTAGAGGCGGTACATACAGCAGATCTTTAATGTCTCCACACAGAAAGAAGTCACACGGAGTGAGCTCTGATGATCGGGCAGGCCATTTCCTGGGACAGCTGTCCCCCTCTGTAGCACGGCCGATCCATCGATGCGACAGCTCCGTGTCCAGGTACCCACGAACTTCACGATGAAAATGGGGGTGGAGGCCCATCCTGCTGAAAGATGAACGGAGAGTCCGACTGCATTTGAGGCATCAGCCATTGCGGCAACATGTCCACGTAGGAATATGCAGTGACTGCTCTCGGCGAAGAAACATGGTCCGTACAACTTTCGACGTGACGAGGCACAAAAAACATCTACCTTTGCGGAATCACGCTCAAATTCAATGCATTCGTGTGGATGCTTTGTACCCCAGATTCGACAATTACGACGGTTTCGTCGGTAAAAATTAAGCGATCACAATGCCATCCCCATCCTCATTCAATTGTTGCAACTGCGGACACAACTCAACACGCTTGTCTTCGTCATCGTCATTGAGCCTCCGCACTAGCTCCAATTTGAATGGTTTCATAGACAGCTTCTGTCACAGGACTTTCCAGATTGCCACTGGAGCCATTTCGAGTTCACGGCATGCACGACGCACCGATTTCTTTGGACTCCTTATGAATGTCTCTCGTACGCGCTCCACATTCACTTCGCTCACACCGGGACGTCAGCTTCTCTTTGCACATTCGCTTCACTCACAGTGGGACGTCCGCTTCTATTTGTCGGGCACAAGCAACCCGTCGTAACGAATTTGTTGTGCCACTGGTAATCGACATGTTTGTGACTGGCGCTGACTATCGGCAAATTGCCAAACTACGCTGTGGCGGCATAGATGAAAAAAAAAAAATTCCAGTGTTTCTCTTCAAAATGACATATGTATAATATCTGTAGAATGTTTGGTTCTTGTGCAATAAATAATTGAAAGTGTTCAAATGGCTCTGAGCACTATGGGACTTAACATCTGTGGTCATCAGTCCCCTAGAACTTACCTAACTAACCTAAGGACATCACACACATACATGCCCGAGGCAGGATTCGAACCTGCGACCGTAGCGGTCACGCGGTTCCAGACTGAAGCGCCTAGAACCGCACGGCCTAATTGAAAGTATTCCCGGACTTCATGTACACACTGTATATATGTATATAAGCTTATTTCGGCTGTATTGCCTTCATCAGCTTGTCCTGACGTTGTTGATGTACATACAACTTTGGGTTGGGGTTGGGTTGTTTTGGGGAAGGAGACCAGACAGCGAGGTCATCGGTATCATCGGATTAGGGAACGACGGGAAAGGAAGTCGGCCGTGCCCTTTGAAATGAACCATCCCGACATTTGCCTGAATCGATTTAGGGAAATCACGGAAAACCTAAAGCAGGGTGGTCGGACGCGGGATTGAACTGTCGTCCTCCCGAATGCGAGTCCAGTGTTTAACCACTGCGCCACCTCGCTCGGTACGACAAATTGGAGTGAACCATTATTGCTGTGCGCACTTGTTGTTCGTAATATTATTTTTAGCGACGTTTTAAAATTGTTCGATAATTTGCTCTTCCACGAAGGTTCTATAACGTCTTTTTACTACCTGGCAGTTGTAGTTTGACAGCTAGTTGTTTAGTCCGCAACAAAATAAATAATTCTGAGTAAACAACAAGCTGTCAAACGTGAATACTTCTATAACTGTCAGGTAGCAAAAAACGAATTATAAAATACGTGCAACAGCAAATTATTGAACAATTTGAAAGCGTTGCTGAAAATAATATTATAACCAACAATTACAGACAACAATAATGGTTTACTCAAAGGTGACATATGTCGGTTTACAACGCCAGGACATGTACTGACGAAGGCAATAAAGCCGAAATAAGGTTATATACTAAAACAAAATATCAAGCAGCATACTGTTTTCCAATTCTCTACAAAAAAAAGTCTAGCAAACATGGACTCGAAAATGCATACCGTAAGAGCTGTGAGAAGTTGTTCAACGGAAGAGACGTGTTTCACTGCAGCGAAGATGGAAAAGTGCTCATAGCTCTTAAGGCAGTGCTTGATTTGTAAAAAGGAAAAGATTCCAGTATTGTGACCTTCCAGGAATTGTTCTGGAAATATAGACTTCTTACAACGTTATTTTATCGCTTTACTGAGAATTTTAAAACTGTGAATACAACAAATATTTTACGTCGCTTCAACCGCAGCAAAATTGCAACTTCTCAGATTCTGCAGTTCTGATTTTTTTCTCGTGAGAGGTATCGGTACGACGTACCAGTGCGTACCGTACAAATCAAGCACTGTCTTAAAGTTTACATTTCAGTGCGCGTATTTACAGAACATTTTTTCTTGTTTTGGTGCACACTACCACCTGTCAAAACACGGAAAACAAAGAGCTTGCGGTAGGAGAAATATTTTTCACAATATCGAGGATGGAGTGCTCATAGCTTCTATGGTACGCATTCACAGTCCATGTTTACTAGACTTGTTTGCCTCGAATGATATCCCTGAATACCGACCATTCCTCGTGGGACATCCTGCGGCGAAGACGGTACTGGCGGCGAATGACGTCACAGACAACAAAACCGAGACAGGCAATGGTAGTGGTAGCTGAGCACACGACTGCGGCACACACTAAAACGGACATACATAGAACAAGTTCTGAATGTGTATCACCACAGTGACATGAAAACAAGACAGTAATACACCGACGAGCCAAAACAGTATGATATCTGTTTAACAGCTTGTTTGTCCACTTTTGGAACGAAATACACTCCTGGAAATGGAAAAAAGAACACATTGACACCGGTGTGTCAGACCCACCATACTTGCTCCGGACACTGCGAGAGGGCTGTACAAGCAATGATCACACGCACGGCACAGTGGACACACCAGGAACCGCGGTGTTGGCCGTCGAATGGCGCTAGCTGCGCAGAATTTGTGCACCGCAGCCGTCAGTTTCAACCAGTTTGCCGTGGCATACGGAGCTCCATCGCAGTCTTTTAACACTGGTAGCATGCCGCGACAGCGTGGACGTGAACCGTATGTGCAGTTGACGGACTTTGAGCGGGGGCGTATAGTGGGCATGCGGGAGGCCGGGTGGACGTACCGCCGAATTGCTCAACACGTGCGGCATGAGGTCTCCACAGTACATCGATGTTGTCGCCAGTGGTCGGCGGAAGGTGCACGTGCCCGTCGACCTGGGACCGGACCGCAGCGACGCACGGATGCACGCCAAGACCGTAGGATCCTACGCAGTGCCGTAGGGGACCGCACCGCCACTTCCCAGCAAATTAGGGACACTGTTGCTCCTGGGGTATCGGCGAGGACCATTCGCAACCGTCTCCATGAAGCTGGGCTACGGTCCCGCACACCGTTAGGCCGCCTTCCGCTCACGCCCCAACATCGTGCAGCCCGCCTCCAGTGGTGTCGCGACAGGCGTGAATGGAGGAACGAATGGAGACGTGTCGTCTTCAGCGATGAGAGTCGCTTCTGCCTTGGTGCCAATGATGGTCGTATGCGTGTTTGGCGCCGTGCAGGTGAGCGCCACAATCAGGACTGCATACGACCGAGGCACACAGGGCCAACACCCGGCATCATGGTGTGGGGAGCGATCTCCTACACTGGCCGTACACCACTGGTGATCGTCGAGGGGACACTGAATAGTGCACGGAACATCCAAACCGTCATCGAACCCATCTTTCTACCATTCCTAGACCGGCAAGGGAACTTGCTGTTCCAACAGGACAATGCACGTCCGCATGTATCCCGTGCCACCCAACGTGCTCTAGAAGGTGTAAGTCAACTACCCTGGCCAGCAAGATCTCCGGATCTGTCCCCCATTGAGCATGTTTGGGACTGGATGAAGCGTCGTCTCATGCGGTCTGCACGTCCAGCACGAACACTGGTCCAACTGAGGCGCCAGGTGGAAATGGCATGGCAAGCCGTTCCACAGGACTACATCCAGCATCTCTACGATCGTCTCCATGGGAGAATAGCAGCCTGCATTGCTGCGAAAGGTGGATATACACTGTACTAGTGCCGACATTGTGCATGCTCTGTTGCCTGTGTCTATGTGCCTGTGGTTCTGTCAGTGTGATCATGTGATGTATCTGACCCCAGGAATGTGTCAATAAAGTTTCCCCTTCCTGGGACAATGAATTCACGGTGTTCTTATTTCAATTTCCAGGAGTGTACATAACCCAACGACAGTTTGTTGGTAGGTTTGTGGAAGTACGTGGCATTAGATGCCTACGCACAGGCCACGTATTTCGTGTGAATGACGGGCCGCCGATTTGCGTGGGCGATGATGGCGCCCGATAGCGACCCAGATAGGGAATTTACATCAGGAGAATTTGGTGACCAAGACATCAATGTGCGTTCACTATAACGCTCCTCAAACCACCGCTCTGACTCCGAGACACGGACAAGTGTACTGCCGAAAGGTGACATCGCCGTCGAGGAAGACATCAAGCACGAAGCGATATGCAGGTGGTTCGCAGCTGTCAGCGTGTCTTCGCTACTACCAGAGGTCCCACGCAAGGGCAGGAGAATGTCTCCCACAGAATATTGTTTTTCTCCCACCAGCCTACGACAGTGGCGCGCTGCACACTTCCGCCGGCCGCGGTGGTCTAGCGGTTCTAGGCGCTCAGTCCGGAACCGCGGGACTGCTACGGTCGCAGGTTCGAATCCTGCCTCGGGCATGGATGTGTGTGATGTCCTTAGGTTAGTTGGGTTTAAGTAGTTCTAAGTTCTAGGGGACTGATGACCACAGATGTTAAGTCCCGTAGTGCTCAGGGCCATTTGCACACTTCCGGCCGCCGTTCACCTCGAAGACGGCGTTTATCGAGACAACTATCGACCTAGTGTAACAAAAATGTCGTTGACCCGAAGAGCTGACACGTTTCCATTGATAGATGATCGAATTCCGATGGTTCCGTGCCTACTGCAATCGGTAACTGACGATGTCGTTGGGTCAACATGTGAACTGTTCAACAACGTACGATGAACGGTGACCTGCGAAACCCTTGCGCGTGCACCAGCATTGCGCCCTTTCGGCAGGGATGCCAACAGAGCACCGTCTGCCCTACTTTACAGAGCAGACAAGCCTTCAAACATCACATTCTGTGAAGAGTCGTGGACGTCCAACCATTTAGCGTCTAGTGGTACTTTCACTGTACTACCTCTTTCTGTAGATGCTCACGACAGTAGCACGTGAACATTCGACCAGCTCCGCGGTTTTCGAGATACTTATTCACAGGCTCTGCGTAACAGTAATCTACCCTTTGGCAAAATCGCATATCTCAATGGATTTCTCCGTTTGCAGCCCTTATCTGCGCTAGGGTAAACCCCGCCCGTGTCTGCCCCGCTTACATACTTTTGTTACCGCGTCACGTGCCCACAACGATCACGGCGGGCAGTGATGATAATGTTTCGGCTGATCAGTGTATTGGATTGTAAGAGAAACTGAGGAATGGACGACAGCAGACGCTGCTGTGTAGGGTAGCGAAACCTAGATGGAAGATGCCGCCATCCGAGACGGACAGACTGACTACTACCTTCGGTTGGTGAGTAACAGCAGTTATGGCCTATGAGCGAGAGGCTCAGTGTGTGTGTGTGTGTGTGTGTGTGTGTGTGTGTGTGTGTGGAGGGCATCAGTTTTGGCACACTATTAATATCAGCTCTTTCCTATCTTCTTAATAAATAAATGGTTAATTTTAAAGATCTCCGTTACACAAATAGTTTTATGTTTCCGAATATTTCAAGCTGCCACTTCGTTAAAATGATTAAGTACGCTTCGTATTATGTATATGTACAATATAATAGTGTACAAACAAGACCCCTCTTAGTCACTAGGTGGCGGGTCATTTGTAAATTGCAGGATATAAAATTTAAAAAATAAATATCACAACGGGCTCAACTCCTGCAACTTGAGCTATTAACATAAAATCAGTATAGGAAGTAGTGACTGTCTATCATTGTGATGTATTCTGACATCAAGGGTTTTCAAGCTCCAGGCGCTGTTAAATTTTGAAGTGTAAAACATTTCAACCATTTTAAGTGACTTGCAGCGAAGTGCTTAGAGACTTCTAATCGCAAAGTCGCTGGTAGGATAAATCTCTCCTTAGCTTTGACTTCTGCAAGTCTTATCAAGTTAATGAAAATAACATATTTCTTATTTTTAATTACTAATCCATGAAAACGCGAATAAATTACAAATTGTGCCAAAATGTGAAACATGACATAGAAAATAAAATAAATTTTATTTCTAAAGAGTGAACATATTAATGCATATAATGTTTTGTTTAAAAAAATCAGCAACCAGTTGCACAAAAGGATATCAAATTTCTTGACCAGTAAAGAAATTAAAGTTCTTTAGTGCAACTAGCATAGGATGACCAAATTATTTTCGGTGGAAGCCGGGACACATTCACCCTGGTGCCAATGGACACCTCATTCCACATGTACCCAGGTTTCTTAATTTTAAATATTAATGTTTTGTTGATACATTTTGTTAACCCGATCATAATAACTAATAAGAGGATACAAAAGATTGATATAATCTAGATAATCTGTATAATTAATGACATTTAATAACCGTATACAGTAATAAAGAAATGTATTACGATTTTACAAAATTTTACAGCCATTCAGCTTTTAATCAATTAATATTAACATGAGCTTTAATATTACTGAGCACTTGTAGATGGAATTGACTGTCCTTGGAGAAAAGGTTATTTTTCACTGCCTCCAGCCTTCTTGATCATGTCTTTGTTCTTTGAGACACAGTGATAAAACTCGGCACAATCCATTTTGTAGTTGTACAGGATCTGCAGGATTGCTTCAAGAGAGTCCACCTCCATTCTGTTTCTTTCATCAGTCCACTGGATATTCATGAACGAAAATATTCTTTCCACATTGGCATTATGGGCTGGGATTGCAAATAAATACCTTGCAATTATTACCAACTCAGAGTAATGCTGAAGACAGTCACAGCTTTTTAAAAAATTCACCCACTTCTCATGACATTCCAATGTTGTTGTTTTTTTCATCATTCCACTTGTGAAGACTTTCTTCAACAAAATTTATCAGTATGCCGAACTGATCAAAGAGAATGGAATCATCGACTTCAATCTCTTTACTCTTCAAATAAGAAACTGTCTTCAACACTTCCCCATTTTGGCACACTCTTCAGTAACATACAATCAAACACCGGCGATGAGGGTAAATATGAGGCGCTCCACTTGCTGAGATATTCTACACAAGTGTCATAAAACTTGTTAACTTCTCTAAAAGTCCTTTCCGCTGCTTCTGCTCTTTTAAGGACTGATTAAACATGAAGAGAAATGAACTGCTGTTCTCTCCTCTTAGTAACAGTTTCCAGAGTATTTTTCAAATCATCATTTACCTCTATTACACTTTTCGTGCTTCCCTCAATTTCCTTTATCCCATGCTGCAAAGTGCTAAGCTGACTGTGAATGAACCATAAACAGTCTTCACTTTAAAAGGTTACTGAAAAACTGAACCAATATTTTGGGGGCTTTGTCTTCATTTAGGAAAAAATCTTTTAACGGTTCAAACAGGCGGATTAATCTTTAAACTGCTGGAAACAGTGATAACCAGCAAGTTTTCGAGTGACACATTACATTCATATATTCGGTTCCCACATAATCATAGAGCTCCTTAAGCCTCTCTGTTCTAACAGTATATACACTCCTGGAAATGGAAAAAAGAACACATTGACACCGTTGTGTCAGACCCACCATACTTGCTCCGGACACTGCGAGAGGGCTGTACAAGCAATGATCACACGCACGGCACAGCGGACACACCAGGAACCGCGGTGTTGGCCGTCGAATGGCGCTAGCTGCGCAGCATTTGTGCACCGCCGCCGTCAGTGTCAGCCAGTTTGCCGTGGCATACGGAGCTCCATCGCAGTCTTTAACACTGGTAGCATGCCGCGACAGCGTGGACGTGAACCGTATGTGCAGTTGACGGACTTTGAGCGGGGGCGTATAGTGGGCATGCGGGAGGCCGGGTGGACGTACCGCCGAATTGCTCAACACGTGGGGCGTGAGGTCTCCACAGTACATCGATGTTGTCGCCAGTGGTCGGCGGAAGGTGCACGTGCCCGTCGACCTGGGACCGGACCGCAGCGACACACGGATGCACGCCAAGACCGTAGGATCCTACGCAGTGCCGTAGGGGACCGCACCGCCACTTCCCAGCAAATTAGGGACACTGTTGCTCCTGGAGTATCGGCGAGGACCATTCGCAACCGTCTCCATGAAGCTGGGCTACGGTCCCGCACACCGTTAGGCCGTCTTCCGCTCACGCCCCAACATCGTGCAGCCCGCCAACAGGCGTGAATGGAGGGACGAATGGAGACGTGTCGTCTTCAGCGATGAGAGTCGCTTCTGCCTTGGTGCCAATGATGGTCGTATGCGTGTTTGGCGCCGTGCAGGTGAGCGCCACAATCAGGACTGCATACGACCGAGGCACACAGGGCCAACACCCGGCATCACGGTGTGGGGAGCGATCTCCTACACTGGCCGTACACCACTGGTGATCGTCGAGGGGACACTGAATAGTGCACGGTACATCCAAACCGTCATCGAACCCATCGTTCTACCATTCCTAGACCGGCAAGGGAACTTGCTGTTCCAACAGGACAATGCACGTCCGCATGTATCCCGTGCCACCCAACGTGCTCTAGAAGGTGTAAGTCAACTACCCTGGCCAGCAAGATCTCCGGATCTGTCCCCCATTGAGCATGTTTGGGACTGGATGAAGCGTCGTCTCACGCGGTCTGCACGTCCAGCACGAACGCTGGTCCAACTGAGGCGCCAGGTGGAAATGGCATGGCAAGCCGTTCCACAGGACTACATCCAGCATCTCTACGATCGTCTCCATGGGAGAATAGCAGCCTGCATTGCTGCGAAAGGTGGATATACACTGTACTAGTGCCGACATTGTGCATGCTCTGTTGCCTGTGTCTATGTGCCTGTGGTTCTGTCAGTGTGATCATGTGATGTATCTGACCCCAGGAATGTGTCAATAAAGTTTCCCCTTCCTGGGACAATGAATTCACGGTGTTCTTATTTCAATTTCCAGGAGTGTATGTAAAAGTGTGAGTATACCTTCAAGTCGATAGTTTCAACATGACAGCTTAAACTGTCAGCAGATGTCTGCACGCTATTGTGTAAAACATGTGCAGGGCACCCTATGCCTTCAATGTTTTCATGCAATGTTGCCTTTAATTTGGTAAATACGTTGCATTTGCCTTGTCTCTTTAAACCACCACAATTTGTGTTGGTGTTGTCTCCACAAAATGCCACACATTTATTTTTCTCAAGATCAAACATTTCGATAGTATTCATACAAAATCTTGAAATTTCGTCAGATGTTTCATTAGGTAGGGAACTCACCTTCAAAAGTTTTGTCTGAATTCCCTGATTAATATCGAAAAACTTAACAACAAATGGAAATATTTTAGTGGCCTTATGATTGCTGGCATCAGTGGATATCCCGTAGAAAGAAGAGTTTCTGATGTATTCAAGGCTTTCCTTTACACTCTGGGGAGCAATAACTCCTTTCACTAAGGCTGACACTTTATTCTTGCTGAACTAAACTTTTTTGCAATGGAAGAATCATCAAACATAATGCTGTTAAGCTTATTAGTACAATCACTAGATCTATAAGTTTGGTGATGTTATACCGTGTGTTAGGCTAGTGTAAGCTCGGCTGCTCGAACTTTCGTCTCTTCACTTGACTGATGTTTCACAAAATAATTTTGTAGAGTTTTACTGCAGCTTGGCGCACTGTATCTTTTAATGTGTTTCTTTGACCTGATGTGATCAACTATGTCGGAACGTCGACCATGACTTATACTAATAAAACAGGTACACACGGAACACACTGCTTCGTATTCAAAACGACCTTTCTTAATGAAATTCCATTCCTTGGAATAACAGTCACTGAACTTGCAGGCACGTTTTGGCATTGCGTTTCACAGTACTGCAGCAATAATACCACTAATACGTAAAAAAATTATTGCAGTTTGTCTGACAAAAAATCAACTACTACAATGTTCTGACAATGAGTGTGTAAGTGGCGCGACAATCGGACGGTTTCATAGCTCTGTTACAATAATACAACTTACTACTTGTTGGCCAAAGTACCGCTCAAAGTAAATTATTGCCTGCGTGTATCAATACTGATACTGTCATTAGTAGTATGGGACAATAGAGGTTTTAGACAAATAAGCTAAAATATATTAATTTCTTGTATTTCCTTTAATATAGCGAAATCCCAAAAATTTGAGAAAGTTTCACGAAATGTATTTAAAAACTGAATTCCGGGACTTTGGAGCGTCCCGAAACAAATTTTCGGGACACCGGAACATGGGGATGAAAACCGGGACAATCCCGGTTTTCCGGGACGTTTGGTCACCCTAAAGTAGTTGCTGAGGATTGATACAGTACTTTTTTTTTGTTTAACAATAAGGCATTTAGCATGTCAGTGACAAATTACAATTTATCTTCGTGCAGTTAATAATTAAAAACGAAAATGTTATTTTTATAAAAAGATTATAATAAATATTTAAGCATTTTCAATTTGATATTAATGTAGACTGTAAATAAAAGTAAAAAAAAATGTAATAGTGAGAGTTAAACCAGTGGTTACAAATGTTACTCCCGGGAAGCGTATTAAGTTACTAGAAATGATATGTAGTTAACACCTCGTACGGCCACTGAAATCCTATGCACAGCGAGAAAATCGAGCCCGCTGCCAGTGTGTCTGTCGTTGACACTGTCCACTGGCTGGCCGCAGCGAACCCCCCAGCTGTCAGCGAGGGGAGCCGACGGGTCAGCTGTTCCAGAGCCGCGCGCAGGTGGCGTCAGCACACCCCGCCCCGCAAGTCACGCCGCGACCGGCGACCACACTCTTAGCTGTTTGCTTCGATATGTCGGCAGCGCGATTGCGTTGCAGCGCGCGTTCCTAAACTCAGCCACGACACCTTCTCGCGTCAGAACGTGGGAGCACGTAATCCACGCATCACCCAGTCTCCAGATTTTTTTTTTATACATACGCTATTTATCACCTTCACAGCTGACGTAATTTAAAGGTGAACAACTTTAGCCTAGACGTTACACGGAGTTACACAATCGTAGACCACAGGCACCCAGTTGAAAAACGATCCTGTCAGAGCACATAAAAGCGAATATGGTCTTCTTTAAAAGTGACAGAAAGTGGGTAACCGGGTGCCTCGATCAACATTCCGCCTTCCTCAGCAAAATTTTTGGCATCGGAACATATTCGCTCTGTTTTAACGCAAAATATTCTAAATCCTTTTACCCAGTCTCTGTTTGTCGTCTAGTCATCATACTCTCAGCATCATTCTCCCACTGCCTCCTTTTTCTCCTCCTCTCTGCTGTCTCTCTCTTAGCCACCACATACATCCTTGGCAAACGTTTGCTTGGTATTTAGACCCTAGACCGCGAAACTTGGGTGGCAAAATCGTTCGTGCTGGGTCCAGACCTCACAAGCCTACGTATGGTCTCCAGTCATCTCTCTTTTTACATTTCCCCCGTCTTCTCTCTCTTTTGCTCCCACTGCTACAACCTCTTTCTCTTTTGCTGCCACTGTCTCTCTCTGACCATCACTATCTCCTTTTCCTTTCGCTCCCCCTGCTTCTGTGTTCACATTCTCTTCTCTTTCCCTTCCACTTTCTCTCTCCTACTTACACTACCTGCCTCTCCCCCACTGGCACTGCCTCGTCTCTTTTTCAAGTCGCTACCTCTAGGCTACTTTCTTTCAGCACATAAAGCGTGAATGTGTTTGCATGCCTGAAGTTTTGGTGAGGAGGCAGGATTGAGGATTAATGCACCCGGATTCCCACTTTTCTGTCACAAACTTTTGAAGAGACGCATAACTTCCACTCGTTCCCTTCTTTTCCCTGCTACAGCAGGGTGTGCTGCTTATATAAAACTAAATCTATAGGTTACTAAAATTTCGACTGTGTTTGTATGCAATACTTCAGCACAGTTCTGTACTTTAACAAATGTAAATAACAAATAATATGAAGTAAACGTAAAATCGTTTGCTTAACATTTTTTTCTGGACACTTCGTTCATCAATCGGAATTCGTATAGAACGCCAAGCTTATGAAAAGTATCTTAAAACAGTGGAAAATTTTATTACAGACATTTTACTGAATTTACATTCTTTCCAGATTTGTTAATTTTTGGCAGTAATTTTAAGTTTTTTTCAGACATATTAAGACCCTTTTTAGCCCATTTTTGTTACTGCTGTACCACTTTAGGTATATATCTATATGGGTCTGAAATGGCCATTATACAAGTAATGCGCCTAATAAAGTCTTATTGCAGTAAAAATTACGATTAAAAACATAGTTTGATGACCTCAGAACCCTTGCCATATGTTCAATGCATGACTTAAAACTTTATTTACGCCTCATACCGGATATTACGTACATTTTTCGCTTGTGTAAGTACGGTAAGTTTAAAAAAAACGGTTCAGATGCCTCTGAGCACTATGGGACTTAACATGTGAGGTCATCAGTCACCTAGAACTCAGAACTACATAAACCTAACTAACCTAAGGACAACACACACATCCATGCCCGAGGCAGGATTCGAACCTGCGCCGTAGCAGCCGCGTGGTTCCGGACTTAGGCGGCTAAACGTTTCAAACCTTTTCCTATTTCGCGTTTGTAGTGACGCGTTTTCTTTTCCTGAAAGTAAAAATTTAGACCGAGTAAACGTAAAATAAGAACAACTAAAAGAAAAGCATTACATTATTCATCATCATCATCATCATCATCATTTAAGACTGATTATGCCTTTCAGCGTTCAGTCTGGAGCATAGCCCCTTTATACAGTTCCTCCATGATCCCCTATTCAGTGCTAACTTTGGTGCCTCTTCTGATGTTAAACCTATTACTTCAAAATCATTCTTAACCGAACCCAGGTACCTTCTCCTCGGTCTGCCCCGACTCCTCCTACCCTCTACTGCTGAATCCATGAGTCTCTTGGGTAACCTTGCTCCTCCCATGCGTGTAACATGACCCCACCATCTAAGCCTGTTCGCCCTGACTGCTACATCTATAGAGTTCATTCCCAGATTTTCTTTGATTTCCTCATTGTGGACACCCTCCTGCCATTGTTCCCATCTACTAGTACCTACAATCATCCTAGCTACTTTCATATCCGTAACCTCAACCTAGTTGATAAGGTAGCCTGAATCCACCCAGCTTTCGCTCCCATACAACAAAGTTGGTCGAAAGATTGAACGGTGCACAGATAACTTTGTCTTGGTACTGACTTCCTTCTTGCAGAAGAGAGTAGATCGTAGCTGAGCGCTCACTGCATTAGCTTTGCTACACCTCGCTTCCAGTTCTTTCACTATGTTGCCATCCTGTGAGAATATGCATCCTGAGTACTTGAAACCGTCCACCTGTTCTAACTTTGTTCCTCCTATTTGGCACTCAATCCGTTTATATTTGTTTCCCACTGACATTACTTTCGTTTTGGAGATGCTAATCTTCATACCATAGTCCTTACATTTCTGATCTAGCTCTGAAATATTACTTTGCAAACTTTCAATCGAATCTGCCATCACAACTAAGTCATTCGCATAGGCAAGACTGCTTATTTTGTGTTCACATATCTTAATCTCACCCAGCCAGTCTATTGTTTTCAATATATGATCCATAAATAATATGAACAACAGTGGTGACAGGTTGCAGCCTTGTCTTACCCCTGAAACTACTCTGAACCATGAACTCAATTTACCGTCAACTCTAACTGCTGCCTGACTATCCATGTAAAGACCTTTAATTGCTTGCAAAAGTTTGCCTCCTTTTCCATAATCTTGTAGAACAGACAATAACTTCCTCCTAGGAACCCGGTCATATGCCTTTTCTAGATCTATAAAGCATAGATACAATTCCCTGTTCCACTCATAACACTTCTCCATTATTTGCCGTAACCTAAAGATCTGGTCCTGACAACCTCTAAGAGGCCTAAACCCACACTGATTTTCATCCAATTTGTCCTCAACTAATACTCGCACTTTCCTTTCAACAATACCTGAGAAGATTTTACCCACGACGCTGATTAAAGAGATACCTCTGTAGTTGTTACAATCTTTTCTGTTTCCATGTTTAAAGATTGGTGTGATTACTGCTTTTGTCCAGTCTGATGGAACCTGTCCTGACTCCCAAGCCATTTCAATTATCCTGTGTAGCCATTATTCAACAGTCATAAAAATTCGATCTAACCAAAAGCGGGATGTTGCAACATGCCCCACTTCGCACCGCCATATCAATCACAAGCAAACACCCAGGCAATGACTTTAAACTAAAATCGGTTATTACATTGTTGACGTGCTAACAGCAACTATTTATCACTTGTGAAATCTAATGTTTGTCACCGAGCGTATTATTATATATACAATGGCAGAGGCTTTCATAGGCTCTATCAATGGGGAAAAACCTTAGTGTATGCTACAGCAGAAAGTAGCTTTAGCCAAGAACTTGAGTCATTCGCAGGCTATACATACTGACGTAGGTGCTGCATGTTGATACTGGAAATTGTTGGAAAGCACAGCGATTCAATATACCTGCTGCGGCTGCTTCAAAGTGACTTTGAATTTCGTATGTCGGCACGGATAGTGTACGTAAGTTAGTGGTGGCTAAGTGGGAAAATAACCAAACGCATCTTTTAAAAGTAATCACAGTTAATGAGAGGTTACAGCACGTGAGAAATATTCCCGTGTTTTCTATGTTCACGTTTAGCATGCCCGTCGTGCATTAGCCCGGCTTCTACTAGGACTGGCGTCAGTCGATATGCGGCTTTCCCTCGTGCTCACTCAACGCATGACGAAGCTGCCTATACGAACGTGACTAATCGACACACAATCTTCTTTAAATATGCCTACATGACGCAAGGAGAGAGGCCAGCCGTATCTACATCGACATACATACTCCGCAATCCACCATAAGGTGCGTGGCGGAGGGTACCTCGTACCACAACTAGCATCTTCTCTCCCTGTTCCACTCCCAAACCGAACGAGGGAAAAATGACTGCCCATATGCCTCTGTACGAGCCCTAATCTCTCTTATCTTTGTGGTCTTTCCGCGAAATGTAAAGTTGGCGGCAATAACATTGTAATGCAATCAACCTGAAATGCTGGTTCCCTAAATTTCCTCAGTAGTGATTCACGAAAAGAACGCCTCCTTTCCTCTAAAGACTCCCACCCGAGTTCGTGGAGCATTTCCGCAACACTCGCGTGATGATAAAACCTACCAGTAACAAATCTAGCAGCCCGCCTCTGAATTGCTTCTATGTCCTCCCTCAATCCGATCTGATAGGGATCCCAAACGCTCGAGCAGTACTCAAGAATAGGTCGTATTAGTGTTTTATAAGCGGCCTCCTTTACAGATGAACCACATCTTCCCAAAATTCTACCAATGAACCAATTCTACCACTTCAAATCGGTCTGCAATGTTACGCCCAAATATTTAATCGACGTGACTGCGTCAAGCGCTACACTACTAATGGAGTATTCAAACATTACAGGATTCTTTTTCCTATTCATCTGCATTAATTTACATTTATCTATATTTAGAGTTAGCTGCCATTCTTTACACCAATCACAAATCCTGTCCAAGTCATCTTGTATCCTCCTACAGTCACTCAACGACGATACCTTCCCCTACACCACAGCATCATCAGCAAACAGCCGTACATTGCTATCTACCCTATCCAAAAGATCATTTATGTAGATAGAAAAAAACAGCGGACCTACCACACTTTCCTGGGGCACTCCAGATGATACCCTCACCTCCGATGAACACTCACCATCGAGGACAACGTACTGGGTTCTATTACTTAAGAAGTCTTCGAGCCACTCACATACTTGCGAACCAATCCCATATGCTCGTACCTTAGTTAGGAATCTGCAGTGGGGCACAAAGTCAAACGCTTTCCGGAAGTCAAGGAATATGGCATCCGTCTGATACCCTTCATCCATGGTTCGCAAGATATCATGTGAAGAAAGGGCGAGTTGCGTTTCGCAGGAGCGATGCTTTCTAAAGCCGTGCTGATGCATGGACAGAAAATTCTCTGTCTCAAGGAAATTCATTATATTCGAAGTGAGAATATATTTGAGAATCCTGCAAGAACCCGATGTTAAGGATATTGGTCTGTAATTTTGAGGGTCCGCCCTTCTACCCTTCTTATATACAGGCGTCACCTGCGCTTTCTTCCAGTCGCTCGGGACTTTACGTTGGGCAAGAGATTCGCGATAAATGTAAGCTAAGTAAGGAGCCACTGCAGTAGAGTACTCTCTATAAAACCGAATTGGAATCCCTTCAGGACCTGGCGATTTATTTATTTTCAACCCATTCAGCTGCTTCACACCCCAGGGATGTCTATCATTATGTCCTCCATACGGGAATCTGTACGAAAGTCAAACGGTGGTATGTATCTGGCAAATATGATCTTGACGTTGAATGCAGTAATGTGCTAACGCACCCAGTACTAACAAAATTTTGTACAAACATTCTTTGAAGCTGTAAACTATTCAGATATTTCGCACTATGCTTGGATCAGAAGTAAAAAGTGATGGGCACGGAAAGGGAGACGTTAATTACCGGATGCGACCAAACGCCGAATGGCTCCAGCAGCTGCTGCTGCTGCTACTGCTGCTGTACGAATCCGTAATGAGTACGTAGGGACTTCGGAAACTAAGTTGTGTATGTTGTTCCACGCTAAGGTCATTGTGGAAGAAGAGCTGCGCATTATCAGCAGACACTATACATTCTCCGTTACTTTTAGTTAACAAACACGAGCATAACTATAAAGAGCAAAAATGTCCCGTAGGTTCCGCCACTGTTAATACGAGGTCTGACCAGAAAGTAATGTACCGCATTTTTTCTTCAACAATTATTTATTGAACGTAATGACAATTACACACACGAAAGAATGGTGTACACACCCTATTTTTCCACGTTATCTCAATTCCAAAACCTCTCAGACAAACAGGAGCTAAACGATGTCAAAGTTAGCGTAAGGAGGGCTATGCGTGAAGCGTTCGGTGAATTCGAAAGTAAAATTCTATGTACTGACTTGACAGAAAATCCTAGGAAGTACTGGTCTTACGTTAAATCAGTAAGTGGCTCGAAACAGCATATCCAGACACTCCGGGATGATGATGGCATTGAAACAGAGGATAACACGCGTAAAGCTGAAATACTAAACACCTTTCCCCAAAGCTGTTTCACAGAGGAAGACCGCACTGCAGTTCCTTCTCTAAATCCTCCCACAAACGAAAAAAATGGCTAACATCGAAATAAGTGTCCAAGGAATAGAAAAGCAACTGGAATCACTCAGCAGAGGAAAGTCCACTGGACCTGAGGGGATACCAATTCGATTTTAAACAAACTACGCGAAAGAACTTGCCCCCTTCTAACAGCCGTGTACCGCAAGTCTCTAGAGGAACGGAAGGTCCCAAATGACTGGAAAAAAGCACAGGTAGTCCCAGTCTTCAAGAAGGGTCGTCGAGCAGATGCGAAAAACTATAGGCCTATATCTCTGACGTCAATCTGTTGTAGAATTTTAGAACATGTTTTTTGCTCGCGTAACATGTCATTTCTGCAAACCCAAAATCTAATCTGTAGGAATTGACATGGATTCCGGAAAAAGCGATCGTGAGAGACCCAACTCGATTTATTTGTTCATGAGACCCAGAAAATATTAGATACATGCTCCCAGGTGGATGCCATTTTCCTTGACTTCCGGAAAGCGTTCGATACAGTTCCGCACTGTCGCCTGATAAAGTAAGAGCCTAAGGAATATCAGACCAACTGTGTCACTTGATTGAAGAGTTTTTAGCAAACAGAACACACAGCATGTTGTTCTCAATGGAGAGACGTCTACAGACGTTAAAGTAACCTCTGGCGTGCCACAGGGGAGTGTTATGGGATCATTGCTTTTCACAATATATATAAATGGCCTAGTAGATAGTGTCGGAAGTTCCGTGCGGCTTTTCGCGGATGATGCTGTAGTATACAGAGAAGTTGCAGCATTAGAAAATTGTAGCGAAATGCAGGAAGATCTGCAGCGGATAGGCACTTGGTGCAGGGAGTGGCAACTGACCCTTAACATAGACAAATGTAATGTATTGCGAATACATAGAAAGAAGGATCCTTTATTGTATGATTATATGATAGCGGAACAAACACTGGTAGCAGTTACTTCTGTAAAATATCTGGGAGCATGCGTGCGGAACGATTTGAAGTGGAATAATCATATAAAAGGCGGGTGCCAGGTTGAGATTCATTGGGAGAGTCCTTAGAAAATGTAGTCCATCAACAAAGGACGTGGCTTACAAAACACTCGTTTGACCTATACTTGAGTATTGCTCATCAGTTTGGGATCCGTACCAGGTCGGGTTGACAGAGGAGATAGAGAAGATCCAAAGAAGAGCGTCGCGTTTCGTCACAGGGTTATTTGGTAAGGGTGATAGCGTTACGGAGATGTTTAGCAAACTCAAGTGGCAGACTCTGCAAGAGAGGCGCTCTGCATCGCGGTGTAGCTTGCTGTCCAGGTTTCGAAGGGGAGCGTTTCTGGATGAGGTATCGAATATATTGCTTCCCCCTACTTATACCTCCCGAGGAGATCACGAATGTAAAATTAGAGAGATTCGAGCGCGCACGGAGGCTTTCAGACAGTTGTTCTTCCCGCGAACCATACGCGGCTGGAACAGGAAAGGGAAGGTAATGACAGTGGCACATAAAGTCCCCTCCGCCACATACCGTTGGGTGGCTTGCGGAGTATAAATGTAAATGTAGATTCCATTCTGTGGCCTTCCTCCAGCGCGAAACAAGTGCGTGTATGCCGTATCTGTACCAATCCTTGTCCAGTGCTCCACTGTCTGAGTTACCTCCTCATTGTCTCCAAAACGTCTTTCAGGAATGGCATCCTTTAATGGCCCAAATAAGTGAAAGTCCGAGGGCGCTAGGTCACGGCTATCAGGTGTGACAGCTGTGGATGGTCTCTCCGACCGCTGCAAATCGTGGAGCTCCACCGAACCGCCTTCTGATGACCTCACCCTCCCTGCCCAGCGACAAACTGTACTTCTGTCGGTAGCAGATGCTCCATAGACGTTGCACAACTGTATGTGAATATACCCCACAGTTTCATTCTCTGCAGCGAGAAATTCAATGACGGCACGTTGTTACATCACCTACATGCGCTATTTTGAAACTGTCCTGCATCTACGCTATCTGTTGGAACTGACGGAAACTTGGCGCGCCCACTCAGAAGACTTCAAATAATACACTATGTGATCGAGAGTATCCGGACACCCCCGAATACATACCTTTTTAATATTAGGTGTATTGTGCCGCCACCTGCTGCCACGTAGTACTCCATATCAGCGACGTGAATAGTCATTACACATCGTGAGAGAGCAGATGGGGCACTCCGACGAACTCACGGACTTCGAACCTGGTCAGGTGATTGGGTGTCACTTGTGTCATACGTCTGTACGCGAGATTTACACACTCCTAAACATCCCTAGGCCCACTGTTTCCAATGTGATAGTTAAGTGGAAACGCGAAGGGCACGTACAGCACAAAAGCGTACAGACCGATCTCGTCTGTTGACTGACAGAGACCGCCAACAGTTGAAGAGGGACGGCCGCGGTGACCAAGCGGTTCTAGGCGCTTCAGTCCGGAACCGCGCGACTGCTTCGTTCGCAGATTCGAATCCTGCCTCGGGCATGGATGTGTGTGATGTCCTTAGGTTAGTTGGGTTTAAGTAGTTCTAAGTTCTAGGTCACTGATGACCTCAGATGTTAAGTCCCATAGTGCTCAGAGCCATCTGAAACCACCTCCCCTCCTTTTTTTTTTAAAAAAAAAAGCTGAAGAGCGTCGTAATGTGTAGTAGGCGGCCATCTGTCCAGACCATCACACAGGAATTCCAAACTGCATCAGGATCCACTGCAAGTACCACGACAGTTAGGCGGGAGGTTCATAAAACTTTGATTTCAAGGTCGAGAGGCTGCTCATAATCCACACAACACCTCAATAAATGCCAAACGACGCCTCGCTTGGTGTAAAGGGCGTAAACATTGGACCAGTCAACAGTGGAAAAACGTGTGGAGTGACGAATGGCGGTACACAATATGGCGATCCGATGGCAGCGTGTGGGTATGGCGAATGGCCGGTGGACGTCATCTGCCAGCGTGTGTAGTGCCAACAGTAAAATTCGGAGGCGGTGGTGGTACGATGTGGTCGTGCTTTTCTTGGATGGGTCTTGCACCCCTTGTTGTTTCGCGTGGCACTGTCACAGCACAGGCCTACATTGATGTTTTAAGCACCTTCTTGCTTCCCACTGTTGAAGAGCACTTTGGGGTTGGCGACTGCATCTTTCAACACGATCGAGCACCTGTTCATAATGCTAGGCCTGTGGCGGAGTGGTTACACGACAGTAACATGTTTGTAATTGACTGGCCAGCACAGAGTCCTGATCTGAATCCAATAGAACACCTTTTTGATGGTTTGGAAGGCCGACTTCGTGCCAGGCCTCACCGACCGACATCGATACCTCTCCTCAGCGCATCATTCCGTGCAGAATGGGCTGCTATTCCCTAAGAAAGGCAAGTCTTCCGGTCCAGATGGTATAGCAATCAAGTTCCTTTTATAGTATGCAGACACAATAGCGCCTTTCTTAGCAATCGCATGCAACCGCACACTTGATGTCTGTTCCTAAAGACTGGAAAGTAGCACAGGTCACACCAATGTTCAAGAAAGGAAATAGGAGTAGCTCATTGAATTACAGACCCCATATCATTGACCTCAATTTGCAGTAGGATTTTGGAGCATATACCGTAACATTATGAATCAGCTTGAAGAAAATGACTTATTCATACATAACCAACACGGATTCGGACAATATCGTTCTTATGCAACGCAGCTAGCTCTTTATTCTCATGGAGTTATGAGTGCTGTCGACAAGGGATCTCAGTTCGATTCCATATTCTTAGATTTCCAGAACGCTTTTGATACCGTTCCTCACAAGCGACTATTAATCAAATTGCGTGCACATGGAGTATCGTCTCAGTTGTGTGACTGGATTCGTGATTTCCTCTCACAAGGGTCACAGTTCGTAGTGATAGACGGTAAATCATCGAGTAGAACAGAAGTGATATCTGGCGTTCCGCAACGTAGTGTCCTAGGCCCTCTGCTGTTCCTGATTTACATAAATGATCTAGGTGATAACCTGAGCAGCCCCCTTAGATTGTTTGCAGATGACGCTGTAATTTACCGTCAAGTAAAATCATCAGACGATCATTTCCAATTACAAAATGATATAGAAAGAATTTCTGTATGGTGCGAAAAGTGGCAATTGGCATTAAACAAAGAAAAGTGCGAGGTCATCCACATGAGTACTAAAATAAAGCCGGTAAATTTTGGGTATACGATAAATCGCACAAATCTAAGGACTGTCAATTTGACTAAATACCTAGGAATTACAAATACGAGCAACTTAAATTGTAAAGACCACATATATAATATTGTGGGGAAAGCCAAACAAAGACTGCGTTTTGTTGGCAGAACACTTAGAAGATGCGACAAACCCACTAAAGAGACAGCCTACATTACACTTATCCGTCCTCTGCTGGAATATTGCTTCGCGGTGTGGGATCCTTACCAGGTAGGATTGACTGAGGACGTTGAACAAGTGCAAAGAAGGGCAGCTCGTTTCGTGTTATCGCGCAACAGGGGTTAGAGTGTCACTGATATGATACGCGAGTTGGGGTGGCAGTCACTGAAATAAAGGTGGTTTTCTTTGCAGCGAGATCTATTTACAAAACTTCTGTTGTGGCGTAGCAAGACAGCCACGCCACTCGGAAGTAGCCGAAATGCACGCGTACACACACGCCGGCTGGCGTGAGGTCTGAAACAGGATACTTAATGAATGCTATAAAGAAAAGTACGTAGCTGCGGTTATACTTAACTTTAATCCATCATTGTGATACATCGCTCTTGACGATACAAATGACTCTTTAAATACAAGCACTGTAAGGCTAATGGCGCCTTGCTAGGTCGTAGCCATGGACTTAGCTGAAGGCTATTCTAACTGTCTCTCGGCAAATGAGAGAAAGGCTTCGTCAGTGTAGTCGCTAGCAAAGTCGTCGTACACCTGGGGACGAGTCCTAGTACGTCTCTCAAGACCTGCCGTGTGGTGGCGCTCGGTCTGCAATTACTGACAGTGGCGACACGCGGGTCCGACATGTACTAATGGACCGCGGCCGATTTAAAGCTACCACCTAGCAAGTGTGGTGTCTGGCGGTGACACCACAACTTCAATCACCAACTTTCTCTTCCAAATGCGAAAATATTTTGTTGACAGCCACCTACGTTGGGAGAAATGATCATCATAATAAAATAAGAGAAATCAGAGCTCGAACGGAAAGATTTAGGTTTTCTTTTTCCCACGTGCCATTCGAGAGTGGAATGGTAGAGAAGTAGCATGAAAAGGGTTCGATGAACAGTCTGCCAGGCTCTTAGGTGTGAATTGCAGAATAACCATGTAGATGTAGAAACCTTCCAGCACCTGACTGAACGTATGCCTGCGAGAGTGGAAGCTGTCATCTAGGCTAAGGGTTGGCCAACATCATACTGAATTTCAGCATTACCGATGGAGGACGCCACAAACTTTTAAGTCATTTTGAGCCAGGTGTCCGGATACTTTTGATCACATAGTGTACATACGTAACGTTTCGCATTCGTAGCATTTTTTTCGGCTGAGAAAAGAAAAATGCTGTGCATTACTTTCTTGGCAACCCTCGCACAACTTCACTCAGCTTCTAGGCGTTTCACCGCTTCCGGTTTCTAGGGCAATCCAGTTAAGACATTGATCGCATACGCAAACAAACGATCGAAAAAAGGTAACGCCGATAGGAATGCAACAGACCTGACGTACAGGTCACGCGGTTACGATCCTAACTGCCGGCACGGTAGCTCAGCGTGTCCGGTCAGAGGGTTTAGCTACCCTCTGTAATAAAAAACACAGAGTGAACGGATCAACGAACAACCTGAACGAGTGTCATCGGACGTCCGCTATGAACAAATTCAACGAACAATACAGAACAAAATGAGATAAAAAAAACTGAAGACGGTACTAGGGAATGTACGGTAATTTTACTGCTCTATCTACGGACAACAAACAGTGCTCTCACGTAAGTGTATCCGTGAAAAAGTTTTAAGCCACCATTCACAGCAAATCTTGCAGCTATGTCTAGCATAGTTACCTCGAAATAAATTTTTGTGATAATGGAAAGACTCTAGGCTACCCTACACTAACCCCTGCGTATCCCTACCGTTGGGACCGCGAGAGCAAATATCAGCACTGCAACCCAATAACACTACCCACACGCCCAATACGTTTCCGCGAGAAGGTCAAATACCTCGGTGTCTGACACTCTGGGGGGACCACATTTAACACGTGACCAACAAAGCAAACGCGAGGCTCAAACAACTCTACCCTATGCTTAACAGGCGTAGCACACTGAACAGGAGGGTGTCTAGGTCCATGTACATGACACTTATTCGACCCCTCATGAAGTACGCAGCCCCTGTCTGGGGATACGCTGCGCCCACTTGCCTGCGCTGTCTGCGGCTCATACAAAACAAAGTACTCAAAATCATAAGCAACGCTCCGCGCTACACACGCATCGCGGACCTTCACCGGGAATATCGGCTAGATACCATCTTGCAGGTATTCCAAAAACTCTCCACACGACTGTACGATAACACGAGACACTCGCGCAACCCGTTTATCCTTTCTCTGGGTAACTACTACCACAACTATAGATGGAAGCATAACAGACCAAAGACACTATTGGCTAGGAACTAAACATCTATCGTCCATAGCACGCTAACACGACAGTACTGGCGAGCCCCTGCAACACAGCTACTACTGGTAACCCCAGATGCTCGACCAGCCGAAAAACAGGCAACCGCAGGGAAACCGTACTGTACACAGCACGCAAACCAACCACACACATCCCTACACTGTGTGTGAGCCGATCTATGACCGATCGCCCACTAATGCACAACGACCTTGAACTGTTGCAGGGACGCAGCAACTACAGCAAGCCCCGCAACGAGCTCCAGCAACGACAAAGGTAACGATGCGCGATACCTCGCACTAAAATAACGACACCGTGCATGCACTGTCGCAGATAGCAAGCCGCTACTCCCTTACTACCCATCCTACTGTCGCAGAGGTTTTTATCCCTTGGCGCTTGCCTTGGCACTTTCTTTTCCTCTGCCCTTAAAACCGCTACCCTTCGATCGCTTTCGTCCACTTTCTATCTCCTAATGGACCATGTTAATGAGTAATCTTAGCCAGACGCACGGATAACATCACGGCCCGCATCCTGTGACTCCTGATTCAAAAACTGACATGTCATACGGAGGTGACAGAGAACTTTTGGTTTGGTCACCACGTTGGTGTGGGAGTGGAGCGGCCCCATCCTTTGCGGGACCGCGAGGACAAGATCAGGCTAATTACAGCGCGAACAGAGGATTTTAGGCAGCTACTCTTGCCGTGCTTCATATGCTAATGGAACGGGAAAGCCTCCTATTACGCGACACAATCGGAATTTTACTTGAAAAATACCCACCGTATGCAGACAACGCTAGCGCCGTCGTCTGGAAAGCACCGCTGTCACATACAGCAAGTAATCTGGCTTTCCGCAGTTGTCGTGGCCTTGTGCTTATGAGGTGGGGCAGCGTGTGTGTGTGTGTGTGTGTGTGTGTGTGTGTGTGTGTGTGTGTGTGTGTGTGTTTTCGTCCCGTCTGGCCGCGTGTAGTGGCCAGCGCCGGCTGTGTGACCTTGGAGGAGCATTGCCCCCTTTCTACACGTGAGGCTCGCGCGTGCCACCCCTGACCACGTGGCCGCACGACAAAACACCTGCACTCCAGCCAGTGGACAGTCTCTCTATAACCACGCAGATGATGTTAAAGCGGCAGGCACGACACAACACAGTGTTTCTTGACTTCCTTTATTTATTCTTTTCTGTTAAACAGGCCAACGAATGCCGAGTAAGAGGTATGGTTCTTTGGCCGTTCAGATCCATATCTCACATTTCTTTGTCTGTCGCGTACAGTTTTGTTACAAGAGGATTTACTTGCACACCGTCCGTTCTAAAGTTACGACACTGATTTTATTCCTGGCGTGTAGGGACGTCAGCTCAATAACTACGGTCGCAGCTTAAGCTAACAACTGTAAACGAAAGACGCAGATGTGCAGCCCACCAGATACTTGTGATCAGGCAGCGTTGTGTGACGGACGTGAGGTAGAAATGTGTGTCGTTGCTGCTCTCAGAAATAGTGCTGGAGCAACGCCTCTGAATCAAGTGTCCAAAACGTTTTCAAGAAAAGTGAGTGCGAAGTTTGTCCCGTAAATAATGACACCCGAACAATTCTTTCCTGGAAAAAAAAAAGTGACTAGATTTGGTATCGTCAATATAAACCTACCACAAAAAGACGAAGTGCAGAATGGGTCTCTGATGGTGAGATTGAACGTGGTGTTACAGTCGGCGCACGAGCGACGGGCCACAGCACCTCCGAGGCAGCGACCATATCACGAGTGTACCGTGAATATTAGGAATCCGATAAAACATCAAATCTCCGACATCGCTACGGCCGGAAAATGATGCTGCAAGAACTGAACCAACGACGATTGAAGAGAATCGTTCAACGTGACAGATGTGCAACCCTTCCGAAAATTGCTGCAGATTTCAATGCGACGCGCCAGTTGAAGAATATCCCAAAAAAGGACATATCTGGCACTTTGATATGAACGTTCTGTGCGTTGCACTTAACTAGAGCGAGGGGGATGGAGACTTCGTAGAAAACCTAAAGCATTAATACCACCGTCTTAAATTTTCTCTTTTTGTCTTAATCCAGTCTCGAAACTTGCTGGACTGATTCGGTACACTAGAAACTAACGAAAATCCGCGTAATTTGTATGAAAAGTGTAGTATTTCTGTCTTTACAGCCGTCATCTTCAGCTACAAGAAGCTCTTGAGAAGGCAGCAGCGGGAAGATGACGTAATGTTGTAATGTTATGTGTGTCTCACTGCTTTTTTTTTCTTGAACTAATTTGTGCTTGATTTTATTCTGAGAAGCTCAGTAATGTATGTAAATACCGTAAATGTAAATGTGATTCAAAAAGTACTTGAAGTGAAGTGAAGCGCAGCTGGACAGCAAGAAACTCTTTAGCGTGCAATCCCCCGCAACGATACTGTTAGAGAATCTTTGAGTATGAACTCTTAAAAAAAAAAAGAATTGATTTTATTAAAAAAACACTGTTAATCTATCTTGTGGAAAGAGGACGCGTTGCTAGGCCGTCGCTCAGAACGTATTGTTATATTTAATGAAAACTGATATTCTAGTCATTAAGCCGAGTGAAGTACGTGTAAGAGTTGCCAAACATTTATTTGTACAAAATTTTTGGGACTAGAAATATCTTGTTTTTCGAAACGGAGAGGAACTTGACTGACGTTGCCGTCTATCAAAAATGGTTCAAATGGTTCAAATGGCTCTGAGCACTATGGGACTCAACATATTAGGTCATAAGTCCCCTAGAACTTAGAACTACTTAAACCTAACTAACCTAAGGACATCGCACACACCCATGCCCGAGGCAGGATTCGAACCTGCGACCGTAGCAGTCCCGCGGTTCCGGACTGCAGCGCCAGAACCGCACGGCCACCGCGGCCGGCTGCCGTCTATCAATCGACAGAATTGTAAGTTTACAAAGCTCACTAAAATACAGGAAAAGAAATACATTCCTTATAGTTTTCATTCAATAAGTAACAACCTCTCATAATTTCTCAATTACAGTAATTGGATTACGTTCTTGTACAATAGTGTGGTGCTGAACTCCACTGACCAATTTTGATGTAGCAGGACGTGTAGTTTGAAGGAAGTTTGTGTGTCAAGCAATCTCCTTTTCTCATGAAAAGCAGTTTGCTGTTTGATCTTTCATACTTAGGTATGAAAAGCTACGAAAACTTGGGCTCAAAGCTATCCGCAATACGGCCAAGTAACTAACAGAGTCGTATTTTAAACCTTAAAGAACAATAACTTCCTCCAAATTGCAATACGTCACCAACTGGTGCAGACGCTGATCATTCAAGGAGGTAGCAACCAAAAATTCAGGTACCAGTTACGACTTAAAGTAAAAATCTCAATCAAAAATCAATCTCTCTCTCCAAACACATGTATAAATATTCATAATATTATTAAAAAAAGGTCATTTTACAATGTGGCGTGAGGTACCGATGACAGATGAGGTACCGATGACAGATGGTTTGTTCGGTACGGATATCGTGAGAAAGACAACCTAAATTGAGGACCTTCTCCGCGATTGGATGCTGTGGTCGCAAGTAGCGCGCCAAAACATAAACTTCTGTTATAAATATTAGAAAAACCAAACAGTGAATTTACTTGCCTTTCATATTTCAAAAGTATTTATAACCAACAGAATCATAAACAACTGCGAAACGAAGAGGCAAACGAACACTTCGGTGAACTTTTAAACAAACCAGTTCAAAATTTAATTATGCTTACAATATCAGCTACTCGCAAATAATTTATTACAGCCTCAAGATAACGGACTCACGATCTACGTGCTGTTTTCTGCGCAGGGGACAACAACTACAGAAGATTGCGGGTTGAATTTTTACACAAACACACACACACACACACACACACACACACACACACACACACACACACACACACACACCTCACTCTCTCTCTCTCTCTCTCTCTCTCTCTCTCTCTCTCTCTCTCTCTTTCTCATGTTCGAAAAAGTAATTTAATTATTCAATATCGACAAATTTACTAGCGCACCAACATATCTCCAGTAGGTACTATTTCCTTCTCTCTTCTCTTTGAAGCATCTAATATAGCCTTTTCCCTAACAAAAGGACACGTAGCAAGTTTTTGAATTGGTCACTTCGGCGACTTGCGTGCACCTAACCTGTCCCCGTATTCTTACTGCGGAAATGGAACGTACACTTTAACATGGGATACGAAGCACATTAAGACCTGAGAGCTACGTTAAAGGTAGACTTAAATACACCGTGCGCCGTCCGGGATTGGATCCCACCAAGTTTCGGTTTCCGAGGACCGCTATTACTGACGACTAATAAGCTAGTAACAACCTCCTTGACGATACCACAGCCTCCCTCTCACCTAGCCATTTTTGATTCGAAGTTGACATCGAACATCGTTTTTCAAATGCCATGTGCAACCAACAAATCTTCTTTTAATTTCGCTTGTGGTATACACTGAAGCGCCAAAGAAACTGGTATAGGCATCCGCATTCAAATACAAAGATATGTAAACAGACCAACGTAAGACAAGTGTCTGGTGCAGTTGTTAGATCGGTCAATACTGCTACAAAGCCAGGTTATAAAGATTTAAGTGAGATTGAACATTGTGTTACAGTCGGCGCACGAGCGACGGACCACAGCACCTCCGAGGCAGCGACGAAGTGGGGATTTTCCCGTACGACAATTTCACGAGTGTACCGTCAATATTAGGAATCCGATAAGACATCAAATCTCAGACACCGCTGCGGCCGGAAAAAGATCCTGCAAGAACGGAACCAACGACGATTGAGGAGAATCGTTCAACGTGACAGAAGTGCAACACTTCCGAAAATTGCTGCAGATTTCAATGCTGGGCCGTCGACAAGTCAGCGTGTAAACCATTCGACGAAACATCATAGATATGGCTTTCGAAGCCGAAGGCCCACTCGTGTACCCTTGATGCTCCACGACACAAAGTTTTACTCCTCGCCTGGGCCACTCAACACCGATATTGGACAATTGATGAGTGGAAACCTGCTGCGTGGTCGGAAGTCTCGTACGGATGGAGCTGTACGGGTATGGAGACAACCTCGTGATTCCGTGGACTCTGCTTGTCAGCAGAGGACTGTCAAAGCTGGTGGAGGCTCTGTAATCGTGGGTGGCGTGTGCAGCTGGAGTGATATGGGACGCCTGATATGTCTAGATAAGACTGTGACAGGTGACACATACGTAAGCGTTCTGTCTTATCACCTGCATCCATTCATGTCCTTTGTGCATTCCGACGGACTTGCGTAATTTCAGCAGGACAATGCGACACCCCACACGTCCAGTATTGTTACAGAGTGGCTCCAAGGACACTCTTCGGAGTTTAAACACTTCCGCTGGCCACCTAACTAAAAAATGGTTCAAATGGCTCTGAGCACTATGGGACTTAACATATGTGGTCATCAGTCCCCTAGAACTTAGAACTACTTAAACCTAACTAATCTAAGGACATCACACACATCCATCCCCGAGGCAGGATGCGAACCTGCGACCGTAGCGGTCGCGCGGTTCCGGACTGCGCGCCTAGAACCGCTAGACTACCGCGGCCGGCGGCCACCTAACTCCCCACACACAAACATTACTTAGCAAATCTGGGGATCCGTTGCAACGTGCTGTTCAGAAGAGATTTCCACCCCCCCTCGTACTCTTACGGAATTGTAGGCAGCGCTGTAGGATTCACGGTGTCAGTTCCCTCCAGCTCTACCTCAGACATCAGTCGAGTCCACGCCACGTCGTATTGCGGCACTTTCGTGTGCTCGCAGCGGGGGCCCTACTCGATATAGGCAGCTGTACCAGTTTCTTTGGCTCTTCCGAGTATTACAATGAACTGCTTGGACAGATACGTTAAACATTCTCCACTCTCCAGTAGGGCTTTCATTAGGCCCAACTTAATATATAAGCCTTAGAATATATAGTCCACGACTGGCTAACAAACTACCTAACTACAAACAACGTACTAGACGAATACCAATCAGTATTCCGTAAACACTGCGGGACAGCAACTGCCTTCCTAAAGGTAACACATAACGTGAAGCTTGCCATGGATGTACAAGAGGCAAGCATCATGTGCTTCTTAGATTTCAGCAAAGTCTGTGGCAGTGTCAACGTCAATGTTTTACTTGCTAAACTTAGCAGCCTAACTTTCTCGCCAAGCGCAGTGCAACGGTTTCCCTCATGCCTGACGTCTCGTCAGCAACGGGTCATCTCCAGCTGCATAAAGTCACAACGGAAGCAGGTAGAATCTGGCGTCCTCCAGGGTTCGGTTTTAGGTATTACACTCTTTTTATTGTACATCAGTGATGGGTCAATAGTTTTGTCCTATCGCAAATACCACATGTACGCTCATAACAGCCAGTTGCATCCAAGTGCATAATCAATAAACCTGAAGACGTCTATCGAGTATCTCAATACTGACTTGAGAGCACTTTAAATTCGCCGCACGATATAGGGTTAAAGCTCAACCCGTTCAAAACCCAAGCAGAACTGGTTGGTATCTAAGCTCATTATCCCGAAATATCGGGAATCCCTACGATCTTTAACCCTAAATAGGACATATACAAACTTCTCCTTTAACAAAGATTCTAGAAGTATTAATAGAGGAAACTCTAAATTGGACTGAGTATATAACTGCAGTGTTCAACAAGGCGTCAGCATCTCTGTGTCCTGCAAAAATATAAAAAGCTCTTCCCTTTAGACCTGAAGAAGAAACTTGTACAAAAACTTTGAATAGCTATCCTGGCTGCATGCAGACGACCACAGAGATTTCCGTGCCTTCTATCTTCTCTACTGTCTTATCAACGAACTCTGTCTCTCATATCCCTCCTTGACATTAACACTTTTGTCTGAACAACAATGTAGAAACACACGTTCCCTTTAGGGCAAAATTTTTTCCTGTCCCACCCCATCATTCAGCCGCGTTGTCGATGACCTCAGTAGCAGATATAGACGTAGAACTCGACTCTGGAATAATAACCTGCGTCATATTAGAGACGTGAATGACGTCTCCAGTTTCAGAATACTGTTAATGACATATCTGCTAAAGTAACACTACGGATTACCATTGTCCCTGTGAGCACTCGTTACCCTTGTACATCCTCCTTTCCAACCAGATCTTCCTTATTTTATAGTATTCCTATCTGGTACAGTCTCCTTAAATTTCCTTTCCCCAGAACTCTTTGTATCAGAAAACATTATTGTCTACACCAAGAAGTTCTTTTTATGTCTGTCACTATCATTATTATTGTCATCATCATCATCATTATTACTACTATCGTGGCAGCAGCTGCAGTAGTAGTAGTAGTAGTAGTAGTACTACTACTACTACTACAAGTACTGCCGGTATTAAGTTTATCAGTTCACAGTATTACATCTACATCTACATCTACATCCATACTCCGCAAGCCACCTGACGGTGTGTGGCGGAGGGTACCTTCAGTACCTCTATCGCTTCTCCCTTCTATTCCAGTCTCGTATTGTTCGTGGAAAGAAGGATTGTCGGTATGCCTCTGTGTGGGCTCTAATCTCTCTGATTTTATCCTCATGGTCTCTTCGCGAGATATACGTAGGAGGGAGCAATATACTGCTTGACTCCTCGGTGAAGGTATGTTCTCGAAACTTCAACAAAAGCCCGTACCGAGCTACTGAGCGTCTCTCCTGCAGAGTCTTCCACTGGAATTTATCATCTCCGTAACGCTTTCGCGATTACTAAATGATCCTGTAACGAAGCGCGCTGCTCTCCATTGGATCTTCTCTATCTCTTCTATCAACCCCACCTGGTACGGATCCCACACTGCTGAGCAGTATTCAAGCAGTGGGCGAACAAGTGTACTGTAACCTACTTCCTTTGTTTTCGGATTGCATTTCCTTAGGATTCTTCCAATGAATCTCAGTCTGGCATCTGCTTTACCGACGATCAACTTTATATGATCATTCCGTTTTAAATCACTCCTAGTGCATACTCCGAGATAATTTATGGAATTAACTGCTTCCAGTTGCTGACCTGCTATTTTGTAGCTAAATGATAAGGGATCTGTCTTTCTATGTATTTGCAGCACATTACACTTGTCTACATTGAGATTCAGTTGCCATTCCCTGCACCATGGGTCAATTCGCTGCAGATCCTCCCGCATTTCAGTACAATTTTCCATTGTTACAACCTCTCGATACACCACAGCATCATCTGCAAAAAGCCTCAGTGAACTTCCGATGTCATCCACCAGGTCATTTATGTATATTGTGAATAGCAACGGTCCTATGACACTCCCCTGCGGCACACCTGAAATCACTCTTACTTCGGAAGACTTCTCTCCATTGAGAATAACATGCTGCGTCCTGTTACCTAGGAACTCCTCAATCCAATCACACAATTGGTCTGGTAGTCCATATGCTCTTACTTTATTCATTAAACGACTGTGGGGAACTGTATCGAACGCCTTGCGGAAGTCAAGAAACACGGCATCTACCTGTGAACCCGTGTCTATGGCCCTCTGAGTCTCGTGGACGAATAGCGCGAGCTGGGTTTCACATGACCGTCTTTTTCGAAACCCATGCTGATTCATACAGAGTAGATTCCTAGTCTCCAGAAAAGTCATTATACTCGAACATAATACGTGTTCCAAAATTCTAAAACTGATCGACGTTAGAGATATAGGTCTATAGTTCTGCACATCTGTTCGACGTCCCTTCTTGAAAACGGGGATGACCTGTGCCCTTTTCCAATCCTTTGGAACGCTACGCTCTTCTAGAGACCTACGGTACACCGCTGCAAGAAGGGGGGCAAGTTCCTTCGCGTACTCTGTGTAAAATTGAACTGGTATCCCATCAGGTCCAGAGGCCTTTCCTCTTGAGCGATTTTAATTGTTTCTCTATCCCTCTGTCGTCATTTCGATATCTACCATTTTGTCATCTGTGCGACAATCTAGAGAAGGAACTACAGTGCAATCTTCCTCTGTGAAACAACTTTGGAAAAAGACATTTAGTATTTCGGCCTTTAGTCTGTCAGCCTCTGTTTCCGTACCATTTTGGTCACAGAGTGTCTGGACATTTTGTTTTGATCCACCTACCGCTTTGACATAAGACCAAAATTTCTTAGGATTTTCTGCCAAGTCAGTACATAGAAGTTTACTTTCGAATTCATTGAACGCCTCTCGCATAGCCCTCCTCACACATTTCGCTTCGCGTAATTTTTGTTCGTCTGCAAGGCTTTGGCTATGTTTATGTTTGCTGTGAAGTTCCCTTTGCTTCCGCAGCAGTTTTCTACTCACATTGCCACTTCAGACACTCCTATGGTTTTAAAACTATTTGTCATACTAAAACTGATATTTCTTAGGTAATTATGATGTAAAAAAAAAAGGTACTGTATGTGTGAAGTACTGTTCCGATGTAAGAGACGGCCTTGATGGCCCTAATCAGATAAAATGAAAAGTTTCTCACCCGTACGATGGTTGCAAAAGTCAAATAATTTTTCGGACATACATTGCTATAGAGTGTTATGTTTCCGGTTTCATTTCTCATAATCTTTAACCCTCGCAATACCAATGGCGGGGAGGGAGGGGGCGTACGTTGTGCCCACCTTTTGAAAGCATTGTTACGTAGCCAGTTATTTTACATTTTAAAACTCTAAAAAATAATTATTGGTTTTGATGAATTTTTCTGCCAGATTCCACAAATGTTTAAAATTTTTCAGCTAAACTTAAGCCGTTTATTTAAATCTCTGTAGTAGATATCTCTTTCTCCAACGAGTATCATGTACAATATTTTAGGTTCAGGATTTTACTTACAAATCAGTATCTCTTTAAAAATTCAACACCAGTAAATGAATTTCGGATTTAAAAATTTTTTATGGTGGGCGTAAAGTATCTCTCCCTGCCAGGGTACACGTTACTGAAAGTGCGTTGATTTGGTAATATGTTCTGGACCCTACTTACACATCAGAATATCTTTAAAATTACAACAACAATCACCTAATTTTGTTGTTTTTCAAATTTTTTATGGTGGACGATGGAAGACGCGTCGGTACTGCTAGGATTAAGGACGTAGTGTATTTTGCACTCGCGCCATGCAGACAACTGTCCCGCCTCAACGGTGAGATGGGCGGGTTGCAGCTCTGCAAGGAGAACGCGCTATGGATGCCTTCTTGCCGCACCCGGCGAGCAGGGAACTAATCGTACATACGTTTACTGACAGCGGTCTCTATCTAAGCTGGATGACGACCTCCACCTGTCTAAGCTTGCTGTCTTTCCAATCTTCAACGGGCGGCCGCAAAGACACACTACAATGCAGTTTCTGCGCTCAAAGAGCTTGTTACATGGTATGCTCGATGATTTCTGGAGAACGAGACGGACTGTTTCAACACTAGGGCGAAAACTGTGATAGTTCTATTGTACCAATTTTAAAAAATCTCCTGTGATCCGACGAATGATGGGATGATCAGAAATCTGAATGCTTCATTTCATTTACGTTTTACTCAGACTTTTCACTGCTGTGCAAACCAGCGTTTACGTATCCAGTCAATGTCGTAGAGACACTTACTGCAAATCCGACAATACATCTCATTCAACAGGCCTGAGTTTCCAGGAAAATTTTCCAGCACTTATGAGTGCTATATATGGATTATTTTAGCAACGCAGATAACTGTACTAAGCTTTATAGCCTGAAATCAGGAAACGATCTTTAATGATGCTAAAGAAGAATGCTGAAGATAGGTGGGTAGATTACGTAAGTAATGAGGTTCAAAATGGTTCAAATGGCTCTGGGCAGTATGGGACTTAACATCTGAGATCATCAGTCCACTAGAACTTAGAACTACTTAAACCTAACTAACCTAAGGACACCACACACATCCATGCCCGAGGCAGGATTCGAACCTGCGACGGTAGCAGCAGTGCGGTTCCGGGATGAAGCGCCTAGAACCGCTCGGCCACATCGTCCTGCGGTTTCACGGCAACAGCGCATTGAAGATTTAGCACAAACAAATTACTCTTGGTACTATTTATTACAATAAAATCGGATTTAATGCCATATCGGTGGTCATAAAATCCAGGACAACATAAGATAAGAAACTGCAGATTTCAGCATACTTTAGTGAATAATGGCATAGAGCTACGAAAAGTTGTTTCGCCTCCTGCTACATTCAATTTTTTTCACCTTCGTGTTTGTAAAAGGTTTTGCGACTTTGTTATTAATTTAATGAAAGTATGTACTGCAGTAGTCGACGTTATTTACATATAAAAGCGCTCTCTGAGGGCTGAGTTTGTTTGGTTTTCTGACCTCAGTGTGATTAAAAAACCGAAAGATTAAACTACTGCTTGCTTGTCACAAATATCTGGCAGTTTATTTCCGAATATGTCGCGATTTTCGAGGGTTTAGTTTAGCAAGAGCATACGAGCACAGCTTAAATTGCTGCAAAGTGAAAAGAGCACTCGAAAGCAGCCGGCGGACATGCTGCGCCATTTTGATGTCGCTTTCCAGTAACGATCGGCTGAAACTAGCTTCTCCCTATTCTAGGGCTCAAGTAACGATTTCTACATTGCTAAATTATTTCTTACAGCGGATTTTTATTTTAAGTCCCTTACAGGGCTGGTTATCCGAGACAGACTATATGTAGAGGAAAGGTGCCTATTGGGCGATAGTTCCCTAATATGAGACACCCCAGCTGTGCTCATGTTAGGGGTTGCACTCTGGTGGAGAGTTTCTTAAACACGTCTGTTGTGTGTCAGACGACGACACAGCGAGTAGGAAGCCGTAGTTGAGTCGGACACAGTACGTAGAGGTTCATACAAAATTTCTTGAGGTTGGAGTTTTTGCGACATCGGTGTTGAGACAATATTTCGGCTTAGAGGTGAGTGGATATTACTGCAATCTTTTATTGTTGTTATTTGTAACGGTATTACCTATAATTATTGACAATTAGGTTCATTTTCCGACGAACGTTGTTAGCAAGTAGGCCTACGTGATTCTTTGTGTAAGATGGCGAAATTCCTAATATGCGATAGTATGGGGATCCAAACACGCGAGTGTCGCATATTACGATACCTATCGCATATTGGGGAACTGGTTCTCTCACGATTTTTTATATGTAATTTACGCAATACTATCATGAGAGAACAATATTTCATCATTTATTGCAGTATTGTAGTCATCCAAGTGGCTGGATACAAACTCACATTTTTACTCAGTGGTTTGATCATTTTGTGAGTCACGTAAAGCCATCTTCAAATGACCCTGTCATTTTGATTCTTGATGGGCATTATTCCCACACAAAGAATCTCGATTTGTTAGCTAAAGCACGTGAAAAGAATGTTCATATTGTATGTTTGCCACCTCACTCAACGCATAAAATGCAGCCACTTGACGTCGGATTTATGGGGCCTTTGAAAACCTACTATGCCCAAGAGATAGAAACGTGGTTGGCGAGTAACCCAGGTCGTGTTATCATCCCATTATTAGTAGCCAGGTTATTTGGGGCAGCTTACAGCCTAGCAGCAACAATTGAAGCATCTCTGAATGCCTTTAGAAAAACAGGTCTCATCGCATGCAACAGAAACATCTTTAGGGAACATGAATTTTCAATTCATCGCCATGCTGACGCTCTTCAAGAAAGAGATGCCAAAAACGAAAATGAAACTACTGATGGAGATGGTAAAGCTGTCAGCCCGGCAGACGTCAGACATCAGACCTCCCCCACACATCGCAAAACCACCTGGAGTTAGGCAAACAGGTCAAACATCGCGTTCGTGCTCTGCTGCTTTACTAACTTCAACTCCTTATGTGAAGCAATTGCAAGAATCGAAACAGAAAAAGAACCAGAGGCTGAAGCTAAGAAAGCAGCCAGAAAGTTATTTTGGGAGGAGTGGAAAATCTTCAAATCGTAGACTTACAGCAGAAGAATCGTCTAGAGACTCAGCATCCGATGTCCATCTTGATGACAGTGGGGATTCAGACAGCAGTGATGACGATGACGCAGAGTGTCTGTTCTGTACTGGGCGCTTTCCTGAAGGCAAACACGGGGAGAAGTGGGCACAGTGCACGAAATGTTATCGCTGGGCTCACGAAGATTGCGCTGTTCCAGAAGACAATTTTGTTTGCCCCGGATGCTGTAAATATAAACCTAAGTAGTGTGAAATGAGTGAAGGATAACAGAAATGAATGAACGTGTAGAAATTTTATTTTCATATGTCATTATTATGTAATAAAATAATTACAGCAAAATATTATTACTGTCTCATATTAGAAAACCTTGATCTCATTTCTACGAAATGCCTTGTTTGTGAAGATTTAATAACTACTCTGAAAGATTGTTTATTATTGCAAATACGATAACTGTATGATTAAATTAGATAATGCAAGATCTTATTACAATCCTAAAAAATACAATTGCATTTACTTTTAGGTCTTTCAAATGGGTTTACAAAAGTGTCTCATATTAGGCACCTTTCCTCTTCTATATATGTAACTAACTATATGAACTTGAGCGCTCGGGATTGAATCCAATCTTTTTCTTTATTTTTTATTTTTAAGAAACGAGAACCCCCACAGCGTTGCAGCAAATACCAGTCGCTGCAATTTGATTAACGGAGAACAGGTGCTAACGTAAACATGCGCAATTCAAATCAATGGCTTGTCGATTACGCGGTACGGTGGTTCCACCCTTTGTAGAAGCTACAACAATCACACCGTCCACTGCTCCCGACAAACCGCTTCCTGATAAACGCTTGTGTTTCTCTAGTCGACCGCCTAGACATACGGCTCCAAGCCGGCTGCTTTTCAATAGATTTCATTCCCTCCGGCGCAGCCATCTCCGTGTTCAGCGGAGCGTGCTCCGGTAATCTGGCGCTGCGCTCTCCCACAGGTAAACGGAAGGCTATTAACGCGAGGAATGAGACGGTGGCAGCGTTCTCGCTGCGGTTTTCCGTGGGGACCCGGCTGCGCGTGGAATCGTATAGCTCCCTGTCCGGTCGTACAGAACTCACACCCCTAACACTGTACTACCTTCCTATCGCAGCCCTCTACCAATTTCATCCCCTCCCCCCCCCCTTACCACCATTTCTCTCTCATTTCCACTCTCTCGCATTTCTTCTCATACGTTTCAGAAAAACCACTCAAACCCAACGTCCTCAATTATTTTTTTGATACATTCCAATCAGTCTGCCTGTCCGGTCTTCTAGGCAGTTTTTCCTACATATTGCTTCCTTCGCCGATTCTACGGAGGACTTCGTACCTTACGAGTAACGCCTCACAGCCGACTCTTTAAAGAACTAAACTATGTACACTACTGGCCATTAAAATCTCTACACCACGAAGATGACGTGCTGCAGACGCGAAATTTAAGCGACAGGAAGAAGATGCTGTGATATGCAAATGATTAGCTTTTCAGAGCATTCGTACAAGGCTGGCGCTGGTGGCCACACCTACAACGTGAGACATGAGGGAAGTTTCCAACCGATTTCTCATACAGAAACAGTTGACCGGCGTTTGATTCAAATGCCTCGTGTAAGGAGGAAAATTGCGTACCATCACGTTTCCGGCTTTGATAAAGGTCGGATTGTAGCATATCGCGATTGCGGTTTATCGTACCGCGACATTACTGCTCGCCTTGGTCGAGATCCAATTACTGTTAGCAGAATATGGAATCGGTGGGTTCAGGAGGGTAATACGGAACGCCATGCTGGATCCCAACGGCCTCGTATCACTAGCAGTCGAGATGACAGGCATCTTATCCGCATGGCTGTAACGGATCGTGCACCCACGTCTCGATCCCCGAGTCAATAGATGGGGACGTTTGCAACACAAGAACCATCTGCACGAACAGTTTGTCGACGTTTGCAGCAGCATGGACTATCAGCTCGGAGACCATGCCTGCGGTTAGCCTTGACACTGCATCACAGACATGAGCGCCTGCCATGGTGTACTCAACGACGAACCTGCGTGCACAAATGGCAAAACGTCATTTTTTCGGATGAATCCAGGTTATGTTTACAGCATATGATGGTCGTATTCGTGTTTGGTGACATCGCTGTGAACGCACATTGGAAGCGTGTATTCGTCATCGCCATTCTGGCATATCACCCGCCGTGATGGTATGGAGTGCCACTGGCTACACGTACCGGTCACTTCTTGTTCGCACTAACGGTACTTTGAACAGTGGACGTTACATTTCAGATGTGTTACGACCCGTGGCTCTACCTTTCATTTGATCCCTCCGAAACCCTACATCTCAGCAGGATAATGCACGACCGCATGTTGCAGGTCCTGTACGGGCCTTTCTGGATACAGAAAATGGTCGACTGCTGCCCGGTCCAACACATTTTCCAGATCTCTCACCAACTGAAAACGTCTGATCAATGGTGGCCGAGCAACTGGCTCGTCACAATACGCCAGTCACTACTCTTGATGAACTGTGGTATCGTGTTCAAGCTGCATAGACAGCTGAACCTGTACATGCCATCCAAGCTCTGTTTGACTCAATGCCCAGGTGTATCACGGCCGATATTATGGCCAGAGGTGGTTGTTCTGGGTACTGATTTCTCAGGATCTATGTACCCAAAATGCGTGAAAATGTAATCACATGTCAGTTCTGGTATAATATATTTGTCCAATGAATACCCGTTTATCATCTGCATTTCTTCTTGGTTTATCAATTTTAATGGCCAGTAGTGTAATTTGCACTCTCTTTTAAGAAACGCCGGCCGGTGTGGCTGTGCGGTTCTAGGCGCTACAGTCTGGAAACGCGTGACCGCTACGGTCGCAGGTCCGAATGCTGCCTCGGGCATGGATGTGTATGGTCTCCTTAGGTTAGTTAGGTTTAAGTAGTTCTAAGTTCTAGGGGACTGATGACCTCAGATGTTAAGTCCCATAGTGCTCAGAGCCATTTGAACCATTTTTAAGGAACTTTTGTTCTTTGGAGAACGTAGTGCAAAATACGTCCTCTAATGACATGATTATTATGAATATCAGCCAGCTACACTGCTCTTTAAATGGTTTTTATTTTATAAACCACTCGCGACGCGGCCATTTCGGCATATTGCCATCATCAGATGCTCTGTAAATACATACGTAAGTGATGGTCTTAATACAGCGGCCTCAAAGTATCATCAGAAAAGTTACAATTTGTTTGGTCTTTTTACCCAGTGCCATGTCCTGTCGTTTCATAATTATTAGTTTCTCCTTAGATGTACGTTGGAGACATATGTCTGACTTGAGTAGGTTTTTACTTGTGCCAATTTTCTCTTGACAGTTTGCATGACAGTCGCTCGAGAGAAAATGAGCGTACATAAAAACCGACGAAAGCATGTCTGCAACGTACACCTAAGGAGAAACTAATAATTACGAGACATGATACGGCAGGAACGATATTATATGCAAGAGCACCTCATGATCACAATAGATCACAATAGGGTCATCGTGACTGATTTATAAAATAAAAATCATTCAAAGAGCAGCGTAGCTGGCTGATGTTGAACTATGGAGAGGCCTTGGAAGGCCCAATGTTACCGACCGGCCGCCATGTCATCCTCATCCCACAGGCGCCACTGGATGCGGATACGGAGGGGCACGTGGTCAGCACACCGCTCTCCCGGCCGTATGTCAGTTTACGAGAGCGGAGCCGCTGCTTCTCTATCAAGCAGCTCCTCAGTTTGCTTCACAAGGGCTGAGTGCAGCCCACTTGCCAACAGCGCTCGGCAGACCTGATGGTCACCCATCCAAGTACTAGCCCAGCCCGACAGCGCTTAACTTCGGTGATCTGACGGGAACCGGTGTTACCACTGCGGTAAAGCCGTTAGCCCTGAACTGTGTGTGATACAGGACGATATGAAACTTCCTGGCAGATTAAAACTGTGTGCCTGACCGAGACTCGAACTCGGGACCTTTGCCTTTCGCGGGCAAGTGATCTACCATCTGAGCTACGGAAGCATTTTAAGTATTTGAATTCGTGTGCAGTACTGTGCTTTTTTTTTGTGGGTTAGGTTTGACTCTGTTCTCTTTGTAGAAGACAGCCAGGTGTTAAAAGGCTTTCTGGTAGTTTCTTTTCGATGGTCTCAGAGCTTGTAATGGCACTGTTGTCTACGTGTATAAAATTGTCATCAGTATAGATTCTGAAAAGCAATGGAGCCAGGTCGCATCGGTGCGGTAAACCAGTTTTCATAAGACCGGCGATTTCCAGTTGATACGTGAATGAAATTGCGAATGACACTATCCAGCTATGTGATTCAATCCAACAGTCGATGGCAGACACTGCGCCTAATGCTCGCAACAGCAGAGAGCAAAGATTCCGCATTTCCGTTGTAGATCTTATGAGCGGAATACTGTCTCCCATTCCCGATATAAGAGTGATTAGTGTAATATTAGGCAGCTGAAGTTTCCCGCCAACTCCTGGAGTCTAACATACAGCGGACTTTCAGGAGATTCTGCTATCATGGCGATTCTAAGAATTCAGTCTCTTTATCAAGCGCTGTAAATTCCTTGGCTAGAAGGTCAACGAATTCAATAAATCTCACTGCTTATTTCACTGACGAAAAGATAAGATTTTTCTTCCGATCGTATCGGTACGAGCATTTCAATGATTCTGAATGCAGTAGGGTTTTCCGTCTCGGTGAAGTTACAGTTTCCAGAGTTGTTTGATTAGCTAGCTAAACGCTGTGTATCGCGAATGAAGATGTGGAAATGTCGCTCTTCTGGTATGATCGTTTGCTGACCCTCTGTGCTTACGAGTAGCGTGACCGGAGTGCTGCTGTAACGACCGTATCTATGCAGGGGAAAGTGCAATGTGTTTATGACTTCATGTGAAGTGCATCAGAGGACGGTGTGAAAAGTTTGCAGAGACTCGCAGTGTTGTTAACAGGGCAACAAGCTGTAGACGCGGTGTAATGACACCATTTCAACGTTTCTGCGTGTATCGACGCGTCCACACTGCGGAGAACATTTTACACAAACGGCTGCGCCTTCACGCATACTGAGTGCAACTCCTACAACATTCGCAGCTAGATCATAGGCTCAGACGTGCTGATTTTACATTTCCAATGAAGCAACTTTTCACATCTCCAGGAAAGTAAACTGGCATAATGTCAGGATCTCGGAGTCGTACGTCTCAGTTATCGCTGTACAGCGGTAAGAGAGAGCTCAAAACTGAATTTGTGATGTGACTTTAAGTACAAAAAACTTAATGGACCGTTCTTTTTCAGTGAGTCTACCATTACGGCAGCAGTTTGCCTAGGCATGTTGTAACTTTACGTTACAGGTCACTTCCAAAAATTTCAATCATAAGCAGTGTTGCACCAACATGACGCCACACTGTGGATTATTTGTTCGCCAATTATAGGATGAAATCTTTCGGGCCTGATGGATCGGTAGAAAAGGTTCGACATTCCACCACGTTCACCGGGTATAATACCTTCTAACCTTTTTTGTGAGGTTATGTGGGAATGGGAGACATATGACTGAATAAAAAAGTGATCCTTAAGGTACATTGAAGAGCCGGAGAAACTGGTACACCTGCTTAATATCATCTAGGGCTCCCGCGAGGACGCAGAAGTGCCGCAACGTGGCGGGGCATGGATTCGACTGAAGTTTGAAATAGTGCTGGAGGGAACTGACACCACGAATCCTACAGGGCTGTCCATAAAGCCGTCAGAGTACGAGGGGAGGGAGATCTCTTCTGAACATGACGTTGCAACGCTTCCGAGATATGCTCAATAATGTCCGTGTCTGGGGAGTTTGGTGGCCAGCGGAAGTGTTTAAACTCAGAAAAGTGCTCCTGGAGCCACCCTGTAGCAATTCTGGACGTGAGGGGTGTCGCATTGTCCTGCTGGATTTGCTAAAGTCCGTCTGAATGCACAATGGACATGAATGGATGCAGGTGATCAGACAGGATGCTTACGTACGTGTCACCTGTCAGAGTCGTATGTAGACGTAACAGGAGTCCCGTATCACTCCAACTGCACACGCCCAACACCATAATAAAGCCTCCACCAGCTTGAACAGTCCCCTCTTGACATGCAGGGTCCATGGATTCATGAGGTTATCTCCATTCCCATACACATCCATCTGCTCGACACAATTTGGAACGAGAGTCGTCCGACCAGGCAACATGTTTCCAGTCATCATCAGTTCCAATGTCGGTGTTGACGGGCCCAGGTGAGGCGTAAAACTTTGTGTCGTGCAGTGATCAAGGATACACGAGTGGACTTTCGGCTCCGAAAGCCCATATCGATGATGTTTAGTTGATGTTTCGCACGCTGACACTTGTTGATGACCCAGCATCGATATCTGCAGCAATTTTCGGAAGTGTTGCACTTCTGTCACGTTGAACGATTCTCTTCAGTCGTCGTTGGTCCTGTTCTTGCAAGATCTCCTTCCGGCCGCTGCGATGTCTGATATGCGTAATTTTACCCGATTCCTGATATTCACGGTACACTCGTGAAATGGTCGTACGGGAAAATCCCCACTCCATCGCTACTTCGGAGGTGGTGTGTCCCGTCGCCGTGCGCCGCGTGTAACACCACGTTCAAATTCTTTTAAATCTTGATAACCTGCCATTGTACGACTACGAGCAGCAATCGATCTAACAACTGTGGCAGACACTTGTCTTACATAGGCGGTGCCGACCGCAGCACCGTATTATGCCTGTTTACATATATCTGTATTCGAATGCGCATTCCTACACCACTTTCTGTGGCGCTTCAGTATAAATTCAATGTGGTGTACAGTTTCAGTTCGTTTCCTACTCGCCTCCTGCGTGCTGTACTTTCTTTTTCAGGCTGTGTATTAAGCACCAAACGAAGACTGGACACAATAATACACGCTCTCCTCTTTATATTCGCTGAAAATGCCTGATAAATTGAACAAAACATGTTGTCTTCGTACAGTGAGACCAGACCGCCGTCAAATGGAAAGACTTTTTCCACGATTGCCCCATTAATAACTGCAGGAAAAGCTGACACGGAAGTCAGCTAGCCGTTTGCACAAGAACTGGATGTACCTTTCATGCAAACTTTGTGCAAAAATTTCTCGTTTCCAGATTGCAGATCTCAGCACTGCATCGTACACCGCTCGCGGAATTTTCGTTTATAACGGCGGAAAAAATGCAGCACGATATGGTAAGGTGCTTTATACTCTGACGGCAGTGGAAAGCCTTCCTCCACGAACACTTTGACCGAACGCTACCGAGGTGATACTCCAGTAAAACCATGCCTGTGAAGTATTTTGAAGAGACTATCGACTGTATGCAAGCTTACTTTGATTACAGGGAAAGCATTCCTACAGATGAGCAATGGTATGAGTACGTGGTGTCAACTGGGTACGTCTCCTATTACTGGAACTTTTTAAGTAGCGTTCGCAACGCAGCATCCCCCGAGGAAGTGCGCGTGTAGCTATTTTTGGGACTTTGAGAGAGGTCGGATTACTCGCATGGGGGACACGGGAGCCTCAAACCGACACACCTCACGGACAGTCGGCTGCCGTGCAATTACTGCACAGAGAGTGATGACGAGGTGTACTCGGCACAACTCTGTGGCCAGATGGGCGGCTACGGATCCGTTCAGATCCATCAGCAGCATTCCTCGCCCGGCTCTGACGAATAGAAGCGTAGTCCGAGCAGGATTTACAGACAAGGTGTCACCAACTGCGAACTGGTTAGTGGATACAACGTTGAGAACTCGAGCTAGCGTGTTTCGTACGAGGAGAACACTGCCAGTGCCATAAACCTACTTCCCAGAAACTTCGCTCGGTGGAAGAGGGGTCAAAGTAAGCGAACACTTGTCTCGGCTTATCCGTGGATATTCGGCCGTTTCTGAGAAAACGACGGTCCAAGTTTTCGAGGTTCTTTGTGCGCCTCTTACTGCACTGCGCACCGTGTTCGAAGCACGATTATTATTTTTATTCGCGTTTTCCATTTATCTACTCACGTCCGGAAAAGATTACGACACGAATGTTTTACAATGTATATTAAAGTGACGTTGTTCTTACTAGTCTGCTAATTCTATGTATGGTAAACTAACTGAACACTTCAGCACTGTTAACGACGTTTCTTTCCCGAATGAGATTCATACGAAGAAATGTCGCTATTCGCCTTGACGCGATCCTCATGGTGTTCGGAATTTCTGTGTTTCGAATGATTCTAAGGTCAGTGTCATCTACGGGAATGCACCAAATCCTCGTGAAGAATAAACACAATAATACAATGTAGCAACTACAACGGATGTAAGAATGAAATATAGCAATATGAGACCTTATAAAGATTATAACACCTGAAAATACCATGTTGTTGTTGTGGTATTCAGTCCGAAGACTGATTTGATGCAGCCCTCCATGTTACTCTATCCAGTGCAAGCTTCTTCATCTCTGTAACTACTGCAACCTACATCCTTCTGAGTCTGCTTAGTGTATTCAGCTCTTGGTTTACCTCTACGACTTTTAACCTCCACATTTTTCCCTCCATTACTGAATTGGTGATCACTAGATGCCTCAGAACGTGTCCTACCAACGGATCCCTTCTTCTGGTCAAGTTGTGCCACAAATTCGTCTTCTCCACATCTCTACTCAGTACCTCCTCGTTTGTTACATGATCTACCCATCTAATCTTCAGCATTGTTAAGTAGCACCACATTTCAAAAGTTTCTATTCTCTTCTTGTCTAAACTATTTATCGTCCATGTTTCTCTTCCATACATGGATGGCTACACTCCATACAAATACTTTCAGAAACTACTTCCTGACACTTAAATCAATACTCAATGTTAACAAATTTCTCTTCTTCAGAAACGCTTTCCTTGCCATTGCCAGTCTACATTTGATATCCTCTCTACTTCGACCATCATCAATTATTTTGCTCCCCAAATAGCAAAACTCCTTTACAACTTTAACAGTCTCATTTCCATATCTACCACCCTCAGCATCAACTGATTTAATTCAACTATATTCCATTATCCTCGTTTTGCTTTTGTTGATGTTCATCTTATATCCTCCTTTCAAGACTCAGTCAATTCCGTTCAGCTGCTCTTCCAAGTCCTTTGATGTTTCTGACAGAATTACAATGTCACTGGCGAACCTCAAAGTCTTTATTTCTTCTCCATGGATTTTATTCCTACTCCGAATTTTTCTTTTGTTTCCTTTACTGCTTGCACAATACACAGATTGAATAACATAGTGGATAGTCTTCAGTCCTGACTCACTCCCTTCTCAACCATTGCTTCGTTTTCGAGCTCCTCGAATCTTTGACTTGCCATCTGGTGTCTGTACAAATTGTAAATAACCTTTCGCTGCCTCTATATAATCCCTGCCACCTTCAGAATTTGAAGAGTGTGTTCCAGTCGACACTGTCAAAAGCTTTCTGTAAGTCTACAAATGCTAAAAAAAGGTAAGTTTGCCTTTGGTTAACCTCTCTTCTGAGATACGTCGTAGGGCCAGTCAGTATTGCCTCGCGTGTTCCTACTTTTCTACGGAATCCAAACTGATCTTCCCCAAGGTCGCCTTCTACCAACTTTTCCACTGCTCTGTATAGAATTCCTTTTTAGTATTTTGTAACCGTGACTTATTAAACTGATAGTTCCGTAAGTATCATACACAAATAAATAATAAATGTGTCAGACTTATCGTGAAACCCAGTTATAATTTTACAAATAATATAACGGCACTGCCGACCTCGGAGAAGATCAGTTTGGATTCCGAAGAAATATTGGAACACGTGAGGCAATACTGACCCTACGACTTATCTTAGAAGAAAGATTAAGGAAAGGCAAACCTACGTTTCTAGCATTTGAAGACTTAGGGAAAGCTTTTGACAATGTTGACTGGAATTCTTTCAAATTCTGAAGGTGGCAGGGGTAAAATACAGGGAGCAAAAGGCTATTTACAATTTGTACAGAAACCAGATGGCAGTTATAAGAGTCGAGGGACATGAAAGGGAAGCAGCGGTGGGGAAGGGAGTAAGACAGGGTTGTAGCCTCTCCCCGATGTTATTCAATCTGTATATTGAGCAAGCAGTAAAGGAAACAAAAGAAAATTTCGGAGTAGGTATTAAAATCCATGGAGAAGAAATAAAAACTTTGAGGTTTGCCGATGACATTGTAATTCTGTGAGAGACAGCAAAGGACTTGGAAGAGCAGTTGAAGGAATGGACAGTGTCTTGAAAGGAGGGTATAAGATGAACATCAACAAAAGCAAAACGAGGATAATGGAATGTAGTCGAATTAAATCGGACGATGCTGTGGTGCTACAGAAGAATGCTCAAGATTAGATGGGTAGATCACATAACTAATGAGGAGGTATTGAATAGAATTGGGGAGAAGAGAAGTTTGTGGCACAACTTGACTAGAAGAAGGGACCGGTTGGTAGGACATGCTCTGAGGCATCAAGGGATCACCAATTTAGTACTGGAGGCAGCGTAGATGGTAAAAATCGTATAGGGAGAGCAAGAGATGAATACACTAAGCAGATTCAGAAGTATGTAGGCTGCAGTAGGTACTGGGAGATGATGATGATTGCACAGGATAGAGTAGCATGGAGAGCTGCATCAAACCAGTCTCAGGACTTAAGACCAGAAGGACAACAACAACAAGGCTGTGAATTCGATAACGGCAAACTAGCTGCTTCGTGTGTGGCAGGAAATGACCATAGGACGGAAAAAGGAAGAGTGTTCAACTATGGCAAGAGAATTTTCGAGTTACCAAAAATATCTGGTCGTACTAGTCAAGAAGACTGCTTGAGAATAGTGTCGCCTCTCTGCAGCGAACACTGGGCCTACGAGCCTTCGATCGAACAAATCTACATCTAGCGTCACAACTTCACCCGACAGCAGAAAGCGAGACTTCAACCAACCAACCGACCACCTGACATGCATATACACTAGAACGCAACGAGCAACTGACAACTGAATACATCCTTCGACGAAACATAAAACGCAAATAAGAACAACACAAGTTACTATATGTGAACTCTTCCCGAATACATACGCCTCTTTATCATTATGAAACGGCAAAGGCGGTCGAGAAATCGTAACGTAGGATACTAGTGTGTCGGGCGTTTTGGTGGTTTTTGTCTAAAATTACTACTCCTCACTTGATTCTGAGGTGGCTATTTCTATGTTTACATGGGACTCCCAAGTCCGTTTTTCGTAAACCAGTTTCCCAGTGTCGCTTGTGGGTGGTCATGTAATCCCTCCGTTTCACTAGGCAGCGGAGTGTGCGCTGATATGAAATCTTCTGGTAAATTAAAACTGTGTGCCGGACCGAGACTCGAAGTCGGGACCTTTGCCTTTTGCGGAAGAAGTTGTAAGTTCGGAAGGTAGGAGATGAGGTAAAGCGGAAGTACAGCTGTGATGACGGGTCGTGACTATTGCTTCGGTGGCTCAATTGAAAAAGCACTTGTCCGAGAAACGCAAAAGCACCCAACTATGGATGACGTATGTGACTCGCAAAAAAGTTTTTTCTTTTTTGGGAAGAGGCGGGGAATGCAGCGACGTGTGATCGGTGTTGACAATCGTCACTCAGAGGGGATTTCCCTCCTCCCCCCCCCTCCCACTTACGGTGTCCGCGACCTTTCCGTTGCTTGCTGCTGTTAGCAACGGTTTGCGTGATGAATAATAGGAAGTGAACATGACAAATGATTAGTGTAATGTGGGCAGATAACCACATTGCTCGTTCGTAATTTCTAATGCTTCGTAAATGAAGTTACATGTGTTCCGTTGCACTCGAAGCAATTTAAGTGGTGCTCTAGTCGACCCCTCCCTCCCTCTCCCTCCCCTTCCTAACCGAGACATCGGGAAACAACTTCGGAAAAAAAAATATTTGTGACAACTAATATTATAAATTTCATTGCTGATCGGTGCATTCGGAAGAATTTAATGCATACTAATCGTTCCCAACCTAGCCGCAACCTCGGAAATCTTGACATATTAGGAAAAATGGCCAAACCAAGATTATAAATTTCACGTACGATTTTCGTTGTATACCGTGTGCTATCAGCTGGCTGGCTACGATCAGCGATAACGAACTGCAAACTGAGCACGCCGTCAGTGTGCTTGAGCCACGCAACAAATACTTTACAATGAGCAAAGCACTGGGTGCTACGTGCGAGGTTATGTAGGCGCAATCTAATGTCGCTACTAGGTGTGGTGTCATCACTCGTGTGTCGCAGCTCACTCTCCGTTCACCGAGGCAGGGTACGCTCAGGCTGTCCGCTGGTTAACGCGGCGTCCAGTCAGCGTGTGAGCCAACTTTTCGATACCGACACAGAGGGCGCAGGAAAGGGGGGCGACGAGTGGAACACCAGCAAGAGACGGCGGCAGTTGGTTGTCTGTGATACTCCTCGCTTATGCAGAGCTACAGTCTACCACTCTCCGGCAGTTTTTACAGCCGGCGTTATCTCTCTCGAAGCCGCGCAGTAAGCCAACAGAGTCCTAGCAGGCTTTTACTGCCGGGTTTACGTAAGGCAGGCTCGAGGACGCGGACACGCGCGTCTGGGGCGAAGTAACAGCACGCGGTGGGCGGCGCGCCTCTCCCTTTATAAAGCGATTACTCTGTCAGGCGGCTCCGGAACTAACCAGGAAAGTACTTAGGCTCCAACAAACACGAATACACCAAAATCGTGTGAGAAATAATGTAAAGGTCTGTTATTGAACTAGTGATACTCCCGCATCTGCAAAACTCTGCAGTCGTCCGTTAGAGGCCTCTGCGTATGCTATGCCGCATTTCGCCAGTCGGGACCAGTAGGGACGGTGCAGTGTGCCTCTGAAGTTGGGTTTTGTGACATTTGTGTACTGAAGCGTCAGATGGCTCGGCTATTGGTAATCAATGCTGCTAATGTATTGCGATTGGTTGAAATGAAGTTAAGAAGAACCATTCTCGTGAAGATGGTATTGGTGTAGAAGACGAATCATTCGCGTGTTTTCTGGTATCTATTACAGTGCAGAAATATGAGCATAAGTTAGAAACAGATACTGTTGTAACACTAACACATAATGATGATAATGATGATGATGATGATAGGGATGATAATGACGAACAACTCATTGCTATCGGTAGTGCTACGGCAAGTGCGGGAAGAGGCGATGGAAGCTGTGTCAGTGAATACCAACCGTCTCCCAAGAAGAAGGTTAAAGTTGCAAGTAGCGTGACGGCATTTGATGACAACACACTGGAGAACATGTACGATGATTATTACGTAAGAGGCTTCGACACATACATCAAGCTTCTGAAAAGATAACCTAAACTGAAGTCTAAAAGCAATTTTAAAAACATACTGGATTACGTGGCAAAGAAAAGAGAATGAAATACAGTTTTCAACGGAAATCGTACACTGCTGTTCAAGACCATCAAGGAGCGTGTAATGGCGAAATTCGATGAAGCGCGAGAATGTGGTTCCGCCGTTTATTATTGGCATTTACAACATTGGGCATTGGACGTAGCCAGAAATCTCGGCTGTACAAACTTTACAGCTTCACTAGGATTTATTACTAATTTGAAAAACGAGTTTACGATAACATCACGCCGTATCACTATGCTCCAAGCGCGAAAAGATAAGGATGACGAAGAAGAGCTGATTGAAAGAGCTCACACGTTTGTTGCTGACGTCAATGAGCATATCAAGAGAGAAAACATCGATATTAGTTCTGTATGGAACTATGATCAGAGGCAGTTCAACTATGAACTTTCTTGTGACAGAACACTATCCGTGAAAGGGGAGAGAAACACTGTGGCGATGTTGCAATCAGTTAACTGTGCAACACATAGTTACACGGTCGATGTTGCTATATCAATGGACGGACGATTGGCAGACAAACTCTATATTTGCTTCCAAGAATCCAGTGGAAAGTTTGGACCCCGCGTGTCAAGGGAAATAGAAACACGGTGCCCTCCAAATGTCGTCGTCGATGCAAGTGTGAGTGGGAAGATGGCGAAACAACATCTGAAGACGTTTTTTCTGTCAGTTTTGAATCCACATTTGTCGAGAAAGTCATTAGTACTTGGTGACTCCTGGTCTGGACATAAGGATGAACGAGCACTACTGGAAGCATCTGGCGGAAAACATGTAGATTTAAAAATCATTCCGCCTAAAACTACAAAATATGCACAACCTCTGGATGTGTATATGTGTATTATAAAATATATGTCAAGAGAATATCAGACTTCATTAAACTACGTTCCAGTAATATGCAGCCGAAACTGCACGACAGATTCTTTATCATGAATATGCATTCTGTCATTTACAATCAGTTATTTGCGGGAGTATACAGACCAATGCTTCGTTGAGCGTGGCAGAACGCTGGCTACGATATTGGTGAACCAGTGAACAACTTCAAAAGTGTCATTGACGTGGCGTTCAACACTGATATTATAGAATATGCAAATACGCCATGCGATCAACTTACATTTCTTCACTGTGCGTTTTGCAGTCATTCGTATTACTCGGAGCATTTTATTGACATTCCGCATTTACATTTACAGTTAAGATTGCTGCATTGGGTATGGCGTCTACAATTACATCTACAGTGATATCTAGAGCATGACTGCAGAGTTTTGCAGAAAAACGACACCCACCAGCACATTCAGAGGTACATAATGGTCCTGTAACCAAACTTTCATACAGATTTGTGTGTTCGAGCCCAAGTACTTTCCTGGTACGTCACACGCGTGCCAGGAGCACTCTAGCCGCGTGTTCTACACTCCGTCCAACAAGCATATGGCCACATGTGTGTTCCGCCGGTCAGCCGACATCTGCAATTACACGAATACTCTGCAATTCACACACTATGTGACCAAAAGTATCCGGTCACCCCCAAAAACATACCTTTTTATATTAGGTGTATTGTGCTGCCACCCACTGCCAGGTACACCATATCAGCGACCTCAGTAGTCATTAGACATCGTGAGAGAGCAGAATGAGATGCTCCGCGGAACTCACGGACTTCGAACGTGGTCAGCTGATTCGGTGTCATTTGCTTCATACGTCTGTACGCTACATTTCCACACTCCTAAACATCCCTAGTTACGATGTGTTAGTGAAGTGGAAACGTGAAGGGACACGTACAGCACAAAAGCGTGGAGGCCGACCTCGTCTCTTGACTGGCAGAGACCGCCGGCAGTGAAGAGGGTCTTAGTGTGTAATAGGCGGATATCTATCCAGACCATCATGCAGGAATTCCAAACTGCGTCAGGATCCACTGCAAGTACGATGACATTTATGCGGGAGGTGAGAAAACTTGTATTTCATGGTAGAGCGGCTGCTCATAACCCACACACCACGCCGGTAAATGCCAAACGACGTCTCGCTTGGCGTAAGGAGCGTAAACATTGGACGATTGAACAGTGGAAAGACGTTGTGTGGAGTGACGAATCACGGTGCACAATGTGGCGATCCGATGGCAGGGTCTGGGTATGGCGAATCTGCCAGCGTGTGTAGTGCCAATAGTAAAATGTACAGGCGTAGTTTTATGGTGTGGTCGTGCTTAACATGGATGGGGCTTGCACCCCTTGTTGTTTTGCGTGGCTCCATCACAGCACAAGCCTACATTGATGTTTTAAGCAGTTTCTTGCTTCCCACTGTCGAAGAGCAATTCGGGGATGGCGATTGCATCTTTCAACACAATCGAGCAGCTGTTTATATAATTCATGGCCAGTGGCGGAGTGGTTACACGACAATAACATCCCTTATAATAGACTGGCCTGCACAGAGTCCTGACCTGAATCCTACAGCCGGTCGGAGTGGCCGTGCGGTTCTAGGCACTACAGTCTGCAGCCGGGCGACCGCGACGGTCGCAGGTTCGAATCCTGCCTCGGGCATGGATGTATGTGATGTCCTTAGGTTAGTTAGGTTTAATTAGTTCTAAGTTCTAGGCGACTGACGACCTCAGAAGTTAAGTCGCATAGTGCTCAGAGCCATTTTTTGAACCTTAATGTCTTTTCCTCTCCCTTTCTTTCCTATTGCCTATTCCTTCCTTTCACTCACTTTCCTTTAGCTTCCCTACTCCTTTCCCTATCCCTCTTTCTGTAGCTTCACCTACCCCTCCCTTTCTCATTGCCTATCATTTTATGTATCCCTTTGTCTTCCATTCCTATGCCTATTTCTATCTTTTTGTCTTCCTGACCCTTTATTTCTCCTCCGGCCTTGCTTTCTTTATCACTTTGCTTACGTCTTTCCAATCCCTTCCCGTACCCTTTTCTCTTCCTTTTCCGTTACTATATTTTTGTTTCCGTCGCTTTATTGACAATACCATTCGTTCGCACTAGGCAACAAGAAAGGCATAACGAATAGGTGAAATCACTTCTTCAGAATGATTACATAACGATGAAAAGATCCGATTACAGAAGCAATGATGGACACGGTCAAGATTTTATAGAGTGGATACGGCGATCGGATTTAGTATTATTAATTGGTAAGAATAAATCTACAACAAGACACAGACTTGAGCGGGTGCGATTTCTGGCGCCAGTTTCCATCGAAAGTCATTTTGATCTTTGAGTCGACTTCGATGCTTGTTTGTCTTCTGCTCATCTTTGACGGCGCGGATTTAACTTCGGCGCGTGCGCTCTGCTGGGGAGGTGTGTCGGCATCAGCGGTGTACGTAGGCAGGGCGGCGAGAAGACGAGTCGGACAACGAAGGAGCGGGGCAGCGGCTGCGGCGTGTCGAGTCGTGAGGGCAGATCCACCGCCCGTGGTGATTTGGTTTTCCTAGAGGTCGGAAGGACAAGCTCCTTCGAGTCTGTTATAAGCTACGCCGGCCGATTGAACTGGAGTCGCCGGGTTGCTTCGGTGGGTTGCGTGCGGCTTAATTGAATTTGCCAGTGTACTAGGAATCCTTTGGAATTGTTTCAGTTGTGTATCACTTACCTCGGTGTCGTGACTATCTTGACGGCGGTTGAGGAAGTGTGGCTACGCCCAACCAACCGACATAAAGCGTGGTTAAAGACGTAGCTAGAAGTGCAACGAGTAGTGAGTAAGTCCGGCTCTGGCGTTTCAAGACACTCCGAGATACGTCCTCTATTCTACCTTGTAGTTCATTTGGTAGTTTGGCGTGTAAATGTGCGCCGAGATAATTCTTGTCAGCTTAACTTTAGGGCATGATTTTTAGCGAACTTATTAATCGAAGTTCAAGGGCTGGCACTGGCCAAGTGACGCACGGAGACTAATTTGTTTCTATTCAGTTGTATTGATCACCTGTTCTCTAGATATTGTGTAGTTTATGTCTCAGAATACTGTCTGCCGTTGATGTGTGTTGTGTTAGAGATAATTGGCAGCGGTCGATGAGAGCATACTGGGTGCAGAGCACCACGGGGGCAGAGAGATATTTAAGGCCTTGTCCTTCTCTTTTACATCTTAGGTTATGTTGTCACTGTTGCGTGGCTACATCTTTCCGGTGGAGAATTATAGCATCCGAAGTTCAATTGCAGTGCAAAGTTGAGTACATTTCTATGTCATTTCCTGTATCGTGGATATCTCGTACTGATTTGAATCCTTGGTCTGCTCGCGTCTATCGCTAATGCACACGCAATATTGAAGCGACCTCATTTTAGGGGTATTGTCATATGGTTATGTTCTAGTTGTAATCATTCTAAGAATATTGTTGATTAATCAACTAAGTAAATTTTAGGATTGGCTTCGCCAAAGTTAAAGCACCTCCTTAATTGTTTTAGTCATTTGGTTGGCTAGCCAAACTTAAGGTGTTCTTAACCTTAATCTGTTCCTCAGCTGATTGGAAGTAATGAGAGTTCTGATGGGAATTGTATAGACATTTGTACTATTTAAGTAAAGCTTTACCTGAGTATATTTACATAGCCATATTTAAATTCCAAGTTTTATGGGTCCTGTTCCGGTTAAAGAAATTTGTCCAAGTGATCTGGCCTTGTAAAGCAGTCTCCTGTATTACTGTGATTGTGATTTTACAATGGTTTTGTTTGTAATAAAATATGTAGCAACTACAACGGATTACTATCGTGATTTTGGTGTGTGACTAAAATTACCAAATTTCAGACTATTTCTTTTATGTGCAAGTAATATGGAAAGATTCTTTACCCATTTACAGGCGTAGCTCAGCTTATTATGCTTGTCCGACACGCCGAAAAATTAATCTTATTATTTCCATGCATCTAAATTTTATATTTTTATAATATATTATAAATGGCTGTCTCAGCGACATTACGTGTGTCGACAGATACGTTGCTCTTCACTGTCACTTCATCGAGACCACCGAGTACTGCAATACAGAGTGGTCAGAAACAGCCTGAAAAGCTTGTAAGGGTGTTGCAGGGTAGGTTGTGCTGAGATATAACTGTTAAAAAAGAATCTCGATACATTACGCCGTCTTCGAGTTAATTACCATTGAAGTTAGCCAGTCAGACAGTTGCATACGCCATGCCAATCCGAGCAGCCCGCCAGGGACGGCTTCACCAAACGAGTATTTCGTTTGGTTTCCTAAAACCGACCAAGGGAGCGATACAAAAATGGGACATGGTACAGCAGTAAGAGCCGAAACCAAGACGAAGGCTAAGCACTCTCCACGCTATGAGAACTGACACTACATTGTGTCTGGTGGGGCGCTCAAATTTGCGCGCGCAAGGCGCTGATGTGTTAACGTCAGCTACAATTAATTCGGAAACGGCGCAAAGTATGGAATCTTCTCCTGGCCACTATTTCTCAGGACGACCCTTACGAGCTCCTCAGGCCGTTTCTGACCACTCTGTTCGCGCACCACTGATGGTAATCGCTGTGTAGACTCGGGGCTGCGATCAGCCGCCGCTGCCGCCGGCGTTGCATGCGCAATGCGAACCGCTATTTATACCCAGGGGTCACGAAATGCCGTACTCCTCGGAAATAATTCCTGTCTGACCACCCACCGTTGCCACGCTTTTCCACTTTTCTATAGCACAGTGCAAGACAGAAGTCATTTTACAAGTTTTAATACAACAAAATAACTTCACTCTAAAAACATTTTTCAGTTTCCCTACCTATATGAAAAAAAGATGGTTAAATTATCAGGCGTAATATAAAACCACTGAATTTTTTTTTAAAATTCCCTTAAGCTTCTCCAGATTTCTATTTTACTTAAAGTCATAAAAATTGTTATCTGCCCGTCCAAAAAGTATTTTTATTACTTTTTATTGGACAAAACAGATTATGATTTTTTCTGCGATGTAGCCATATCTAACACTTTTCAATGAACTTACGGGAATTCAGGCAGGTAATATTCACACCGACCGCCGATATTTCGGCGGGAGTACACCCCGCCATTTTCAAGGCAAACTGCAACGTGCAGGCGATGTACAAACAAATTTAAAACCTCGGTTCTTGGAGTGAGTCAGGAAAGACAAGACACAAACACACTGAACACTAGTGCCTCCAAAGATCACCAAGTCATACGTATCGATAGTGAAAGACTACGAACTAGCAGGTGAGGTAACACTCACTCTGTCCCTCTGGTTTTTTTTATGCGAGAGAGTAGCATTCCAAGCAGAGTTTAAACAAAAACCTCCATCCCCGTTTACAAGGTCGCTCGCTAATTTAATCTCAACAGTTTCCCAATAACTGGACCTGCATGTCAATATCTCGGTATTCTTACACACACATCAAAAAACGTTTTCCATCACCCCGGTTCCCACAACTCCTGAAGACAGACGTTGACTGTGGATATTCTATCACACACACACACACACACACACACACACACACACACACACACACACACACACACACAGTCCCTTTGACTGTTCACAGATGTCACTAAACCCACCCAAAGATATAAACAATAATGCATGAGCAGCGCCTATTTAGACGGAGGGGGTCCGGCAGCCGATCAGTTCCAGTCATTCCACCAGGAAGGAGGTACACGGCTCGCGTTGTCCGTAGTTCAACCATTCCTAGACGGTCAATACCGCGGTTCGATCGCGTCCGCATTGTTACTTTGTGCCAGGAAGGGATCTCAACAAGGGAAGTGTCCAGGCATCTCGGAGTGAACCAAGCGATGCTGTTCGGACATGGAGGAGATACAGAGAGACAGGAGTTGTCAATGACGTGCCTCGCTCATGCCGCCCAAGGGCTACTAATGCAGTGGATGACCGCTACCTACGGATTATGGCTCGGAGGAACCCTGACGGCAACGCCACCACATTGAATAATGCTTTCCGTGGAGTGTTACGACTGTGCGCAATAGGCTGCATGATGCACAACTTCACTACCGACGTCCGTGGCGAGGTCCATCTTTGTAACCAAGAAACCACGGAGCGCGGTACAGATGGGCCCAACAACATGCCGAATGGTTGCAAAGATTGGTATCACGTTCTCTCCACCGATGAGTGTCGCGTATGCCTTCAACCAGACAATCATCAGTAATGTGTTTGGAGGCAACCCAGTCAGCGTGAACGCCCTAGACACACTGTGCAGCGAGTGTAGGAAGGTGGAGGTTCCCTGCTGTTTTGGGGTGGCATTATGTGGGATTGAGGTACGCCGCTGGTGGTCATGGAAGGTGCCGTAGCGGCTGTACGATACGTCAGTGCCATACTGCGACCGATAGTGCAACCACATCGGCAGCATACTGGAGAGGTATTTGTCTTCATGGACAACAATTCGCGCCCACATCGCGCACATCTTGTGAACGATTTCCTTCAGGATTACGACATCGCTCGGCTCTAGTGGACAGCATGTTCTCCAGACATGAACCCTATCGAACATGACTGGGATAGATCTAAAAGAGCTGTTTATGGACGACGTGACCCACTAACCACTCTGAGGGATCTACACCGAATCGCCGTTGAGCAGTCGGGGCAATCTGGACCACCAGTGCCTTGATCAACTTGTCGATAGTATGTCACGACGAACACAGGCATGCATCAATGCAAGAGCACATGCTACTGGGTATTAGAGGTACCGGTGTGTACAGCAATCTGGACCACCACCTCTGAAGGTCTCGCTGTATGGTGGTACAACATGCAATGTGTGGTTTTCCTGAGCAATAAAAAGGGCGGAAATGATGTTTATGCTGGACTCTATTCGAATTTTCTGTACAGGTTTCGGAACCGAGGTGATTTATGTGTGTATTATCACTACTTTTTAATGGATAAGAGAGATTACGATTTTTTCGGGACTTGATCAGTATCTAACAGTGTTTTTTGCATGTTCAGTTTTTCACGTAACTTCGTTATACGCTGCAGAAGTAACAAAACATACCTTCATTTTGCGACGAGTTGTCTGTTGTATATCTCGTTGAAGCATCCATAAGTAGTTCCCCACCGAATTGGTATGGCAGCGACCATGGTAGCGTCTCTTCCACATTCTGATGTGTAGCTGAAGGAGCTCACCTTGGTCCCCACTGATATCACACAAATCGTAAGGGAATGAACAAGACGAGATGAGTGTTAGAAACGTGGATGTTGAAGCTCACCAAACAGTCTGACTCCTTGATCTATTTCAACACAACACTATCTGATCAAAACAATCCAGGCACCGCTCTGCAATCACGAAATGACCACTAGATGCCACGAGAGGCTGACAAGGTAGTACGTAAGGAGGCGGAAATGTTTTGTTGTCAGCAGAGAAGCAGTGACAGCACAACTGGTCGGTTAGCAGAGCTCAGTGACTTGGAAAGTAGACTGGTAACTGGACGTCAGCCGAGTAACCGATCCGTCAGGATCGCCGAACACTGCGGGGATGGTTGTAAAATGTTGCATCAGATCAACAGGAGGAATCACTCGTGAGCTCCGAAGCGGTAACCGCAGTCCAGCTAGGGCAATTACTGTGCGTACTGAGTTAAAAAGAATGTGGTGCAATGGTCGGGCAGCTCTTCTGAACTCAGTGCTACGCGATGCCTGAGGTGCTGTACAGGAGGATGCTCCTGGACAGTGGGTGACTGGAAACGACTGATTTGGAGCCGTGTATCGCGCTATACCCTGTAACTATGTTGGAAGCGTTTAGGTTTGGCGAATACCTGGGGAACATTACCTGCCGGTAATGTGCTAGTGCTAACATGATGTACCTAGATGGCGTACAGTATGGGAATTTTATTCGTCGTTAGGTTATCGCCTCCTCCTTGCGATTAAGAAAATGGTCAATGCGGAAGGATATGAAGACTTCACTGCACCGTCGAACATCACTTCCTCATCTGGTGTCGGCTGTTGAGGACACACCCCATATTATTGTACTGTCCACTACCGCGTGTCACAATATCTGTATTGTGTACAACAGAAATATATTAAGCGGGTCCTTCAGTATTCTTAAACAATCGGTGAAGTTCGTGACACTCAAGCCTCCCTCTCGTTACATCAATGTCCGCCTCGATAGCTGAGTGGTCAGCGCGACAGAATACCATGCTAAGTGGCCCGGGTTCGATTCCCGGCTGGGCAGGATATTTTCTCCGCTCAGGGGCCGGGTGGTGTTGTCCTAATCACCATCATCATCATTTCATCCCCATCGACGCGGAAGCCGCTGAAGTGGCGTCAACTAAAGAGACTTGCACCCGTCCTCAATTCTAAGTACAACATGCGACTTATCAGCGTTGTTTCGAATATCAGGTCCAGCAAACTTCTCGCGGTAATCCATTAAAGTTACTTCATTTTGGAAAAAGCTTTCAAAAATTTTCATTCGGGCAAATATAATGCGTGAAGGTGGTAATACAATTTTTTTCGGTTTCACTCAGTTGCTGCTCAATAGGAGGAACCGCTACGGAGCTAACCAACTCTGATAGTGACGAGCTGTGAAACCACAAACAATGAAATTACTAATTATTATTATTAGTAGTAGTAGTAACGGTATGTGTAACACGCTTTTTTTAATTTTCGAGCGTTTAGCCTAGAAACTGGTAGGAGATAGGCTACTGCCTTTTGGTCATCTTAGGATTCACCATGCTAAGAACCATCACAGTACGACACTTTCATGAAAAACATGTTGTTCTTCATTCGTCTATGTCATTCTTAACGTCACTCCTTTGCCACCCACACTCCCATGGTAGTTTTCCCGGCAACCCGGCAACTCAGCACTAGAGTGTCAAGATTCGCTTTAACTGTCGTACGCGGTTCAATTTATCATCTATTTACTGTTGTTGACGTCCTTCTTCCTGATGTTACCTCCAGTGGCAGTTCATTTAAACAACAGTTCACTTTTTCCTTACCTTTCATCTTTCGTTCCCCACCCATAAGAGCAGAAAGGGCTTTTGTATATCTTCGCATTCGTCAACAAACCGGTAAGAAAGATCGGAACTGGGGTTATTAATATTCTTGCCGCTGTTGCAGTTGATCCGCACGTTACCTCCCACCCAATCGCGCGAGGGAGTGGCATGAGTCACGCAAGTACCCTACGCACCCTCCATCGACATACTTTCCACCCGTATCACATCTCTGTCCATCAAGAGCTGCATAGAAACGATTATGAGAGTCGTGTTAACTTCTGTACCGGGGCATTAAGATACGATGCTCTCGATGTATCGAAGCCACATTTACCAATCATGGCCAGATAAACCGCCGAAACATGCACCGTTGTTCCATTGACAATCTCCGCTGGCTTCGCCGGCGAAATGTCAGCGTTCTGCAGTGTAAACGTGTGGTGTGGGTTAGTGAACCATCACTTCGTAGGCCCCTGTTTCATAGACATAACACTGAACACGGGCGAGAATCGCAGTCTCCTAACAGACCATCTTCCACGGATGCCACAAGACGTTCCTCTGCAATCTGTGGTACCCACAGTGCACCAAGTATAACAGCCCGTCTTCACGAATTGTTTCCAAATCGTTGAATTGGACGCTTAGGACCTTTACGTTGGCCGGCTGGTTCCCCGGATTTGATGTGTGGACAGTTTTTTTCTGGGGGGAATGCTAAGACGCCATCTACAAGGACATACCAACTACACCCGATGATACACAAAGACGTATCGCTGCAGCCGGCTCGGACACCTCCGCTAGCACCTGTGCAGCAGTCGTTCCATACCAGACTAGAAGCGTGTATTGCCGCTGCTGGTGGTGATTTTGAATACAGTTGTCTAATTACTTATCAGAATCCACATAACTAGTGTATGCACTTGCGTCATTCTTTAGTGTGTGCTACCACAGTACAAGTGCTGGTATAGGAACTTTTCACAGTATGACATCTCAAACAACTCGCACTAGAATCCTGCAACAAACACCACTAACATTCTAATTTACCCTGCTTTTAGGCATTACTTCATTTAAAGAAGTGTATGTTTGCACAAAAAATACATTTTCCAAGTATTACTGCGATCCATCTTTTAGACGTACACTCCGCTGTAGAGTGAAAATCTCATTCTAGAAACATTCCCCAGGGTGTGGCTAAGCCATGTCTCCGCAATATCCTTTCTTCCAGGAGTGCTAGTCTTGCATGGTTCGCAGGAGAGCTTCTGTGGTAAGTAGGAGACGAGGTTCTGGCAGAAGTAAAGCTGTGAGGACGGGGAGTGAGTCGTGCTTGGGTAGCTCAGTTGGTAGAACACTTGCCCGCGAAAGGCAAAGGTCCCGAGTTCGAGTGTCGGTCCGGCACACAGTTTTAATCTGCCAGGAAGTTTCAATCCGTATTTTGGCTAACAACAATACGTCCACCTCTGCAATATTTGCAGCGCAAGTTTTAGGTGATTCATGCTGCATATTTAAGTGTTACAAAGTCTTTTCTGGAAGGATGCCTGGAAAGTAGCCACGTACTGAAGTGAAATGTTAACGATCAACAATACGGACAAGAAGAGAATATAAAGTGTATAAATTTGCTCTTACGGAATAATAGTGAGAACTCGGTGGTTGAATCGAATAACTAACGAGTAGATATTGGTGAGAAGAGAGCTTTATGGGAAAAACATGACTAAAAGAAGGGATCGGTTGACAAGACATATCAGGGATTCAGGAGTTGTCACTCTGATAATAGATCTGCAGCGGCTAAAACAGCGTAGAGGGCGACTAAGGTTTGAAGGCGGTAGCAGATGAAGAGGCTTGCTCAGGACAGAGGAGCGAGGAGAGCTGCATCCGGCTAGAGGTCGGCTGGAAACCAAAAGCGACTGCGTGTTACGGATGAATGGGTTGATTTTGCGCGCAAGTAGCGAGGCCATCCGCACCACATCTCATTATAATGGTACCATTGTGTACTGTTAACGTTATAAGAAATCTTTATTTGGTTCTCGGGTTTTCTCGGCGTTTTTGATTAATAGAGAGCTTCTGGTTATTCAGCCGCGTGGTTGTTTTCATTTCCTGCAGAGTATTTCGACGGCCGATGCAGCCGTACTGTTGCAGGTGCTGCGAGTTTTGCTGCTACGTGCACTCGGTGTTCGGATTTCTGCCAGACTGAGCTATTGCTCGTCTCGCTACGCAAAAGTTCGACCATTATTTCACAGAACTTTTCAGTACATTCAAGACATCAGCTTATTTCCTGTTCGACGGAAAATATTGTGAACAAACTGATGGCGTATATATAGGAAAAGGAATCCACTTCTGTACAGCTGCACTATTGATGACAGACCAGCGGAAACAGTACCTACCGTAAAATATCTAAGAGTAACTATCTAGAGCGACCTTCAGTGGGATGACCGCATAAAACAAATGGTGGGAAAAGCAGATGCCAGACTCGAATTCATAAGAAGAGTCTTAAATATGAATAATCGACGAAGGAAGTGGCTTACAAGGCGCTTGTAAGACGAGTATTGTTTAAATCGCTACCACACAGGGCTCATACAAGAGAGAGAGAAGATCCAACGCAGAGCGTCGCGTTTCGTCGCGTGATCGTTTAGCCGACGCCAGAGCGTTACGGAGATGCTGAACGAACTCCACTGGCAGACGTTACAAGAAAAGCGTTCGGCATCACGGAGAGATGATTGAAATTTAGAGAGAGCACTTTGCGGGAACACTCTGACAACTTGTTACTTCATGACCACGTCGAGAAAATTCGATAAATTAGAGCCAATACAAAGGCTTACCGACAAACATTCTACCTAAGCGCCATTCGCAAGTGGAACACCTACATCTCCATTACTCTGCAAACTAGAATTACATGCCTGGCAGTAAGTTCATCGAACCACCTTCACAATAATTCTCTGTTATTCCAATGTTGTACAGCGCGCGGAAGAAACCTATATATTTCCGTGCGAGTTCTGATTTCCCTTATTTTATTATGATCACTGTTTCTCCCTATGTAGGTCGGCGTCAATCAAATATTTTCGCATTCGGAGGAGAAAGTTGGTGATTAAAATTTGGTGACAAGATTCCGCCGCAACGAAAAACGCCTTTGTTTTAATGATGTCCATCCTAAATTCTGTATCATGTCAGTGACACTCTCTCCCCTATTTCGCGACAATACAAAACGTGCTGCCCTTCTTTGAACTTTTTCGATGTACTCCGTCAATCCTATCTGGTAAGGAAACCACACCGCGCAGCAGTATTCTAAAACAGGACGGACAACCGTAGCGTAGGCAGTCTCTTTACTAGATATGTTACATTTTCTATGTGCACTGCCAATAAAACGCAGTCTTTGGTCAGCCTTCCCCACAAAATTTTCTGTGTGTTCCTTCCAGTTTAAGTTGTTCGTAATTGTAATTCCTAAGAATTTAATTGTATTTACGGCTTTTAGATTTGACTGATTTGTCGTGTAACCGAAGTTTAACAGTGTTGAAGAGCTCAGCTAGTGATACAAAAAGTACCCTCCGCCACACACCATTAGGGGGCTTGCGGACTATGATGTAGATGTAGATGCCCTGGACTTGGTTACTCCGTTATCGCCTGTCGTGGTGGAACTGTACATCCAACACTTTGCACCAAAGGCACTGGAGTCCAACAAGCTGAAACGCCACTTGTTTGTATCGGTTGGTGGGCGAAACCTACACACTGACATTTACCTCCACGCCTGGAGCCGTCGCCATCCCTTACAAAGGAAGTCGGTGCTAAACACTCCGGTCCACAGAGCTCGAACGCTTTCAGACAGTAACACTCTCGCAGGAGAATTACGCCTACGGCTGGTGTTCCGAAGGAATGGGTTCTCACATCATCAAACGGAACGGACGATGCAGTCAAAATCCAGGACGACTGAGAAAGACGTCGAGACTGAGAGCGAGGAAGCTAAAAATCGCTTATCTGCCTTATGCTGCCGCAATATCCGGACAGATCGGTAGACTCCTACGGAAGCACGAGATCCAGTGTATTTCGCTCACTTCAACTAACATAAAAAGTATTCTACACTGGAAGTACGAATTTAAAAGACGCCTTCAGTCACAAAGTTTCGTGTTTTGTTAATTTTTTTTCTCTTGAATGAGATGAAATGCATGTTCTTGTCATGAAAAGGTCTGATGCTAGGTTATGAATTTCGTAAGTCAAATGCGGAAAGTATGTGCGAAACAGTGGAAAAATAAACAGTGTAAACTTACCACACAATCTATAAAAAGCATTTTTAACACCATCATACACTGGTTTGCCCATCCTGTTCATGCGTATCACTTCACTCAAGAGGCACATTTATATACACATTTTTGTGAACACTTCACAGATGATGTTCAACGCGGTGTGATCGAAGATGAATTTATTCATAGTGCCAGAGATTTAATTATTAAACAATTGACATATGCATGGAATATAAACATCGAAAGAAATGCGATGAGACCAGTATCCTGGTGCGAACGCAAAGTTTCTGGGACAGCACAATTAGGACTCTATCGAAATAAAGATGTCATGAAACGTAATAAACATGAACGGAGGTTTCAGTTTTAATAACGATTGGGGTTCGGCACTCTACTTATCAAAATCTCGCCGATCATCGCATCCATCAGTTCGAAGACGCCAACAAGAGCACCGTGCAAACTTGCCCTCACCGATTTCATTCATGTTGTCAGGGTGTGCAGAGCATGGCTAGGACATCGACTTACGTAAAGAGGAAGGCGCAACTCTCAACCGTTTTCGAGCAAATCGAGTTCGAAAACAACTCTATTTCCTATCGAATCTCGCTGTTAGGGTTTTTTTTTCTTTGTTCCCACGTAACTCTATCAACAGATTTATTATGACTGTTCAGATTATCAGTATTAACGATTCATTTATTATTTGCATAATATTTATACAGAAAAAACAGGGAAAACAAAATATTTTTTGTAAGGAGATTGGAAATAAAAAAGGATACACGACCATTTTGAACCGAATCACTATAGTCTCTTTATTGATGCTATTGTACGAGGCTATGTGGAGAATAGGCGCGATATGGAAACCACTGCGAAAATCCGATGGAAGTTTGCACAGATGTGTTGGGCAGCGTCTTTATTGTGCCTGTCGATCGCTTCACGTCGCTCTTTTCAGTTCAGAGCGTAAAGTAATCACGTAGAAATGCCTAAAACAACAGGGTCTCCCACCAAGTTTGTGGATCTAGTGAGCTATTTCGCCTGAAGCTATGCAGCCCACAATACATAAATGTCGCGCGTTTCTTCCTTCAAGACAATTTTCAGCCGCATTCTGCAGGGGCAATAAAGACGCTCCTGCAGCGTTTTCGGTGGGAAGTGTTTGATTACCCACAAATTGGCTCCCTCCGATGTTCATCTCTGCTCACATGGACAGCTGGCTAAGAAGACGACATTTTGGCACAAACAACGAAAGGCAGACCTGCGTTGAGAATTGGCGGACAGCACAGGCGTCTGCTTTCTGTGACGAGGGTACTGGAAAGTTTGTACAACGCCACGACAAATGTCTAAGTCGGATCGGCGATTATTTAGAGAGGTAACTGGAATGTGTGGGATTTTCTCTGTGGTTTCCATTTCGCGACCGATCGGACCTTACTTTCCGAACAGGCCTCGTACCTACGTTTGTGACACGTATGGAGGACCGCACGAATCAGGATGACACTGATCATAGAAACGTGTAAAACAATTTTTCTTGCATACAGCACGGGTAATGAACGCCAAGCTTTTTGGACGAGCATGATTTTCTCAACCTTTGTACCTCAAAAGAAACTTTATTTACGTTCATAAACGGTTCTCGGCCATCACACCCTTCCGCGGCGTACCGCGCGTATTTGGTATCACCGAATACTGGTGCAGACAACTGATTGAATTTTTGTGGAATCTTCTCTCCAAGCTATCACTCTGTTGTGTTTGTAAATGCTATTCCCTATCTTCCTCCACCAACTGAAAGTTGTTTGTGCGGATGCAGCTGTTTCTGGTGGGTCAAAACTAACTGCAGGATTACTGCAGAAATGGGTTCATACGGCGAATCGTACCGTAACTGTACCATATCGGGAAAATGGGGCCGGCCGGGGTGGCCGAGCGGTTCTAGGCGCTTCAGTCTGAAACCGCGCGACCGCTACAGTCGCAGGTTCGAATCCTGCCTCGGGCATGGGTGTGTGTGATGCCCTTAGGTTAGTTAGGTTTAAGTAGTTCTAAGTTCTAGGCGACTGATGACCTCAGATGTTAAGTCCCATATTGCTCAGAGCCATTTGAACCATTTTTGGGAAAATGGGCTCATGGCGTGTTGAATACGGTTGTAATGGTAAACTACGTACAAAAGTTAGAGAAAAATCCGAATTTTTAAGGTTAAGGTTGTTAAAGATACGTGATTCCTAGATACTGACGCAAGCGATACTGTTCGAGAGTGGAACGGTAGAGAAACAGCGTGAAAAACACCGCCGCAGGCACTTAACTGTGGGGGTTGTTTGGGGAAGGAGACCAGACAGCGAGGTCATCGGTCTCATCGAATTAGGGAAGGACGGGGAAGGAAGTCGGCCGTGCCCTTTGAAAGGAACCATCCCGGCATTTGCCTGGAGCGATTTAGGGAAATCACGGAAAACCTAAATCAGGATGGCCGGACGCGGGATTGAACCGTCGTCCTCCCGAATACTTAACTGTGAACTGCAGAGTAATCTTGTACATGTACACGTAGATGTAGCAAGGAACTTAACTCATCCTACCAGAGAGCACTTTGCACCGACTCACGGTTGTGTCTCGTTGTAACCTCGGAACAAGTAGGCGTCGTCTCCTCCGGAGCCCCGCGTTCAACAGCGCCAGCTGCGCTCCTCCGTCAGACCTGCCACTCACGGCCGCCCGTCCTACCGCACAGGCAGGCTCAGACCGCCACTTCCCGCGATGAGGCGTGCACATCCATCACTTTGTCACCTACTCGTGCTTCTACGACGTCAGCGGCCTCTGCTCAGTTTACACACTTCCCTTACCGCGTCACTCGCCCGCAAAGCCACCGGACTGCGTTCAGTCTAGCGGCGGGCAGTGCCCACAGTGTCTTGGCTCATCAGCATACGTGGCACTCCTCCAGACTACAGTTGGCTTTGGAATGTGTCTACAGAGTACTGCCCAGCTGTTTGGACCCTGGCACCGACGGATCCCAATCTACCGAGCAAACTGGCGTAGTGCTTCAAGTCTATTTTATAAGGAGCGATAAAAAACAAGGTTACCGTTTGAGGACGTTGTTGTAGGATATATGCAATGTAGAGAGAATCCGATGCGGGTGTACACTGAAGTGCCAAAGAAACTCGTATAGGCATGCGTATTCAAGTACAGAGATACGTAAACGAGCAGAACACGTCGCTGCGGTTGGCAACGCCATATACAGGGTGTTACAAAAAGGTACGGCCAAACTTTCACGAAACATTCCTCACACACAAAGAAAGAAAAGATTTTATGTGGACATGTGTCCGGAAACGCTTAATTTCCATGTTAGAGCTCATTTTGGTTTCGTCAGTATGTACAGGGTTATTACAAATGATTGAAGCGATTTCACAGCTCTACAATAACTTTATTATTTGAGATATTTTCACAATGCTTTGCACACACATACAAAAACTCAAAAAGTTTTTTTAGGCATTCACAAATGTTCGATATGTGCCCCTTTAGTGATTCGGCAGACATCAAGCCGATAATCAAGTTCCTCCCACACTCGGCGCAGCATGTCCCCATCAATGAGTTCGAAAGCATCGTTGGTGCGAGCTCGCAGTTCTGGCACGTTTCTTGGTAGAGGAGGTTTAAACACTGAATCTTTCACATAACCCCACAGAAAGAAATCGCATGGGGTTAAGTCGGGAGAGCGTGGAGGCCATGACATGAATTGCTGATCATGATCTCCACCACGACCGATCCATCAGTTTTCCAATCTCCTGCTTAAGAAATGCCGAACATCGTGATGGAAGTGCGGTGGAGCACCATCCTGTTGAAAGATGAAGTCGCCGCTGTCGGTCTCCAGTTGTGGCATGAGCCAATTTTCCAGCATGTCCAGATACACGTGTCCTGTAACGTTTTTTTCGCAGAAGAAAAAGGGGCCGTAAATTTTAAACCGTGAGACTGCACAAAACACGTTAACTTTTGGTGAATTGCGAATTTGCTGCACGAATGCGTGAGGATTCTCTACAGCCCAGATTCGCACATTGTGTCTGTTCACTTCACCATTAAGAAAAAATGTTGCTTCATCACTGAAAACAAGTTTCGCACTGAACGCATCCTCTTCCACGAGCTGTTGCAACCGCGCCGAAAATTCAAAGCGTTTGACTTTGTCATCGGGTGTCAGGGCTTGCACCAATTGTAAACGGTAAGGCTTCTGCTTTAGCCTTTTCCGTAAGATTTTCCAAACCGTCGCCTGTGGTACGTTTAGCTCCCTGCTTGCTTTATTCGTCGACTTCCGCGGGCTACGCGTGAAACTAGCCCGCACGCGTTCAACCGTTTCTTCGCTCACTGCAGGCCGACCCGTTGATTTCCCCTTACAGAGGCATCCAGAAGCTTTAAATAGCCAGAGGCTATTTGAAGGCAGCGACACACTGAACATCCACCCAAAACGCATTGTTCTTGCTACAATTTGTTATAGTTAAATTTCAATTAGTAACATAATTACCTACGATTAACGTTTTTAGCACGGCGTAACACAATATGGCTAAGGATACAGAGAAAGTAGTTGGTGTAGCGTAATGAGTAGCGTGTATGACCAGTAATGGGTTTTTGTTAGGGCGGTGGTTCGCGTCGTAACACTTCCAAATTTTATTTCCAAACTTTCGCGTTTTTATTAGGTTCTGATACTTTATTATTAGTTTCATATATGTTATAATATTTGATGTTATGTAAATATAAGCTCACCTTTTTTTTTTTGAGGGGTGACTTTGTTCGATTGGCTTAATCTACTAGACAGCTTGCGCTGCTTGTATAAAGATATTTTGCTCCTTATTCGTTTACACTTTTAATCCATACGTTGCAAAGATTCTGCTACTGGGCAGGAACAGTGATCAAGCAAGACTGACCTTGGGGTTTTACTAAAATGTAGAAATGACGAAATAATGTTTATCTTATGCGGAGAAGTATTCCAAATTTGTACCGCACTATTTGTAATGGAACTTTTATAACCCTGTGTCCTTATTGATTGGACATGGTACTTTTATTTTCGTGGAAGATGAAGGAAATGTACATTTTAATAGAGCTAAAGTGGAATTTTTACACGCGCCTGTTGAGTGAACAGTGTGATTTACGAACTAGAAACATCCCTCAACTGCCGCTGGAGTGCATTGCGATCGCGTATACCACGTTGGGCCCCACGTACCGTATGCACAAGTCGCATCGTTCCTGAGCGTTCAGCAGCATGTTGAACTTGGCACGCTCAACGTTGACGTTAGACAGCACGGTCCGTGTGCCGACGGCTTTAATCTACCACTGCAAAATGCTCATCAATGTCTTCATGCAACGACACTGGATTAAGAAAAGCGTAAGACGTTCCATTTTTCTCTTTCTCTTCGCTCTCTTCGCCTACTGAACACACGATATTCACTGTAGCCGCACAACTTCTCTCCTCAAATCCTGATTCATGGACGTCGCTGTTTAATCGCTCGCATTCCTGCTCTATGGCTTCGCGATCAGATACGTGTACTATAAACGAAAGTATTTTTTTTATAACAGAATACAGTAATTCAGGCTTCGGTTTTTGCTTCATTTTTCAAAAATCGCCGATCTGCTGAACGAATAGTGCTACAAGCCGGATAACCGGCACCGAAACTACGGAGAGCTTCCCGTAATACATCTGCAGAACACTTATTATGTAAACAAACGCGGGTGTTAGAGGCCCAGTGATGAGGACAACGAGGTCCGGGCTGAAAAGAAATCAATATCGGCGCGTACCTGTTGCAGCCGTTCGCTACTGTGCACTGGCGACGTCAGCTCGTGACGTATCACGTGCTTACGTAACTCGGCCGGCTGTGGGCAGCCTGCGGCGGCGGCCGCCAGGCGGCAGCGCTGCTGCGCCGCTACTCACCTGCAACGCAAAACAAACCGAGCGTCAACACATGCTACTAACAACACAGTGGGTTGGGCTGCAATGTACACAAAGAGACGAGCTGCGCTCGGCAGTCAGTGAAAGGTTAGCCTACCGACAAAGTTACATGCGACGATGTCTACACCATATTTGCACGAGGTGTTGGTCAAAAAAGGACTTTTTGTTATTGAAAAATCTTATCTATTCATCTACGTCATTCTTATCTTCTTCCAAAGAGTTCTCATTAGAAATTACACAATGAAAAATGCTTCTATCATACCATAAAAAGACGAATACGTCAAAGGCATTCTTAGATATGTAAAAGAAGGGAACTAGCTTATCTGGCAGCTTCAAGGAGATTTAAATCTAAACATCTTGACATATTCGCGCTTTTGTACTTGTTCACATTAGTACACAAATCATATAATATAATGCCTCGTGTCAAGTAAAATAACATGATACATGGTGTCGTGTCGCACAACATGGTACAAGCCACTGTAACTTCTCCTGGATAAACAATATATGAAATCATGATAAATTGTACTTAACGTAAATTAATTTTTTTTTTATTTCTTTGTGAAACGTAAAGGCAAAGATGTAAAAGTGATCGCAGCGGCCGATGATAAAACTTCATTGTGCTTTATATTACCGAATTAAGGGCAATAATCTCTCTGTTCTTCTCGACTTGTCGACGAGTGCAGACGCACGTAGTGGTGTATCCTTACCTATAGTATTCGTGTTTTGTCTGTTGAAAGGCAAGAGTCTGTAAAAAGTTGTGCATCGTCAGAAGCTTATGTTTTAGAATAAAATCATATATGACAAAGTGCGCTATATATATATATATATATATATATATATATATTTTACGCGAAGCAGAATGACGGTTGGCGGAAGCTGCCGCCACTACGAGCATAGAAATTAAATATTTTAGCATCCCGCCTACAGCGCGGGAGAAAGAAAACTAATAACAGGAAAATTAGCAGATGCGAAGGAGAAAATTTTATTTCATTGTGAATTTGTAGCAAGATGTCGGTAAAGATGAGCAGAGACTGCACTCTGAATTTCACGTAAAATTTCAAAGCAAGTAATTAATTTTGGTAAGATTCCTGGTGGGTTAGGTCTGATCTGACTATACAAAATTCAAACAATTACCTTTTCTGTCTCATGTTCTAAGAGCAGCTTGGCAAAAATGTTCTATGGTGCCAAAAAAATCCACTGCCTATTTTTCAAGTGTAGCGATGTAACATAAAGTGTTTGTAACTGTTAGCAGAAGTTTTAATAACCAAAATCAAGTGATATGATATAGCAAAGAATAATGAACAGTTACAAACTGATTTACCATTTATTTACGTAGTCGGACCAGAGAAGGCAAGTAATAAATTCATTTTTTAATCATCGGATTCGTGCCACATTTAGCTCAACTTTAAACGAACATATCGGCAACGATTAACGATTAAAAAGAATCGTTTTCACTGTATCCATTTAGCTATCTTCGTGCAAAGTTTAAACTGATTCCAACAAGTTTAAAGTACAGAAGCGGCACGCTTCCAAAACCTGCCAGAAAAACGTGTTTTTTTTGCACGTGACCATTTTATATTCAAACGGTTAAAACTTATCTTACAAGGGAAACATCCCACTGTTTCTGTTTCACAGTTCAGGACACCTTCATCCTGTTTTCATGCTTGATCTGTGTTCAGTTTTTGACGGGCCGTCCACTGCACCTTCTTAGCGCTACGTCTGAGGGAACGGGATGGGGAGTTTCCCTTGTTAGACCGATGTCCGAAACACCAGTGGACCAAATTTGAACCATCAGTCTCGCTCCAATCCGCACTTGTTTTCAGGGGGGGGGACTGTTTCTGCAGGTAAAATGCGAACGCTGCACTAACAAATGGTGTCGTTAGATGAGCATTAATTTCAACCAAATTAAAATATTTTGCAAAACGAATTAATCGATTCAGATAATCTGCCTGAGCGCCAGCTCCGGTTTGTAGTTCAAACCTTGCTTAATATACTGAAACTTAGCTACGGCAAGGCATATGTTCGACTTGCTATACCAACGCCCGTTGGTCCGGGCTAAACCACGAACTTTTTACCCCATGTTCCTAGCTCAAATAGGTACCGACCACCAAAACACTCCCCTCGCCCCTCGAAAAGAAAGCCCGATTCTGCGCACGGCCTTTTCGTACATATTGGTCACGATACTCTTATGGTAGCGCTTTTTCCAATCCCGAAACGCTTCTGGAACTTGTAATGGTACTTGAATTACGTAACCATTACGGCACCTCACCTCAACCTCTCGATACCAACAATATTCTACTGTGTTTCTGTAAAGTAGTTAACATATTTCTGAGACAACATTCAGATTTGATTTCATTAATGTAGAGGTACTTTGATACATCGATATGTTTATATTGCAATGATATTACTCTTATGTGTATTCTTTCTTTTGTCACTATGATCTTGGACGTGCTTTTAACTCTGATTTTTGGGCGTGTAAGCGGTTATTAGAGAGTCAAGTTTTGGTCGTCATGTTAAAAAGACGCAAATTGTATTCAGTTTATGAAACGTGAACTTTAACAGTGAGGAAGATATTTTCAAGTATGTTTTACATTGTGAAGTGATGTTTTGTGAGTTACGTGATATTGCCACAAAAGTAATAAAATAGAAGTGTAATTTAAATTCGGAGTGCTGATTACTTTTTTACATCACCATTGTGCTAACTTGCAAAAGTTCAATCTTCAAGAATGGCTTATGAAACACATCTATAAAACTTTTGAATATCGCAGAATAACACCTACGCCTCTTTGCATCCGAGCTTGGAATCTTCACTACCTAGCGACGATTGAGCCATGAGTTTACGAGACCAGCGTGGGAAACACTTCCAATTCTTATCCGCTTTGGGTTGTCCTTGTACCATTCTCTCATTGTGTATTCCAGTCCACAGTTCTTTACTATGATCTGTCAAACTTTCAAAATATCCGACAAATACGTATATTTTACGTTTCGTAACAATGAAAAAGGTGGGAATTTAAGGAGATGGGATCTGGACGAACTGATTAAACCAGAGGTTGTACAGAGTTTCAGGGAGAGCATAAGGGAACAATTGACAGGAATGGGGGAAAGAAATACAGTAGAAGAAGAATGGCTAGCTTTGAGAGATGAAGTAGTGAAGGCAGCAGAGGATCAAGTAGGTAAAAAGACGAGGGCTAATAGAAATCCTTGGGTAACAGAAGAAATACTGAATTTAATTGATGAAAGGAGAAAATATAAAAATGCAGTAAATCAAGCAGGCAAAAAGGAATACAAACGTCTCAAAAATAAGATCGACAGGAAGTGCAAAATGGCTAAGCAGGGATGGCTAGAGGACAAATGTAAGGATGTAGAGGCTTATCGCACTAGGGGTAAGATAGATACTGCCTACAGGAAAATTAAAGAGACCTTTGGAGAAAGGAGAACCACTTGCATGAATATCAAGAGCTCAGATGGAAACCCAGTTCTAAACAAAGAAGGGAAAGCAGAAAGGTGGAAGGAGTATATAGGGGGTCTACACAAGGGCGATGTACTTGAGGACAATGTTATGGCAATGGAAGAGAATGTAGATGAAATGGGAGATACAATACTGCGTGAAGAGTTTGACAGAGCACTGAAAGACCTGAGTCGAAACAAGGCCCCGGGAGTAGACAACATTCCATTAGAACTACTGACAGCCTTGGGAGAGCCAGGCCTAACAAAACTCTACCATCTGGTGAGCAAGATGTATGAGACAGGCGAAATACCCCCAGACTTCAAGAAGAATATAATAATTCCAATCCGAAAGAAAACAGGTGTTGACAGATGTGAAAATTACCGAACAATCAGTTTAATAAGCCACAGCTGCAAAATACTAACGCGAATTCTTTACACGCGAATGGAAAAACTAGTAGAAGCCAACCTTGGGGAAGATCAGTTTGGATTCCGTAGAAATGTTGGAACACGTGAGGCAATACTGACCTTACAACTTATCTTAGAAGAAAGATTAAGGAAAGGCAAACCTACGTTTCTAGCATTTGCAGCCTTAGAGAAAGCTTTTGACAATGTTGACTGGAATACTCTCTTTCAAATTCTAAAGGTGGCAGGGGTAAAATACAGGGAGCGAAAGGTTATTTACAATTTGTACAGAAACCAGATGTCAGTTATAAGAGTTGAGGGACAGGAAAGGGAAGCAGCGGTTGGGAAGGTAGTGAGACAGGGTTGTAGCCTCTCTCAGATGTTATTCAATCTGTATATTGAGCAAGCAGTAAAGGAAACATAAGAAAAATTCGGAGTAGGTATTACAATCCATGGAGAAGAAATAAAAACTGAGGTTCGCCGATGACATTGTAATTCTGTCAGAGACAGCAAAGGACTTGGAAGAGCAGTTGAAGGGAATGGACAGTGTCTTGAAATGAGGGTATAAGATGAACATCAACAAAAGCAAAACGAGGATAATGGAATGTAGTCGAATTAAATCGGACGATGCTGTGGTGCTACAGAAGAATGCTGAAGATTAGATGGGTAGATCACATAACTAATGAGGAGATATTGAGTAGAATTGGGGAGAAGAGGAGTTTGTGGCACAACTTGACAAGATGAAGGGACCGGTTGGTAGGACATGTTCTGAGACATCGAGGGATCACCAATTTAGTATTGGAGGGTAGCGTGGAGGGCAAAAATCGTAGAGGGAGACCAAGAGATGAATACACTATGCAGATTCAGAAGGATGTAGGCTGCAGTACGTACTGTGAGATGAAGAAGCTTGCACAGGATAGAGTAGCATGGAGAGCTGCATCGAACCAGTCTCAGGACTGAAGACCACAACAACAACAACAACAACAACCACAATGAGAAGTTCCATACTTTCCAAGAATCGACAGAAAAAATTTACTACAGATGCAGTATGGTCGTAACTTTGAAATAGATAACGGCAATAAGGCCTGTCGCGTGAGAGATTAAAAACATATTACGCTATTGCAGCTAGTTTTGGAGCATTCATTTTCATTATGTATTATACTGACGTATAATATGCTGCGGGCCCACTCAAACGTGAAGTAATGAATAACCAACTGAAAGGAGAACAAATGAAATAAATAACGGTTAAAGATGTCGACAGCTTACGTAAATCAGTTTTATGAAGCTAGGCGGAAAAGTCAATAAAATTACTTACTAGTACTCGGGTAGTACATGTTGTTCTTAACACATTACGTGTCAAAATTACAGACGCGACCGATTTGTTGTTACATAATGATCTAACAGAAATATTGTAATACTCTGCAAAGCCGAAAATATCAGTATACTTAGTGCGATACACTGTAAACTGGATCTTTCAAGTATTGCACAAAGATTTTTGTCTCCTATTTACGATCCATGAGCTTGTTAATGGACATTCCAGCGGTTTTTTCCTTTGTTAAGCGATAAGAAAACTTCATATAATCAGCATGTGTTTCCGACAGTAATTGATAAATGTGATAATCTAAGCCTGAAGTTATCTCCATCAAAATGTTTTCAGACTCTGAAAAAAGCATTATGAAAGCTGGAACTGACGTGTGGACCGATTCAAGACTTCTTCCAAGTAGGACCGCACTAAGTTTCTAACACAAAGCTGGTGGCGATGTCAGTTGCACATGACTACTCTTTCAGAAATGAAATGCAATGCCAGTGTCGCATGCTGGTACGGTTGGTGACTGATTTACTGAGACCTTAATAACAGCGATGCCTGCATCTGAAAACTAGGAAGCCGGCCGGTGTGGCTGAGCGGTTCTAGGCGCTTCAGTCTGGAACCGCGCGACCGCTACTGTCGCAGGTTCGAATCCTGCCTCGGGCATGGATGTGTGTGATGTCCTTAGGTTAGTTAGGTTTAAGTAGTTCTAAGTTCTGTGGGACTGATGACCTCAGAAGTTAAGTGCCACAGTCCTCAGAGCCATTTGAACCATTTGAAAACTATGAACTTTCGCAAGTGCAAGTGGCTCTGAGCACTATGGGACTTAACATCTATGGTCATCAGTCCCCTAGAACTTAGAACTACTTAAACCTAACTAACCTAAGGACAGCACACAACACCCAGCCATCACGAGGCAGAGAAAATCCCTGACCCCGCCGGGAATCGAACCCGGGAACCCGGGCGTGGGAAGCGAGAACGCTACCGCACGACCACGAGATGCGGGCTATGAACTTTCGCCAAATAGAAAATCACAGAAGGAATCGAAAGGTTTCACTGCAAGTCTAATAGTCAGTTCAACTCCTGAAGCCCAGATACTTCTCGAGGTACTGAAGCAAACTGAAATCGACACCAAAATTGGAATACATTTCTCAAAAAATAAAAAATGGTTAAAATTCATGATGCAGCAACTGGCGAACTTCAAAGATGGAACAGATGGAAAAATTTCAGGAATGCAATATAAGTAATTATTTTCCGTAAAATAAAACCCGGAAGTACAAATTGAAATGAGAAACTGGCGAAGGTTGAGCAGGCCTCGAGCTCAGAGGGCTCCAAAACAACTTAATTATCTACGTACACCGTTCATCCATACTGGAAATCGAGAGTCTCAATTTTTGCCTGTTATCGATACCGATGCTGGCACGATATCGGTTCCGGGACATCCAAGACATTGGTGAATGTTTAAGTTTTAAGTTTAAATTCTATATGTAATCTCGCATTAACTACTGTAATTCCTGAGAAAAAGGGCTCTAAACACACTAATAGCCTGATTAAAAAATAACAAATACACACATCAAAAAATGTTTTGCATGACCCCAGTTCCCAGAACTCTGGAAGATGGATGTTGTCTGTGGTTATTGTATCACACACACAGTCCCTTTGACTGTTCATAGATATCACTAAATCCGCCGAAACATGTAAACAACCACGCATGAGCAGCGCCTATTAGACGAAGGGGGTCCGACAGCCGATCAGTTCCAGTCTTTCGACAAGGAAGGGGGTACACGAGCCGTGTACCTCCTTCCTGGTGTTGTCTGTAGTTCAACCGTGCCTAGACGGTCAATACCGCGCTTCGATCGCGTCCGCATTGTATACGGGGCAGGGCTCTCAACAAGAGAAGTGTCCAGGCGTCTCGCCGTGAAGCAAATCGATGTTGTTCGGACATGGAGGAGACACAGAGAGACAGGAACTGTAGATGAAATGGCTCCTCACGCCGCCCACGGGCCCCTACTGCAGTGGATGACCGCTACCTACGAACTACGGATCGAAGGAAGCCTGACAGCAACGCCACCATGTTGAATAATGCTTTTCATGCAGCCACAGGACGTCGTCTTACGACTCAAACTGTGCGCAATAGGCTGCATGATGCCCAACTTCATGGGTCCATCTTTGCACCCACGGTACCATGCAGCGCAGTACAGATGGGCCCAATACCACGTCAAATGGACCGCTCAGAATTGGTATTATGTTCTCTTCATCGATGAGTGTCGAGTATGCCTTCAACCAGACAATCATCAATAATGTGTTTGGAGGCAACCCAATCAGCCCTAGACACACTGTGCAGCGAGTGCAGGAAGGTGGAGGTTCCCTGCTGTTTTGGGGTGGCATTACGTGGGGCTGAGGTACGCCGCTGGTGGTCATGGAAGGCGCCGTAACGGCTGTACGATACGTCAGTGCCATCCTCCGACCGATAGTACAACCATATCGGCAGCATATTGGCCAGACATTCGTCTTCATGCACATCTTGTGAATAACTTTCTTCAGATAACCACTGCGCTCGACTAGAGTGGCCAGAATGTTCTCCAGACATGAACCCAATCGAACATGTCTGGGATAGACTGAAAAGGGCTGTTTATGGACGACGTGATCCACCTACGACTCTGAGGGATGTACACCGAATCGCCGTTGAGGAGTGGGACAATCTGGACCACCAGTGCCTTGATGAACTTGTGGATAGTATGCCACGACGAATACAGGTACGCATCAATGCAAGACGACTTGCTCCTGGGTATTAGAGGTGCCGGTGTGTACAGCAATCTGTACCACCACTTCTGGAGGTGTCTCTGTATGGTGGTACAGCATGCAATGTGTGGTTCTCATGAGCAATAAGATGGGTGCAAATGATGTTTATGGTGATATCTATTCCAATTTTCTGTACAGGTTGCGGAACTCTCGGAAGCGAGGTAATGCAAAACGTTTTTTGATGTGTGTATTTTCCCGTGTGGTATAATTGCAAATTAACAATTTTCGAATGTTTTCCTTTATTTGTACTGTGAAATCTCGCTTCTTGCCGAATTTGTTGACTTTAGGTGGACGGGAAGTACCGCACAGGTTTTGGTGAGTGAGTGTGGTAGTGTCAAAATATGTAACATTCAGTGAGGTCAGTGTCGTATGAGGTACCTCTTACTACAGTGTGGTACCTCGTCATGCCCAGTGCAGTGCAGATCTGCTGACGGAGACGAGACTTGCTCGGTGAGCGCACACCGGCCAGAGCAGCAGGGCGGGACAGGCCTGTGTTGTCCGGCTGGCCCAATGGCGCCGGCGGTCATCGTTTATTCATCGGGGCTGCCGGCGATCGATCTGCCGGCCGCCCCGCCGTAAACACGGCTCACGGCCGCCTCTTCCTGCTCCCCAGCCAGGCCGGGGGATGCCGGTCTGAGGCGCTCGCTCACACCGTTGCGTAAAGGATAACGACCACATATGGAATTGTGCTCATAAGAAACTGTAAGAGTTTAGCTACCATTCGCAGCAATCCGTAAAGATGTATCTACAATAGTTCCGTTTCTTCAACATCTTCATCTTCATGGCAATTCCTTTCAAAATCGGTCATAATTCTCCGAATAGCGTCCCAAAATTATACAGTAAAGTAACGTGCCATTTCTTTATAATATTTTGCTTGAGGGTGAAGCATCGTTAACAAACCACAGGCAATGTTCGGAATATAAACTATTGATCAATTTAAAATTTACGCTGACAGTCTGTAAACGTGTTGTGCGGGCTTTATGGAAATACGCATTTAGTTCCCTGTTTTACTGGTGTGGCACTTTAAATAGCCAAAAGTATCTACAGCTCGTAACAGTTACGCTGCAACAGTTACTGGAAGACATCCCACAAGATATAAGCTTAACGAATTATGCTAGATACAGCTATCAGATTTGTTGCAAATAGTAGCTTGACTTAAAAAGGTTTTTCTTTTTCACGGATATGCTTATACATGTGTTGTGCCCGCATCTAATTTCTTTTCTTTTCCTCTCTCTCTCTCTCTCTCTCTCTCTCTCTCTCTCTCTCTCTCTCTTACAGGTAGCGCAATTTGGATGTGCTGCTATCACAATGCCATCGGTTCAGGATAAGGTGCAAAGTCTTTTTTGTAGCTTTACGGAACACGGTCGCTCGTTACAGTTCGGCGTCTTTCTCGAACTGCCTATGGTCGATATCTGCCAATTAACATCAACGGATGACTTAGAAAGTTTAAAGAGACTGGAAGAGTTGGTGAGAATGGAAGAAGCGGCAGACCTGGAGTCAAACCGTGTGCAGACAGCGGAAATCAAAGCAGCATGTTTCCACAGGAACAAGCATATCTCAGAGCAATGTGGTGGAGATTTTACACAAACAGCGGCATTTCCACGCATACAAAGCGGTATTCCTGCAAGATTTGCAGCCAGATGATATGAACAGACGTGCTGAGTTCACTACAAACATGCAAGAACGAATCGATGCACCCAATGATTATCTTAAGATAGTTTTTATTTTTTCGAAGAACCGATTTTCCACACATCGGGTAAGTAAACAGGCGTAATGTCTGGATCTGGAAGTTGGACAACCCACGTATCGATGTATAGCAGATAAAGCACAGTGCGGTGTGGCTTAATGCACAACAAAATTATTGGACTGTTCTTTTTCATTGAGCCTACGATTTACATGGACATGTTGGAACTTTACGTCGCACTTTAGTTGCAGGAATTTAAACCATCTACGTAAAGGATAAGGAGCACGTTTGAAAGTGTGTCCATAAGAAGCTGTTAGAGTTTAGGAACTATTGGCAGCAATCCGCAAAGCTGTATCTACCATACTTTCTTAGAGCTATTTTTCTTATTAGGGAAAGTCTTTTGGCTCACCCTATTTTTCCCACTGGTCTTATGACCGCTTTCATGCACCCCGCCACGAATTCCTGTCCTGTGCCAACCTTTTCAGCTCAGCAGCCATTGCATCCGATGTACTCAACTATTTGTTGCATGTATTCTAATCTCTGTCTTCAGCCTCCACAGCTCCCTCTAGTACCATGGAAGTCATTCCCCAATCTCTTACCAGATGTCCCATCATCTCGTCCCTCTTTCATCTCAGTGTTTACCACATATTCCTTTCCTCTCCGATTCTGCGACGAACTTACTCATCCCTTTCCTTATCAGTCCACCTAATTTTCAACATTCGTCTTCTCTTCCGGTTTCCCGACAGTCCACGTTTTACTACCATATAATGCTGTGTTCCACAGGTACGTCAGAAATTTCTTCCTGAGGCTAATGCGTATGTCTGATAGGAGTAGACTTCTCTTGGCCGGGAAGCTTTTTGCCAGTGCTAGGCTGCCTTTATGTCGGCCTTCATCCGTCCGTCATGGGTTATTTTGCTGCCTACGTAGCAGAATTCCGTAACTTCATCTAATTCGTGATCACCCACGTTTCTGCTATTTCTCATTGCTTTCAATTTACTCTCACTTTATATTCTGTACTCTTAGACTTCATTCCATTCAACCGATCATGTAATGCTTCTTCAATTTCCCTGCTGTTTTGGGGTGGCATTACGTGGGGCTGAGGTACGCCGCTGGCGGTCATGGAAGGCGATTCTTATCACTAATATCCTTACACCCTTCATTTCAACCTCACCCTTGAAAGTTTCTTATATTTCCGTCACTGTTTCTTCGATATATAGGGGCAAAAGGCTGCAGCCTGTCTTACAATCATTTTAATCCGAACATTTCGTTCTTGGCTTTCAAATCTTATTGTTCAAATGGCTCTGAGCACTATGGGACTTAACATCTTACGTCATCAGTCCCCTAGAACGTAGAACTACTTAAACCTAACTAACCAAAGGACATCACACACATCCATGCCCGAGGCAGGATTCGAACCTGCGACTGTAGCAGTCCAGCGGTTCCGGACTGCAGCGCCTAGAACCGCACGGCCACCGCGGACGGCTCATATCCTATTGTTCCTTCTTGGTTTTTGTAGGTATTGTTATTACCCTACAGCTTACTCCTGTTCTACGTATATCGAACATCTTGCTCCGAAAGCTTTTGCTAGACCGACAAATCCTATGACCGTGTATAATTTTTCTTCAGTCTTGCTTCCATTAGGAAGAGCAATGTCAGAACTGCTTCTCTGGTACCTTCATCTTCCCTAAAGCAAAAACGATCATCATCTAAGCAATCACCAGTTTTCATTTCTATTCTTCTGTACACTTTTCTGTCAACAACTTGGATACACGATCTGTTAAGCTGAATGTGCGATACTTCTTGCACTTACCCGGTGTTGCTACCTTCGGAATGGTGTGGATGATGATTTTCTGAAAGTCTGATGGTATGTCCCCATTCTCACAGATTCTACACGTCAGTTTGAATAGTCATTTGTTTGGCATTTCCCCCAAAGGTTTTTTAGAAATTGCCATGCAATGTCACCCATCCCTTACGCCTTATTTTATCGCAAGAATTCCAAAGCGCTTTTAAATTCTGATTCTAATACTGGATCCCCTATCCCTTCCCTACCGACTCCTGTTTCTTCATCTATCACATCATCAGACAAATCTTCCCCCCTCATAAAGGCCTTCAATGTACTCCTTCCATCTCTTCACTCTCTCCTCTGCATACAACAGTGGAATTCCACTCTTAATGTTACCGCCATGGCTTTCAACTTCACAGACGGTTGTTTTGACTTTTCTCCACACATAAAAAAAAGTTTTGCATCACCCCAGTTCCCAGAACTCCTGAAGACAGACTGTGGATATTGTATCACAGACACAGTCCCTTTGACTGTTCATAGATGTCACTAAATCCGCCCAAAGATGTGAACAATCACGTATGAGCAGCGCCTACTAGACGGAGGGGGTTCGACAGCAGATCAGTTCCAGTCATTCCACAAAGAAGGAGATACAAGGCTCGTGTTGTCTGCAGTTCAACCATGCCTAGACGGTCAATACCGCGGTTGGATAGGGCTCACATTGTTACTTTGTGCCAGGAAGGCCTCGCAACAAGGGAAGTGTACAGCCGTCTCGGAGTGAACCAAAGCGATGTTGTTCGAACACGGAGGAGGTACAGAGAGACAGGAACTGCCGATGATATGCCTCGTTCACTACTGCAGCGGATGACCGCTACCTACGGATTACGGCTCGGAGGAACCCTCACAGCAAAGCCCCCATGTTTAATAATGCTTTTCTTGCAGCCACAGTCTTGTTACGACTCAAACTGTGCGCAATAGGCTGCATGACGCACAACTTCACTTCCGACGTCCATGGCGAGGTCCATCTTTGCAGCTAGTGCACCTTGCAGCGCGGTACAGATGAGCCCAACAACATGCCGAATGGACCGCTCTGGTTTGCCATCACGTTCTCTTCACCGATGAGTGTCGCGTATGGCTTCAACCAGACAATCATCAGAAACGTGTTTGTAGGCAGCCCAGTCAGCCTGAACGTCTCAGACACAACTGTCCAGCGAGTGTAGCAAAGTGGAGGTTCCCTGCTGTTTTGGGGTTGCATTGTGTGGGGCTGAGGTATGCCGCTGGTGGTCATGGAATGCGCCGTAACGGCTGTACGATACGTGAATGCCATCCTCCGACCGATAGTACAACCATATCGGCAGCATACTGGCGAGGCATTCGTCCTCATGGACGACAATTCGCGCCTCCCCCCTCCCCATCGTGCACATCTTTTGAATGACTAGCTTCAGGATAACGACATCGCTCGACAACAGTGGCCAGCATGTTCTCCAGTCATTGTAAGTAGGCTGTTTAGGTTTTTATGTTGGTAACGCCACGTAGCCCTCTGTATGAAAATTACTTACTGTGCAGTATGCAGTCTGTGGCTGGTTGGCATTGTTGGAATATTTGGTATTGTAGTGTTGGGCAGTTGGATGTGAACAGCGCGTAGCGTTGCGCAGCTGGAGGTGAGCCATCAGCTGTGGTGGATGTGGGGAGAGAGAGGGCGGAGTTTTGAGAGCGGATGATCTGGACGTGTGTCTATCAGGAAGAGTAAATTTGTAAAACTGGATGTCATGAACTGACATATAATGACTTTTGAATACTATTATGGAAAATACGTTGTTTGTTCTCTGTCAAAATCTTTCATTTGCTAACTATGCCTATCAGTAGTTAGTGCCTTGAGTAGTTAGAATCCTTTATTTAGCTGGCAGTATTGGCGCTAGCTGTATTGCAGTAGTTCGAGTAACGAAGATTTTTGTGAGGTAAGTGATTCATGAAAGAAATAGGTTATTGTTAGTCAGGGCCATTCTTTTGTAGGGATTATTGAAAGTCAGATTGCGTTGCGCTAAAAATAATGTGTGTCAGTTTAGTGTTGATCAGAATAAGTAAAGAGAGAAATGTCTGAGTACCTTTAGTTCTGCTCAACTGTTTGAAAATCAAATGACTTAAGAGGCTTATTAGCACTGTAAATCATACATTTTTCTAAGGGGACGTTTCAATATGAACCCTATCGAACAGCCTGGTATAGATTGAAAATGGCTGTTTATGGACGATGTGATCCACCAAGCACTGAGAGAGATATACGCCGAATCGCCGTTCAGGAGTGGGACAACCTAGACCAACAGTGCCTTGATGAACTTGTGGTTAGTATGCCACGACGAATAGAGGCTTACATCAATGCAAGAGGACGAGCTACTGGGTATTAGAGGTACAGGTGTGTACAGCAATCTGGACCACCACCTCTGAAAGTGTCCCTGTACAGTGGTACAGCATACAATGTGTGGTTTTCATGAGCAATAGAAAGGGTGGAAATGATGTCTATTCCAATTTTGTGTGCAGGTTGCGGAACTCTCGGAACCGACGTGATGCAAAACTTTTTTTGGTATGTGCAATTAGAATTTCATTTTCAATATCTTCACATCTTTCCTGCAACCAAATGCGCATTGGGTGCCCTCCAGTCTACATCTACATCCATACTCCGCAAGCCACCTGACGGTATGTGGTGGAGGGTACTTTGTGTACCTCTATCGGTTCTCCCTTATATTCCAGTCTCGTACTGTTCTTGGAAAGAAAGATTGTCGGTATGCCTCTGTGTGGGCTCTAATCTCTCTGATTTTATCCTCATGGTCTCTTCGCTAGATATACGTAGGAGGGAGCAATATACTGCTTGACTCCTCGGTGAAGGTGTGTTCTCGAAACTTCAACAAAAGCCCGTACCGAGCTACTGAGAGTTTCCCCTGCAGAGTCTTCCACTGGAGTTTATCTATCATCTCCGTAACGCTTTCGCGATTACTAAATGATCCTGTAACTACGCGCGCTGCTCTCCGTTGGATCTTCTCTACCTTTTCTATCAACCCTATTTGGTACGGATCCCACACTGCTGAGCAGTATTCAAGCAGTGGGCGAACAAGCGTACTGTAACCTACTTCAAAAATGGTTCAAATGGCTCTGAGCACTATGGGACTCAACTGCTGTGGTCATCAGTCCCCTAGAACTTAGAACTACTTAAACCTAACAAACCTAAGGACATAACACACACACATGCCCGAGGCAGGATTCGAACCTGCGACCGTAGCACCAGCGGGGCTCCGGACTGGAGCGCCTAGAAACGCACGGCCACCGCGGCCGGCCCGTAACCTACTTCCTTTGTTTTCGGATTGCATTTCCTTAGAATTCTTCCAATGAATCTCAGTCTGGCATCTGCTTTACCGACGATCAACTTTATGCGATCGTTCCATTTTAAATCACTCCTAATGCGTACTCCCAGATAATTTATGGAATCAACTGCTTCCAGTTGCTGACCTGCTATATTGTGGCTAAATGATAAGGGATCTTTCTTTTTATGCATTCGCAGCACATTACACTTGTCTACATTGAGATTCAATTGCCATTCGCTGCACCATGCGTCAATTCGCTGCAGATCTTCCTGCATTTCAGTACAATTTTCCATTGTTACAACCTCTCGACACACCACAGCATCATCCGCAAAAAGCGTCAGTGAATTTCCGGTGTCATCCACAAGGTCATTTATGTATATTGTGAATAGCAACAGTCCTACGACACTCCCCTGCGGCACACCTGAAATCACTCTTACTTCGGAAGACTTCTCTCCATTGAGAATGACATGCTGCGTTCTGTTATCTAGGAACTCTTCAATCCAATCACACAATTGGTCTGATAGTCCATATGCTCTTGCTTTGTTCATTAAACGACTGTGGGGATCTGTATCGAACGCCTTGCGGAAGTCAAGAAACACGGCATCTACCTGTGAACCCGTGTCTACGGCCCTCTGAGTATCGTGGACGAATAGCGCGAGCTGGGTTTCACACGATCGTCTTTTTCGAAACCCATGCTGATTCCCACAGAGTAGATTACTAGTCTGCAGAAAAGTATTTCATTGCTAAGCGATTTAGATTGCTGTAATCCTGTCACCCTTTAAATAGTCCACCAATACGAAGTGGGTGTCGTATTTGGGCAGCCGTGAACGTTTAAATTTCCTTTCGTGCGTCAGAGAATTCGCTATATCGTGTTCTGTGACTTGCAGAGAATCGCAAGCTGGTTTATTTCGTCGTGTGTCCAGGGTAAACATTAGGAGAAGGCGTCGCCTGGCGGCTGCGGCTGTGAAGCTGGAGGGGCCCGGCCGGGCCGCGTGCCGAGATAAGGCGGGTTGTGCAAGCCTTATCTGTCACGCGTGCGCGTCAAACGGGCGCGTGGGGCCGCGCCACCACCTGTGCCTTCCCTGCGCTACGCTAGGCGTATCTGTACAGGCAGCGTGCGCGTGACAGCAGGGGCCATTCCGAGAACCAGAATCTGACGATTTGCCCACTCCAACGTGTTGTTTACTGGACAAACCGAAGCAGATACGTGTCCGGCGTGTGTCAAAAAATGCATACCATAAATGTGTGTGTGTGTGTGTGTGTGTGTGTGTGTGTGTGTGTGTGTTCCATGTTGTTGTTGTTGTGCTCTTCAGTCCTGAGACTGGTTTTATGCAGCTCTCCATGCTACTCTATCCTGTGCAAGCTTCTCCATCTCCCAGTACCTACTGCAGCCTACATCCTTCTGAATCTGCTTAATGTATTCATCTCTTGGTCTCCCTATACGATCTTTACCCTACACGCTGCCCTCCAATACTAAATTTGTGACCCCTTGATGCCTCAGAACATGCCTAACCAACCGATCCCTTCTTCTTGTCAAGTTGTGCCACAATCTCCTCTTCTCCCCTATTCTATTGAATACCTCCTCATTAGTTACGTGATCTACCCATCTAATCTTCAGCATTCTTCTGTAGCACCACATTTCGAAAGCTTCTATTCTCTTCTTGTCCAAACTATTTATCCTCCATGTTTCACTTCCATACATGGCTACACTCCATACAAATACTTTCAGAAATGATTTTCTGACACTTAAATCTATACTCGATGTTAACAAATTTCTCTTCTTCAGAAACGCTACATTTTATATCCTCTCTACTTCGACCATCATCAGTTATTTTGCTCCCCAAATAGAAAAACTCCTTTACTACTTTAAGTGTCTCACTTCCTAATTTAATTCCCTCAGCATCACCGACTTGATTCGACTACATTCCATTATCCTCGTTTTGCTTTTGTTGATGTTCATCTTATATCCTCCTTTCAAGACACTGTCCATTCCGTTCAGATGCTCTTCCAAGTCCTTTGCTGTCTCTGACAGAATTACAATGTCATCGGCGAACCTCAAAGTTTTTGTTTCTTCTCCATGGTTTTAATACCTACTCCGAACTTTTCTTATGTTTCCTTTACTGCTTGCTCAATATACAGATAGAATAGCATCGGGGAGAGGCTACAGCCCTGTCTCACTCCTTTCCCAACCACTCCTCCCCTTTCATGCCCCTCAACTCATAACTGCCATCTGGTTTCTGTACAAATTGTAAATATCCTTTCGCTCCCTGTATTTTAGCCCTGCCACCTTCAGATTTTGAAAGAGAGTATTCCAGTCAACCTTGTCAAAAGCTTTCTCTAAGCCTAGAAATACTAGAAACGTAGGTTTGCCTTTCCTTAATCTTTCTTCTAAGATAAGTCGTAAGGTCAGTATTGCCTTACGCGTTTTTCCCCGAGGTCGGCTTCTACCAGTTTTTCCATTCGCCTTGAAAGAATTCGCGTTAGTATTTTGCAGCCGTGACTTATTAAACTGATAGTTCGGTAATTTTCACGTCTGTCAGCACCTGCTTTCTTTGGGACTGGTATTATTATATTCTTCTTGAAGTCGGAGTTTCTCCCACTATATCACTAGACTCATTTCAATCGAACTTTGAACACACACGCCTTCCTGTCACGCCACAGCCGCCGTGGGGGCAACAACCACCCTCCTGTGAATATGGTTCTTGGCCTGCGACGCGTGAATTACGTGACATTATTGATCTAGTATTCAATAATGAGAGAAAAGAGCGACCTCAACTAACTTTACACACGATTTCAAATCTTAACCATTTTTTATCGCTGACAACCTGCACAAAATGATGAAAAGAAAATGTTTATCGCTTACTAATTTTCCGCTGATCGTGCAGTAAAAGTACAACATGCGACGCGAAGTTATAATTGGTTCAAATGGCTCTGAGCACTATGTGAGTTAACATGTGAGGTCATCAGTCCCCTAGAAGTTAGAACTACTTAAACCTAACTAACCTAAGGACATCACACACATCCATACCCGAAGCAGCATTCGAACCTGCGACCGTAGCGGTCGCGCGGTTCCAGACAGTAGCGCCTAGAACCGCTCGGCCACCCAGGCCGGCAGTCTCTCTTAATTTGCTGGTTTAGTGTGTATGAGCTTTACGCAAAGGTTTCTGACGATCTGAACTATCGCGAAGCTGCGCATGCGCAGTAGAGTGCGTTTGGAATCTGTTGCACTCGTTTGTGGCACCTTTAATCCAACCAACCTGTTGGCACAATGCAGGACGTGCCTCCTGCGACTCCTCCCCCCTCACCCCCGCCGCCGGCCCAACTACCTCAAGCCCTCGGCACACGGACCGTGGATCCGAACGTTGAGCGTTGAGCGTGCCGACTTTCTGACGTCATAGCGTGGAATAGCACGCTCGGGAGTCTTTCCGAACGTGCAGAGCAATATCTGACATGTCAGACATTCTGAGCGTGCGTCTTAGCGTTGACCAATGAGATGGCCCAACGCCACCTACGTCACACGCACGCCGTCTCCCTTCAGTACAGAGTATATATATATATGCCGTTTCTGAGCAACAGCAAATTGAGAATCACTGGAAAACCCGTTGTTAACTGTGTTATTCGTTCCAATAAAATAATGACAAACATCACATTCCTGGCAAAAGAATTATTGTAACTTGCGTATTATGAGAGTACGCTATTTGAAGGCAGCGACACACTGAAGATCCACCCAAAACGCATTGTTCTTGCTACAAATTGTTATAGTTAAATTTCAATTAGTAACATAATTATCTACGATTAACGTTTTTAGCACGGCGTAACACAATGTGGCTAAGGATAAAGAGAAAGTAGTTGGTGTAGCGTAATGAGTAGCGTGTATGACCAGTAATGAGTTTTTGTTAGGGCGGTCGTTCGCGTCGTAACACTTACAAATTTTTTCCAAACTTTCGCGTTTTATTAGGTTCTGATACTTTATTATTAGTTTCATATAAGTATATGTTATAATATATGATGTTATGTAAATATAAGCTCACCTTTTTTTTTTTTTGAGGGGTGACTGTTCGATTGGCTTAATCTACTAGACAGCTTGCGCTACTTGTATAAAAATATTTTGCTCCTTTTTCGTTTACACTTTTAATTCATACGTTGCAAAGATTCTGCTACTGGGCAGGAACAGTGATCAAGCAAGACTGACCTTGGGGTTTTAGTAAAATGTAGAAATGACGAACTAATGTTTATCTTATGCGGAGAAGTATTCCAAATTTGTACCGCACTATTTGTAATGGAACTTTTATAACCCTGTGTCCTTATTGATTGGACATGGTACTTTTCTTTTCGTGGAAGATGAAGGAAATGTACATTTTAATAGAGCTAACGTGGAATTTCTACACGCGCCTGTTGAGTAAACAGTGTGGTTTACGAACTAGAAACATCCCTCATCTGCCGCTGGAGTGCACTGCGATAGCGTATACCACGTTGGGCCCCACGTACCTTATGCACAAGTCGCATCGTTCCTGAGCGTTCAGCAGCACGCTGAACTTGGCACGCTCAACGTTAACGTTCGACAGCACGGTCCGTGTGCCGACGGCTTTACGTGTTTCTGAACAGTCCTGCTGAGAGTGGAGTGGGACCGCAGCCCCTGCGCACCTGCCGCTCACGCACGAGCAGCGGCTGTTCTGTGGAGTAAGTCGCCCACGACCGCCCCGCCGGCTGTGTGGTGTACGGGGACACGCTCAGAGCTGTAAACAGCGGCGGCAGCCGGCCCACGGCGTCCGCTGACCCCTCAAGGCCGTGCCAGCCCGCGGCTGGCGGCTCAGCGTTACGTCACAAGCAGCGGGGGGGGGGGGGAGGGGGGAGTGGCGGAGACGCTTCCCCCACCACAGCTCAGCGGGCAGCAACCGGCGGCTCACAGACAAACGCGGCGCAAGCGCGGCCACGTTTCGCAAGCCGGGCGCGCCCGTCAACGGGGCCGGCTCGCCACGCGCACAGCGTCAAACTTATTTGTCAAGTTCTGCTCTGTCCACGGATTTGTCAAACGAGCCCGTAGACGTACCAACGACGACTGTCAATTTAATTTCACTCTTGAGGCAGACGCTATTTGTGTCGGGAAGTATTGTGACGCTATTGGGAATGGCTTCTGATGCAGACAAAGCATTACCTGCACTGGCTTTAATGTTGTTGTTGCCATCTTCAGTCCTGAGACTGGTTTGATGCAACTCTCCATGCTACACTATCCTGTGCAAGCTTCTTCATCTCCCAGTACCTACTGCAACCTACATCCTTCTGAATCTGCTTAGTGTATTCATCTCTTGGTCTCCCTCTACGATTTTTACCCTCCACGCTGCCCTCCAGTACTAAATTGATGATCCCTTGATGCCTCAGAACGTGTCCTACCAACCGATACCTTACTCTAGTCAAGTTGTGCCACAAAGTCCTCTTCTCCCGAATTCTATTCAATACCTCCTCATTAGTTGTGTGATCTACCCATCTAATCTTCAGCATTCTTCTGTAGCACCACATTTCGAAAGCTTCTCTTCTTGTTCAAACTATTTACCGTCTACGTTTCACTTCCATACAAGGCTACACTCCATACAAATACTTTCAGAAACGACTTCCTGGCACTTAAATCAATACTCGATGTTAACAAATTTCTCTTCTTCAGAAACGCTTTCCTTGCCATTGCCAGTCTACATTTTATATCCTCTCTTCTTCGACCATCATCAGTTATTTTGCTCCCTCTTACTAATTTAAGTGTCTCATTTCCTACTCTAATTCCCTCAGCATCACCCGACTTAATTCGGCTACATTCCATTATCTTCGTTTTGCTTTTGTTGGTGTTCATCTTATACCCTCCTTTCAATTCGGACTGTATTCGGACTGTATTCAACAAGTGTCTAACAATCACAGCGCTTATCGACTTTTCCATAAATTTTACACATAATTTCAAATTTTTCTCGCTTAGATGCACTGACTTATTTGGAAGGCAATTCACGTAAGACTGGAGAAAAGCATTGCAGAGGAACAGTACAGATTACGAAGAGGGAAAGGTACAAGAGATGCAATTGGGCTGCTGAGAATTATAGGTGAAAGACACGTTGAAAGGGGAAGAGAAGTTTATACTGCTTTCAGTGATATGGAGAAAGCCTTTGACAGATTAAAATGCCATAAATTAAGGGACAAGAGTGGTGTCGACTGGAGGAATAGAAGGCTGATTAAGAACCTATAAACACAACAGAAAATACATGTTGGCAATGGGATGACAGAGGGACGCAAAACAGGAAGGGGAGTGAGACAAGGCTGCTGTCTCTCCCCAATACTGTTCAACGTATATCTGGAGCATCATATTCAGAAACGCCTGAAACTAAAAAGAAGGTTGGTGGTAGGAGGACAGAATGTATTCTATTTGCGGACGATACGGTGTTCTTGGCAGAGAGTGAAAAACTATGACTGGAATGTTAAAAAAGACTTAAATGAGACCTGAGGGGAATTCGGAATGAGAATTAATAAGAAAAAGACAAAATGTATGGCGATAAGTGCAAGAAAGTAAGAAAGTAAGAAAAACTGTAGCGTTATGGCAGGAATCTACAGAACAAATTAGTGCTTTCAAATATCTCGGAAACATAATTACGGACGACATGAGATGAAATAAGGAGGCGAGAACATGTATAACAACTGCCAAGGAAGCTATTAATAAGTAGAGGAGTCTTATAAGTGGGGGCATTGGCAAGGACGTGTGGTACACACTGCCGAAGTACTTCATGTGGAGCTTGGCATTATACGGAGCTGAAAGATGGACACAGAGGAAAGACGAAGAAAGAAGAATAGGAGCATTGAAGGAGACGTACATTTTGGACATTTAAATTGAACGCAAGATAGTAGATTAACCAGAAAGATCTTCAAGTATTTGTGGGATAAAAAGCCAATGAATTGGATCCACGAAATGAAAAATAATATAAAAGCTGAAGCAAAATCTGACAAAGGTGTTTAGGGAAAAAGCTACTGAATAAGCGAGGATTTCGAGGGCGCAGAATGAAAAAGTGGCCAGAAGAGATGGAGAGAGAACGTTATGAAGAGATGAAAGAGTGGAGAAGTGCAAGAAGACAACAACGAATACAGAATTGTAATTGGCGCGCGGCTCTTAGTTGGCCAATCCGAGAACGAAAGAAACACATTACGCCCAATTTTTGTTTGCTATTAAACCATTCAAGCTCAACTGAAACATTATTCAAAGCTGTGGACCTGTAACTCTGGACAAAACAGTAACAGCAAGATAAGTCAGTGTACAAGTTAGTAGCGTTTACCAGTAAGTTTAATAAACACTACAGATACACGTAACAGAGACTTTAGTCGTCGATAATATAACAGCCATCATTATTTGCAATAGTCTGCCAAAGCTGCAGTAACTTTTTGATTCAGCGACTGCAGAAATCACGTGGTTTTGAAGCTATGAACTCTCCGAGCGCATTTTCACACGGGAAGGAAGTTCCTCGACGACTGTTCGATGGAGTGTGGTAAAGGCGAAGATCTGAGGGCGCAAGGTCAGGTGAACAAGGTGGGTGTGGAACGACTTGCCAACCCACCTCCTGTACGGTGTTTTCTGTCCGTCCAGCACCAGGCAGGCGGGCGTTATCGTGGGGTAACGTCACTTCACGCAGTCTTCCTGGTCGTTGTTCTTGGACTGACTCTGCAAGACATCTCAGCCGTTGACAGTAAATGTCGGCAGTTATGGTTACACGTCGGGGAACCAATTCGTAGTACACCACACCGACGCTGTTCCATAACATTATCTTTTGTCGATGCACGCAGGTCTTTTTTACGGGGAGTTGCTGCTTTGTTTGGGCTCAACCATTCCTTTTTTTGAAACTTACTGGTAGATTAAAACTATGTGCCGGTGCGAGACTCGAACTCGGGACCTTCGCCTTTCGCGGGCAAGTGATTCTACCAACTGAGCTACCCAAGCACGACTCACGCCAGGAAGTTTCATATCAGCGTTCGAGTCTCGGCCCGGCACACAGTTTTAATCTGCGAGAAAGTTTCATATCAGCGCAGACTCCGCTGTAGAGTGAAAATTTCATTATAATTCATTTTTCTCCTTATGTTAGTATAAAGGCACTGTTTCTCGTCACACGTAAGGATACAGGGCAGGAATGGTCGGTGTTGTGAACGAGTCAATTGATGACGAGCAACTAGATGTCCACCTGCTGACTTTGTGGTGTTGGCTCTGGGGCAAGCGGAACCCAAAGACTCGATTTTTGAACCTTTCCCGTTGCATACAAATGTTCGCACGATGGTGGAATGATCACAGTTCATCACTTTTGTCAGTTATTATGTACAATGACGTAGATCACTGTGGATTAAGCCATCTAAATGATCTTCATCAAACACCGAAAGGCTTCCTGAACGTAGAGAGTCACTAATGTCAAAACGACTCTCCTTAAAATGAGAGAACCATTTTTTTGCCGTGATCTGTCCAATGGCATTATCCCCATACACGAAGCATACGCTTCTGGCTGGCTCCGCTGATGTCACCTCTCTATAAACCCTTATCAACCGCTATACCAACATGCAACACAAAAACTACTCAGTTTTAACGTAATATTTTACGTAAATCAAGAACGATATACTTCTAACTTCCCACGCCAAATGGTGGGTGCTATGCTTTACATCCAAACTTTTTTGTAATGAATATTGTGTTTCGCCGGCCGAAGTGGCCGTGCGGTTAAAGGCGCTGGAGTCTGGAACCGCAAGACCGCTACGGTCGCAGGTTCGAATCCTGCCTCGGGCATGGATGTTTGTGATGTCCTTAGGTTAGTTAGGTTTAACTAGTTCTAAGTTCTAGGGGACTAATGACCTCAGCAGTTGAGTCCCATAGTGCTCAGAGCCAATATTGTGTTTCACGGTATTTTAATTATTACGTAATGGCATTTTCGTACTATTACTATTTTTTATATATTTGACCCCTTAGTCTTAACGTAACATTTTACGTAAATCAAGAACGTTGTACTTCTAACTTCCCAGGCCAGATGGTGGGTGTATGATTTTTAAAAAACTATGTTATACCTCATTTCATGTTATTCATATATTATTCTTTTTCCTTGTCTTTTTTACTTGTCCTGCACTCTGACAACTTGTTATCGATCTGTTTTATGTTTTGAAAGTTGGTTTTTAAAAACAATACGCCAGTGTATCTTAGATGTTTCCTTCCCCCTTCGTCTGCTATGTTTTACGTACATTTTAAAATTGGAATTACTTCATGATTCACAAATACACAAGAGTTATTTTGTGTTAATATCGTGCAAAACTAGTAATATTAAGTCTTCACGTGACATGTGTCACATAGAGGGCGTTCCAAGCTCTGCCACACCGAGAACTGCTGAATAGGTGCATGTAAACAGCGGCCTCAGTTTATGTGATCGCTCTAAGATGGTGGTTATAGCTTGATACCAGTGGCTACCAATTTTCGTTGTATATTACAGGTATGTTCCTACCAACAGTTATGTTCATACGCAGGTGTAGTTGTGATTTTCTGTTTTATACTCTCTGATCGTTATGTGAAAATTTTTAACTTCTAGCACTGAGGATGGTCAATAAGTGACCGAAAATCGATTTTTCTGACAATAAAACAACAAAATACGGCCAATGCTGATTTTCCATCCAATTCTATCCACTATTTGGTCGTGGTGCACAGAACACTCCATGGAGTCGCCAATCAACAAAACAAAAACGATACGAACTTGTGGACCAACGAAATATATTCGCTGAAGTCGTATGTTTGAGTAGCTGCTGTTGGGCGCTCACCTTTTACGTCAAACACTAAACATAGGTAGCTCTCACTGCGTAGGAAATTCTAAATTTCGTAACTGGAGCGAAAATCCATTCGAGACGTAGAGAAGCGCTGTGGATGTCCGCGCCTGAAGAGCTCGACTGGAGGTATCTGTTTAGGAAGCGATGCATGCCGTCGTGAGTAGTGTGATGCACCGCGGAAAAAGGCCGCGCCGGCGCAGCATTGGCAGCCCTGACACGGGGGGGAGCACGGTCCCCCGGGACTTCCCCCCAGGGCCACCCTGACTGCAGGGAGCGGCACCCAGACCTACTGGCGGATCGACCGGCGCCTCGACGTCGACCGGTCGATAAGTTCGCGGAGGGCGTCCGTCGCCAGTAATTGGGTCGCGTGCTGGGGGAGGAAATAATTCGATATTCGGCGCTAACCGTGTTATGGCAGGCCATCTGCGGCACCGCGCTGCACAGTCCACCGGGGGTGGCGGTCGGCATCTGGCTATCAGACCGCGTGCGTCTCGACGCGGTGGTCAGTCTGTGGGCAAGCGAGTGATTTATTTAGTTATTTTTTGACGGTTCCACTCCCAGTCTTAACGGTGATTGGGCAGTTCACAGGGACACAGTCTACTGCAATGGGCAATTGTATTACATTTTTTTTCTTGATGAGGGTTTCTCCCAGGTTTTTAGACACACAACGTAGCGCAGAGCGTAGCGGTGACGTCACAATCTGCTTCGTATTCATTTTATAGCCACTAATGTAAGCTTATGTAGTATGAAAGCTTACGTAGTATTCTTCATTGGAAGAATCCTGCCGGCCGAAGTGGCCGAGCGGTTCTAGGCGCTGCGGTCTGGAACCGAGCGACCGCTACGGTCGCAGGTTCGAATCCTGCCTCGGGCATGGATGTGTGATGTCCTTAGGTTAGTTAGGTTTAACTAGTTCTAAGTTCTAGGGGACTGATGACCTCGGAAGTTACCCATAGTCCTCAGAGCCATTTGAACAATTTTTGGAAGAACCCTGAGGAAATGCAGTCCGAAAACAAAGGAAGTAGGTTACAGTACACTTGTTCGCCCACTGCTTGAATACTGCTCAGCAGTGTCGGATTAGTACCAGACAGGGTTGATAGAAGAGAGATAGAAATCCAACGGTGAGCAGCGCGCTCCCTTACAGGATCATTTAGTAATCGCGAAAGCGTTACGGAGATGATAGATAAACTCCAGTGGAAGACTGTGCAGGAGAGACGCTCAGTAGCTCGGTACGGGCCCGGTACCTTCACCGAGGAGTCAAGCAGTATATTGCTCCGTCCTACGTATATCTCGCGAAGAGACCATGAGGATAAAATCAGAGAGATTAGAGCCCACATAGAGGTATACCGACAATCTTTCTTTCCACGAACAATACGAGATTGGAATAGGAGGGAGAAGCGGTAGAGGTACTCAAGGTACCCTCCGCCACACACCGTCAGGTGGCTTGCGGAGTATAGATGTAGATGAAATATTAACATAACTTTGGCAATGCATAGAGGGCACAAAGGAAGCACGTCCTTCTAAGTTTCTTGAAAATTAAACCTATGCTTCTTGAGATAATGCTGATTTTTCGATATGTGAAGCGCTAGGGACGAGCGTTAGAAGGCTCTAATTAAACGCTATACAGCAAGCATTTCACGCGCTCATGTTTAAATATGTTTGAATTTGATCAAGTTATGCTGCAGTAAATGATTTAACAAAATATTATAAAAGTTTTAGTTTTATAAAGTGGAACGCCTTTTTAATATTTAAGGAATCTTCAATGAATTTAATCTCGAATGATACAGTTGACATAGAAGTTTCCTTAGGATCGCATCGCGTCATAACGTAAAAAACTACAATAAACAAAGAAAAGTTTCGGCCACGGTTACAGTAGACCCAGATGAGGACACCGTAGGCATGCCGAAACGCTGGTTTGTTCAGCATAGTTTTTTTTTACATTATGGCGCGGTACGATACTCACGGAACTTCTATGGGGGACTGGTAACCTCAGATGTTAAGTCCCATAGTGCTTACAGCACTGTCTCTGGCAGCGAAAGCCTACACTCTTATATTGGAATGATAGAGGTTTTTTTTATATGCGGTGATGATATTGTATATTTGAAATCAGTTCACGTCAGAAATTCCATAAATTACTGGTTAACAGTTATTAGTTTTTCCTATCATATGGTCATAGGTTACGGATAAAGCGACAGTCCGACGTCTAACCTATCCTCAGATGAGAGGAAACGCAGATACCGACCAGAAGAACGAACTCCAGTATTTACGTATTTGCTGCAGATAAAGGCCACGAAGGAATTAACTTCCCTTCGTTCGAGCCCTTCAGTATACGGTGTGTAAATGATAACTGTTTACAAAATACAGAGCCGTAGGGGAAGGCGACACGGAAAATTTCACTTTGAAACCTTTCGGTCTATGAGTTAGGGAAAAACCCAAATTCCAAAAGCCACCTAAGCTACAACGCATGCGCGCCGTGGGAGATGTTCAATAGCTTCTCGCTCTCTTACGCCACCGACTTCGACAGTTATCTCGTTAATATTATTAACTTCAACTTTCCCATGTGGGCAATGAAATAAAAAAAAAATCTTTTGTAAACGTTATGCGAAAACCATTTACGATTACAATTCGATCCAAACTTAGTCCTAACAAGAACTGTAGTACATTTTGAAGTAAAATTCACACAAAAGTCTGTTTTGTATTTTGTAACAGCAGGAATAAGTTTTTAATGGTGGAGGACGATTTTAACCAAAGTCTCGCGCGGCCTGCATTCTCTGTAAGTCAGGCGGCTTCTGTAGCCCAATTTCAGGTTGCATCCCAGCTTCAATATCCATTCAGGGTCCTATCTCAATTTGTTTGTCTCGACTTCACTTACATCAATGAGGCACGTTACAAACAGTTATCATTTACACCCTGTAGGTATTATGATGCCTCTGTGCCTTTGTTTTGAGAATAGGATGATACTTTTCGACGGGTTTCACTCACAAAAAGATCCCAGAACATGAAAAAAAATCAAACTATACAAGAGATCGAAAGAGGGACGCCACAAGAGATGTAGCTGATCAGAGGGACCATATTTTGGCGGGGTTGAAGTCGGCCACTAGCGAGCCGAGGGCGTTAGTCCCGTTCACCGTCCACTCCGTCAGATGGCAACTGCGGCCCTAGCCGGGCAGAGGTGGTGAGGATTGAGGAGTTCCTAGATAACAGGACGCAGCATGTCATTCTCAATGGAGAGAAGTCCTCCGAAGTAAGAGTGATTTCAGGTGTTCCGCAGGGGAGTGTCATGGGACCGTTGCTATTCACAATATACATAAATGACCTGGTGGATGACATCGGAAGTTCACTGAGGCTTTTTGCAGATGATGCTGTGGTGTATCGAGAGGTTGTAACAATGGAAAATTGTACTGAAATGCAGGAGGATCTGCAACGAATTGACGCATGGTGCAGGGAATGGCAATTGAATCTCAATGTAGACAAGTGTAATGTGCTGCGAATACACAGAAAGATAGATCCTTTATCATTTAGCTACAAAATAGCAGGTCAGCAACTGGAAGCAGTTAATACCATAAATTATCTGGGAGTACGCATTAGGAGTGATTTAAAATGGAATGATCATATAATGTTGATCGTCGGTAAAGCAGATGCCAGACTGAGATTCATTGGAAGAATCCTAAGGAAATGCAATCCGAAAACAAAGGAAGTAGGTTACAGTACGCTTGTTCGCCCACTGCTTGAATACTGCTCAGCAGTGTGGGATCCGTATCAGATAGGGTTGATAGAAGATATAGAGAAGATCCAACGGAGAGCAGCGCGCTTCGTTACAGGATCATTCAGTAATCGCGAAAGCGTTACGGAGATGATAGATAAACTCCAGTGGAAGACTCTGCAGGAGAGACGCTCAGTACCTCGGTACGGGCTTTTGTTGAAGTTTCGAGAACATACCTTCACCGAAGAGTCAAGCAGTATATTGCTCCCTCCTACGTATATCTCGCGAAGAGACCATGAGAATAAAATCAGAGAGATTAGAGCCCACACAGAGGCATACCGACAATCCTTCTTTCCACGAACAATACGAGACTGGAATAGAAGGGAGAACCGATAGAGGTACTCAAGGTACCCTTCGCCACACACCGTCAGGTGGCTTGCGGAGTATAGATGTAGATGTAGATGTAGACGTCTAACTTCCGGGATGTCACTGAGAATCTGTCGAGAATCGAGTAAGGGAACCGGTGATCAGTCATGATACTAGCTACATCCCTAGTGAGGACTTGGAAGCTGCGCTTGGTCTAATTAAGAGGAGAAAGGATGTATCTCACAAAGAACTTAGCTGGCAGGGGCGGCAACAGCAGAGTTGTCGGCAGTGTGCGCCCCTGGGAGGGAACCGCGGAGTGGGAGGGGGGAGGGGAGATCCTGGGGGGGGGGGGGGGGAACTGGGTGTCGGTAGGATTGGGGTGAGGTGAGATATAACGCTGTTCACCCGCGAACTATTTCGTCGTCATATTAATCTATATCCATATACTACCATAAAGCCAAGTCTATGTTAACGTTTTTTACCAAAAATCTCGACAAGTTCTTGACCGATTTACTTCCCAAATTTGAATGCGAAAATTTTTAAGAGACTGACGAAATGGTCCCACCTCCCTTAATCAGCGTCTTCTATTTTCTTTACTAAAGGCATTCACCTTTATAAAGTGCTTCTTAATTTCCTTAAGAGTATAGAGAAAAACCTGTAGTTTTCAACAGTATTCATCCTTTCATTATCTGTTTCGCCTATGATTAAAATTAAGAAATAGTGTGAACTGATAGCACAAAAACGTCCAATTTACTTATGTTATTTGTCAAATTTTTACTGTAGACAAAATTGATCTGTCTTGAGATTTAATGCTGTAAATATGCATTTATGTTCTTTCCCTGTACAATTAAACATATGATGTAACTATGTGTTTCAGGTGGTTAAACAAAAATTAAAATACATAAATCGATCAATTCCATCCAACACATAATTTTTTAAATTATTTTAAGATCTGATTCTTTTCTTACCTCATCACTTACTTCACTTATTTTAAATTACATTACAATCCTTAATTCCGGCAGTACCTCGTCTCCTGCCTTCCAAACTTTACAGAAGCTCTCCTGCGAACCAGGAGAGCTTCTGTAAAGTTTGGAAGGCAGGAGACGAGGTACTGGCGGAATTAAGGCTGTGAGGACGGGGCGTGAGTCGTGCTTGGGTAGCTCAGTTGGTAGAGCACTTGCCCGCGAAAGGCAAAGGTCCCGAGTTCGAGTCTCGGTCAGGAACACAGTTTTAATCTGCCAGGAGGTTTCATATCAGCGCACTCTCCACTGTAGAGTGAAAATTTCATTCCACATTACAATCCTATTCGCAGGATTTAATCAACTCAGGCAGTTAATAAGCATTTTAATTTTTTTTTTCTCTACCAAATCACAACACATGACTTCTTCCACATTCTACTTCTACTCCTTTAACCATGCACCTGCACGTCACAACTGCAAGTATTTATTCCAGATTCGTTACAAGTCTGTAACAACGCGCCCGAAATCTTTTGAGTTGTGTTGGATCCTGACAGCTGGTAGATACGAAGTGTAGTCCTCTCCCCTATTATCGCCATCGAAACAGTGAACCATAACTCCTCTGCCACCGTCTGAATTTTACTTTGAAGCACTTCTGAGTTACTTCAAATTGATTTCCAGCATCCTCTTGAATGTATGTATCAATGGTACTTGACAAATTCGCAATGGTGCTTTCAGCAAATTCTAAAAGCCTTCAGTTTTAACTATTTTGGAAGGTTGTGTATCTTTAGAAATTATCTACAAAATTGTTTTATACAACTGCACGACTTTAATTCGAGATTCTGAACCATTTTCGAAAACTTGACGTCAACATTGATTGGAGAGAGGTCTTAGACACTCTGAAATACCGCTACCTTGTGATTCGCTGTCGCAGAAAATATTGGCGCTTCCAAGGCCACGATCCTCAAGTGGCAAATGTGTTGCTCTCGCAACGTTACGGTGCATGTTCGTAAAAAGTTTTATTTTAATGATAAAACAGTTATTGAAAGTGCTAAGAAGTAGCCTTTTTTTTTTGCCAACATGTCAACCTCATTCTTAGATGTTTCACCTATTTCCTTATTGACATTGAATGTTGTTTGTTGTTGTGGTCTTCAGTCCTGAGACTGGTTTGATGCAGCTCTCCTTGCTACTCTATCTTGTGCAAGCTTCTTCATCTCCTAGTATCTACTGCGAACTACATCCTTCTGAATCTGCTTAGTGTATTCATCTCTTGGTTTCCCTCTACGATTTTTACCCTCCACGCTGCCCTCCAATACTAAATTGGCGATCCCTTGGTGCCTCAGAACATGTCCTGCCAACCGATCCCTTCTTCTAGTAAAGTTGTGCCAGAAATTTCTCTTCTCCCCAATTCTATTCAATACCTCCTCAATAGTTATGTGATCTACCCATCTTATCTTCAGCATCCTTCTGTAGCACCACATTTCGAAAGATTCTATTCGTTTCTTGTCTAAACTATTTATCGCCCATGTTTCACTTCCATACATGGCTACACTCCATACAAATACTTTCAGAAACGACTTCTTGACACTTAAATCTATACTCGATGTTAACAAATTTCTCTTCTTCAGAAACCCTTTCCTTGCCATTGCCAGGTTACATTTTATATCCTCTCTACTTCGACCATCATCAGTTATTTTGCTCCCCAAATAGCAAAACTCCTTTACTACTTTAAGTGTCTCATTTCCTAATCTAATTCCCTCAGCATCACCCGACTTAATTCGACTACATTCCGTTATCCTCGTTTTGCTTTTGTTGATGTTCATCTTATATCCTCCTTTCAAGACACTGTCCATTCTGTTCAGCTGCTCTTCCAGGTCCTTTTCTGTCTCTCTCAGAATTACAATGTCATCGGCGAACCTCAAAGTTTTAATTCCTACTCCGAATTTTTCGTTTGTTTCCTTTACTGCTTGCTCAATATACAGATTGAATAACGTTGGGGATAGGCTACGACACTTTGAATATCGTTATTTAAACACAGCACAACGTCTCTGAAGTGCAGCTGTATGTCACGACACTGGTTTTGTTCCAGACACAATCCCACGCAGGGCTATCGCTTTCAAAGCCAACCTGGGGGCCTCCCCACGATTGAGCAGCAGAGCGAGTCGCGCAGGGGTCAGAGGAGACCAGTGGTGGGGTAGCCTAATCAATTTGGCCCCAAACGTTACAGCCGCAGCAGAAGTGGCGACCCTGTCCGGCCGAGTGAACCGATGGGTGTGTCTGGGATGATCGGGTAGTGGCCTCTTTATTATTTATTACAATTCTTTTCTGGGCCATCTTCCGCAGCAGCTTTAATACGAGGGCTGTTCAGAAAGTAAGCTCCGATTGATCGCGAAATGGAAACGACTATGATAATCCGATAAAGCTTTGCACAGATGTGTTGGGCAGTGCCTCTAGTATGACCCTAGATAGCATCACGTCACTCCTCTCATTTCTGAGCTCACAGTGATCGCGTGAAGTTGTCTAGAGAATAGTGTCTCCCGCCAAGTACGAGGACTTTTCGCCTGAAGCTATACAGCCAACATTACATAACTGTCGTGAAGTTTCTTCTACAAGGCAATATTCTCAGCCGCATTCTGAAGGGGCAATGAAGATGCTCCTGCATCGTTTTCAATTGGAAATGTTTGACTACCCACAATACAGCCCGTAATTGACTCCCCCTGCGTTTCATTTCTGCTCACATGAACCGCTGGTTATGAATACAACATTTTGGCACAGAAAACGAGCTGTAGGCCAGCGTAGAGAGTTGGCGGAAAGCACTGGCGGCTGTCTTTTATGATGAGGGTATTGGAAAGTTGGTACAACGCTACGACAAATGTCTTAGTCAGAACGGCAACTACGTAGAGAAGTAGCTGGATGGTGTAGCTAACTGTTAAAAATAAAACATTTCTAATTTTCACTGTGGTTCCCATTTCGCGATCAATCGGAGCTTACTTTCTGAACAGCCCTCGTACATCAATTATCATCACTGATTTTTCATAGGTTACGTAAAAAAAACACAGTCTGAAGAACAAAGAAAACTAAAGCACGCAAATACATGGTCGGACGTCAGCGTAACTTTGTACACGAACATGCAGGATGTTTGAAAAGTATAAATTAATGGGGAAATTAATGAAAAATTACATCAATGAGTAGATATTGTGAAAGAGAATTAGTTCAAGTTTTGTTTAATGTAAGCTAACTTCAATGTGGGATCCATTTGCTGCCCTGCACACGTGGAGACGATATTCCACTTCTGGCCACGTATTCACCAACATGTCACGTGTGACTGTCCCAACCGCCGCGGCGATTGTTTGTCGTAAACGATTGGTGTCTCTGATTTTTTCACCGTACTCAACACTTTTTATGTGGCCCCAAAGGAAAAAGTCCAGTGGGGTTAAGTCTGGGCTTCGTGGTGGCCACGGTATTGTGCCAGCCCTGTCTATCCACGTTCTTGGAAAGCGAGTGTCAAGAGCCGCATGCACAATGTTAGTGTAATGAGGTGGGGCGCCATCTTGGAAAAAAGGCAAGCCCCTTTTCCAACTCAATTTCGTCCATTTGGAGGAAGACTTACTCTGTCAACATGTCACAGCGTCCCAGCTTAATGTTTTTTTTTTATCAAAAATGAAAGGACCAATCACACGGTCTTCCATCAAACCGCACCAGACATTAACTTTGGGAGAGTGTTACTGATGCTGAATAACTTCATGTGGATGCTCTGCCCCCCCCCCCCCCCCAAATTCTGCAGTTATGACGATTAACTGTTCCACTGACATAAAATGTAGCCTCATCAAAAAAGAGAATCTTTTCTAAAAGAAAATTGACATCAATTCTGTGTAGAAAATAAACAGCAAACTCATACCTTTCGATTTTATCAGTAGGTTTTATTTTTACGCGTGCAACTTGGGTCTTTTACGCAGAACATCATACACAGTATCTTTAGGCACTCCTAATACTAGACTACGTCTGGGCAATGACTTCTTCGGGCTCCGAAGACACGAAAACCGATCTGTTCAACAACATCTTCAGAAGTTCTCTGTATAACTGGTGATTTTGCTTTTAAAACGCGACTGGCTTCCTTGAAAGACTTTGGCCAATGACGGATAGTTTCTGCTGTAGGTGGTTCACCACCATACTGACGTCTAAACTTACGTTGCACTGTTAAAACTGACTCAGTTTTCACTAGCCAAGTAACACACTGCACTTTATTTTCCGGAATACACATCGTTGCTGAGTTCTGTCATTTACTAGTCCATAGTTATGAATATTATATTATTTGTGATAGTAAAAATTTGTAGACTGCCAAATAAAATTGTAAATTTAATAAAAGTTCATCCGATTACACGTATTTTTCCCATTACATCACTTGTAATATAAATAGTAAACAAAATGACTGTGTTAGAAACTAAAAAAAAAAACAACTGACGAGCCGGACTCGATGGAGATTATATATATATATATATATAGGACGACGGAAATTATCTTGTTATTTTCTCAGTAACGCTTGAGAAGTACGCGCTACTGCTCACATATTTTGTTGTCCTCGTGGAGTACTACGTGTGTACGAAGTTTGCAGTAAATCCGCGTTCCAAACGTCGTGGCCTCCCCTTGTAAGAGATATTAAAACTCGACTGAAGGCCGCACATCAGCAAATAATTTAACGGCTTAAGACCTAGAAACAAGAGTTTCAATTTTAAAAAGGAGCAGGCCGTATCTTAAAACATATCACATAAAATTCGTCTGAAGGCCCCTACAAAGAATAACAATCTCATGCCTTCAGTGCAAGGCAAGAACATTAATTTAAGAAATATTAATATTCGGCTGAAGGCCACACATCAAGCAAATGACTACAACCCAAACAGGGAAATTTCTGTGTAACACACAAGGAACGGCGCTCAGAAGTTTCCAAGGGTCGACCTGGGATTGTAACACTGACGGCCGTTTACGTGAGACAGCCAGCCTGTCCAACGACTTCTTAAACTGAAGGCAACCCAACCGACACACAGACAGCCGACCGACCAATCAACACAATCAGTTCCGCTGCACGCAACCAGCAGAAAGACCACAAGATTTCAATACAACGACACACACAATATTGGCGCCAACAACGACCGACAACACCTCAGCTGTTTGAACTAGACGCTGCGCTGGACAGAAACAACACGACGAGGAAAATACACTACCGAAGATTACGTCAACGACCAGGGCAGGTAACCGGAACGTCAACGGCCACAAGGCAAAAGATACCGCTGGTCGATAACAGGGAATAAATTAAGTTAAACTCCACAGGAAGACGGCTGGAATCTTAACCGACTTGAATACACACACTTTGTTGCTCGCGGGACTCAACTTTAATGTCCAAGATCGGTGGACGACGAACTACGTAGCATTCGCGAGCAGCACCCCACACTGTAACCCCACGTGCACACCGCCAGCGGCCCCGGCCAGGGTAGGGTAGGCGCGACGGAGACTTCCTTGCTGCTCCACGCCAACCGACCGACTCAGGCCCGAGAAATGGTGAAAGGACCAAATACACGTCGGCCGCTGAGACGACCAACCAACGGTCGTCCCGCTCCAGTCTCCCTACGTCGGACAGTTGATGTGTGTCGCCAGCGGTCGGCGAGCACTGGCTGTCGGCGCCAAACCGGCGCTCCGCCTAGAGTCCTGCATGACCGAGTAAGCGAGCACAAAATACGAGATGGGGCGAGCACACCCTAACTGGATAGGCTGCCCGCACTAGTTCTAGTGACCGAGCGTAGATGCCGTGACCGAATACGTAGCACGTAACTTCAAACATATTACACGTGTCATTATCGTTGTGAGACTGCAGCCAGTACGGTCTTCTCATTTGTGGTTTGTCTCTCTCTGTAATCGTGCAGCGCGAGGAAGCCAGTGCAGTTAAGACGTAAGATTGAAACTAATGTTGACACATGGAAGAAAGGGAGGGTCTAAAAAGCCAAGTATGGAGTACATTTGTGTTAGTTGTAGACGAAAACAGTGCGTCTACTGGGTACGTATCGTGCATAAACTGCTCAAGATTAGTGTGTTTCCAGTCGGAAACCACTCATTTAAAGAAACATAGTTGCAAGAAACCTCACAAAGATACAGCTCCTTCAGGGATACCGGCAGTAATAAAAAATAGTATTACAGCAAAGTGTGTTGCAATCTGTGCTAACGATGTGAGACCTTTTAATGCTGATTCCAGTGAAGGTTTCAGAGAACTAGGCAAAGAATTAATACATGTAGGTGCGCATTATGGAGAAGTTAACGTGCCAGATGTCACCCAGTTAAATCCGGAACGCGTTAGCGATTTACTGATCAACAATAACTATAATTTTGTTTCTGTTGCAAACAAGTGAGAAGTATGACAAGTTACGTCTGTAAATATTGGATGTTCTTTGTATGCTTTCTTTGTGAAGATGGTTGTCTTTTAGATTACAGGTACAGCACTTATTCAATGTTTCCTGTTAATGAAGGGAAAAATAGATCTTCTGTTTGGAAATGACACTCGTCTTCTATCCGCGATTGTATTGAAATATCATTTTACTTTCCAAATGCTTTATGAATTTAGCTGTGTCACGTAACCGTCCTTCTTGGAAACGTTACTTTTGTCTTAAAAGAGAGAGAGAGAGACAGACGGAAATAAATACATTCTCTCTGTGTGTGTGTGTGTGTGTGTGTGTGTGTGTGTGTGTGTGTGTGTGAGAGACAGAGAGAGAGAGAGAGAGAGAGAGAGAGAGAGGCGTTGGATTTGTACGGTACAGAGCAGCGAGCCGGGGCTAGGCGAGGTGAGCCGTCAGCGGTGCCCGGAATCCGGACAACAGGCATGGCGCGAGTACGTGGCCGAGCCGAGTCGTATGGGGCCGGACACAAGCTGCTCGGTCCCCCCGTCAACAGGCGAGCCGTGACCGGTCAAACATTGAGCGTTGCAGCACTCTAGCTCCGTCCCCGACTTCACTGCTGCTGCGTCCCGACTCCGCTGCTGGTCCGTCTCCAACTGACTGCCAGACACACGACGACCCGGAAATACTGTCGGTCGCTCCATAGATGGATGACAAACAATAAATGGCATAAACACCAGCCCCCGCACGGATCAACACAATGTGATCAAAAGTACCCGGACACCCCCAAAAACATACCTTTTATTACGTGCATTGTGCTGCCACCTACTACCAGGTACTCCATATCAGCGACCTCAATAGTCATTACACATCGTGAGAGAGCAGAAGGGGCGCTCCGCGGAACTCACGGACTTGGAACGTGGTCAGGTGATAGGATGTCATTTGTCATACGTCTGTACGCGAGATTTCCACACTCCCAAACATCGCTAGGTCCACTGTTTCCGGTGTGACAGTCAAGTGGAAACGTAAAGGGACACGTACAGCACAAAAGCGTACAGGCCGACCTCGTCTGTTGACTGACAGAGACCGCTCACAGTTGAAGAGGGTCGTAAAGTGTAATAGGCAGACATCAGACAGGAATTCCAAACTGCATCAGAATCCACTGCAAGTACTATGACAGTTACGCTGCAGGTGAGAAAACTTGGATTTCATGGTCGAGCAGCTGCTCATAAGCCACATATCACGCAGGTAAATGCCAAACGACGCCTCGCTTGGTTCAAGGAGCGTAAACATTGGACTATTGAACAGTGGGAATACGTTGTGTAGCGTGATGTATCACGATACACTATGTGGCGATCCGATGGCAGGGTGTGGGTATGGCGAATGCCCGGCGAACGTCATCTGTCTGCGTGTATAGTACCAACAGTAAAATTCGGAGGCGGTGGTGTTATGGTGTGGTCGTGTTTTTCATGGAGGGAACTTGTACCCCTTGTTGTTTTGCGTGGCACTATCACAGCACAAGCCTACACTGATGTTTTAAGCACCTTCTTGCTTCCCACTCTTGAAGAGCAATTCTGGGATGGCGACTGCATCTTTCAACACGATTGAGCACCTGTTCATAAAGCACGGCCTGTGGCGGAGTGGTTACACGATAATAACATTCCTGTAATGGACTGGCCGGCACAGAGTCCTGACCTGAATCCTATAGAACACATTTGGGATGTTTTGGAACTCCGACTTCGTGCCAGCTCTCACCGACCGACATCGGTACCTCTCCCCAGTGCAGCTCTCCGTGAAGAATTGGCTGCCATTCCCCAAGAATGCTTCCAGCACCTGATTGAACGAATGCCTGCGAGAGTAGAAGTTGTCATTAAGGCTAACGATGGGCCAACACCATATTGAATTGGATTATTACCGATGCAGGGCGCCACGAACTTGTAAGTCATTTTCAGCCAGGTGTCCGGATACTTTTGATCTCATAGTGTACCTTTGCAGCCTGGTGGGCAGTGTAGCCTACCGTAGCTGTAATATTTAAAAGTTGATTTCGTGAGAAGAGTCAACTAAGTTTCGCAAGTTTCCGAGCACGTGCATCGCGTATTAAACGGAACCACCAAAACTCTCGTCGGCACCACAGCTTCGTTTGTGAGAAAGTTCCGTCAATAATTTGATTTGAAGTGCCATGTTTTTTTCGTTTCATGAGAAAGCCAACGCCTGAGAAAGAACTAGATTGTACTACTTTGCTGATACGAATTGGATAACAAAACATCTTTTCACACCATTTCCATTAGAATTTGATTACTGTGAAATAGAGACTTAGAGGTGAGGCAATAATAGTTTCGAGAAACAGGAGACTCGGCTAAAAACGTAAACTATTATAGGTTTGTAAAGAAGCGTGTTTCAAAATGTTTTCAAGGGTGTATCTAAAAATGAAACTGCTACAAAACATTCGCGCGTCCCATTTTACAACATTCCCCAAGTATGTGGAACGCTCATCGAATATGACTAACCACTGTCTTGAGCGTATGCAAAGAAGGGCAGCACAAATGGTCACCGATTTGTCTGACATGCAACGGAGCGTAACAAAAATGCTAAAAAACATGATTTGGAAGACGCTTGAAGAGACGTAAATTATCCAAGCGGAAGCCGACTTAGGAAGTTCCAAGGAGCCGTATTAAGTGTAGGATCCAGATGTTTCTTCGGCTCTCTGCTTACTGCTACCATAGAGACAGCGAAGGCAAAATTAAGAATAATAACCGCACGCACAAGGGCATTTAACTGTGTATTACTACACACACGTAAAAGTTACGACTGCAAAGTACATTTCGTACTTAATTTGGTATGCAACGTACCATTGGAGATCTAATAATGGTACTTGACTAATGCATAATCTATAAATTATGACTTCCTTTGAAGAAAATATGGAGTAGTAAACTTTAAGATGCTTTAGCTGCTGTGGAACATGTTCTCCCGTTAGTGCTCTGGACTTACGAAGCATTCTTTCCGCTCTCAATACGCGAATGGGTGGGAAGAACCACTAATAGGAGGTAACAGCGGCAACTGCCCTCTGCCGCGCACATCACAGCTGTTTCCAGGTTACGGCTGTATGTGTAGAGGGCAACGTAGTAAATGAATGCCGCTACCGCCGGAATGGCCCGTTGTCTCTGGTATGCACATACCTTCTCCTTTCAATCGTAACACTTAGCACGGTGAAACTTGATGTTTTTCATATTAAGAGAAAAAAAATGGCATCGCAGTGGCTCTGAACACCAGATCTCTAGGTTTTTATGGTAGCCTTAACATAATGACACAGTTATTTACCATTAGGGAAGCCTATTAGCCCTCAGGAGGGAAACAGACAAAGCGAAGGAAAAGTACTTAGAAGAAATGTGTGACGAAATAGAAGAACTACAAAGAAGAGGAAGGTACGACCTCATGTACCAGAAAACGAAGGAACTGGGAGAAGGAGAGAACAAAAGTGTAAGGACATTCGGAATAGAAGATTCTAGAGGACAGGTGGTTACTGAACAAGTAGAAGTGCTGAAAACATGGGAAGAATATAGAAGGAAACTATACGATACAGAACATCGCCCAGATGACATCGACATAGAGCCAGAGGAAGCTATTGACGAAGATGAAAAAGGGCCCTGTATATTGACAAGGGAAGTAGAGATAGCGATAAAGAACATGAAGAGTAGGAAAGCTACAGGGGATAACGACATACCAGTGGATTCGCTTAAAGAAATCGGAAATGAAAGTTTGGAAGTTTTGACACAACTCATAAACAAAATCTATGAAACTGGAGAATGGCCTGAAGACGTTTTGGAGATCACAATGGCTACTCTTGAGAAGAAAAAGCAAGTCAAGAAGTATAGTGATTATAGAACAATTAGTCTGATATCGGATGTGGCAAAGATCATTGCAAGAATACTAAATAAACGGTTGGAAAACAAAATTGGAGAAGTGGTGGTTTATCTGCTACCACTTTCGTCTAGACCGTTCTTCCAACACCCAGGCGTAACAGGCAACTTGCAGCTTACGTTATGACCCTCTTGAGCACACATGGATTTTGTCAGACAGCCTTAGGATTAAAGATACGGTGTAAAATACAGTACGTACTTGTAGACAGTGCTTACGAAATGCACCACCAGTGTGTTAACTCTTGAGAAGGATATAGGATACTGCAGAGCCGGTGTTATTCTGACGACGTCGCACTGCGGCGACAACAGCTTCAGCAACGTCTGATCTGCACGGGAATACACATAATGGATGTGCGAGTACAGATCGTAGGCGTACGGTTGACGACATACGGAAGTTTGGGTGTGGACGTGAGTCGTGCACCGATAGCCAAATGGCAAGTCGACCAGTCGCCATAAGCGGGAAATACGGGTTCGAACCCCGGTGCGGCACATGTTTTCGTTGTCGTCATTCCATTCTACGACTGATGGTAGTCATTGTCCGCAACAGCGAATCCACCTGATGTATTCTATTATGGTTCGGTGCCTTTTAGAATTAACTATCACCCTGCTTCATCACGGGGCTCCGAGTTTATTCTCGGTGTGGCGAAAACGCGCAACGATACGATTAGAAAATTGCAGCGAAATGCAGGAAGATCTGCAGCGGATAGGCACTTTGTGCAGGGAGTGGCAACTGACCCTTAACATAGACAAATGTAATGTATTGCGAATACACAGAAAGAAGGATCCTTTACTGTTTGATTATATGATAGCGGAACAAACACTGGTAGCAGTTACTTCTGTAAAATATCTGGGAGTATGCGTACGGAGCGATTTGAAGTGGAATGGTCGTATAAAATTAATTGTTGGTAAGGCGGGTGCCACGTTGAGATTCATTGGGACAGTCCTTAGAAAATGTAGTCCATCAACAAAGGAGGTGGCTTACAAAACACTCGTTCGACCTATACTTGAGTATTGCTCATGCTCCGTACCAGGTCGGGTTGATGGAGGGGATAGAGAAGGTCCAAAGAAGAGCGGCGCGTTTCGTCACAGGGTTATTTGGTAAGCGTGATAGCGTTACGGAGATGTTTAGCAAACTCGAGTGGCAGACTCTGCAAGAGAGGCGCTCTGCATCGCGGTGTAGCTTGCTGTCCAGGTTTCGAGAAGGTGCGTTTCTGGATGAGGTATCGAATATATTGCTTCCCCCTACTTATACCTCCCGAGGAGATCACGAATGTAAAATTAGGGAGATTCGAGCGCGCACGGAGGCTTTCCGGCAGTCGTTCTTCCCGCGAACCATACGCGATTGGAACAGGAAAGGGAGGTAATGACAGTGGCACGTAAAGTGCCCTCCGCCACACATCATTGGGTGGCTAGCGGAGTATAAATGTAGATGTAGATGTAGATAGTAAGATACCGACTAATGGCTCTGAGCACTATGGGACTTAACATCTGTGGTCATCAGTCCCCAAGATATAGAACTACTTAAACCTAACTAACCTAAGGACATCACACACATCTATGCCCGAGGCAGGATTCGAACCTGCGACCGTAGCAGTCGCGCGGTTCCGGACTGAAGCGCCTAGAACCGCTAGACCGCCGCGGCCGGCGAGATACGGACTCTCACTGTTACACGTGCATCTGTGTATGGGGGCTAGTAACCCCGAAATCTATAATGACGCAACATAAAAAAACTGAATATAGTTTTTGCAGTCAGAGGTAAGTTTATTGCTCATCTCAACGAGAAAGGAACATGAAGAAAGGATAAATTGAAATGGGCATCGACCGATGGAAGGTACAGTGCGTAGGGTTTCTTAGTGCTCACGGAAGATCAGGAGAAGGAGATGTAGGCGGGCTGGAGCTGGTGGCCCGCGGTTAGCTAGCGCTCGCTAGCGCAGGTGAGGCGCCTACGTCACGGCCTTGGCTGCGCGGAGGAATGCGGTTCCACGGCGTGCGGCGGCGGCGGCAGCAGGAAGGAAGGCAGGCAGTTATCTCTGTCTCCCTTCTTCACTACAAGCATTCCGCTCTGCCGCCACTTAAGGGGCCTAGTGTGCCAAAGTACAGTGTGTTTCAAAAAGAACACACGTACTACAAAGTTTTATGTTCTCAGAACTGTCGATCGCTACGCCAACGCTAGAATACATTGTCTAGTTTATACTCATTGCCGCTAGATGTCGGTTGTCTTCTATTTGCTTAGTTACCATCACGTGTTGTCAAATGGCTGCTCCGACGCAGAAATCATATTGCATTCTCGAGTTTGCGAAATGTAGTACGAAGAGGTTTCAAAAATGGTTCAAATGGCTCTGATCGCTATGGCACGTAACTTCTAAGGTCATCAGTCCCCTAGAACTTAGAACTAATTAAACCTAACTAGCCTAAGAACATGACACACATCCATGCCCGAGGCAGGATTCGAACCTGCGACCGTAGCGGTCTCGCAGTTCCAGACTGTAGCGCCTAGAACCGCACGGCCACCCCGGCCGGTGTAGAGGTTTCAGGTTGAAGAAACGAACTGATCTTCGGAATGGACGGAACATTCGCAGATGCAATTTGTGAACACAGGATGTGTACGTAAAGGAGTCCTGGCCGCAGTCGTGTGTCCGCCGAAACTGTCGCACGAATTCAAACCGCTCTCCATCGTAGTTCTACAACTCGTCGTGCCAGTCTGGAGATACAACTGCCTACAGCAAGAATCCGGGGTGTTCTGAGACGTCGACTGATTATGAAGCCTGTGAAGGAAATGAAGAATTCGGACGTGTGAGAGGATGAGAGAGAGACTGTATTGTTGTGAGAAGCCATTACGGTATATAGTAAATGTTCAAGTAGTTTTTTGCACAAAATAAAATCCAATAACTAACATTAAGTGGTCACTGTGTTTGTGTGTGTGTGTGTGTGTGTGTGTGTGTGTGTGTGTGTGTGTGTGTGTGTGTGTATCTCCTTACCGAAATTAGTTAAGTGTCACGGTACAGATATTTACGAAACATAGATCGCTTGGAGGTGAAGTTTGAAACGATAGTGCGAACCTGCATTTTCCACGGTCATAATTCGTCGACAGATTAACCTTCATTTTCCACGCTCATAATTCGCCGAGAGATTATCTCCGAATTAATACGCTTTAAATTGTTAAATTGTTGGGCCCGTCATCCGCTCATCAAACAACATCGCACACTGCTGTGCCGAACGGTCGACGTAGCGAGTAAGGGTTTTAAAGATTTCCGGTGGAGCAGATAACGACGAGGAATTTCCGCGAGATTGCCGCTGCGGAATACATCTCTTGCTCTCGTGTACTATTTAAAACGAAATATTTATATTTTCCAGGCTTTTGGGAGAGTGAAGATAAAAGGAAATTAGGAACTAAGCGAAACCATCTAAAACCAATAACCAATAATATAGAACATTTATTTAAAATAAAAAATAAATAAAGAATATTTTCAGTTAAGAATAATATATTAAGAAATGTACTGACAATACTAGTTTGTCACAGCATCAGTATATTGAAACGACCTCGCACCATGAATAATACTGACAAAAGCTGTCAACTGACAACGCGGTTTCAGGAGGGTAAGAAGTCGAATGCCCATAAGAAAGTGTGTGCTGCAATTATATTAGCTGTAACTTGCAAGCAACAGACAACATCGAAAAAGAGGAAATGGGTCCGAGATTTTCTGAAAAAAGGAGCCACTGGTCACGTATTACCTGTAATATTATTGGGGTTTCCGTAGTATGAAAGCTGTGAGTACCCTTGGAAAGGCATTCACCTATCTGTATATTAAATGATCAACTTATGAGATGAGACATATTCTTTGAAAGACATTTGTTTTGTATAATTTACGTAACTGTAAAGATGCGCATCTAGCGCGTAAGCTAATACGTCGATTGCGCAGTCAAAAAAACATTTTAACAGAAGCTGAACTGACGTTCCGCTTCGATCTAAATAAAAGATGGCAGTAAAAAATTTTTGTAGATCTTCACAATTTAATGTACTTCTACGTGTAATGTGAAAACGTAAAGAAGGTCTACTTTAAGCTAAAAAAGTGAGCGGTCTTGCCAGCGTGCAGACAACATTATTAATTAATAAAATTCAAGTAATTTATGTTCGAAACTGTAAATCGGCAAGTTATTGTTACGAAGGTGTTGAACGTTGCAAGAATTGTCTCTAGGGAAGGAGAAAAGTAATGACTGTAATTTGTGACAAAAACGTGAACCAAGGAGCTAGTACAGGACAGGCTGAAATCTGATCGCACCATACAGTTAGAAAAGTACTTATGTAAGTTATACTGTTTATAAATAAGCCCTAATTTGCTAGTGAGAATTGTTTGAATATATTTAGTGTTTACCAGATTTCCTATTCTGTTCTTTTCCTTTATACTTTTTTAACCTCCACGTTATATTATTTTTATGAATGTCAAACAGCCTTTACTACAGCAGAGAATACTGCGGCATCCTGGTCGTGTACAGAAGGCCGCCCCTTGTCTTCTATACAACTCATAGCCGTCCCATTTATTAAGGATTTCATTTGCAAATGCAATTTTTTTTACTGATCATTGTTAAAGGTCCCTCAGGTAATTATAAAATTCATACTGATTACGTAAAGAAATCCGGGTTGTACTTTTCCAAATAATAGAAGTCTTTGCGTAATCAAAAAACTAGCCTCCTTCTGACAACGATCAGGAGCCGACCAGAAGACGGACGCCTTCGACCGCTTTCGTGTCTCCTGAGGCAAAGCTGCGCCAAACTGGGAACACGACATTCTAGTATGAAACACTATATATATCAGATTAAAATTGAAAAAAAAATCAAATATATTTAACCTAATTTTTTTTATCATACTAGATACCTTACTGGCTCAAATCAGAATCACGGACGCAAAAGGTTTTATGTATTATTTTCCGATAAGTTCTGCATCGTATGACAGTTATTAGTGTTGATACGAGATAAAACAGAGAAGCAAAATACGTTAATGAGAGAGGCAATCGCATTCGACAAGAGATTAGGAGGAACTTTGAGATGTCTGGCAACAGATGGGTCATTATAATCTTCATAGTATCTTTCTGTGCTATCAGCAAGCACAATTAGTAAAATTCTATGAAAACCTATGAAGCAATTATAGCTGCCTGGCAAGGATCGCTACAGGAAATTAATGTCAAACGTTTTACGCTTTGTGATAATATGGTGAAACTGACATGCATTTCGCAGACCTCTTACTTGTCATTGCAGATATAGGACGTATTTTTCCAAATGTGGGCGTTTTTCAAAATTACTTTGTAACAAACCAGTCTACACTATATTTTCACATTAATGAAGTAAGGAATGTCATAGAGAATACTCCGTTAACCATCCTAAAGTGGCACATACAATGATTACCCGTGTATAGGTCTATTAAAATTCTTTCGTGATAAGACTCCTTAAAATTGAATCTAAGTTGTTATAACATACACCACGGCAAATTGAAAAAATAAACACTGCACACTAAAGCCACGTAGCTGGTTCGTGGAGCTCTGGCAACATCTGAATGGAAATATTGTCTATCTGACCTCACACGTTCAATGTGTGTTGACAATATTGGGCATATTTTGAGATCGATCGATACTGCTCATCATTATTTCTAGGACTGACAATACGCGCTCTCAACGGTCAATATATTGACAGTTTGACAATGTTATTGAACGTGTCAGGACCCCTTCACAATGTGACCGTAGGAAATTCCCCCCACTGATTTGACTCGTACTGACAGAGTGTGTAAGGTACCACTAGGACTTCACCGTATGCAAACAGGAAGACTCAACTCTCAACCGTCTTCAAGAAGAAATGAGTTTGAAAATTCTGGACATGCTTATACATTTTGTATGCTCGCCAATGTTGCAGGATACCACTGCCGAGCAAGTAAGCGCATAGCTTCATAAGCGCGAGATCTATCGGTCGAATCTTCCTGCCGCTACTTTTTTTCCGACGTAATTCTAAAAACATATATACGTGGTAGGACGTAAAACTGTGCGATGGCCGAGAACCGTTCATGAATATAAACCAAGTTTGCTTTGAAATACCCACGCGAAAATTTGGCGTTCACCACTAGTATTGACTGGAGCAATAATTATTGGTTCAAATGTCTCTGAGCACTATGGGACTTAACTTCTGTGGTCATCAGTCCCCTAGAACTTAGAACTACTTAAACCTAACTAACTTAAGGACAGCACACACATCCATGCCCGACGCAAGATTCGAACCTGCGACCGCAGCGGTCGCGCGGTTCCAGACTGTAGCGCCTAGAACCGCTCGGCCACTCCGGTCGGCCAACAATTATTGTTCTCAATGTTTCTATGATCAGTATCTTCCTCATTCGTACAGTGCTCCATAGATTACACATTATACTTGTCACAAATGTAGATACAATAATGTAAATAAAACGATATAGCGTACTGATTTCATTGAAAGTTTTTGTGTATCCTTTCTTTATTTCCAATCTCCTTACGATAACTTCACTCTAGTTTTTTTTCAGAACAAACATTATAAAAGTAATAAATGACTTGTTAAATACCGACAATTTGCATAGTCATAATAAATCTGCTGTTAGAATTACGTGGAAATTAAAAAAGTGCCGGCAGCGAGGTTCTATCTAACAACCCTGCGCTTTTCAATCTATACGCGCTTGCTCTCTCTTCTGCGGCCTCACTGAATGCTAGTGACCATAAAAAACACATAATCACGCGGAAAATTTTCAGATTAGATTTTCTCGTAACGATTGAGAACTGCGTCTTCCTGTTTTTATACGTCGAGGCCCTTGTCGTGCCCTGCACATCTTGTCAATAAGAATCAAATTGGTTAGAAGTTGGTATGGTCCCCTCAACAGGAAGCCACCTCAAACGCTCGTTTTACAACGTCAAACGTGTTATACGGGGCGAGCAGAGAAAGTCTGTAGAGCTTATAAGGATACTGTAGGGTAGGTACTCCTGAGAAATAACTGTTAAGAAAAAATAATTTCCGAAAAAGACATTTTAACTGGCAACGAGGACTTCAAGAAGTGGCAACTCACAAACTCACAGATGTCTGTGCATTATGGCATTTTAGACCGCAAGTGCTTGAATTTGCGCACGCAACGACGTGATTGGCTAACTTCAATGCTAAATAACTCGAAAACGGCGCAATGTATCGAATAGCTTTTGTTCTTTATAATTACTTCTCAGCACAACCTCCACTGCAACATTACAGTAAGCCTTTCAGACTCTTTCTGGCCGCCGTATATAAGCTAGGATCACACTCTGGGATTTATAATAGTACCTCAAGAAGTATTTTTCTTTACCTGTTGTTGCTTTTTTCCCAGTTTGTCTACGGAGTCGCCATTGTTGCACCGGTGTTGGCACTGTTACTGTCATCTGGTAGCTGGATGCCTTCCCCGAAGCGGCAACTCCCCAACCCCGCAAGGAATATGTGTACCGCTTGTGATTTACCTACTGTGGATCTCATCTTGAAGTTTTGTAATGTTTTTTGAGTGGTCGTGTAACGTGTAACTAAGGCCGAAAGTGGGTACCAACCCGGTATTTACCGAGAGGGATGTGGAAAACCGCCTGAACACATTCAGGCCGGCCATTTCACCAGTCCTCGTTAATCTGCGAGGTGGATTCGATCCGAGACAGTGTGCTAACCACCGGCCTCTTTGTTCGGTACCTCCAGCAGCCCTCTGAAACACTGTGGGGTTCAACTTGGGGACAGCTTTGCCTCCTACTGATGGTCCGCACCTTCATATGGTGAAATATGCATTTTTGCCCCCGTACGTGTCGCCTCACCTGTCCAAAAATATCATGAATTTAGCTATGAGACAATCAATAATTTCACTCGAAACCAACACACAATATACGTCCCACCAAATGCTAGTTATTAAGAGTTTAATTTCGAGGGAATAATTTCGGTTTGCAAGATGATTTTCGATCACACGCAGAATTTTAGCGTTTAAAAATATTTTGATGAATATTCTTCAGAAGATAATATGGTAGCCATGTGCGGAAAACGTGACTGAGTTGTGTGAAACAAATTCACGCATTCGAGAGGGGGCAGTTCAAATCTTTCTGCGCCTGGCCAAATACAGGTTTTGCACGATTTCTCCTAAATTGCTGAATGTACATGCTGTGAGGAGTCGTTTGAAAAAGGCGCGGCAGATTTCCTTCTCCGCTCTTCCCTAATTCGAACTTAGGAGTATACTCCCTCTCTATAAGTCGGTTCAGATTTACGTCAGGATTGACATTCGGCCAGGAACACTTGGAGGCAAAGAGCAGAGCTATCACACACACGTAAACTCACACATTTCATTCAACTCGCTGTCCGCCCCCGGTAGCTTAGTGGTCAGCCCGACAGAGTGTCAATCCTAACGGCCCGGGTTCGATTCCCGGCTGGGTCGGAGATTTTCTCCGCTTAGGGAATGGGTGTTGTGTTGTCCTAATCATCACCATCTCATCCCCATCAACGTGCAAGTCGCCGAAGTGGCGTCAACACGAAAGACTTGCACACGGCGAACCGTCTACCCGACGGGAGGCCCTAGTCACACGACATTCAGAATTTTTATTCAACTCGTTGTAACTCACAAGCTGTTGTTGTTGTTGTGGTCTTCAGTCCTGAGACTGGTTTGATGCAGTTCTCCACGCTACTCTATCCTGTGCAAGCTTCTTCATCTCCCAGTACCTACTGCAGCCTACATACTGCTGAATCTGTTTAGTGTATTCATGCCTTGGTCTCCCTCTACGATTTTTACCCTCCACGCTGCCCTCAAATACTAAATTGGTGATCCCTCGATGTCTCAGAACATGTCCTACCAACCGATCCTTTCTTCTGGTCAAGTTGTGCCACAAGCTCCTCTTCTATCCAATTCTATTCAACACCTCCTCATTAGTTATGTGGTCTACCCATGTAATCTCCAGCATTCTTCTGTAGCGCCACATTTACAAAGTTTCTATTCTCTTCCTGTCTAAACTATTTATCGTCCACGTTTCACTTCCATACATGGCTACACTCCATACAAATACTTTCAGTTCCTGGCATTTAAATCTATACTTGATGTTAACAAATTTTTCTTCTTCAGAAACGCTTTCTTTGCCATTGCCAGTCTACATTTTATATCCTCTCTACTTCGACCATCATCACTTATTTTCCTCCCCAAATAGAAATACTCCTTTACTACTTTAAGTGTCTCATTTCCTAATCTAATTCCCTCAGCATCACCCGACTTAATTCGACTATAACTGCCATCTGGTTTCTGTACAAATTGTAAATACCCTTCCGCTCCCTGTGGTTTACACCTGCCACCTTCAGAATTTGAAAGAGAGTATTGTCAAAAGCTTTCTCGAAGTCTACAAATGCTAGAAAAGTAGGTTTGCCTTTACTTAATCTTTCTTCTAAGATAAGTCGTAGGGTCAGTATTTCCTCACGTGTTCCAACATTTCTGCGGAATCCAAACTGATCCTTCCCGACGTCGGCTTCTACCAGTTTTTCCATTCGTCTGTAAGGAATTCGCGTTAGTATTTTGCAGCTGTGACTTATTAAACTGCTAGTTCGGTAATTTTCACATTTGTCAACACCTGCTTGCTTTGGGATTGGAATTATTTTATTGTTCTTGAAGTCTGAGGGTATTTCGCCTGTCTCATACATCTTGCTCACCAGACGGCAGAGTTTTGTCAGGACTGGCTCTCCCAAGGCTGTCAGTAGTTCTAATGAAATGTTGTCTACTCCCGGAGCCTTGTTTCGACTCAGGTCTTTCAGTGCTCTGTCAAACTCTTCACGCAGTATGATATCTCCCATTTCATCTTCATCTACATCCTCTTCCATTTCCATAATATTGTCCTCAAGAACTCACAAGCTATTCAATGTGAAAACATCGAACTTCGGTTCGTGGCGACGTTACCTAATTTTCCGCATGGGTAAACTTTTACGTTATCGAATTTTGGTGGACGCAGATTGCGAGCGAAATATTTTTACGTACTCCAAAATGAAACTGTGTCGAAGATGCCTAACAGGAGGTAATTTTGAGTTAAATGTGAGACATGCCGATGCGTTCGCGCGTCAAAACTCAGCGGTCGCTCAAATGGTTTCACTGTACATGAAATATGTGGATCGCATTTGTGGCCCCTTCTGAATAGTTCGGCCACAGTGAAAGTCTTTTTATTTGCCTCCACTTCGGCGATTTGTGCGTTGATGGTGATGACGCCCAAACACACACACACACACACACACACACACACACACACACACACACACACAATACGTAGCAAAGATAATCCCCGATCTGGCCGGTAATCGAATACGGGGCCTCGTGGCGTTACTTTTTTAATTAACCTATTACAACGTTTTCTCGTAAAACTTTCTACTCATTTGCAAAATAACAAAAAAAGATTATGCTAGATAATCGAGGCGAACAGACTTATCGGTTTGAAGGAAAGAAACTGACAACAAAATGCTCTATCTCAGTACTGCACAATTATAATGCAATCAGTGAGAGGCATTTCTTTTGTGCGATTAAGACTGAGTGCCAGAGATAAACTTTATTCGGAGTCATTTGCTGGTAACAGACTTCACTTTAATAGTGAAAACGAACGAAAATATAATACTGATGTGTAGGTACTTAACCCTTTCAGATCCTCTACGCACAATTGTGTACATTAACTTTTACTGTGTCTTAGCTGCAATAGAGATTTTGAGGTACACACTCGTGAATGTTTAGCTTTCTCATCAAGCGCAAGTGCTCCCAGGTGTTGGGCATCACTACAAATATATCAGCAAGTCAAAGTAGCACCGCGGAGCAGCTCGTGAGCACCAGAATACACGGATGTATTTGGTTCGTTATATTTCTCTGTATAATTGAATATTATTATCGTTTTTTTTTGCGCGGTAATTACTGAATTATCATTTTGCTATTTATTACAGTACAGAATATTTCGTAATTACTTATTTTAGTCCACAAAATGAAGCCAAGTGTACGGAGTATGTTTTGAAAACGAGTACATCTTTTTGTATAAATATTCCATCTGATATCATTAAAAAGTCACCTAAGAGCATTACCACACGAAGAAAAATTATCTTTCCTCCAGAAGAAATTCAGGTCTGAAGCGGTTAAAGTCGATATACCAAACATCGAGCTTTTACGCCGGTGCATCTTATTTTTCCTGACAATATAGAAACATTCGTCGCTATCACACGCGCCTGAAGTGACACTATCACTATTTGTAATAATTTTGTTCAAATAGCTACAATCCGCCATGATTCGCCACGAACTACCGAGCTGAACATCTGGGTTCCTCTCGCAGGTGCTTCCGCCGCACGGCCGTAAGGGCCCTCCGGTATCTTCCGGAACCCCAAAGTGAAATTCAGGCAAGGCGGAAGCAGCGCGACCGCCATCACAGGCTAAGGCGGTCGCAGAGGAAAGCAAAACGGCGTACCCAGTTTCACGCACCTGTCTGGACTACAAAATGCACAATGAACCTTTCGGACAGGTATGGTCCACCATCGAGCGGAAATACTTTGCAGCTGAGGAAAACAGGCCGTTTTGCGTGGAACAGTGATTACCGACAGCGTATTTCTCTATTTCGTCTCCTTCGTCAATTAGTCGTATATCAACACAATTAATTGGGATCAGTTCGTTACTTCTGGTCGTGGTGATGTACTACAGGCGCTCACATCTCTTCTGTCGATTGTGTTGTTATCCTGTGTCTAATTCTGCCCAGAAAATCTCTAACAACCTAAATTTCTATCTGAAATTCTCCCTGTATCTCGTATTCCCATTTATTCCACATCCATTTGTACATTTTGGATCGACCTTACGTTTTTTCTCTTGTTGACAGACTTCTACATCTACATCTACATTTATACTCCGCAAGCCACTCGACGATGTGTGGCGGAGGGCACTTTACGTGCCACTGTCATTACCTCCATTTTCTGTTCCAGTCGCGTATGGTTCGCGCGAAGAACGACTGCCGGAAAGCCTCCGTGCGTGCTCTAATCTCTCTAATTTTACATTCGTGATCTCCTCGGCAGGTAAAAGCAGGGGGAAGCAATATATTCGATACCTCATCCAGAAACGCACCCTTTCGAAACATGGACAGCAAGCTACACCGCTATGCAGAGCGCCTCTCTTGCAGAGTCTGCCACTTGAGTTTGCTAAACATCTCCGTAACGCTATCACGCTTACCAAAAAACCCTGTGACGAAACGCGCTTTGGATCTTCTCTATCTCCTCTGTCAACCCGACCTGGTACGGATCCTACACTGATGAGCAATACACAAGTATAGGTCTAACGTGTGTTTTGTAAGCCACCTCCTTTGTTGATGGACAACATTTTCTAAGGACTCTCCCAATGAATCTCAACCTAGCACCCGCCTTACCAACAAATAATTTTATATGATCATTCCACGTCAAATCGTTCCGCACGCATACTCCCAGATATTTTACAGAAGAAACTGCTACCAGTGTTTGTTCCGCTATCATATAATCATACAATAAAGGATCCTTCTTTCTATGTATTCGCAATACAATACATTTGTCTATGTTAAGGGTCAGTTGCCACTCCCTGCACCAAGTGCCTATCCGCTGCAGATCTTCCTGCATTTCGCTACAATTTTTTAATACTGCAATTTCTCTGTATACTACAGCATCATCCGCGAAAAGCCGCATGGAACTTCCGACACTACCTACTAGGTCATTTATATATATTGTGAAAAGCAATTGTCCTACAACACTCCCCTGTGGCACGCCAGAGGCTACTTTAACGTCGGTAGCCGTCTCTCCATTGAGAACAACATGCTGTGTTCTGTTTGCTAAAAACTCTTCAATCCAGCCACAAAGCTGGTCTGATATTCCGTAGGCTCTTACTTTGTTTATCAGGCGACAGTGCGGAACTGTATCGAACGCCTTCCGGAAGTCAAGGAAAATGGCATCTACCTGGGAGCCTGTATCTAATATTTTCTGGGTCTCATGAACAAATAAAGTGAGTTGGGTCTGACACCATCGCTGTTTCCGGAATCCATGTTGATTCGTACAGAGTAGATTCTGGGTTTCCAGAAACGACATGATACGCGAGCAAAAAACTTGTTCTAAAATTCGATGACCCTTCTTGAAGACTGGGACTACCTGTGCTCTTTTCCAATCATTTGGAACCTTCCGTTCCTCTAGAGACTTGCGGTACACGACTGTTAGAAGGGGGGCAAGTTCTTTCGCATGCTCTGTGTAGAATCGAATTGATATCCCGTCAGGTTCAGTGGACTTTCCTCTGTTGAGTGATTCCAGTTGTTTTTCTATTCCTTGGACACTTATTTCGATGTCAGCCATTTTTTCGTTTGTGCGAAGATTTAGAGAAGGAACTGCAGTGCGGTCTTCTTCTGTGAAACAGCTTTCGAAAAAGGTGTTTAGTATTTCAGCTTTACGCGTGTCATCCTCTGTTTCAATGCCATCATCACCCCGGAGTGTCTGGATATGGTGTTTCGAGCCACTTACTGATTTAACGTAAGACCAGAACTTCGTAGGATTTTCTGTCAAGTCGGTACATAGAATTTTACTTTCTTTATCTTAAGTCCGTTTCCCGAAAGCGACTCTGTCAAAATATATCACTAACGTCGATTTGCAGTAGGATTTTAGAATATATACTGTATTCGAACATTATGAAGTACCTCAAAGAGAACTATTTATTGGCACATAGCACGGTTTCAGAAAATATCGTTCGTGTCAAACACAACTAGCTCTCTATACTCATGAAGTAATAAGTGCTATTGACAGGGGATGTGAAATTGATTCCATATTTTTAGATTTCCAGAAGGCTTTCGGCACCGTTCCTCACAAGCGTCTTCTAACCAAACGGAGTTGTGCGACTGGGTTCCTTTCAGAAAGGTCACAGTTCGTAATAATAGACGGAAAGTCACTGAGTAAAACAGAAGTAATATCACGAGTTCATCAAGGAAGTGTTACACGCCCTCTATTGTTTCTGATCTATATTAACGACACAGGAGACAATCTGAGTAGCCGTCCTAGATTGTTTGTAGGTAATGCTGTCATTTACCGTCTTGTAAAGTCATCAGATGATAAAAACGACTTGCAAAATGATTTAGATACGATATCTGTATGGTGCGAAAAGTGGCAGTTGACCCTGAATAAAGAAAAGCGCGAAGTTGTTCACATGCGTACTAAAAGAAATCAGCTAAATTTCGATTACGCAATAAGTCACACAAATCCGAAGGCTGTAAATTCAACTAAATACTGAGGGATTACAATTACAAATAACCTAAACTGGAACGATCACATAGATAATATTGTGGGTAGAGCAAACCAAAGACTGCGATTCATTGGCAGAACACTTAGAGGGTGCAACAGGTCTACTAAAGAGACTGCTTACACCACGCTTTTCCGCCCTATTCTGGAGTATTGCTGCGCGGTGTGGGATCCCCATCAGGTGGGACTGACGGATGACATCGAAAGAGTACAAAGAATGGCAGCTCGTTTTGTTTTATCGCGAAATAGGGGAGATAGTGCCGCAGACATGACACGTGAATTGGAGTGGCAATCAGTAAAACAAAGGCGTTTTTGGTTGCGACGGGATCTTCTCATGAAATTTCAGTTTTCTCCTCCGATTGCGAAAACATTCTGTTGGTACCCACCTACATAGGGAGAAATTATCGTCACGATAAAATATGAGAAATAAGGGCTCGCACAGAAAAATTTAAGTGCTCGTATTTCCCGCGCGCCGTTCGAGAGTGGAACGGTAGAGAGACAGCATGAAGGTGGTTCATTGAACCCAATGCCAGGTACTTTATTGTGAATAGCAGAGTAATCACGTAGATGTAGATGTAACATCGAGTGTTAGAAGTGCGTGCGCCTTTCGCACATGTGTGTAAGTCAGCACCAACCGCGTCGCGTGTGTGCGATTACGTCAGTGACCTATAGATTGTACCGTAGTGGAGCTATAAATCTCCAAGTACACTGCGCGCTGCACCTACGCAGAAACAAGGGGCTATCGGAAGTTAACCCATTCATAGAAACGGATAATCTGCTTTGGTGTCCTCTTAATCTCTACTGAGTTGTTTGCTTTGTGTTCGTGACGCATTGAAAAGTTACAAAGGTCCTCGTACATTTACCTACTATTGTTCATCCACAAGAGAGACGAAATATTTCAAAGTAAAACGGTATATAACTTTTATAGAGAAAAAACCTGCACTGTGCGTAAATAAGAACGTAAACAGATAAACATGGTTCAAATGGCTCTGAGCACTATGGGACTTAACTACTGTGGTCATCAGTCCCCTAGAACTTAGAACTACTTAAACCTAACTAACCTAAGGACATCAAACACATCCATGCCCGAGGCAGGATTCAAACCTGCGACCGTAGCGGTCACGCGGTTCCAGACTGTAGCGCCTATAACCGCACGGCCACTCCGGCCGGCAGATAAACGTCTTAACGAAATTCATTTCAACAGCGAAAAAAATTATATATATACAGGGTGCGTCAAAAAAATGTATACACACTTTGAACGGTCATAGAAAATTTATTTCCCGTTCTACAATGTTAAATTTCTGGAAATGGAAGGCTTAAAGTCCAACTGGAAAAATAAATGTACTTTGCAAATGTGATTAATGTTCAAACTGGTGGCCTTCAGCATCAATGCATTTCTGAGTACGAGTCACCACTGATTCCGTACATCTTATCAAAGTGTCCAATGAGATTTCTGCGCACACCGCCTGAATCTCATTCCAAAGTGTGTCCAGGTTACGTGGTTTACGTTTGTACAACTCATATTTTTCTGTGCCCCATAAGAAGAAATCCAGCGGCGCGAGGTCTGGAGAGCGTGCAGGAAACTCGATTGGTCCCCTGCGTCCTATCCACCGGCCTGGCACATTGTGATCCAGCTATGCTCGTACGTCCCTATGATAGTGCGGCGGGGCGCCATATTGTTGGAAATAAAACTCATAATTCCCGTATGATGCACGAATGGCAGGGAATATGGAGTCAGCAAGCGTTGTTAGGTACGTTTCTCCAGTAACAGTACCTTCAAAGCGGAAAGGCCCAATGAGTCCCCTTGCAGACAAACCACACCGCGGACATTTACACCAGGCAAATTCACAGCCTTTTCAACTGTAATGTGAGGATTATCTTCAGCCCAGTACACACAATTGTGCCTATTGACAGTTCCATTGAGTTTGAATTGGGCTTCATCCAACCAAATTGTTGTTGTTGTTGTGGTCTTCAGTCCTGAGACTGGTTTGATGCAGCTCTCCATGCTACTCTATCCTGTGCAAGTTTCTTCATCTCCCAGTACCTACTGCAACCTACATCCTTCTGAATCTGCTTAGTGTATTCATCTCTTGGTCTCCCCCTACGATTTTTACCCTCCACGCTGCCCTCCAATACTAAATTGGTGATCCCTTGATGCCTCATAACATGTCCTACCAACCGATCCCTTCTTCTGGTCAAGTTGTGCTACCCATAAATCCCGGTTCCCGTCTCACCATCTCCTGAACCCATTCACAAAATTCTAACCTTCGATCTGGATCGTCGTCACTCAGCTGTTGCACCAGCCTTGGAATGTACACACAAAACTTGCCTTTCTTCAGAATGCGTAGCACACTACTAGCACTTACATTACTCTCACGTGCCGCTTGCCTCGAAGATGTTTGAGGCGAACGCTGAAACAGTTCCAAGACCGCAGTTGTGGAATCATCACTTGTAGCTGTACGAGGTCGCCCTGATCGACCTTTATGCACATCACACACTGTTCCATGAATTTCGAATTTGTCTCGTAGACGTGTAATTGTTAACCTTGAAGGTGGTTCTGTACCATACGCACTTCTCCACTGTCTTCGAACCGCAGCTACATTCTCAAACTTCCAGTACCACTTAATTATCTGCTTCCGCGCTTCAAAGGTCAAACACATGTCCGCCATGTTGCAATTACTTCCTTGCCACTGCTGTCACTTGTTGAAGAAACATAACATTACTTTCTCACAGATATTTAACCTTGTAGAACGGGAGATAAATTGTCTATGACAGTTCAAAGTGTGTATACATTTTTTTTGACGCACCCTATATATATATATATATATATGTGTGTGTGTGTGTATGTGTGTGTGTGTGTGTGTGTGTGTGTGTGTGTCGAGAAATATTAATTTTCGATGTTGTCTGGGACGTTCCAAGGAAATAGGATACAAAGGATAAAGCAAAAATACGCCATTTAATGCGTTCTAGATATTGTTTGATGTGTTTGCAAGTTTATACACTGACGAAAAAAAAAATTGCAACACCAAGAAGGATTGTGAGACATAAACGGAATGTGGTCGCCGTGTTCCTACAATCTGAAAGACGATATGTGTTCAAAATTTCGCGCCAGTCGCATAAGAGGATGCATCAGATTTCCTTTAAACACACGTTGTACCGGTGATGCGCGTTAGCTACATCCGAAATTGGACGTGGTGAGTTTAGTCAAGAAGGCCTTCAACACGCCATTATGAACACCTCATTGTGTTTTAACGAGTCGGCATGTCCATCTTTGGTATGGATAACGGCAGTGACGCTTCGTAGCATGGCAGCAGTGGGTCGCCGGAGAGAGCTGGAACCACATCTCCACACACAGGTCGCCTTTAACTCACAGCCGTGTTCCTCAGACCACTCCATCACACTCCTGGCACTGTGACACGGCGTATTACGTTGTTGAAAAATTCCACTGTGTCACCAAACAGGATCGTCCTGCTAGGGTGTACGCGGTCTGCAAGCAGTGTACAGGGCAAACGTTAGCATCCAAAAGACAACTCGGACTCTGCTAGCGGATGTGTTCTGTGTTAAAAGTGAGTTGCTTTCAAAACTTGAACTCGTGAACAGGTGCTGGCTGCATACCACACGCTGAATGTGTTGAAATGAGATTTTGAACATACTGCCCTAAAGCAGTTCGTCCAAGATCTGTAAGGACCAGTACCACACTGTACACCAGTTAGAACCAGACTGGCGACAACTCGCAGTTTTGGCTTCTTTGGATTTGTACAGAAGTTTGGTGTACCTCTTTAATACGAGGCGCCTTTTTTAAGTAAGAACCGTTTTCAAATTAAAAAAAGACGTGCTAAGATATCTCAATAATTTCATTTTTACATGAAAGCCTGTACCTTAATCTACTTTTCTACATAATTTCCGTCAATATTGAGACACTTGTCATAATGTTGTACCAGTTTTTGAATACCCTCCTCATAGAAGTCTGCCACCTGACTTGTTAACCACTGCATCGCCACTGTTTTGACTTCGTCGTCGTCTTGAAGACGCTGACCGCCAGGTGTTTCTTCAAGTGCAAGAACAGATGGTAGTCACTGGGCGCAAGATCGGAGCTGTACGGAGGATGATCTAGGGTTTCCCATCGAAAAGATGTGATGAGATCTTTGGTCTGATTCGCCACATGCGGACGGGCATTGTCTTGCAGCAAAACAATGCCCTTGCTCAACTTCCAAGGACTGTTGGTTTTATTCTGGTGTGACGTAGGCCACCCATGTTTCATCGCCCGTAACAATTTGGCTTAAGAAATCATCACCGTCGTTGTGGTACCGCTCAAGGAAAGTCAATGCGCTGTCTAAACGTTTCGTTTTGTGCACATCCGTCAGTATTTTCGGTACCCAACGTGCGCATATTTTTCGCTAATGCAAGTGCTCGGTCACAATGCCATACAAAACACTACGAGAAACATTAGGAAAATTATCCCGCAAGGAGGAAATCGTAAAGCATCTGTTTTCTCTCACCTTACTGTCCACTTCCTGTACCAAACATTCATTAACGACCGAAGGACGCCCACTCCCTTGTTCATCATGCACATTTCTGCGACCATCTTCAAAAGCTCTAACCCTCTTTCCTACCATTCCATTACTCAATGTTTTCTCCATAAACTGCACAGATCTCACGATGAATATCGATCGCTTTTAGGCCTCTAGCACTAAGAAATCTTATAACAGCCCGTACCTTCACAGTCGGCGGGACTCACGATTATCGGAGGCATCTTAAACACTCAGTACACAACGTAAACGAGGAAGAATCAGACTGTAATAGCGTCTGTGCGTAGATTAAGGTACAGGCTTTCATGTAAAAATAAAATTATTGAGATATCTTAGCAAGTCTTTTTTTTTAGTTCAAAACAGTACTTACTTAAAAAACACGCCTCGTATGTAGAGAAATGTCTCTTCATTCCAGGTGTTTGCAGCGCTTTGGTGAGAAAACTCAAGGAATTCCTTAAATTAGTTTCAAATTAAAAATAGAATGTTTGTGTTCACCAGTTACAGTCTTATAATTATACATCTACGACCAGAGTTACGGGGCGTGAAAAGTAATGTACACGAAGACCATAAACAAGAAGGCCAGTTGGCAAGTTACTACTCATGAACACGGTATCTCACGATGGCTTCAAAAAACATTAAGAAGTTTTAAGAACCTATGTAGAATAAAATTATGGCTCACTGCTGCAGATCTACTAACGACGGAAGCAGGATAATGTTCTCTTTTAGTTTTCGGTCTTTATTACGTTGTTTTCCGTGTGTCATACCAGACGTGCGTGTCACATTTACAGAAGTGAAGGTTGTCTCGTTTGCCCATTTCTACACTCTTGTAGGCAACAAACAAATGTGTGTTTGGGAATGAAGTGAAATAATGTTGTTCGACGTAACTTGGCACAGCAGTGCTACCCGCGAGAGAAAGGCCGACAGCGAGAGAGAGGGGAAACACACACACAGACAAGGACAGCAACAGACTTGCACCAGCCGTACGAAGTGCTCTCCACCTCTTGGTTCACAGCAACGGAAACATCGCGCTAAAAGGTCAGCAACTACCTGCAACATCAGCCATGCTTCAGTGTTCAAGGAAGGTAGTAGGAGTAATCCACTAAATTACAGGCCCATATCATTAACGGCGATATGCGGCACGTTTCTGCAACATATATTGTGTTCAAACATAATGAATTACCTCGAAGAAAACGGTCTATTGACACACAGTCAAACATCGTTCTTGTGAAACACAACTAGCTCTTCACTCACACGAAATGTTGAGTCCTATGGACAAGGAATTTCAAATTGAATCCGTATTTAGAGATTTCCAGAAAGCTTTTGACACTGTACTACACAAGCGGCTCGCAGTGAAACTGCGTGCTTATGGAATACCGTCTCAGTTATGTGACTGCATTCGTGATTTCCTGTTAGAGAGGTCACAGTTCGTAGTAATTGACCGGAAAGTCATCGAGTAAAACAGATGTGATTTCTGGCGTCCCCTAAGGAAGTGTTATAGGCTCTTTGTTGTTCCTTATCTATATAAACGATTTAAGAGACAATCTGAGCAGCCGTCTTTGGTTGTTTGCAAATGATGCTGTCGTTTATCGACTAGTAAAGTCATCAGAAGAGCAAAATAAATTGCAAAAGATTTAGAAAAAATATCTCTATGGTGCAAAAATCGGCGATTGAACCTAAATAACGAAAAGTGTGAGCTGATCCGTATGAGTGCTAAAAGGAATCCGTTAAACGTCGATTACACGGTAAAGCAGACAAATCCAAGGGCCGTAAATTCAACTAAATACTTGGAAATTACAATTACGAACAACTTGAATTGGAAGGAGCGCACAGAAAATGTTGGGTGAAGGCGAACCAAAAACTGCGTTTTACTGGCAGGACAATTGTAAAATGTAACAGACCTACTAAGGAGACTGCCTACAGTACGTTTGTCCGTCCTCTTTTAGAATACTGCTGCGCGGTGTGGGATCGTAACCACATAGGACTGGAGGAGTACATCGAGAAAGTTCAAAGAAGGGCAGCACGTTTCGCATTATCGCGAAATAGGGGAGAGAATATCACTGAAATTATACAGGATTTGTGGTGGACATAATTAAAACAAAAGCGTTTTTCGTTGCGGCGGAACCTTCTCAGAAATTTCTGTCACCAAGTTTCTCTCCCGAATGCGAAAATATTTTGTTGACACCGCCCTACACAGGGGAGACACGACGACCATAATAAAACAGGGGAAATCACAGCTCGCACGAAAAGATAAAGATGTTCGTTTTTTTTTTTTTTTCGCGCTCTGATCGAGATTGGAATAATAGAGGTAGTTCGATGAACCCTCTGCGAGGCATTAAGTGTGACTTGCTGAGTGTCCACGTAGATCGCCGTGTATCGCAGCCACACTGCAGCAATGTTGAGGGCAGCAGTATTTTAGCCGTAAATACACCCCGTTTGAACGTACTTTTCCGGTTTGACTTGCATTTGGAATGACAGCGGTTGAGACCCATGTTTTCCCAGGTCTCCTTAAATAGCTACGGCAGACGTTAGAGTGGTTCATCTGGTAAGGACAAAGCCGATTTCCTTACTCGATTCCGCTTGCGCTCCGTCTCAGATCGCCTCATCGTCTACGGATGTTTATCTTCACTCTATTTATATTATCATTTAGTGCAAATTAGATGGTTCACTTCATTCACCTACAGCTTTACCAGCTTAACATAATCATCGTTATTTTTGTAACAGATAGCCTACTATGGATGGAGTCTATTCCTGTAGCGACTCTATTATTTGATTCGAGCAATCGCATCAATACATGCAATTATCTCTGCGGTTTGCCAACAGTTGATTTTACAGAAGTTCCCAGACTGATGTATTTTATTTTGTCTCTTATTCCGTAAGACACTGACAATGTGAATGCAAAGTCAGCCCTGCAGAGATTTACACTTGCACATTATCTCTACATACACAAAAGGCACTGTCCCACCTGACTGACTCACTGACTGACAGACTCACTATTGCCCAGCCCAAACCACTAAGGAGAGAAACTTGAAGTTTGGAGAGGGAGTGGATCGTATACTGTAGCCATCGTTTAAGAAGGGTTTGACCGAAACTCCAGCCCTAAAGGAGTGAAATAGGAGATGAAAAGCTTTTTGAAAATATGTCGCTGTTAAAGCAATTCTGAAACTAGAACTTCGAAAATTGGTATCTGGTTTCTCTTTGAGAAAAAAAACACAGGTATCAGTGTTTCTTGTAAATTTAACCACTGTGGGAGTAAAAAAAAAATGGGTGGAAGTTTTTTTGGAAATAAATCATTATTAAACAACTACTACAGCATTTTATCGGTAGGTCTATGAAAGCTGGTATTCGACTTCTTGGTTAGAAATTTAAAAAATACGTGTTTCGTGGGGGGTGAAGTAGGTATCAACAATTTTAAGAAAATGTTTCAATATATTAAAAAGAAATCTATAAAAACAAGTATTTCACTTCTCGGTTAGATATAAAGAAATTGGGGTTCGGAAGTTTCTACGGAAATATTACGACAAGAATGCAAAAAGCATGATTAACAGAAGCCTTGATTCGAGCTACCAGAATGGCTTTTGGTCAAAAGTACATGCGGAAAAGACCATGCTCACATGGCCTTAATAACTGTGAAATGTTTAGGTGGTATTGCAATTTGCGAACAACATAAAAGGTCGATCAAAGGAAAAAAATATACAGATTATGTAGTCTACGTGAGCGAAGCAGCGAGCGCTAAGTTAATATACTACATGAAAGTAAAGGTCTGTTCTTTCACTACATGTGTTGTACGAGCACATACAGCAGAACAGTACAACAGAGTAAGTGTTCTCCCTCGTCTCATTTACGAGGCTAGTCAAAGCTTTAATTCAAGCGAAAGCGTTTCCGTACTCACGAGATGAGCGTAGGGGAGAAGATGCGAGAATCGTGCATCGCCGTCGTAGGAAGCTCATCGAAGGCGTGGTTTGCCGCTCACTTCCACCGGCATGGCGGAGACATGGCTTAGCCACAGCCTGGGGGATGTTTCCAGAATGAGATTTTCACTCTGCAGCGGAGTGTGCGCTGATATGAAACTTCCTGGCAGCCCAGGCTGTGGCTAAGCCATGTCTCCGCAATATCCTTTATTTCAGGAGTGCTAGTCCTGCAAGGTTCGTAGGAGAGCTTCTGTAAAGTTTGGAAGGTAGGAGACGAGGTACTGGCAGAAGTAAAGCTGTGAGGACGGGGCGTGAGCCGTGCTTTGGCAGCTCAGTTGGTAGAGCACTTGCCCGCGAAAGGCAAAGGTCCCGAGTTCGAATCGCGGTCCGGCACACAGTTTTAATCTGCCAGGAAGTTTCTTTCCACAGGCCTGTTATGAAATGTCGAGTGTGTACCCGTGCCGTGTGCGTGATTGTGGTGAGCGGTTGAACGGTGTAGGGTTGCGTTTGCGTTGTCGTGGATGAAGGGAGGAGAAAGGATGAAACCCAGTGTCAGCACATAACTTACTTCTCTTAATGTCCCCATCCGACGGGCGGATCTCCACCAACAGTGTACGTTTTCTCACTCCGTGAGAAGCTGCGGAGAGGTTTGGAATTTAAACCGGAACTCTGGTGGGAAGACGAGCAATTATGAATTTCACCCCCACAACCGCTCCTCCCGTTACCAGACAAACAGTGACAGTTAAAATTTCATCCAGCGCCAGGATTCAAACCGGCTTACTTCCGAGTCGAGCGCCAACCCACGCGTGGGTGAGCGAGAGTGTCAAGTTACGTGGTGAATTATTCTTGTTTGTTTGCAGTCAGATGCCTTCAGTCCTGGTACACACTGAAGTCTGCAGGCCGCAGAGGAGCCACTACAAAACACCACAGCGCACTGACAAAGCGGAATATCGCCCGGTAATCCATTCATCTACATCTACATCTACATGGATACTCTGCAAATCACATTTAAGTATCTGGCAGAGGGTTCATCGAGCCACCTTCACAATTCTCTATTATTCCAATCTCGTATAGCGCACGGAAAGAATGAACACCTATATCTTTCCGTACGAGCTCTGATATGACTTATTTTATCGTGGTGATCGTTCCGCCCTATGTAGGTCGGTGTCAACAAAATATTTTCGCATTCGGAGGAGAAAGTTGGTGATTGGAATTTCACGAGAGGATTCTGTCGCAACGAAAAACGCCTTTCTTTTAACTATTTCCAGCCCAAATCCTGTATCATTTCAGTGACACTCTCTCCCACATTTCGCGATAGTACAAAATGTGCTGCCTTTCTTTGAACTTTCTCGATGTACTCAGTCAGTCCTATCTGGTAAGGATCCCACACCGCGCAGCAGTATTCTAAAAGTGGACGGACAAGCGTAGTGTAAGCAGTCTCCTTAGTAGATCTGTTACATTTTCCGAGTGTCCTGCCAAGAAAACGCAGTCTTTGGTTAGCCTTCCGCACAACATTTTCTGACTGTTCCTTCCAATTTAAGGTGTTCGTAATTGTAATACCTAGGTATTTAGTTGAATTTACGGTCTTTATATCTGACTGATTTATCGTGTAATCGAAGTTTAAAGAATTCGCACTCATATGGATGACCTCGCACTTTTCGTTATTTAGGGTCAACTGCCACTTTTCGCACCATTCACATACCTTTTCTAAATCGTTTTCCAATTATCTTTTGGTCTTCTGATGACTTTATTAGTCGATAAACGACAGCGTCATCTGCAAACAACGGAAGACTGCTGCTCAGATTGTCTCCCAAATCGTTTATATAGATAAGGAACAGCAATGGGCCTATAACACTACCTTGGGGAACGCCAGAAATCACTTCTGTTTTACTAGATGACTTTCCGTCAGTTACTAAGAACTGTGACCTCTCTGACAGGAAATCACGAATCCAGTCACAGAAATCAGACGATATTCCATAAGCACGCAGTTTCACTAAGAGCCGCTTGTGTGGTACAGTGTCAAAAGCCTTCCGGAAATCCAGAAATACTGAATCAATCTGAAATCCCTTGTCAATAGCTATTAACACTTCATGCGAATAAAGAGCTAGCTATGTTTCACAGGAACGATGTTTTCTAAACCAATGTTGACTGTTTTCTTCGTGGTAAATCATGATGTTCGAACACAACATACGTTCCAGAATCCTGCTGTATATCGACGTTAATGATATGGGCCTGTAATTAAGTGAATTACTCCCACTACCTTTCTTGAATATTGGTGTGACCTGTGCAACTTTCGAGTCTCTGGATACGGATCTTTCGTCAAGCGAACGGTTGTATTCTCAGTCCAATCCAGTTGACTCATGTTGGCTTCCTCAGCAGCGTACTATGGTACCGTCGCATACGGCTTTCAATGTGTACCAAACAAGCATAAAAATAAAGTACGTAACTTAATGTCTTCGATGCGATAATCAGAACTTTATGACTATCCTGTGGTATAAGAAGCTTTCCATAATTCTGCTTCGGACGGACATTTAGTTACCCTCGGTGAAGTGCTGCTGGATTTCCACACGTTCAGTGCTCTGTACATTGGTGTGTGTGGCAGTTTTACGTGGCAGCCGCGCAGCCAGCGCCGGTGTGGACTGGTTGGCGTTTCGCGACCTACAGCGGTCCCCTAGCAGTGGCAGCGTGTTTACCGCGGCGGGCTGGACGCCAGTTGCGCAAGGCGCGCGGCCGAGCTTTCTCCCGGACCTGCGCCGGCTCTGGTCTCGACACACGCGGGAGGCGGCGGCCGTGGGTGCCGCCCCCCGTCCTCACTCGGCCCCCTAGTTTTAGGACATCTCCACTTCTCTGTTGCCCTTTTGTTTCATGAACATAAAAACGCCCGTAAGTTTGAGGCAATTTCTGGAAACGCACTACTAACAACCAGCGGTGCAACAAAACTAGTCACTACACTGAAACAATATGTTCTAACAATACCACCACTTGCAAAGTAGATTAGAAATCAGATTAATAATGTTGCTCAAGCAGCGTACGTTCGCTTTATCGGGCAACGACAGAAGTATTGACTGAATGGTATCGTCAGAATGGAAAAAAGCAAGTCACTGTAAAAAAGTCATTAATTTGGCACTTATCTTGAATGGATTCCCACGTAGATTTCGTCGAAGTCGTTATGGCTCATCTTGTTGATTCTAGGGTGATTCCACTTTGACTGCTAGAAGGTCCGGATCTGTATTTTAGCAATATTTGAAGACCTACCAAATGCGTTTTTCAGGAAATTCTTAATGATCAAATAATCCCAGATCGGAACAATGGCATGATAGAAATAATTTTTGACTTGGTGTTCACGATCCACATTTTTATTAAACTTCTTGTAAATTCACATATACTACTTCTTAATTGTCAGATCATCAAGAAAACTGTTTTGTATCAATCTTCATATATTTCATTTACACTTAAACCAAACACAAGACTTGACTGTTCTTTTACAAAGTGAAATAACAACTTAACTTCTGCAAAGTGAAACAGAGACTGCTCTGTGCGCATTCGCGCCAAAACGGATACAAGTAAGTCAAGGATTATGACAGTCTCACAGAAATGAGTACACACAAGAACCATATCACTGTAATATAGTCACAAAAATATGTCTGTTACTTCGCAGAATAGTAGTACTATATTACTGGTATCGAGAACTGGGTTTGGAATGCCGTAATGGTCACGTAAATAAAAAAAACCATTACAATGTGCATCAACTACTGGTTTCATATTGCACATGTTCTCATTTATAATGAAACCCTCGTCTTTACCCCAAAATATTAATTTTATTTCTTCTTTACGCGTTTTATATTTCGCCACTGTCAAAGCATCAGAATATTGTTAACACACACACACACACACTGAAGCGAAAAAAAAGAAAAAAAAGAAACCCCTGGTATAGGGATGCATAGTCAAATACAGAAATATGTAAACAGGCAGAATACGGCCCGAGGTAGCTATGAACTGGGGAATTTTGCCATGCGACCATTTCACGAGTGTACCGTGTGTATAAAGAACCCGGTGGAACATCAAATCTCCAAAATCGCTGTGGCCGGAAAAGGTCCTGCAAGAACGGGACCAGAGAATCGTTCAACGTGACAGAAGGGCAACCCCTCCGCAAATTGACGACTTCAATGCTGCGCCGTCAGCAAGTGTCAGCGTGCGAAGCATTCGACGAAGCATCATCGATATGGGTTTTCCGAGCCGACGGCCCACTCGTGTACCCTTGATGACTGCACGACATAAAGCTTTACGCCTCCCCTGGGTCCGTCAACACCGACATTGATGACTGGAAACATGCTGCCCCGTCGGACGAGTCTCGACAGGATGGACGACGTGTGCAGGTATGGAGACAACCTCATGAATCCATGGACCCTGCATGTCAGCAGGGGACTGTTCAACCTGGTGGAGCCTCTCTAATGGTGTTCGGCGTGTGCAGTTGGAGTGATATGGGACCCCTGATAGGTCTAGATACGACTCTGACAATTGATGTGTACTTAAGCATCATGTCTGATCACCTTCATCCACACACCTCCATTGCGACATGCCACACGTCCAGTAGTGCTATAGAGTGGCTCCACGAACACTCTCCTGAGTTTAAACATTTCCGCTGCCTACCAAACTTTTCAGAGTCGAACATTATTGAGCATATGTGGGATGCCTTGCAACGTGCTATTCAGAAGAGATCTCCAACCCCCCGTACTCTTGCAGATTTATGGACATCCCTGAAGGATTCATGGTGTCAATTCCTCCCACCACTGCTTCAGACATTAGTCGAGTCCATGCCAAGTCGTGTTGCGGAACTTCTGCGTGCTCGCGGGGGCTCTAAACGATATTAGGCAGGTGTACCAGCTTGTTTCGCTCTTCAGTATAGTATCGCGTCCAGTTTGTATCAAAATCATTATATTCGTAACGAAGATATAAAATAAATATTTTGCGATGAAGACGAAAGTTTCATTATAAATGTACATCAAAGCTAGAAGTACTACTCAAAAATGGCTCTGAGCACTATGGGACTCAACTGCTGAGGTCATTAGTCCCCTAGAACTTAGAACTAGTTAAACCTAACTAACCTAAGGACATCACAAACATCCATGCCCGAGGCAGGTTTCGAACCTGCGACCGTAGCGGTCTTGCGGTTCCAGACTGCAGCGCCTTTAACCGGACGGCCACTTCGACCGGCGAAGTACTACTCGATCATGATCATGATATACAGCGTGTCCACATTAATCCTCCCTGATTTCCAATTGCAAAAGAGAGCTCAATGCGGGGAATGGACATCATCGATTCCTGTCCAAAGAAATTTTCCCTGTGAATTTCAAAGGAAGCCACCAGACATTAAGACGATTAAGGCTTTGCATGACAAGTTCCTTGCCACCGTGAGAGTAAAAACAGTTTCTTGCAGAAAACGCACACGTGATGGAATGGTACAGGAGATCAGAGAGACCTTCCAGATAAGCCCGTCAAAGTCAGTTCGCCGAGCATCACGAGACCTAAACATCCTTCGCTCTACAGTTCATAAGGAGCTGCGTACACGAACTCCCTTGCACGCTTACGAAGCCCATGCCGTAAAGGTGAAAGCACTGAAGCGAAACGAATGTGCTATTGACGTCTTGGATCGGGTGGGACAAAACTCCGACATATATTTAGGAAATGTCGTTATGTTTGACGAAGCGATTTTCCTCGCTTCTGGGAATGTTAATCGGCACAACATTCGAATCTGCTGAACGAAAAATCTCCGCAGTTCTCGGCGTCACGTCGGAGATAACTTTAAGGTGAAGGTGTGATGAGGTCTTACGCAAGACAGTATAGTCAGAACGTTTCCTTCATCGAATACACAGGAAGACGAACAGTTTCTCTGGACGTCGTTGGGCAATTTGCTTCTTCCCTTTGAGCCAAATGTGGTCCTCGAGCAGGATGGTGCACCACTGCACTGGACTATACACTTTCGCAACTACCTGTCCCGAACATTCCCACAGCGATGGACGGGACCTAATGTGACTACTGTACGTAGATACGGCGTATCAAATAGTATGACAAACATTCGCAGACTTGTCTATGTGCAGCAGTCGCTCCTGGATATCTGTTGATGGATAAAGGCGCCACATTATCAGAAATGTCATTTCCTGCCTAATTTTTGACTTACACATTTGCGATCCAGTCAGCATTAACGCAGAACTACTGCCTTCAAGTTTGACATAAAATACGAAATGACAAAAGTAATATTTTTTCCTTGTAATATAATTAAAAAATTAACAATTTCCGGATGTTTTCCATTATCTGTGCCGTGAAACCATGCTTCTTGCCAAATTTTACGATGCTACTGTAACGGAAGTACCCTGCCAAGTTTCGATGAGTGAGTTTGTGAGCATCAAAACATGTGACCTAAGTTCATTTGACGTCATTACACTACCTGGGGCGTACAGACATTAGTATGTGAACGTTCAACATCGCAGCGCGTCAGCAATCGTTGGTTGATATATTAAAAAACTAAAAACCCGCCTCGACTGCGAAAAAAGCACCTAGTGTTAAGTGTTAACCCAGGATTCGGCGTGGATAACTACACCACTTTCAGAACAACAATAAAACCCATAAGTGCCTAAGAAGACCTTTGTCAATGATTAAAAGAACACCACAGCTATACATTTATAAACGAAAAAGAAAAGGAAAACACAAACAGTACATATGTACAAAGTCAAAACCACTACTTAACTTGTGTGCGCTCCACCTCACACCGGCCTATGTTCGAGAAATCAGTACCCAGAACAATCACCTCTGGCCGTAATAACGGCCTTGATACGCCTAGGCATTGAGTCAAACAGAGCTAGGATTGCGTGTACAGGTACAGCTGCCCTTCAACACGATACCACAGTTCGTCAAGAGTAGTGACTGGCGTATTGTGACGAGCCAGTTGCTTGGCCACCATCGACCAGACGTTTCCAACTGGTGAAAAATCTGAAGAATGTGCTGGCCAGGGCAGCAGTCGAACGTTTTCTGTATCCAGGCCCGTACAGGACCTGCAACTTGCGGTCGTGCATTATACTGCTGAAATGTAGGGGTTCGCAGGGATCGAATGTAGAGCCACGGGTCGTAACACATCTGAAATGTAACGTCCACTGTTCAAAGTGGCGTCAATGCGAACAAGAGGTGATCGAGACGTGTAACCAATGGCACCCCATACCATCACGCCGGGTGATACGCCAGTATGGCAATGACGAATACACGCTTCTAATGTCCGTTCACCGCGATGTCGCCAAACACGGATGCGACCATCATGATGCTGTAAACAGAACCTGCATACATCCAAAAAAATTCCGTTTTGCCATTCGTGCACCCACGTTATTCGTTGAGTACACCATCGCAGGCGCTCCTGTCTTTGATGCAGCGTCAAGGGTAACCGCAGCCACGGTGTCCGAGCTGATAGTCCATGCTGCTGTAAACGTCGTCGAACTGTTCGTGCAGATGGTTGTTGTCTTGCAAACGTCTGGATCTGTTGACTCAGGGATCGAGACGTGGCTGCACGATCCGTTACAGCCATGCGGATAAGATGCCTGTCATCTCGACTGCTAGTGATACGAGGCCGTTGGGATCAAGCACGGCGTTCCGTATTACCCACCTGAACCCAACCATTCCATATTCTGCTAACAGTCATTGGATCTCGACCAACACGAGCGGCAATGTCGCGATACGATAAACCGCAATCGAGGTGACTACAATCCGACCTTTATCAAAGTCGGAAACGTGATGGTACGCATTTCTCTTCCTCACACGAGGCATCACAACAACGTTTCACCAGGCAACGCCGGTCAACTGCTGTTTGTGTATGAGAAATCGGTTGGAACTTTGCTCATTTCAGAACGTTGTAGGTGTCGCCACCGGCGCCAACCATGTGTGAAATCCCCGAAAAGCTAATCATTTGCATATCACAGCATCTTCTTCCTGTCGGTTAATTTCTCGCGTCTGTAGCACATCATCTTCGTGGTGTAGCAATTTTAATGGCCAGTAGTGTATATTTAAACTTAACAGGGGACTGCGTCAGAACGTGACTTTTACTGTTCAGATGCCAAACTGCACGGCAGAGCGCTCACTTAACGCACGCTGTTCTGGCTCCGACGTGTAAACGAAAACTACCACTGAGACAGACGAAGCTCAGTACGGGAGAAAACTTCACGGGTGCTGAAGCAGACTCAGTCGCCGCGAGCAATCTGAGGAGACAATCAGGTCGATCGCGTAGAACGGGCTCTCGCTCGTCAGCAGCAGTGCGTGACGTCACGGCCCGCTATCAGCAGGGGCCCAGCTGGCGGCCAGCTGATCCCGGCCGTCTCGCACTCGCTCGTCTGGTCTCGTGCACGTGCAGCGTCTCTTTACCAGCCTGTCACTCTGGATCACGCCACGTCCGTCCTGTCTGGGACAGCTGGCAATTACAAAACGTGCTGATAAATAGTGGTCGTTTTCAGCACGTTTCCCCGACAGAAAAAGCGGGCGCGTGTCGAGTGCGGACCGTTGTTGCGAACACGGAACGCCTCCGCCGCCGCCGCCGACACGGACGTTAAAAGGTTTTTGCCGGAGGGCCGGGCAGACGCGGCGGCCGCTGGTGCGGGGCGCACGTGCGCCGCTTGTTGTGGCCCGTGACGTCACGCGACCTTGGCGGCGCGCGGAGAAAGCCGCGGCTGTCACACGTCAAGCAGGAGCAGGGGGGGGGGGACGCGCCGCCAGAGGGCAGGCCGGTCGCCACGCGTGCGCGCGCGGGCAGCCTCCGAGCACCGGCAGATCTCTATCGTTTCCGTACATCCCTCTTCTAAATGTTTAACGGGTCAGGAGTTGTTATATTTGCCTAAAGCAACAGTGACATCATCAGCTGCGAAGTTAGCGTAAGGAGGGTTATGCGTGAAACGTTCAGTGAATTCGAAAGTAAAATTCTATGTACCGACTTGACAGAAAATCCTAGGAAGTTCTGGTCTTGCGTTAAATCAGTAAGTGGCTCGAAACAGCATATCCAGACACTCTGGGATGATCATGGCATTGAAACAGAGGATGACACGCGTAAAGCTGAAATACTAAACACCTTTTTCGAAAGCTGTTTCACAGAGGAAGACCGCACTGCAGTTCCTTCTCTAAATCTTCGCACAAACGAAAAAAATGTCTGACATCGAAATAAGTGTCCAAGGAATAGAAAAGCAACTAGAATCACTCAACAGAGGAAAGTCCACTGGACCTGACGGGATACCAATTCGATTCTACACAAACTACGCGAAAGAACTTGCCCCCTTCTAACAGCCATGTACCGCAAATCTCTAGAGGAACGGAAGGTTCCAAATGATTGGAAAAGAGCACAGGTAGTCCCAGTCTATATCTCTGACGTCGATCTGTTGTAGAATTTTAGAACATGTTTTTTGCTCGCGTATCATGTCGTTTCTGGAAACCCAGAATCTAATCTGTAGGAATCAACATGGATTCCGGAAACAGCGATCGTGTGACACCCAACTCGCTTTATTTGTTCAGGAGACCCAGAAAATATTAGATAAAGGCTCCCCGGTAGATGCCATTTTCCTTGACTTCCGGAAGGCATTCGATACAGTTCCGCATTGTCGCCTGATAAACAAAATAAGAGCCTACGGAATATCAGACCAGCTGTGTGGCTGGATTGAAGAGTTTTTAGCAAACAGAACACATCATGTTGTTCTCAATGGAGAGACGTCTGCAGCCGTTAAAGTAACCTCTGGCGTACCACATGGGAGTGTTACGGGACCATTGCTTTTCACAATATATATAAATGACCTAGTAGACAGTGTCGGAACTTCCGTGCAGCTTTTCGCGGATGATGCTGTAGTATACAGAGAAGTTGCAGCATTAGAAAATTGTAGTGAAATGCAGGAAGATCTGCAGCGGATAGGCACTTGGTGCAGGGAGTGGCAACTGACCCTTAACATAGACAAATGTAATGTATTGCGAATACATAGAAAGAAGGATCCTTTATTGTATGATTATATGATAGCGGAACAAACACTGGCAGCAGTTACTTCTGTAAAATATCCGGGAGTATGCGTGCGGAAGGATTTGAAGTGGAATGATCATATAAAATTAATTGTTGGTAAGGCGGGTGCCAGGTTGAGATTGATTGGGAGCGTCCTTAGAAAATGTAGTCCATCAACAAAGGAGGTGGCTTACAAAACACTCGTTAGACCTATACTTGAGTATTGCTTTCAATGTGGGATCCGGAGGAGATAGAGAAGATCCAAAGAGGAGCGGCGTGTTTCGTCACAGGGTTATTTGGTAAGCGTGATAGCGTTACGGAGATGTTTAGCAAGCTGAAGTGGCAGACTCTGCAAGAGAGGCGCTCTGCATCGCGGTGTAGCTTGCTGTCCAGGTTTCGACGGGGTGTGTTTCTGGATGAGGTATCGAATATATTGCTTCCCCATACTTATACCTCCGAGGAGATCACGAATGTAAAATTAGAGAGATTCGAGCGCGCACGGAGGCTTTCCGGCAGTCGTTGGGTGGCTTGCGGAGTATAAATGTAGATGTAGAAATGTGACCCCATCAACAAATCAAACATCGTACAGCGACGGTACCAAAAAACTGAGCACTATGCGACTTAACTTCTGAGGTCATCAGTCCCCTAGAACTTAGAACTACTTAAACCTAACTAACCTAAGGAGATTACACACATCCATGCCCGTGGCAGGATTCGAACCTGCGACCGTAGCGGTCACGCGGTTCCAGACTGTAGCGCCTAGAACCGCTCGGCCACTCCGGCCGGCTCAAAAAACTGGTGTATCATTTGGAGAAATGTGTTAGTGGGCAGGGTAACTACACTATGTGATCAAAAGTATACGAACACCTGGCTGAAAATGAGTTACACGTTCGTGGCGCCCTCCATCGGTAATGCTGGAATTCAATATGGTGTTAGTCCATCCTTGTGACAGCTTCCACTCACGCAGGCGTACGTTCAAACAGGTGCTGGAAGGTTTCTTGGGGAATGGCAGCCCGTTCTTCACGGAGTTCTGCACTGAGGAGAGGTACCGATGTCGGTCGGTAAGGCCAGGCACGAAGTCGCCGTTCCAACACACCCCGAGGGTGTTCTACAGGATTCAAGTCAGGATTCTGTGCAGGTTAGTCCATTACAGGGATGTTATTGACGTGTAACCAATCCGCCACAGGCCGTGCATTATGAACAGGTGCTCGATAGTGTTGAAAGATGCAATCGCTATCCCCGAATTGTTCTTAAACAGTGGGAAGCACGAAGGCGCTTAAAACATCAATGTAGGCCTGTGCTGTGATAGTGCCGCGCAAAACAACTAGGGGTGCAAGCCACCTCCATGAAAAACACCACTACACCATAACACCACCGCCTCCAAATTTTACTGTTGGCGCTACACACGCTGGCAGATGACGTTCACCGGGCATTAGCCATAGCCATACCCTGCGATCGGATCGCCACTTTGGGTGGCGTGATTCGTCACTCCATACAACGTTTTTCCACTGTTCCATCGTTCAATGTTTACGCTCCTTACACCAAGCGAGGCGTTGTTTGACACTGGAGGTGATGTGTGGCTTACGAGCATTTGCTCGACTATGAAATACGAGTTTTCTCATCTGCCACCTAACTGCGACAGTACTTGCAGTTGATCCTGGTGCAGTTTGGAATTCTTGTGTGATTGTCTGGATAGATGTCTGCCTATTACACATTACGATCCTCTTCACTTGTCGGCGGTCTCTGTCAGTCAACAGGCGAGGTCGACCTGTACGCTATTCAGCTGTACGTGTCCCTTCACGTTTCCACTTCACTATCACATCGGAAACAGTAGAAGTAGGGATGTTTAGGAGTGTGGAAATCTCGCGTACAGACGTTTGACACAAGTGAGACCCAATCACCTGACCACGTTCGAAAGTCCGTGAGTTCCGCAGAGCACCCTACTCTGCTCTCTCACGATGTCTAATGACTACTGAGTTCGCCGACATGGAATACCTGACAACAGGTGGCAGCACAATGCAGCTAATATGAAAAACGTTGTTTTGGGGGTGTCCGGATACTTTTGATCACATACTGTATGTGGAGAAATAAATATAAGGACATTAAGAATGGACACGTAGAATGTTAATGAAATCAGTTTTATTTAAAAAGAAAATAGAGCTTTCACATTTAAAAAAATCGGGGGCATTTCGTTTCAACTCCTCTCGTATATTGAGTGTATATAAACTAGTTTTAGAAAATAATTTTGACTTAAGGCTTAACTACCATCAATGCAGTTCTTTTACGACAGTGGCTACTTGGAAAACGTATGTCTGCAAAATTACAATGTGACTTTCGTACGTTGAATCCATTCGTTCTTTTTTTTTTTTTTTTTTTTTTTTTGTTGTGGTTTTAGGGCGCAAAACTTCTATGGTCATTAGCGCCCAGCCCGTGACTTAAGACAGTAAAAAACCGAAATTTAAAACCAGCAGCAATGGGAACAAAGTCAGAAAATTGGAGAAACTAAAAATAGAAGACTGCTTAAAAATCCACTACAGAAAGGGGGTGATTGTCCCCAAAAAAAGCTTCAAATGACTGACGTCATTTCGCTGTCACTAATAAACTGTAGAACGCGGTCGGCGGAGCGCGTGTCATCTGCTAAAATCGACGATAGATCAGGCGATAGCTGTAGACGGGAGCGTAACGGATTAAAATAGGGGCATTCAATTAAAAGGTGTCTCACCGTCCACAGCTGAGAGCAGTGGGGACAGAGTGGGGGAGGATCGCCGCTTAAAAGATGTCGATGGCTAAAACGACAATGTCCTATCCGGAGTCTAGCTAAAATTACCTCCTCCCGACGACGCGTTCGGGAGGAAGAGGTCCAAGCGCAAGGAAGGGCTTTCACTTCCCGCAATTTATTACAGGGAAGTGCCGACCAATGGGCATGCCATAATTGAGCAACATGGCGACATAAATCGTTCCGAAGATCGGTGAAAGGAAGCGACTGAATAGCTGGCCGAGGAAGAGAGACTGCGGCCTTGGCCGCTATATCGGCCGCCTCATTCCCACAGATACCAGCGTGTCCCGGGAGGAATCCATTCGTGTCGTCTTTACAGGTATGGGAATTATTTCGGACGTTGCGCCTGCGCAGGTGGGGATCGCGACCCGCGAAACCGCAGAGCTCTGCGGGCAGCCTGCCTTTCAGGCGCCGAGGCGTTCCCACAGCCGGGGCTAGCCAAGCGTCTAGGGCCATTTGCATGGCTATCTTAATTTTGCTGCAGACCTGCCTGGAAAATGTTCGCCGGGCGAGGAAGCCGGCCAGACGCGGGGCCGTTCCCACGGCCTCGCCAAGAGGCCAGCGTAGCTGTTGATTCTCCATCGCCTTACCCACATGTTTACCACGCGTGTCTCCAGCTGTCATATTTCCCATGACATAACACCACCCTTACTTTTACTTTCAGAGGTTCTTGTTTGATGACCATACAAGCTATCCATATACAGGTTACTGTTAGTTTCTCCATGTCTGGATGATGCTGATTCCGTTTACTCGATTAATGAAAAGCTGCTCCAGTTGTTTTTCTAGAATTTTTATTAAGCCCAGATATGACCTGTTTCGGCCTTTTCCTGACATTTTACGTTGCTTCTCTAAAGCTTGGTAATTGCCTAGTATAAAGGCCGAACCCTATCGGGTGCGGACTTAATAAAATTCTAAAATACACTGGAGCCTCTTTTTATTAATTATACAGGGTGTCACCGAATTCCTATTGCAGGCTTCTAGTTGTTGAAGGCGGTTGATGAAGTTTTAATAAGGAACCCAGGTCCGGAAAACACGGTTTGGATGTCAGATAAGCTTGAAAATCGTATCACTAGCAACGCCCTCGCTTCACGGTACGCACACAAACTGAGATCGGGTCGCCGCCATCAGTCACTTTTGCAACAGTGACATCAGTCACAATTTTCGTCCGACTGCAGCAGCAGCTGCGAGAAACGTTCAGAGCTGGGATGGTCGACTGTGGTGTTCCACGGACGTCCTTCGTAAATCAGAAGAGAACTCGAGGACAAGTACGGCACTCGAAATACTGCCCATGCCACGTGCTGCTCTAGCGCACAGGCCAGAGCGCATCGTCGATCCTCTAACTGTTTCTACATGCAAACGGTACATTTCCGTAGATTGGTTCCTTATCGAATCTTTATATACTAACAAGGGAACCTCCCCATCGCACCCCCCCTCACATTTAGTTATAAGTTGGCACAGTGGATAGGCCTTGAAATACTGAACACAGATCAATCTAGAAAACAGGAAGAAGTTGTGTGGACTATGAAAAAATATGCAAAATTTACAAAATGAGTCATCCATGCGCATGATAGGCAACATCAAGTAGAGTATGAGCTCAGGAGCGCCGTGGTCCCGTGGTTAGTGTGAGCAGCTGTGGAATGAGAGGTCCTTGGTTCAAGTCTTCCCTCAAGGCAAAATTTTACTTTCTTTATTTTCGCAAAGTTATGATCTGTCCGTTCGTTCATTGACGTCTCTGTTCACTGTAATAAGTTTAGTGTCTGTGTTTTGTGACCGCATCGCAAAACCGTGCGATTAGTAGACGAAAGGACGTTCCTCTCCAATGGGAACCGAAAACATTTGTAGACCGTTATAGGTCAACCGATTCCTCCACAGGAAAACACGTCTGATATATTCTATACGACACTGGTGACGGCATGTGCGTCACATGACAGGAATATGTTGTCGACCCACCTAACTTGTACACTTGGCGAATGGGTAAAAAGATTCTTCTACCTTGCCCGATTTAGGTTTTCTTGTGGATGTGATATTCACTCCCAAAAAAGTGACGAAAACATAAGAGTTTGTCACATAAACTACAACAAATGATTGCAACAGTTTCACGGTCGCACAGTTTTCCCTGTGCTCTGTCAAAACATATGTTCTTAACGTTTTCAAATTTTTCCGTGTATAGACGGTCAAATCCTGCATATGTCCAAGCAAATCTGAACATGTCCAGGTATTTTGGAGTGCGAAGTTGATTATATATGAGTGCCTGTCTGAAAATAAAAAATTAAACTTTTCTCTCGAGGGAAGACTTGAACCACGGACCTCTCGTTTCGCAGCTGCTCACGCTAACCACGGGACCGCGGCACTCCGGAGTTTACACTACCCTTGATGTTGCCTATCTTGCACATGGACTACTCAGTTTGTATATTTTGCTTATTTTTTTCATAGCTCCACACAACTACTTCCTGTTTTCTCGATTGATCTGTGTTCAGTTTTTCAAGGTCTATCCACTGTGCCAACGTATAACTAAATCTGAGGGGGGGTGCGATGGGGAGGTTCCCTTGTAAGTGTACTCTCCAACTTTCGGAAATTCCTGTTTACAAAATTCGAGGAATTGTATACGAGACCGTGTACGCAATAATTTGAATAAAATACGTCTTTGGAAACGTACGTTCTTCGTTCTACAAGCAATTCAAAGTAATGTTTATGTGGTGTCACCGCCAGACACCACACTTGCTAGATGGTAGCCTTTAAATCGGCCGCGGTCCGTTAGTATACGTCGGACGCGCGTGTCGCCACTTGTTGTGGCTTGCAAGACAGCCAAGCCACTATGAGGAAGCCGAAAGGCACGCGTTTTAGCTCACGCCGGCTGGCGTGAGGTCTGGAACAGGACAAGGAAATTAGACTTTAGAAAAAACGGACGTAGCTGGTGGAATACTTAACTTTAATCCATAAATGGTGAACATCGCTCTTGACGGTACATTATTCATAATCTCTATAGTAACTGGTAATGGCGCCTTACTAGGTCGTAGCAAATGACGTAGCTGAAGGCTATGCTAACTATCGTCTCGGCAAATGAGAGCGTAATTTGTCAGTGAACCATCGCTAGCAAAGTCGGTTTTACAACTGGGCGAGTGCTAGGAAGTCTCTCTAGACCTGCCGTGTGGCGGCGCTCGGTCTGCAATCACTGATAGTGGCGACACGCGGGTGCGACGTATACTAACGGACCGCGGCCGATTTAAAGGCTACCACCTAGCAAGTGTGGTGGTTGGCGGTGACACGACAGTTTAACTCATATACTTCAGCTGACGGAAAACAGCAATGTCACATTTGCCTCTTATGTTATGCAACAGTGTAGACAGGATGTCGGGTACTATACTCTGTTCATCGTAAGACTGAACCTGATGTAAACATTACGCCATATATTACTCTGCGTTTGCTTGAATCTTATTGGATTTCGTTTCACGTGCTGCAGAAGCCAAGCTGTGACCAGTACAATCAAGTACGATCATAAGGGTACGTTTTCTGCGGTGTTACACGCACACAGGCCGAGCGACAGCGTGCCGGAGCTCTACCAGCGCATTCACCTTTGACGGCACTGGCCAGCCAGTGGTGCAACTAACCTGTATCGATGTGAGAAGTTGCAGTGCAGACGTATAAATAGAGACGGGCAACGGAACAATATAGCTCCGAATGTCATTTAATTTTTGATGAGAATCAAATAATATTCGCAAAACTCCAGCATTACCGCGCGCTTCTTAGGTGACCAGACGGAAAGCATAAAATGCTCTCCTTCTCACTAGACACAGTATTATATTCACAGACAAGAACGATGAAAATTCGTAACTTAAAACATAGGATAATTTTTCTGAGCGAACCGTGTGTGATGCAACATCGTACCGCAGGGATTTCACCGTACTGTTGACTACTGAAGCCAGTGAAGGTATTAATTACAGTCACTCGTCTGGTAATCTCTTAGCTTCTCCCCCATCTGAATCCGAGAAATACGTTTCAGTTCTGGAACTGTCATCTGCTACGTTGATAAGGAGTCGATCAACAACAGAATCCACGAAGCCACCCAGGCGCCGCATTTTCTCCTCTTCTTCTTTTATGAGGTGTCATCCTACATTTGGCCAGCGTTCGGCAGTAACATGAAAAAACTGCGTGCGTTAAATGCCGTACGTATGGCAGCTTAACAGTCTTGTTATGCCTCGGGCCAAATAAATTAACTTGGCTCCAGATCGGTTCTGTTTCGTTCATATTGTAATGGTACAATGGCAAATGTAAAAAAGCAGCATTTGTATGGTGAGCTCGATGCTGTGAATGTTTGTTTTTCATGTTTCTGCGGCACATCTGTGATATAAAACAATACGCATAGCCCAAATAAATAATATTTAGTTTTTTATTTTTGCCTTAAGAAATTAAATTGTTGTGTTTTCTTAATTTAAGCAATCTCTGCTAACAACCTTTCAAAAAATATCGATAATTGAGAATTTATATTTGAAATGAGAACAGGAATTTGGCGTGCAATATGTAATTAAAAAAAACAAGACGTGCATTATTCATAAAAAACGAACAGTTACGAGATGTAGGTAACTCAAATTGAACGAGAAAAAAAATTGAGTGAGACGAGGCTTTTTTATTATTTTTTTAAAGGTAACCAGCGAATCATGTGCTGCAATTAGTCATGACGCTATTACGCCACCGATTCCGCTGTACACTAACTTGCGTTTTCGTTGCAACTGTATCTAACAGTCCCTGGGAAAACTTCAAAGGCGACTGACTATCTCTCTAAATTTATGACAAAATATGACAATTTATGACATACAGAACAACCTATTCCTCGGCGCTTTTTAACCGTGTTCCACACGCATGTTCACTACGGAACAGGAAGCTAACTCAGCCATTTCCATACTGCTTATTAACAACGCGACAATCAGAGCACAGCAGTGCAGAGGCTGTGGCTATACACGATTTTTGAAATAAAAACTACATAACCAAAGCGTAATTAAGAAAAACGTTGATGGCTGTTAATACATTTGAATATCTTAAAGTTCCATTTAACGTAACTTAGTGGTAATATATCTCATACGTAAGTACACTACTGGCCATTAAAATTGCTACACCACGAACATGACGTGCTACAGACGCGAAATTTAACCGAAAGGAAGGAAGAAGATGCTGTGATATGCCAATGATTAGCTTTTCAGAGCGTTCACACAAGGTTGGCGCCGGTGGCGACACCTACAACGCGCTGACATGAGGAAAGTTTTCAACCGATTTCTCATACACAAACAGCAGTTGACCGGCGTTGCCTGGTGAAACGTTGTTGTGATGCCTCGAGTAAGGAGGAGAAATGCGTTTCCGACTTTGATAAAGGTCGGATTGTAGCCTATCGCGATTGCGGTTTATCGTATCGCAACATTGCTGCTCGCGTTGGTCGAGATCCAATGACTGTTAGCAGAATATGGAATCTGTGGGTTCAGGACGGTAATACGGAATGGGTTCAGGAGGGTAATACGGAACGCCGTGCTGGATCCCAACGGCCTCGTATATATAAGGTCCGCCGCTCGTGGTCTCGCGGTAGCGTTCTCGCTTCCCGGGCACGGGGTCCCGGGTTCGATTCCCGGCGGGGTCAGGGATTTTCACCTGCCTCGAGATGACTGGGTGTTTGTGTTGTCCTCATCATTTCATCATCATCCAGGAAAGTGGCGAAATTGGACTGAGCAAAGATTGGATAATTGTACGGGCGCTGATAACCACGCAGTTGAGCGCCGCACAAACCAAACATCATCATCATCAACGGCCTCGTATCACTAGCAGTCGAGATGACAGGCATCTTATCCGCATGGCTGTAACGGATCGTGCAGCCACGTCTCAATCCCTGAGTCAACAGATCCGGACGTTTGCAAGACAACAACCCTCTGCACGAACAGTTCCGACGACGTTTGCAGCAGCATGGACTATCAGCTCGGAGACCATGACTGCGGTTACTCCTGACGCTGCATCATAGAGAGGAGCGCCTGCGATGGTGTACGCAACGACGAACCTGTGTGCACAAGTGGCAAAATGGCATTTTTTCGGATGAATCGAGGTTCTGTTTACAGCATCATGATGGTCGCATCCGTGTTTGGCGACATCGCGGTGAACGCACATTGGAAGCGTGTATTCGTCATCGCCATATTGGCGTATCATCCAGCGTGATGTTATGGGATGCCATTGGTTACACGTCCCGGTCACCTCCTGTTCGCATTGACGGCACTTTGAACAGTGGACGTTACATTTCAGATGTGTTACGACCCGTGCCTCTACCCTTCATTGGATCCCTGCGAAACCCTACATTTCAGCAGGATAATGCACGAACTCATGTTGCAGGTCCTGTACGGGCCTTTCTAGATACAGAAAACGTTCGACTGCTGCCCTGGCCATCACATTCTCCAGATCTCTCACCAATTGAATATGTGTGATCAATGGTGGCCGAGCAACTGGCTCATCACAATACGCCAGTCGCTACTCTTGATGAACTGTAGTATCGTGTTGAAGCTGAATTGGCAGCTGTACCTGTACACGCCGTCCAAACCGTTTGATTCAATGCCCAGGCGTATCAAGGCCGTTATTACGGCTAGAGGTGGTTATTCTGGGTACTGATTTCTCAGGACCTATGCACCCAAATTGGGTGAAAATGTAATCACATGTCAGTTCTAGTATAATACATTAGCCCAATGAATACCCGTTTATCATCTGCATTTCTTCTTGGTGTAGCAATTTTAATGGCCAGTAGTGTAGGACCTACTTCCAATAGCGTAACACCACCAATGTACGTGTGCACGACTTCTGATCATTCATCGCGTTTTTGTTTGTTTACTTCTGGTTTATTCTTATGATGAACAGAGTATAGGTTAAATGATTAACCGATGCCCCACGACGTCTCAAATGACGATTTCGACAGTGATGGATAGTCGGAAGCAATCCAGCTGCGTTGCTACCGTAACAGTCCGAGGTAACCGTATCGCATGTTCTCTTACTGGGTGTATGAAGACTTTACACAGGCAGACGAGGATCTGCCCACCAACGATCAGGGTGGCGCATAACAGGAGCGATGGACGGGGGGTACCGAATATGGTTCGGAGGCGCGACGTGTATATCGACGCTGTGGTAGCTACTTTGGGGAGCTCTCAGTGCACATGTGTCGTGTGCTAACCGAGCTGTACCTGTCTATAGCTTCCTTTGGAATAATATGCATTTTCAGTTCTTTATTTAAATTCCTCTCAGTTGCGTGTAATTTACAATGGTCTCTAGTTTCGAGCGTAGACGTTCATTTTCAAACAACACCTGCACTAAAAGCGCTTATGAAAGCAGAATGCGACTGACATATATTTGGGTAACGTTCACACAACACATGCTCACACAACAAATACGATGTGATCTTATTACACGTGTGATACATTGAACAGGTGAAACTCCACTGAATCTTGAATGTATCACGCGTGTAATAAAATCACATCGTATCTGTTGTGTGACCATGTGTTGTGTGGACGTTAACCCAAATATATGTCAGTCAGATTCTGCTTTCACAAACGCTTTTAGTGCAGGTGTTGTTTGAAAATGAACGTCTACGCTCGCAACTAGACACCACTGTAGATTACACGCAACTGTGAGAGAATTTTAAATAAAAGAGTTATCAAATTTTAAGTTGCTGGTACTTCCCCAAGAAAATGTTGGAACAAAGCAAATTTTTAAGTTTAGCCCTGGCGTATGAGCTAAACAACAAATGTGTACTAGACCAGCCAATTGCGAGCACGCAGGGTTAAGCAGTGAACGTGTGGCCGTGGTGTCTACATGATGCTGTCACATATCGCAGTGGAGCAACGTATGTAACTCAGGTGTTCACGACATTATCCAGAATGTTCTGAAGAAGAGACAAGTTGTGCAAAGCTTATCCTGCACAGCTTGACTCCCGAACAAAACAACGACGCGTAGATGCCTGGCGCGACTTGACTGAAATGCAAAACGAAGACAATTCTTTTCTGGAAAGAATCGTCACGGGTGAGGTGACACGATGTTATCAGTACGAACCTAATATAAAACGAAAAAAATACAGAGGGAGTTTTATATGGTTCGCTAAGACAGGAGAGGGTGCGAATGTGACGCGCGAGATGTACAACATTCCAAAGAAAGACTTCTCTGGCGGTTTCACGGAGCTGTATCAGCCTTCTGTGCGTTGTACTCAATTTGCGGAAACTATGTAGAACACCTGAACCACAAAAACCACCATCTTAACTTTCCCCAATTTTTTATTAACCCAGTCTCGAAACTTTATGGGCTGCTGTGATACATATAACATAATAAGAATATTGCTAAATCCTTTTGTTCTAAGTTTCATTCGGGTCGAAAAATAGTATCATTACCGGCTTCCACTTAGTACCTAGTCATCATCATACGATCTATTTATAAAAAGAAAGAAAAGAGGGATACTAATATAGTAGGTTCCGCCCCTGGTAGCTAAATGGTCAGCGCGACGGATGTCATGCCTGACGGCCCGGGTTCGATTCCCTTCTGCGTAGGAGATTTTCTCCGCTCAGGGACTGGGTGTTGTGTTGTCCTGATCACCGTCATTTCATCCCCATCGACACGCAAGTCGCCCCAGTGGCGTCAACCTGAAAGACTTGCGGCAGGCGAACGGTCTAACTGACGGGAGGCCCTAACCACACAGCATTCCCATTTCCATCAGAAGATTAGAACCTATTGCAAAATTATTCAAATAAGATATCTGTTTGGTGTGAAAAGTGGCAATTGACTCCAAATAATTAAACGTGTGAAGTGATCCAAATGACTGCTAAAAAGGCTTTCTTTTCCTTTTCATGTAATGTTAAACACTGATCCTTGCCAAATTGCGTGATTCTAGGTCACGGGATGTACTCTGCAGGTTTTGATGAGTGAGTTTCCGACTGTCAAATTATGTGACAAATGGGCGTACATTTTGATTTCATTGACTTAGAAGCTTACGTTTTTTACATCACTTAAGGGACCGTAGGTTTTAGAATGCAACATCAATTTCAACTCGATTCTTCTACCCGTTTCTGAGAGAAGCTAAATTTCGGTTACACGTTAAATCACACAAATTTAAAGGCTGTCAATTAAACTAAATACTTAGGGATTACAATCACGAATAACTCAAAGTGGAACGATTGTTGTTGTTGTCGTTGTTGTTGTTGTCTTCAGTCCTGAGACTGGTTTGATGCAGGTCTCCATTCTACTCTATCCTGTGCAAGCTTCTTCATTTCCCAGTACCTACTGCAGCCTAAATCCTTCTGAATCTGCTTTGTGTATTCATCTCTTGGTCTCCCTCTACGATTTTTACCTTCCACGCTGCCCTCCAATACTAAACTGGTGATTCCTTGATGCCTCAGAACATGTCCTACCAACCGATCCCTTCTTCTAGTCAAGTTGTGCCACAAACTTATCTTTTCCACAATAGTATTCAATACCTCCTCATTAGTTATATGATCTACCCATCTAATCTTCAGCATTCTTCTGTAGCACCACATTTCAAAAGCTTCTATTCTCTTCTTGTCCAAACTAGTTATCGTCCATGTTTCACTTCCATACATGGCTACGCTCCATACAAATACTTTCAGAAACGACTTCCTGACACTTAAATCTAAACTCGATGTTAACAAATTTCTCTTCTTCAGAAACCCTTTCCTTGCCATTGCCAGGTTACATTTTATATCCTCTCTACTTCGACCATCATCAGTTATTTTTCTCCCCAAATAGCAAAACTCCTTTACTGCTTTAAGTGTCTCATTTTCTAATCTAATTCCCTCAGCATCACCCGACTTAATTCGACTACATTCCATTATCCTCGTTTTGCTTTTGTTGATGTTCATCTTATATCCTCCTTTCAAGACACTATCCATTCCGTTCAACTGACAGAATTACAATGTCATCGGCAAACCTCAAAGTTTTTATTTCTTCTCCGTGGATTTTAATACCTACTCCGAATTTTTCTTTTGTTTCCTTCACTGCTTGCTCAATATACAGATTGAATGACACCAGGGAGAGGCTACAAACCTGTGGAACGATTACATACATGATTTCCGCCCCCAGTAGCTGAGTGGTGAGCGTGACAGAATGTCAGTCCTAAGGGGACAGGTTCGATTCCCGGCTGGGTCGAAGGTTTTCGCCGCTCGGGGACTGGGTGTTATGTTGTACTAATCATCTTCATTTCATCCCCAGCGACGCACAAGTCGCCGAAGTGGCGTCAACTCGAAAGACTTGCACCAGGCGAACGGTCTCCCCGACGGGAGGCCCTACCCACACGGCATTTCCAATATAGTAGGAAACCAAATTACAAATCAAGTTTACTTCTGTACACAACGATGAGCATGTCTGCTGGAGACTAAAACTTTCTCTCATAATCAAGTTTACACTGTGCGTATTTTTCATCTTGCTCTTTTTATCGGCCTATTGCCGCCCTCATTTGCAACATTGCCGTGTATAGTCTGTCGGCAAACTGTAGAGTCCCCAGTCTGCCTACCCAGCGACGTCACGAGGCGCTTCTACAGGCTGCTTCCCAACACAGTACCGGACCCGTCGCGGCGCGTGCGCTTCAAATCTGTGGCGACGCCGTGTACAGATAGATACATCTCGGCTGCGTTTATTTTTATACTAATGCATTAAGACGATAAGGAATACAAAAAAAGATAGCTTCTTCCGAAACACAACATTACAGAATAAATAATATTAACATAAGAATGGATATCAGGATTCTACTACAAACATAGAACAAAATGCCTGTTCATGTGAATGTATGTTCCTCTATTGCTATTGGTAAAACGAACCCCATATAACGTAATCAGTCTGTAGAATGTAAGGCTTGTTCTTACTTTGTGTTCCTACTAAAATGTAGTAGTTTTCTTTGAAGGATTGCATTGAAACTTAACAATTCTGACAACATGAAGAGTGTTTAAAAGGTAAGCAGAAATTTATAATTTTGTGTGTTGTATTAGTCAGATTTGCACTACTTTTTTGTCACTACTTTTTTGTCACTATCTCCATAAACATGCCTCAAAAATATGTGTACAATGTTATCCGTATTGGGCATTTACTCTGTTGTCAGTTGTCAGAAAGGTTACATGTGTTTTGGTAGCATCAACGTTTGTTTTGTATAAAAATAAATAAGAGAATTTGCATTAAATTTTGTTATAAGAATGGAATAAAGTGTATGAAATTTTCAGGAATGTTAAATATTCCTTTTGGCGAGCCTGTTATGGGTAATGAGTCCGGACCGACTCAGCCGATTATTGACTGCAAATGGTTGGTTATGTTCGGTTACTTGGAGAGCATCTTCAGCCATTCATGGGTTTCATGTGCGTGAACAACGATGGAATTTTGACGGATAACAACGCGCCTTCTCACCGGACCACAACTGTTCGCGATTGGTTTGAAGAATATTCTGGACAATTCGAGCGATGATTTGCCAGCCAGATCGCCCGACATGAAACACATCCAACATTTATCGGACATAATCGAGAAGTCAGTTCGCACACAAAATCCTGACTCGGCAACACTCTCGCAGTTACCGACGGCAGCAGAGGCAGCACAGCCCAGTATCTCCGCAGGGGACCTCCGGCGACGTGTTGAGCACACGCGGCGTCTAGCAGCGGCGCTACGTGGGCCGAAAGAAGGTCCGACACGACTTTCGTCACCTCTGTCTATCTCCAAGTTTCGATTCGTAGTATGTGCCTCGGCGTAGTTGCGAAGTGCACCAGTAAGGGATAGGCATTAGTGCGCGCCTGCAGATAGTCAACACGAGGGACAGATTTCCAAAGCGGCCTGCACCTGCGGTTTCAGACAACACACGTGCTCTTCCCCCCTTACTGACGTTTGCCGCGCACGAATAGTACCCGTACACGGCAACTGTAATGTGAGTTATAAACTTAAAGGTTGCCCTATCGCAGGGTTTCCGAAACTGTGTTGCGCAGAACACTACTGTTGGGCTGTTGTAAGTGCTGCACGGAAACATGGCTTTAATTTTATTATGATTACTTTGTCATCAGTTACAACTGCATTTCATAAACTTTCAGGATGAGCAAGATGTTCCTTTCAGGATTCTCAAAGTGTCCCGTCAGAGCAAAAGCTTGGTAACCCCTCCTCCAGCCGCTGATGCGTGTCTGTTGACCGTACGTATTTTAGCTTCCGCGCGCGCAGTTGCCTTCAGAAGCCCCCGAGGTCTCATGAACAACCCTGTACTAATGCAAAAGCATGTAGCGATGCCACTGACAAGGGAACCTCCACATCGCACCCCCCCTCACATTTAGTTATAAGTTGCCACAGTGGATAGGCCTTGAAAAACTGAACACAGATCAATCGAAAAAACAGAAAGAAGTTGTATGGAACTATGAAAAAAATAAGCAAATTATACAAACTGAGAAGTCCATGCGCAAGATAGGCAATATCAAGGATAGTGTGAGCTCAGGAGCGCCGTGGTTAGCGTGAGCAGCTGCGGAACGAGAGGTCTTTGGTTCAAGTCTTCCTTAAAGGCAAAATTTTACTTTCTTTATTTTCGCAAAGTTATGATCTGTCTGTTCGTTCATTGACGTCTCTGTTCACTGTAATAAGTTTAGTGACTGTGTTTTGCGACCGCACCGCAAAACCGTGCGATTAGTAGACGAAAGGACGTGCCTCTCCAATGGGAATCGAAAACATTTGATCGCAATGTCATAGGTCAACCGATTCCTCCACAGGAAAACACGTCTGATATATTCTATACGACACTAGTGACGGCATGTGCGTCACATGACAGAAATATGTTGTCGACCCACCTAACTTGTACACTTGGCGAATGGGTATAAAGATTCTTCTACCTTGCCCGATTCAGGTTTTCTTGTGGATGTGATATTCACTCCCAAAAAAGTGACGAAAACATAAGAGTTTGTCACATAAACTGCAATGCAACAGTTTCACAGTCGCACAGTTTTCCCTGTGCTCTGTCAAAACATATGTTTTTAACGTTTTCAAATTTTTCCGAGCGTAGACCGTAAAATCCTGCATATGTCCAAGCAAATCTGAACATGTCCTGGAAATTTGGAGAGCGAAGTTGATTATGTGTGAGTGCCTGAACTTTGATAATTGACACACGATCACGTAAACAATACTGCTCTGTGTACCTGTGCAGGTTCGCAAAATCATAGAATCTTTTCACGAAGTATTTCACTCGCCGAAAACCAAACACATCTAACGGTTGCACAAGAGGTGTACAACCTGGAGGAATGGTAATCACGTCTACTCCCACACTAAAATTGTACAATGCCTGATCAAAAAAATGGTTCAAATGGCTCGGAGCACTATGGGACTTAACATCTGAGGTCATCAGTCCCCTAGAACTTAAAACCACTTAAACGTAACTAACATAGGGACATCACACACATCATTGCCCGAGGCAGGATTCGAACCTGCGACCGTAGCGGTCTCGCGGTACAATGCCTCATCCTTCTGTCCTGTATAGCCTGTATAAAAAAGTAAACTTTTCACTCGAGGGAAGACTTGAACCAAGGACCTCTCGTTCCACAACTGCTCACGCTAACCACGGGACCACGGCGCTCCTGAGCTCACACTATCCTTGATGTTGCCTATTTTGCGCATGGACTACTCAGTTTGTATATTCTGCTTTTTTTTTTCATAGCTCCACACTACTTGTTCCGGTTTTCTCGATTGATCTGTGTTCAGTTTTTCAAGGCCTATCCACTGTGCCAACTTATAACTAAATCTGAGGGGGGGTGGGATGGGGAGGTTCCCTTGTGAGCAGCCGGTCGCCCCTTTTCGGCGCGTGCGCGCGCTGAGGTCGCCGCCCCGCTGCCGCATTAGGAGCTGGCCGCCGCGGCTCGCGGCGCATCCCGTGTCGCGCAGACAAAAGGCGGTCGCGTGCCCGCGGGGAAGTCCCGCAGCGCCCACCGCACAATGGCCGCCTCGGCGCGCAGCGACGCCACGCGCATAGCCAAGCGGCGCGCGCCTCGCATACCAACGGCCGCGGGTTCCGCAGGAAGGACATCCTGCGTCCCGCCACGGCCCGTATAGACAGCCACTGCCGCCTAGCCTCACACGTACACTCAGGCGGACCTCGCCGCGCTTACGTAACGCGGCAATCTTTTAATGGAGATGAACAAACCACACTACCGTCTGATTTGTTATTGTTAATTGTTGGTAAGGCGGGAACCTGGTTGAGATTCATTGGGAGAGTCCTTAGAAAATGTAGGACATCGACAAAAGAGGTGGCTTACAAAACACTCGTTCGACCTATACTTGAGTATTGCTCATCAGTGTGGGATCCGTACCAGGTCGGGTTGACGGACGAGATAGAGAAGATCCAAAGAAGAGCGGCGCGTTTCGTCACAGTGTTATTTGGTAAGCGTGATAGTGTTACGGAGATGTTTAGAAAACTCGAGTGGCAGACTCTGCAAGAGAGGCGCTCTGCATCGCGGTGTAGCTTGCTGTCCATGTTTCGAGAGGATGCGTTTCTGGATGAGGTATCGAATATATTGCTTCCCCCTACTTATACCTCCCGAGGAGATCACGAATGTAAAATTATAGAGATTCGAGCGCGGACGGAGGCTTTCCGGCAGTCGTTCTTCCCGCGAACCATACGCAACTGGAACAGGAAAGAGAGGTAATGACAGTGGCACGTAGATGTAGATTTGGCTACGCTACATGCAAACTCGTCACATCCAGTCCTGTCTCAATCATCCGTTTTCAATTCCAAGCAAAAGATTTTGAAAGACTGTGACAGTTTTCTACTTCTACTCCTCATCGTCCTGATCTTCCTTCCTATATATCAGTTCTGATAGTACTAGGTGAAATGAGTTTTCTTATATGACAACTATCCAATCAGTTCCACCCAATACTATCCAAACAGCAGACTCTGTACACAATTTAGTAAATTGCCAATACTAAACTCTTCAATAACAACAAATTCATATAACTTACAAAACTTGACAAATGGTTAAAGAGTGAGCTTTAAAAACAATAACGGCGGCTTGCCACCATAAAATCAGGAACCTTTTACAATAGTGGTTTTAGAGCTTACCCCAAAAGACAAAATCCAATAATAAGTTAACTTGGCATTACAATTTAAAATGATTTATATAAACAAAACTTTGAGAAAGATAATGGCGCTTGGCACCATAAAATGAAACAAGCGCAACACACTACCAATAAATATAATAACAAAATAATAATTCGATACAACCAAAGGGCGAGGGCAACTCCCAACGCAATCACAGACGAGCGAGCTCTCAACACTTCGGAGACTTCCCACTAGAAAAGGGCCCCGAAATAAACCGCTGAGAGCTCCCCGACATGCCTCCCACAACTGCCCATCACTTACGCACCTTGGTTATGTTCCGTAGCACACGACAGATCACAAGATAAAATTCAAAAATACAGTATAACATCCCGACAGCACATGATAACCACGGCGCCGTTAACTCGGGCGCTCTTAATAAGTGCCGGAAGCCAACACACACAAGTCTCAAACAATTCTCGCTTCCCGAAACGAAACAATGAAAGTCAAGCGCATATGAATAGTCAAACCGCAGTCTTAGAAGTGCCTTAACGACACCAAACGCGACTATCCACCAAGTTAATAACAGCACATTAAAAAAATACAGAATATACCACTAAATGCTGTTACACAACCAAATTGACTAGATCGTGTTGTTCAGGTCCCAGATGACCACATATACCAAGCTATGTATATACTGTACAAAACCGCCCTTCTTAGGCAGACTTCACCTGACACATCGACTGCCAAATGTACCATACATGAACGCAACTCCGGGCAGGACTCCAGTTCAGCAAATAAATTATTACCAACAAATATCGTAACGAGCCACACACACAGCAAAAAGTTCCAACAACACCGTCCGACATTAGAAAAGTTCAGAAACCGCTGCTGGAGTTTCCAGGGGAAAATCTGAAGAGGCAACCGAGCCCACGCCCTAACCTGGCAGACGACTCCAAAATTCAGCAACTAGTTGTCTCCGGGCCAGAGTATCACAGGACCCCACCGGACCTCCACATCAGACAGGCAGGCAGAACAAGTACGCCGACTCCAGTTAATCACCACCGCATGGCCAGCACAGCGGCGAGTCGCCTCCGCCCCGGACCACTCTGCTCACATTGCGAGGCACAACAACCTTAGCGCTAGCCACCAGCAGGTCAGGCAGAGCGAACTTCACGTTCCGTGCAGTTCCCGGAAAAACCGACTAGAATCTCGCTTTCCGCCGGCCACCGCAAACACACGCCAGCGACGTCATAGCAAATCGCCACCGGAGCGCCACCCGCACCGGGGCAGCCGACTATAATCGATAACAGTGCGCGCTCTGAACAAGATCACAGGATAGCAGCGCGCGCCATATCACTAGGTGTTGTCAAAGTATCAGTTGCCACCTCGGAAAAAATCATTCTGTGACCACACTTTTTTCAGCGATGGATAACTTTGCAGAGACCTTTGTTGCAGTTCAGCAGACGCACCATCTTGCAAATCACCTCGTCCTGAATTTCGAAATGCCTGTCAGTCAGCGGCTTCTTCATCCAAGGAAACAGGAAGCAGTCACTGGGCGCCATGCATGGGAGTCTGCACAAATTTATCCCGGCGGACTGGGGCAGGACTCAAACATTACTATTTTTTTATACAAACGAGTCGGTTGGTTGCCATAATAACTAGATTTTATAGCTCACACAAAAAATTATTTCATCCCACAAAATTGATGCTGAACCACTCAGTACATGATTGAAAACTATGTACTCGAAATTCATTTTATGAGAGGGGGTGAGTGCCAAGTATGCTTCCGCAACTCCACCTTCGGAAGACGATGGTGCAGTGTTTGAAAATGGTTCAAATGGCTCTGAGCACTATGGGACTTAACATCTGAGGTCATCAGTCCCCTAGACATAGAACTACCTAAACCTAACTAATCTCGGGACATCACACTTATCCATGCCCGAGGCAGGATTCGAACCTGCGAACGTAGCGGTAGCGCGGTTCCAGACTGTAGCGCTTAGAATCTCTCGGCCATTCCGGCCGGCTGCAGTGTTAGAAGAACAGAAAAGTATGTGTGTGTGTGTGGGGGGGGGGGGGCAGGTGGGAGGGAGGGGGTTACACAAATTTTGACAGCCCAAAGAGGTTGTATGTGAAATAGTGTGCTGTGCAGAACGAGGTGTAGCAAAGATACGGTCACCCGCAACTTTATCAGGACAGTATGTTCCAGTGCCAGTTTGCCTTCTGAGCATAATGAGTTAGTACAACACCATGATCGTCCCAAAGAAACATTCAGCATCACCATGCCCAATGACGGTAGCGTCTTCGCCTTATTCGGCGTTGCCGAATCGACATATTTCCACTGCTTACCTTCCTAACTTGTCACGAAGTTGCGCTCTGCCGAAACTAAAGTTCAGTACTTTTGGTACACTACATAAATGAGTAGTACATTGTAGGATTATTGGTAGTACTGGTAGGGAAAGAAACATAAATGAATATGTGAGAGAGAAACAGTGGGCCTTATAACGATATGTTTACGTAATGTGTATACATAAACATACAGTTATAAATGTCCCCGTTCGTAGTCGCTGATTATAACAATATGTTTACTTTTGTGCTGTAAGATCTAGCTATAGTTAGCGGTGGAAATATATTTGCGAACGCCGACCGTGTGCGGCTGTTTCTTGTTGGATCGTCTGATCAGTCGGAAGTTGCATTGCAGAGGAGAGTAAATGCCTATTCAAAATATAATTATTTTAGAGGAGAGTAAATGCCTATTCAAAATATAATTATTTTTGGATAGTTCAACATGAATTTCCTAAGGGACCGTAGTTTATCATGCATTTACCAGTAGAATATGGCGCGGAGAAAATATTTCGCCGCATGCAACTTCCGTCCGATTTCGACGAAAGAATTCGTGACTGTGAGCACTCTATTTGGCAGAAACATAAAGAAAATTAAATAACTTCATGAAGGAGTGAGACATAGATTCTATACTAAATAAATAGTCCATACACCAGTTCCATTTAACAATGAATTTATGGCAATTAATAGATGAACTTACACTGCAATGAAGGATTTAACGTGGATGCCGTTTTGACTGGCACTTCTCTCCTCGTAATGAAAATAATTCCTTTGACGTTTTCACATACACGTCGCACAATAAATCTACTGCTAGGCACTTTTAGTATTACACATTTACTTTACACTAAAACAATATTATTTTTAACGATAATAATACGGCGGCAAGACATGCGCGTCCGACACAAGTTACAGGAGACAAGAGAAGAATGAGTAACTGTTCATCGAGAATATCTCGTACATCAAAAAAATAAATGTGTAAAAGTGTTCTTCTGTCCGTTTTTCGCGCCGCGGTTTTCAAAGTCAATAACTCACTGCATCTCTGGCGGCGCTTCGACAATAAACAAGTTACGTCACAGGTCGTTCACCTTTTACATTCTCGCAACATTATTTGCTAACTGTAGCTGTTGCCGAGCGACTGCTCGATTAGTGAGTGATTTAAAATGATAAGGCAATCACATAATATTACAGCCTACGACTTGTTTACTTTTTGTTCATTTGTTTGTTTGTTTTTTTGCACATAATTAGAACCGCACATCGTTAAGTATAAGTCCATTGTGTGTTCTATACCTATACAAAATATACACTTCATTTTGTAAGCAATAAAAATTAGTTTACCGAGTAGCTTCCGGACTGTTATCCAGTCAAAGCAGTTACTTTTGATGCACGTACAGTTTACATGCATAAACATAAAAATCTACACAATTATTATTGTTATTTTGAACTCAGTAGGACATTCTTCAACATATTCAAAGGCAAGAATGTCTCATTATTGTTGTTATGTGGGAAATTTATTTACGAGTAACAGAAAAATGTTTACATAAACTTGGCAATATTTGATTTGTTTTTAGCTGTTTTTTTTATTTTATCTTTTTTTTAAAGGAAATTGCGGTTTCGAGCTCTATATGACAAACCTGTATTGGTTTTCTATTTTTACTACAACATCCCCACGTTTCAAATGACAAATCACCAATTTTCGAATACAGCCTGAATAAAAAATTGACAATTACAATCTTGCTATAGATACTTTCTATTTTTAACTAACATGCAGGAGAATAACTACACACAACAAAAATGTTTCGCACGTTACACACGTCTTTATATATCCTCAGTCAGTTTCTAAATGTTTCACGGCTTCGCCGATTACTAGGGAAACCTACCAAACCACCGATGGCATACGCAAACAGAGGGACCGAAATGTGGTAACCCCAGACAGATACGCAACACACCAAACGTACAGGTGACGCTGTTACACTCTCGACGACCAAGGCTACTAGGAAAATTACCGTAGCCTACGGTAGTTTTGGAAGTCTTGTTATATCGAGACAACCAGCAGTCGCCCATGGTGATTGGACAGCTAAAGAACTGATCTGGATTGTCCCGAAACAGCTGCAACGTTTCTGCTGCTGCCGAAAATGAATGACTACAAGAGAGTCTATCTAATCGATGGCCTGCGCCGTTTTGTTTCAGGTCCTCTAGCGACGTGATAACGTAGTACGGCGAGCAGATTTCAATGTGCATCACGATTGCACACGTGAGCAGAAATTAACTGCGAGACTTCATTTTGCCAAGGACACAATTAAAAGTTTTACGACGAACCTTTGTACCGTCAAGTGGAAAGAAGACATGCAATGCTTCCAGTAGCTTCACCTAATCGAGCTGTTGTAGTGGCAACCTACACTTCATTGTTTTCTATGCCAGTAATGCACGTGGTCGGGTTCTACTACCAACTCCAAAAGATAAAAGGAAGCTGTAATTGCAAAACGCTCACAATAGAAGATACCATAAATGAAATGTGAATCTGGCGAGTACCCAATACAAGCCTCCACACGTAACGGTCCTCGATGCCAGACAAAGCCTTGTTTAGTACCTGCAGCTGCAGGAAACCAGACATTCCCCGATCGAAATGGCGCGGCACGTTAGTTCGGAGCGCTTTATAACTGAATTTTTAAGAGAGAAAAAAAGGACCATTCAAACGTCAACATTTCGGTAAGACATACTGTTACATATCGCCCAGAGAATGAGTGCTTCCAAAATGTTGCACTTCCACGCCAACGATTATGTGACGAAGCGCACTGCTCTTATTTGGATGTTCTCCACCTCCTCCGTTAATCCAACTTGGTAAAAGCCAGGCGTATGGTTCTCCTACATTTTGTTTTACGTGGTCCCTCCGCTTTAGATTGTTCGAGATGACTACTTCTTTGAATCTTATAGCAGTTACTGTTACCAGCAATTCGCCGCCACACATGTAACCGCACAGTAACGGATTTTTCTAATTAGCCAGTCCCTGCACCAAAAGCCTTCTTCTACAGGTTTTCCTGCATGTCGCTACAGTTTTCCGGCGTTGCTACCTTGCTACAGATAACAGCATCCAACACGAATAGCCCTACAGAGCCTCAAATGTTATCCATTAGATGATTAATGTACCTAATAACGATCCTATCACACTCCCAGAGGTTCTTCCGAAGTTACCTTTACGCCTGTCGAATTTCCTCCGTTATGACCAATGTCCTGAGTTCTGTGAGTTCTGTCAGTAAAGAAACCCTCAATCCAGTCACTAATCTGGTCCAATACTCGCTAAGCTCGTATTTTTTTCACTAAAAGGCATTGCCGGTGTATCGAATCCCTTCCGAAAGTCAAGGTATACGGCATCAACCTAAAGACCGATATAAATGCCGCTCAGGATATCATGGACGAAGAGGGCGAGCTGAGATGCGCAAGATTCCTGTTTGAGGAATCCACGTTGACATTTAGAGAGGTGATTTTCTTTCCCCAAAAACGCCGTAATGTGCGACAGTAAAAATGTTTCATAATTCTATGACAGATTGACGCTAGCGTTAGAGCACTATAACTACCTACGTCTGTCCGACTACCCTTCTCCAAAATACACTACTGGCCATTAAAATTGCTACGCCACGAAGATGGCGTGTTACAGACGCGAAATTTAACCGATAGGAAGAAGATGCTGTGATATGCAAGTGCTTAGCTTTTCAGAGCATTCACACAAGGTTGGCACCGGTGTCGACACCTACAGCGTGCTGACATGAGGAAAGTTTCCAACCGATTTCTCATACACAAACAGCAGTTGACCGGCGTTGCCTGGTGAACGTTGTTGTGATGCCTCGTGTAAGGAGGAGAAATGCGTACCATCACGTTTCCGACTTTGAGAAAGGTCGGATTGTAGCCCACCGCGGTTGCGGTTTATCGTATTGCGACATTGCTGCTCTCGATGGTCGAGATCCAACGACTGTTAGCAGAATATGGAATCTGTGGGTTCAGGAGGGTAATACGGAACTCTGTGCTGGATCCCAACGGCCTCGTATCACTCAGCCACATCCCGACCCTGAGTCAACAGATGGGGACGTTTGCAAGACAACAACCATCTGCACAAACAGTTCGACGACGTTTGCAGCAGCATGGACTATCAGCTCGGAGACCGTGGCTGCGGTTACCCTTGACGCTCCATCACAGACAGGAGCGCCTGCGATGGTGTACTCAACGACGAACCTGGGTGCATGAATGGCAAAACGTCATTTTTTCGGATGAATCCAGGTTCTGTTTACAGCATCATGATGGTCACATCCGTGTTTGGCGACATCGCGGTGAACGCACATTGGAAGCGTGTATTCATCATCGCCATACTGGCGTATCACCCGGCGTGATTGTATGGGGTGCCATTAGTTACACGTCTCGGTCACCTCTTGTTCGCATTGACGGCACTTTGAACAGTGGACGTTACATTTCAGATGTGTTACGACCCGTGGCTCTACCCTTCATTCGATCCCTACGAAACCCTGTATTTCAGCAAGACAATGCACGATCGCATTTTGCAGGTCCTTTACGGGCCTTTCTGGATACAGAAACTGTTCGACTGCTGCCCTGGCCAGCACATTCTCCAGATCTCTCACCAATTGAAAACGTCTGGTCAATGGTGGCCGAGCAACTGGCTCGTCACAAAACGCGCGTCACTACACTTGATGAACTGTGGTATCGTGTTGAAGCTGCATGGGCAGCTGTACCTGTACGCGCCATCCAAGCTCTGTTTGACTCAATGCCCAGGCGTATCCAGGCCGTTATTACGGCCAGAGGTGGTTGTTCTTGGTACTGATTTCTCAGCATCTATGCACCCAAATTGCGTGAAAATGTAATCACATGTCAGTTCTAGTATTATATATTTGTCCAATGAATACCCGTTTGTCACCTGCATTTCTTCTTGGTGTAGCAATATTAATGGCCAGTAGTGTAGTACAGACCCGAGCTTTTTTCCCAATCGCTTCGTACCCTTAACTACTCCAGCGGTCTACGACAAATTACTGCCACACTGTTTAGTCACACTACTGTGACAACCTGTCGAAAGCCTGAATAACCACCTTCTGCAGCACGGGTCGCTGTGACACGTGCAGGAGGAGTGTCTGACGTTCTGGAAGGCAGCGGCACGGATACGGAACCACGCCGGCCCCAGTGCTGGGTTTCTCAGTCGAGGCTACGTGGCGCGAACAGCCCCATCGACGTGGTCCCACAGGTTCAAGTCCGGGGTCTTTGTGACCAGGTGAGTACAGTTAACTCATCCTGGTGCCGCCTGTGAGAGTTTATTGCACGCCGAAGTCGAACACAGGCGGAGGCAACATTAACGTGAATGGCCCATGTACAAGGGGAGCAAGTTAATACACACAATCCGCGTTGAATCTCGCACCTATCTGATCCGATCCAGATGCCTTTAAACTACTGGACGATTCCGCAATCACTTTACGTCAATATCTGTAATTTCGGCGTTCGTGCGATGGCAGAACGGGAACCGGAATTACACTCTTACGGGTAAACATTCTTACTAACGATGTTGCCATGTGTTGTAACTCGTTTGGATAAGAAAGAAGATATTCCGCCTTTCGCACAAAGCACAGTCCGGAAGCGACATTCACGTGTCACTCATGCGGAACGATTTCCGTTTCTCGCCGCGGAGAAGAAAGTCCACGTCTTCAGTGGTCTGGGCGGTGCGGTGAGCAAACAGCACACGCGGACGGCGGTATCTGTCAAGAGTCCAGTAATTAAGTGAATTCCGCTGAATCAGCCCCCTTCGTTTCTCACACCGCGACTGGTTTATGAGCGTCGGAAGCATATGACTCAGACGAAGTACTTCCCGTTTTGCGTGAGACGTAGCCTGATGTGTTCGGCTGATGATTCAGCTACACGTCGGGATTTAAGTTCATTAGGATACAGGCCACTGCGGCTTTGGGGTCACAGGCTACCAGAGAATGCGACCATTACGAGCAGTCACAAATGTGACAAGGTCTCGCCTGTAATCGTAGTTGCAATATGTACGAGGGGAACAGGCAGAAACTAACTGCCCGTGTGGTCACATGCTGCTTTCCCGAATCTTGTTTACAAGCTGAATCTCGCAGAGTAGAAAACAGCAATCAGCCACTGCTAATGATGCTGTTTATTTAGGCAAATAGTGCCGTTACCGCTTTGGAACACACGGTTCATCTTCATTGTTCGCGTTCTGTTTATTCTCGTCGTCGGCTGTTTTTTTTCCCCAAGTGGTTAAAATTTCTTGCGGTAGTGGTTCCTACAGCGAAAGCCGACGTGAGGAACGGTCTATGGTACTGTAACTGTACCTAATAATGAATGAAACAATGTAAACAAATCTCTAGGAAAGAAATGGGTTGCTTTTAGTTATTTACGTCGTAATTCCGGCGTCAACAGTGCAACATAACACGGCCAAAATTTCGACGTAAATAACCTAAAACTAATCCAGTTCTAGAATGAGATTTTCACTCCGCAGCGGAGTGTGTGCTGATATATAACTTCCTGGCAGATTAAAACTGTGAGCCGGACCAAGACTCGAACTCGGGACCTTTGTCTTTCGCGGGCAAGTGCTCTAGCTCTAGCAACTGAGCTACCAAAGCACGACTCACGCCCCGTCCTCACAGCTTTACTTCCGCCAGTACCTCGTCTCCTACCTTCCAAACTTTACAGAAGCTCTCCTGCGAACCTTGCAGAACTAGCACTCCTGAAAGAAAGGATATTGCAGAGACATGGCTTAGCCACAGCCTGGGGGATTTTCATATCAGCGCATACTCCGCTGCAGAGTGAAAATCTCATTCTGGAAAGATCCCCCAGGCTGTGGCTAAACCATGTTTCAGCAATATCCTTTCTTTCAGGAGTGCTAGTTCTGCAAGGTTCGCAGGAGAGCATCTGTAAAGTTTGGAAGGTAGGAGACGAGGTACTGGCGGATTTAAAGCTGTGAGGACGGGTCGTGATTCGTGCTTGGGTAGCTCAGTTGGTAGAGCACTTGCCCGCGAAAGGCAAAGGTCTCGAGATCGAGTCTCGGTCCGGCACACAGGTTTGATCTGCCAGGAAGTTTCTTAATCCTGTTCTATTAAATTTTCTCATTTTGAAAAGGCGGAAGGAAAATCTGTTTTACTTCCTAAAACCTTACTAAAGCCAAGATCGCATTAATATTTCTTGATTTAAACGGACAGCAAAGTCTGTCAAAACCCGTTGTTTTAAGGAACGAAATATTTACACGATCTTGGTTTTTGAAAGTATTTCGCAAATAAAACAGATCGCTCCTTCTGTCTTCTCAAAATGAGAACCGCCGGTATCCCGACGTAAATAACCTAACAGTAACCCGGCTCTACCCTAGAAATTTGTTTGTTTCCACTCGTCATTAGGTACAGTTACAGTTAAAGTTGTATAGACCGTTTCTAAACTCGGTTTTTGCTGTAGGGCACCACTACCCGAAGGAACTTTCGCCACAAGGGGGAAAGACGGCTGACAACTAATGTAAACGACTTCATTTCTTTTTCTTCTTTCTTTGTCTCCCATCTGCGAAGGTTCAGCATCGTTATTACCGGATCTGGCACGGATCATTTAAGGGGTGACAGGATGCATTTCCTGTCGCCACATCTTTACAACCAGGGACTGAATACGTATACCCTAACTAGTCTCCGTGTAGTGTTATTTGCATGATAGTGTGCGAAAGTTTTCTGAATGTCTGCGAATCGTGTAACTCGGGCGGGACTTGGGTACCAGCCGGGTATTCACCTAGTGGGATGCGAAAAACCGCCTAAAAGCCACGTCGAGGATGGCCGGCATACCGACCATCCTCTTGAACCCTCCGGACGGGTTCAATCCCGAGCCAGTGCCTTCCCGAAAACGGCGCTTTAACGCTCTCGGCTATCTGGATGGGTAAATCGTGCCAACAACAAATGTAATCTTAACGCGAACAGCTGTCTGAAGGCGAACCTGTCGGCTAGAAACAGTTGACGGCTCAGATGTGAAATTTAAAATTTTCCCGGCGAATTAAATATTCAAAAAGATTTCGGGCTTGCAGCCGGTCGTCGTTAGCTTCCATCCACGATATTTTTTGGAGGTACGTGGATGACACTTTCGTAGTGTGGCCTCATGGAGAAGAAAAATTAATGGAGTTTTTGAATCACCTCAACTCCATTCATGAGAACATTCGGTTTACCATGGAATTGGAGAAAAATGGTTGCCTCCCTTTCTTGGATGTGCTAGTGAGACGGAATAGTGATGGCTCTCTGGGGCATTCGGTTTATCGAAAGCCCACAGACACTGATCTGTATTTAAATTCGTCCAGCTGCCATCACCCATCGCAAACAATGAGTGCACTTAACACACTTGTACAAAGAGCTCATGTAGTGTCACATGCACAGAGTTTGCCTGCAGAGTTTGCCCATCTAAAGTGGGTTTTCAAAGAGAATGAATATTCTACGCGGCAAATTAGCAAGGCACTTGCAATTAAGCCAAAGAAACAGGGAGTGGAGAAAGAAGAGAGCACGCCATCTTTAGCTTTTCTTCGCTTTGTTGGCAACATTTTCTTCAAAATTGCAAGAATCCTCCACGGTTTCGAAGTGAAAGCGATATTCCGCCCACCATCGAAGATTTTCGTCCTGTTGGGATCAGTGAAAGACGATCTGGTATTGAGGAAGGCGGCAATTTATAAAATACTTTGTCAGTGTGGCATGTCATACATAGGACAAACATTGCGAACAGTAGAAGAACGTTGCACTGAACATCAAAGCTGTACTCGCCTTTTGCAACCCACTAAGTCTGCAATAGCTGAGCACTGCATTTCCACTGGACACTCAACGGTGTATGACAAGACAACAATTTTGGCCACAGCAACATCCTTTTGGGACTCCGTCATAAAAGAATCAGTGGAAATTCGCATGACAGACAATCTTATGAACCGTGACAATGGCTACCAGCTAGATAATGCGTGGAACCCCGTCATCTCTAAGATCTGCTCCAAACGAAGACGCCAGAGTACTCCGATGGCCGCGGCAGTTGACAACGCCGGAGACAGCTGAGTTCTGCAGTTCCACTAGCGAGGGCGCTGCCGGCGGGCGGTGTGGTTCGTCTCTCCATATGATTTTGACGCGTGCGCGGAATACTCGCTGCACGCTATATATTACGGAACGGAGGGCGTCTTCGTCAGTCTTCGATGGCTCACCTGAGGATGGCTGGCAGTTGTCCAGTCGAAATATCGTGGATGGAAGCTAACGACGACCGGCTGCAAGCCCGAAATCTTTTTGAATAGTTGACGGCTCTATTTGTGTGAATTAACAGCGACTGGTCGCTGTTTTCGTCTTTGCAAGAATCAACTTTTATATACAATCACGGTATCAAGATTTTCGTTTCCGACAAAATAGCATGAATATTGTTTACGTTGTACACAATTCCTATCAACTGAAATACGCGTAATAACTTAGCACCCAGAGTAACTACCAGACGAGGGTTACGCCATATAAGCGTGGCGGGGAGAAGATTCTTCCGGGGCGACACTCGTGTACAGGAGGGAGGAAAGACAGAAAGACAGACAGACAGACAGACAGGCCCCGACGACGAAGCGACTCACCAACCACCACGGCGACGCGCTCCATAGCGCCTGCCCAGCTCTCGTACTCACCTGCAACAAAAGAAACAGAGGCCGTCAGTACACAACGAACACACTCGCACATCTCACTGAATATATCATCGTAAATGTTCCGCCAGACAGAGAGGAAAATCCTTTTTTTTTTTTTTCATCATAGCCATTTCTCAGCGTTTGATTTCATACTTGATGGTTCAAATGGCTCTGAGCATTATGGGACTTAACATCTATGGTCATCAGTCCCCTCGAACTTAGAGCTACTTAAACCTAACTAACCTAAGGACAGCACACAACACCCAGTCATCACGAGGCAGAGAAAATCCCTGACCCCGCCGGGAATCGAACCCGGGAACCCGGGCGTGGGAAGCGAGAACGCTACCGCACGACCACGAGATGCGGACTGATTTCATACTTGAACTAACAACAATTATAACACGTGCAATGACGACTGTGAAGTATAGAGAATGCCTGGTTACAACAGGGCCTTATGAACCTAATCCTGCCATGGTAATAAATCAACAAATAATTAGTAGGAAATAAAATATAAATATTTCCATTTCAAATGTAACAACACGAAAACTAAATGAACCTTGAAATTTAAGAGGTTCAAGCAGGGATTAGTATAGTATTTCGTGCCCCAGTTTAGTGGAGTGTTCTGCACTTTCATCTTTCATAATCGAAAGCTTCTCTTCTCGCAAGTTTGGCATTTCTGCATGGTGATGAGCAGTGGGATAACACATTTAAATGCATATAAGAGGTTTTCTGCTTGAAGTTCCTTTACGAAAATGTGAGAGTTAGTCACAGTAGATGATAATATGTAGGTACCGGATACTTCACAGTTCCAGCTTGTGTAGGCTATATGCGAGATTAGTACATGTGAAAATAACGTTATTTGAATATATATATATATATATATATATATATAATGAAAAACAATCACTAAATATATATGGGTAAGTACAAACACTATTAATAAGAAGTCAGTTTCATAAAAGAAATGTAATGTGTATCGAATATAAAAATTTCATATTTATACCAAATAAAGCGTAAGATTTCTAAAAACTTCTGTAAAGTAATGAATCATTTGTATCTGATTATTTAATAATAAAAGGTATTGGGTTCATTGTTCGATTGAAATCTCTTTATGGCTGGGCGCTGTGGCCGTCTGGCCTACTTTTATCTCTCAGTCTTGGTCACAGTGTTTGTTACAGTTGAGTTGGTCGTGACTAATAAGTAATACCTTTCAAAATAATGTATGATTTAACAACTTGCATTCTCTAGAACCATCGACGTACTTTTTGAATATAATTGGTAATTTGTATGTTCAATTTGAAACTGCAGGGATAATGACGTACCTTGCAACAGGTACTAGTTTTGGATCTTGTGTTAGTACAAGAGTCATTCAAAAAAATCGGAATTTAAGGCATCCACATATTGTGAGAATGGAATACAACACTTATTTATTTTTCAACGTAATGCGCGTCAAGTTCTGTGCACTTATGCCGGCGCTGGACAAGCTTCTCAATTCCACGTGCAAAAAATTCCTGGGAGGCGCGTGCGTAGCCAGTTATGCGCTGCTGCCTGGACTTAATCACCAGCAAACTTTGAGCTACTAAGAGCTTACTTACTTTACTTTCCGTGTCCGGAACTACACTTCAGACTTCCAAAAATCAGCAGTCAATATGGCCTTGTCATTTGCCTCCCGTAAGTCATTCACTGTGAGGGCTGGTCTAAATATGGACAGATAAGCAGGTGTTGAGGATCCTGGACAGAACCACACAGACAGAGAGTGTTCTCATTCTCTTTTAGGAAACCCCATTGCTGCAGGTTTGTCTTGCACTTTGTCACTTCTACCCTCATACGGTTTAGGGTTCTCCAGACAGTGTATGGTAGGTCTCCACCAGGCGCCAGTTCTTCTTTTACATCTTTATGGGGGTTTCTCAGGTCGATTTCCCACCTTTTCAAACGATTCTCTGCAGCCGACCCTTCCAGGGCTCGGGTAAGTGACAGGAAACTCTTCCTCGAACAAAGCCGTCGGTCAGCAGGCTGGTGTCCATATAAAGGGTGACGCATGTCGGCAGCGATGTCACGTCGTATGTTGGGCGGTGCGATCCCCACGATTAAGTACATCTTGTGCACGGGGGTTGGCCTCAAGCATCCGGTAACAACCCGTGCCATTTCGTTCACCGCGACATCAACTTTCTCGCCTGTGTTGATGCAGACCAAGAGCTTATTTCAGGGGGTTAAAAAGGTGATAACCCGTAGGTACCAGATCGGGAAATAGGGGGGAATGGGGCAAGAACACGAACTTCAAGTGTACCTGCACACACACCCACGCGCCTTTCTTTCATTTCTGATGTCAAAATGTTTTCGAACCCACCTCGCACTCACTTTCTTGAATACCAGTACGTTATGAACAACATGTTGGGCGGATCGGACACTCATGTTCATGGTTGCTGCAATATCACCCACCGTAATAGCCGCTTTCCCGTATCAGCTCATCACTTCTCTCAACGTTCTTCTCCGCAACTGCACAGAAAGAGCGTCCCAGGCGTGGCGAATCTCCCACACTTGTTGCACCCTGTTTAAACTTACCTGCCCTCTCGTACACTTGTATTCGACTCCGACAACTTCACCATATTGCACTGCCGTCCGACAGCGAATCTCAGTTGATTTCAACCCTTCCGGTAACCGAAATCTAATGACACTCCGCTGCTCCATGTTGCTGCCTACCAGGAGGGTCGCTGCTGTCTTGTCTCACTGAATCCCAGTATCCCGCTCAGGAGGCAACCGTGGTAGCCCCGTCTGATAACAGTTCCACAACACCACCAAAAAATAACAAAAATCCACAAACTTGGTCGAAGTCTTGTATTTTTTATTCAACTTTTCCGGTAATTTACTAGATGGACGTTGTGTTTTGTATCTGAGTGTTGTATTCTATCCTCAACAGGCAGTCCTTACAACAATATTGTACACGACGCTGGAAGGATGAATAACATTCCCGATTACACACATCAAACAAAGGTTTGCATCACCTCGGTACCGAGAGTTCCGCAACGTGTACGGGAAATTGGAATACAAATCAACATAAACATCATTTCCGCCCTTTTTATTGCTCATCAAAACCATACATTGCATGTTTTACCACCATACAGTGAGACCTTCAGAAGTGGTGGTCCAGATTGCTGTATACAGTTGTACCTCTAAACCCCATTAGTACGTCCTCTTGTATTGATGTATGCCTGTATTCGTCGTGGTATACTATCCACAAGTTCATCAACGCACTGTTGGTCCAGATCGTCCCACTCTTCAACGGCGACCCGATCCGTCAGACTGGTTGGTGGGTCACATCGTCCATAAACAGCCCGTTTCATTCTATCCCAGACATGCTCGATAGGGTTCATATGTGGAGAACATGCTGGCCACTCTACTCGAGCAACGTCGTTACCCTAAAAGAAGTCATTCACATGATGTGCACGATGGGGGTACGAATTGTCGCCCATGAAGACGAATGCCTGGCCAATATGCTGCCGATACGGTTCTACTATCGGTCGGAGGACGGCATTCACGTATCGTACAGCCGTTTCGGCGCCTTCCATGACCACCAGCAGCGTACGTCGCCCCCACGCAATGCCACCGCAAAACAGCAGGGAACCTCCACTTTGCTGTACTCGCTGGACAGAGTGTCTAGGGCGTTCAGGCTGACTGGGTTGCCTCCAAACACGTCTCCGATGATTGTCTGGTTGAAAGCATATGCGACACTCATCGGTGAAGAGAACGTGATGCCAATCCAGAGCGGTCCATTCGGCATGTTGTTGGGCCCATCTGTACCGCGCTACATGGTATCGTGGTTGCAAAGATGGACCTCGCCATGGACGACGGGAGTGAAGTTGCGCATCATGCAGCCTACTGCACACAGTTTGAGTCGTAACACGACTGTGGCTGCATGAAAAGCATTATTCAACATGGTGGCGTTGCCGTCAGGGTTCCTCCGAGCAGTAACCCGTAGGTAGCGGTCATCCACTGCAGTAGTAGCCCTTGGGTGGCCTGAGCGAGGAATGTCATCGACAGTTCCTGTCTCTCTTTATCTCCTCCATGTCCGAACAATATAGTTTTGGTTAACTCCGAGACGCCTGAACACTTCCCTTGTTGAAAGCCCTTCCTGGCACAAAGTAACAATGCGGACGCTATCGAACCGCGGTATTGACCGTCTAGGCACGATTGAACTACAGACAACACGAGCCGTGTACCTCTTTCCTGGTGGAATGACTGGAACTGATAGGCTGTCGGAGCCCCTCCGCCTAATAGGCGCTGCTCATGCGTGGTCGTTTACATATTTGGGCGGGTTTAGTGACATCTGTCAACAGTCAAAGAGACTGTGTCTGTGATACAATGTCCACAGTCAACGTCTTTCTTCAGAGGTTCTGGGAACCGGGGTGATGAAAAACTTTTTTTAATGTGTGTAATACCAGTGTAATTTAGAAAGTTATGTTGGAATTTTATTGCTTGGGATGTTATTGCGACGTTGATATATTTCGCTAGGAGAGACTGCACGACAGTGAGATTCACATCACTTCCTCTTCACTATTCTTAATTTTATGAATTGAGTATAGTCACAATTTACTGAACATTTATGTGGTATAGTCAAACGTCAATCACCATCTCGAAAACATAGTCTTCCGTAATTAATGCGTTGCTCTTTTGTAGCTACATCTTCACTTATCAGCGAGGTGCACTATTTTGTTTTGGCCCCTGTATCAGTCGACCACAGTATTATTGCACCTGGCAGTTTGCGCGCTCCTATCGGTTTATCGCGAGCCAGTGCGTAATCAGGATAGATTGTACATGCACAACAGACCTGAAAACAATGGGAGTGCGTTGTGTTTTCCTTACTCACCAGTTGTTAACAGTCATGTCACCGCGTGCTTCCGATAACGGTCAAGTGCAATAGCATCGTGATTGAGTAGTGCGGACGTGCTACGGTACTGTGGCGTAAACAAACAAGTAACTGCGAAACTTATTGTTTCGAGATAGTGACTTAAAATTGAAGACTACCTCTCGTACATGTACAGGATGAAAAAACACAGCAGTATTGTTATGTTCAAGTAGTGCGCCTTCGCTGCGGGAAAAGCTGAGCACAGTTTCCTCCCTACGTTCTGTGAACCCGTCCACCTGCTCCATTTCGGCCAGCTCTTCATCAGTAAATCTATCCACCAGTTTGTACCGCTGTTAACGTACAACGCTGCCGCAAATATCAGAGACAGAGACAGAAATGAGAAGTTCAAATTGCGTGCCTATGGAGTATCGCTTCAGCTGCGCGACTGACATTTCCTCTCAGAAAAGACACAGTACGTAGCAATCGACGGATCACCGACTAAAACGGAAGTCATATACAGTGTTGCCGAAGGAAGCGTTATACGTCCTCTGCTCTTACTTTAGTTAAAACAACTGTCGTGATCGCAATAACATTTCTTTATTATAACCGGTTTCGGCTTATGTTGGAGCCATCCTCAGATTTTTTGGGCCATGCAAGGGTAGGGATAGAAACGCTACAAACAGTACTACTACCTAGCCCGCCCGGCTAGCCGCGCGTTCTAACGCGTTGCTTCCCGAACGGGAAGGCGTGCCGGTCCCCGGCACGAATCCGCCCGGCGGACTTGGGTCGAGGTCCGGTCAGCCTGTCGATGGTTTTTAAGGCGGTTTTCCATCTGCCTCGGCGAATGCGGGCTGGTTCCCCTTATTCCGCCTCAGTTACAATATATCGGCGATTACAGCGCAAACAGTCTCCATGTACGCGTACACCATAATTACTCTACCACGCAAACATTTGGGGTTACACTCGTCTGGTATGAGACGTTCCCGGGGAGGTCCACTGAGGGCCGAACCGCACAATAACCCTGGGTTCGGTGTGGGGCGGCGGTGGGGCGAGTGGACTGTTGCGGCCTGTTGTCGGGTTGCGAACCACTGAGGGCTACGGCGGGACGAAGCCTCTCCGTCGATTCTCGGTCCCCGCTGTAACGCACAACACGCACACTGCTACCTACGGCGATAACAGAAAATAGATAACTGGCTGGTGTTGACGGCTCCTCGGCTTTTCACGTGTTACCATGATAGTACACCGTGACAGATGGCTGTGCAGACACGCATTGCACAGTATGCAATTCTCGCGCCAACAATGCATCACGTCATCAACAGCCAATGGCAAACGCTTCACAAGAATTGAGATGTGCTGCTGTACGAAATTTGCAAAGCAAGTTCTCGCGGACCAAGTATAAGCACATAAAAAGTTAAAACACCATAACCTGCCAGGCCAGTAATCATTTATGTCACAACAAAGTAAACTAACTTGCAGAACGAGAAAGGAGCAGTGTCGCTACTCTTAGCTAGTTTGCAGGTGATACCACCATTTACCGTCTACTTAAGTCATCAGAAGGTCAAACCAAATGCAAAAGGACTTACAAACGATATCTGAATCGTGCGAAAGGTGGTCTCAATAATGAAAAATTTGACGCCATCCACAAGAGTACAAAAACAAATCCGTTAAATTTCAATTACACGATAAATCACACAAATTTAAAAGCTGTCAATTCGACTAAATATGCCTAGGAATTGCAATTACGAGCATCTTAAATTGGAAAGAACACACAGAAAATGTTGTGGGGAAAACGAACCAAAGACTGCGTTTTATTGGCACAACAGTTAGAAGCTGCAACATATTTACTATTGAGACTGCTTACACTACCCTTGTCCATCCTCTTTTTGAATACTGTTGCGTGGTGTGGGATCCTTACCGGATAGCATTAACAGAGTACACCGAGAAAGTTCAAAGAAGAGCAGCACGTTTTGTATTATCGCGAAACAGGAGACAGAATGCAATAGATATAATAAGCGAGTCGGGATGGCAATCTTTATAACAAAGGCGTTTTTCGTTGCCATATGATCTATCCTCTAAATTTCATCTACCACCCTCAGAGTGCGAAAATACTTTACCGTCCCCGAAGTTCATACGAAGAAGTAATCATTACTATTAAATAAGAGAAATCAGAATAAGAATAAGAGAAATCAGAGCTCGTACAGAAAGTCAGAGCGTGTATGGGTAGAAAAATAGCGTGACGGCGGTTCGAAGAACACTCTGCCAAGCACTTAGTTGTGCATTGTACAGTATTCATGTAGATGTAGATGAGGAGTAGTGGATGCAAGCTCGGGGGCGAACAGTGGCGTGGGTATTACAGTTGTCAAGAGTAAGCACCGTGAGAGTAAAAACAAGTTTGTTTCCAAACAAGACACACAGCACCGTTCTGCACGTATTTTCAGAGCAACAAAAACACAAACATAAATAGGGGGGTGAGAAATCGCACGAAACGTAACGAGAAACAGGAGAACACTAGGCCCTTACAGCAAAATACTCAGCAAATAATACAGAGAAAGGTTCGAAATTTGGCAGGTTAAGTTCTGGTTCAGCCTGCATCGAGACTTATGGTTATTCTTATAGTTGGCTGACAAATCCTCTATCACTATAGAATGACTAGCTGCCAGACCAAGCCTTGCCCGCATATCCATTTTGCCAAACTTCTATTAGAAAAAAGAACAAAAACAACCTGTGTATCGAAAAAGAATTCATTTCCATGTATTCGCGAAAACATTTTGAAATTATGAAACAGCCGTACAAAGAACACGAGCCCCCAACTCTTCCGTGTCTACAACGCGATTTTGTAAACGTCTCTATGCCAAGGCCTCTTCATTGCTCTACAGTCTGCTACTGCTTTCGCCTTCAGCCGTGTGCGCTTCACAGTTGAAGGCTGTCAAATGCGTTGTCAGGTGTCAGGGGGCTTCCTTGTGTTGACTCGACCGTCGGAGTATCTTAGAACTAAAGAATAAATAAAACTTTCTGGCAGATTAAAACTGTGTGCCGGACCGAGACTCGAACTCGGGACCTTTGCCTTTCGCGGGCAAGTGCTCTAGCAGCAGAGCTTCTGTGAAGTTTGGAAAGGAGGAGACGAGGTAGTGGCGGAAGTAAAGTTGTGAGGATGCGGCGTGAGTCGCGCTTGACTAGCTCAGACGGTGGAGTACTTGCCCGCAGTTTTAATCTGCCAGAAAGTTTCATATCAGCGCGCACTCCGCTGCAGAGTGAAAATCTCATTCTGTAAAGAATAAATGTTTTAAAACTTCATGCATGACGCGAAATTTTTTCACGCACCTTAGTGTTTATGAAATATGTGTCGTCCAACGATCTATTTGCGTAGGTACATTCAGCAGATACAGGAGATAGGGAAAACAATGTGAACACCTGAACTTACTTTGCAATGGCGTATTTGTAGTGTTGGTTCAAGAGCCAACACCGTATTACGAGAGGAGGCCGAAATGCACGCGTTTTAGCCCTCGCAGGCTGGCGTGAGGAGGGAAGAACTATACTGACGTGAGGTCTGGAACATGACCAGGAATTAGAATTCAGAAAGCGGACGTAATTAGTTTGATACTTAACTTTAATCCATTAATGATGAACGTCGCTCTTGACGGTACATGATTCACAATATTGTCTGTTCAGAACACATTCAGTAACTCAATATGGCGCCTTGCTGGGTCGTAGCAAATGACGTAGCTGAAGACTATGCTAAACTGTCGTCTCTGCAAATGAGAGCGTATGTAGTCAGTGAACCATCGCTAGCAAAGTTGGCTACACAACTGGGGCTAGTGCTAGGGAGTCTCTCTAGACTAGACCTGCCGTGTGGCGGCGCTCGGTCTGCAATCACTCATGGTGGCGACACGCGGGTTCGACGTCTACCAACGGACGGCGGCCGATTTAAAGGCTGCCACCTAGCAAGTGTGGTGTCTGGCGGTGACACCACAGTATTAATAAAGGTTTGGACCCTCACTTGCCCGTAAGTGGAATGCTATGCCAGTCTTCGCCCAGAACCTCTTCTAATAGCTGTAGTGACGAGGGAGGCGGAAATCTGCTCTGGAGTTCAAATGGCTCTGAGCACTACGGGACTTAACTTCTGAGGTCATCAGTCCCCTAGAACTTAGAACTACTTAAACCTAACTAAGCTAAGGACATCACACACATCCATGCCCGAGGCAGGATTCGATCCTGCGACCGTAGCGGTCGCGCGGTTCCAGACTGTAGCGCCTAGAACCGCTCGGCCACAATGGCCGGGTGCTCTGGAATCTGCGCTCCAATACCGCCCCCAAGGGTTTGATAATGTTCATGTTCGGGGCTGTGCTGGCCGGAGTTCAGCTACATGCTCCTCATATCACGATTGTACTGTCCTGGCTGTGTGAATGGGTGCATTATTGTCCCGAAATATGGCATCATTTTTTAGAGACAACATTTGAATCATGGGGTACCCCTGATCACCAAAAATCGTTGGCCGTAACACGGCCTTTGAGAGTAATGATGGGACTAGCAGGATACCATGATATGGCTGCCCACACCATCACACTTCCATCTGCATGCTTAACCTTGGAGTCAAGCAGTCAAGATTGTAGCCTTCTTTTGGCGTTCTCCAGACGTAAACCTGGTCCGATGTTGGAAATGACGAAAACATTGACTCGTCGGATCATATCACATGTTTCCTCCAATTAGCCATCCAGGAATTATGCTCCTTACACTATGTTTTACGATTATTTGAGTTGGTTGTCGTCACTAATGGTTTCGGTATAGCAGCCCCAGCTTTATGGATTTCTCGGAGGATAGATAGATAGATAGGGGGTCTCGAAGATGGCTGTTGAGCTCTACAGCCACTTAAGACACCATAGTTTTGTGTTGTTTTGACACAATCCGTGTTAGCGTACAACGATCTCTGTCATTTAGTTTTGATTTGCGCGCCCACTATTACGTTTACACGATGATGTCTTGCATGTTTTGTGTAGGCTGTCATGACTGTTGAAACAGTTGCTCTTGAAACATTCAATAAGTTGCTAATCGGGCTCCCACAGTCTGTTAGGTCTTTCATTGCACGTTCTAACAACCCTGCCACAACAAAGGTCAAAAATTAATTATGATTGTAGTGTTGCTCACGCTGCTAAATATTGCACTTTCGGGCAACTACAAAGTTATATCATGTGGCAGGTGTCATTTCTTGAAATAATGGATAAACTAGGCACTCATCTTTTCGTGTTTCCCACGCTGGTCTCGTTGTGAACTCATGTCTCAATCGTCGAAAATCTAGGTAGTGATGATTCCAAGCTCGGATGCAAAGAGACCTACGTGTTATTCTGCGATATTCAAAAGTTTTGTAGATGTGTTTCATAAACCATTCTTGAAGATTAAACTTTTGCAAGTTAGCACAATGGTGATGTAAAAAAGTAATCAGCACTCCGAATTTAAGTTACACTTCTTTTTTATTACTTTTGTGGCAATATCACGTAACTCACAAAACATCAATTCACAATATAAAACATACTTGAAAATATCTTCCTCACTGTTAAAGTTCACATTTTATAAACTGACTACAATTTGCGTCTTTTTAACATGACGACCAAAGCTTGACACTCTAATAACCGCTTACGCGCCCAAAAATCAGAGTTACAAGTACGTCAAAGATCATAGTGACAAGAGAAAGAATACACATAAGAATAATATCATTGCAATATATACATATCGATGTATCGAAGTACCTCTACATTAATGAACACAAATCTGAATGTTGTCTCAGAAATATGTTAACTATTTTACAGAAACCCAGTAGAATATTGCTGGTATCGAGAGGTTGAGGTGAGGTGCCGTAATGGTTACGTGATTCAAGTACCACTACAACGTCGACCTCGGCCTCTGAGTGCAAGTACGAAGTGTGCACTGCTCGTGAACAGCCTGCACTGGCGCCTATTCCGTCCTAAACACGCACAGTCCAACAGCGCGACACGCGCTTTACCTGTTTTGGTGACCGTCAAACACAATCATGACATTACTACCACTGCTCACATTATTTTGCCTATCCCTTGTATGTTAACACCATCTGCAAGATATGTTGCCAATAATCAGTAACAAAGAAGTAACAAATTTAAACGTGGTGCATGATGCGGCAGTTCTTTACGGAATTCATTGTTTATGGCGTTGTATCTCCTGATGTACGATAGGTAGGTGGTGTTTACCCCTATATTGACTGTTGCCTGACAGTTAAGGTGAATGTGTACCAATGACCAAGTTTGGTTGAAATCGGTCCACTTGTTTAGGAGGAGATGAAACAAACAAACAAACAAACAAACAAACAAACACACACACACACACACACACACACACACACACACACACATTATATATACAGGGTGTTACAAAAAGGTATGGCCAAACTTTCAGGAAACATTCCTCACACACAAAGAAAGAAAATATGTAATGTGGACATGTGTCCGGAAACGCTTACTTCCCATGTTAGAGCTCATTTTATTATTTCTCTTCAAATCACATTAATCATGGAATGGAAACACACGGCAACAGAACGTGCCAGCATGACTTCAAACACTTTGTTACAGGAAATGTTCAAAATATCCTCCGTTAGCGAGGATACATGCATCCACCCTCCGTCGCATGGAATCCCTGATGCGCTGATGCAGCCCTGGAGAATGGCGTATTGTATCACAGCCGTCCACAATACGAGCACGAAGAGTCTCTACATTTGGTACCGGGGTTGCGTAGACAAGAGCTTTCAAATGCCCCCATAAATGAAAGTCACGAGGGTTGAGGTCAGGAGAGCGTGGAGGCCATGGAATTGGTCCGCCTCTACCAATCCATCGGTCACCGAATCTGTTGTTGAGAAGCGTACGAACACTTCGACTGAAATGTGCAGGAGCTCCATTGTGCATGAACCACATGTTGTGTCGTACTTGTAAAGATACATGTTCTAGCAGCACAGGTAGAGTATCCCGTATGAAATCATGATAACGTGCTCCATTGAGCGTAGGTGGAAGAGCATGGGGCCTAATCAGGACATCACCAACAATGCCTGCCCAAACGTTCACAGAAAATCTGTGTTGATGACGTGATTGCACAATTGCGTGCGGATTCTCGTCAGCCCACACATGTTGATTGTGAAAATTTACAATTTGATCACTTTGAAATGAAGCCTCATCCGTACATACTGACGAAACTAAATGAGCTCTAACATGGAAATTAAGCGTTTCCGGACACATGTCCACATAACATATTTTCTTTATTTGTGTGTGAGGAATGTTTCCTGAAAGTTTGGCCGTACCTTTTTGTAACACCCTGTATACAGGGTGTCCCAGCTATCCTGTCCACCCAAAATATCTCTGGAACAATAGCAGCTATTGGAAAACGACTTTCACCGGTATCAATGTAGGGCTGGGGCCCATGAAAGTACATATTTGGAAACAAACTAAAACGAAAGCGTATGTGTTTTTTAACACAAACTTATGTTTTTTTAAATGGACCTCCTATATTTTTTCTTCAGCAATCCATAGCATGACAAAGCACATACACAATGGCGTTGATTGCATCGCAATATTCCCATTACATCCCGAGATATTAAGACGCGAAGTTGACGCTTGAAACACCCGACATGCACTGCTAGCGCACGTCCTGAGGCTCAGGCGTGAACCCCATGCTGCCCGTAATCGCGATGTGATTCACATGCGTAATCACACCTCCATACTTATCAAGAGGTCCGAAACGAATAATGCGGCCTGCTGCCATCCTGCATTAACGTCGTACTTTCCAGCAGGTATTTACCCCATAGGCTAGGGGTGATGCGGTTCTGTAACACATCTGTGTACCGCAACGTTAGTCACAAAGTTAACTTCGCTTATCGTTAATCCGTTACTAAAAAGGTAATGCCGTTCAACGTTAAAACTTTACTTTACTGTAGATCTAGCCCAAGTGAATCATTCACTCGTAATAGTAAAATTCATGTTGGTTTTAGTGAAAGGAGCAAGTGGACTAAAAGTTTTGCCGTTGGTTCGGTCCTCTTGATAAGAATGGAGGTGTGATTACACATGTCAATCACATCGCGATTACGGGCAGCATGGGGTTCACGCCTGAGCCTCAGGACGTGCGCTAGCAGCGCATGTCGGGTGTTTCAAGCGTCAACTTCGCGTCTCAATATCTCGGGATGTAATGGGAATATTGCGATGCAATTAACGCCATTGTGTATGTGCTTTGTCATGCTATGGATTGCTGAAGAAAAAATATAGGAGGTTCATTTAAAAAAAACATAAGTTTGTGTTAAAAACACATATGCTTTCGTTTTAGAATGTTTCCAAATATGTACATTCATGGGCCCCAGCCATACATTGATACCGGTGAAAGTCGTTTTCCAATAGCTGTTATTGTTCCAGAGATATTTTGGGAGGACAAGATAGCTGGGACACCCTGTATATATATGCACTTCTATAAAACTCACGCATTCCTGGAGGTATAATTTGTTATTTAGAGTAGTTTCAGCGACGCATGAGCTGGGTTTCTGAGACGGTGAAGCCGATGCGAGCTCAGTTGTCGCAGACACGTGGGATGGGAGTGGTGAGGAGAGGAGAGGAGAGAGCAGCGGCAGGGCGGAGTGGTGCTTTTACGGCCGCGTCCCCCGTGAATTCTTTACGAGGGGCGCTCCCTGCCGCGGGTCGCAAAACGGCCGAACTGTTCCTGGCGGCAGCGCGCGCCGCTGCGCCCCACCGTGTACTGTACCGGCGACCCGGCATTAACTATCTACGGCCACAGGACTTCACCGGCGTGGCGTATTTTGTTTGGGGGCCACGAATGAAATTCAGAGAACGATGTTAAGCCAGTCAATACCATCACTTCCGTGTAACTTACGTGATGTAAGCAGCCGCACGCCACCATATTTGTCTGGATGCATTGAGGCGTAGCGCCGTATAACGATCCTGCCTTGGAGGCGGTTAAGTGGGAGATGTGTCTCAGAGCTGGATAGAGACAGCCGATAGAGGACAGTATTGGATAGGAGTACTGTGATTTTAGTTTCTATTGTGCCCACTAAAGAAATAGAATGTTTTTCATAAACTGTTCTAGTGTTTTCATAAAGTATTATTATGTCTTTTTGTGTATGTAAAATGTTATAAATGTGTTTTAGCAGTATGAATGATGTGTGAGTGTGGTTTAAGGTTGAAGATAATTGCTTAACGAGTTATGTAGTAGGATTTAGTGTGGGAACATTTCGAAGAAGTATGGATGTGAACAAAGGGGATTTTTGTAGAATACATTTGTAAAGTAAGTTTATGGTAAAGGGAAAGTTAATTCAGGTATAAATAGCAATAGTAAATAACTTAATGCATAAGCAAAACTTCAGCATATTAGATAATTACGTCGGTAAAAAGTGCAATCGTAGGGTTTACTATTTTGCGATTGGTTATGGATGAAAAGCGCGGACTGACGCGGGAGAATGTTGTTTTGCTATTGGCTGTTGAGTAAACTGACCAATGGTAAACCAATATTCTTCGCGCACCTTTCTCCGCTGGTAGAGAAGACAGAGTATTCTAGAGAAGGGTCGAAGTCTAGCCATCATCAATCGCTTCAATCATTTGTAATAACCCTGTATATATATTCACTTATGAAATTTGTTATTAACAATCCGAACGAATTCACAAGCAATAGCAGTGTACATGGCTACAACACTAGGAGAAAGGATGATCTTCACTACTCAAGGTTAAATCTAACTTTGGATGAGAAGGGGGTAAATTATGCTGTCACAAAAGTCTTTGGTCACTTACCTAATAGCATCAAAAGTCTGACAGATAGCCATAAAGCATTTAAAAGGAAATTAAAAGAATTTCTTAATGGCAACTCCTTCAACTCATTAGATGAATTTTCGGATATAATAAGTGGGTAAAAAAGAATTAAAATATTAAGTGTCATGTAATATTTTGTGTAATGTAATATCTTGTGTAGACACCTTTTATTAACATGACACGTTCCACATCATTACGAAGTGTCGTATTCATGATCTATGGAACAAGTACTAATCTAATCTAATCTCTAATCTGAAAACATGTGACGTGGTCGGGTGAATCGCGTCTCTTCTTTCACACTAGGTCGATCGTCGTGCCCACGTAAGTCACCCAGGAGAACTGCTGCTCCATGCACCGCGGCACGGACGCAGGGGCAATATTTTGCGACGGGAGAATTTCACTTGAGATTCCGTGGAATCTGTAGTAATAATGGAAAGTGCCACGACTGCTACGGACTATTTGAATATTAATCCAATGAAAATACGAGGCGTCAAGATTTCTTAGTGCTAAAGGCCTAAAAGCGATCTATATTCATCGTGAGATCTGTGCAGGTTATGGAGAAAACATTATGATTGATGGAATGGTAAAGAAGTGGGGGAGAGCATTTAAAGATGTCCCCACAAATGTGCATGATGAACAACGGAGTGGGCGTCCTTCGGTCGTTAATGAAAGTTTGGTGCAGGAAGTGGACAATAAGGTGAGAGAAAACAGACGCTTTAAGATTTCCTCCTTGAGGGATGACTTTGCTAATGTTTCTCGTAGTGTTTTGTATGGCAGTGTGACCGAGCACTTGAATTACCGAAAACTGTGTTGACGTTGAGTACCAAAAATGTTGACGGATGTGCACAAAAACAAACGTTTAGATAGTGCATTGTCTTTCCTTGAGCGATACCACAACGACGGTGATGATGTCTTAAGCCAAATTGTTACGGGCGACGAAACATGGGTGGACTACGTCACACCAGAATAAAAGCAACAGTCCATGGAAGTTGAGCAAGGGCATCGTTTCGCAGCAAGACAATGCCCGTCCGCATGTCGCGAATCAGACCAAAGATCTCATATCACAACTTTCCGACGGGAAACTCGAAATCATCCTCCGTACATCCAGAATCTTGCGCCCAGTGAGTACCATCTGTCCCTGCACTTGAAGAAACACCTGGGCGGTCAACGTCTTCAAGACGATGACGAAGTCAAAACAGCGGTGATGCAATGGTCAACAAGTCAGGCGGCAGACTTCTATGAGGAGGGTATTCAAAAACTGGTACAACGTTATGACAAGTGTGATATGGCGCGCGCCACTAACCTGTGATCTTGTTCAGAGCGCGCACTGTTATCGATTATTGTTGGCTGTCCTGGTGCGGGTGGCGCTCCGGTGGCGATTTGCTATGACGTCGCTGGCGTGTGTTTGCGGTGGCCGGCGGAAAGCGAGAGGGTAGTTGGTTATTCCGGGAACTGCACGGAATGTGAAGTTCGCTCTGCCTGACCTGCTGGTGACTAGCGCTAAGGTTGTTGTGCCTCGCAATGTGAGCAGAGTGGTCTGGGGCGGAGGCGACTCGCCGCTGTGCTGGCCATGCGGTGGTGATTAACTGGAGTCGGCGTACTTGTTCTTCCTGCCTGTCTGATGTGGAGGTCCGGTGGGGTCCTGTGATACTCTGGCCCGGAGACAACTAGTTGCTGAATTTTGGAGTCGTCTGCCATGTTAGGGTGTGGGCTCAGGTGGCTCTTCAGATTTTCTCCTGGAAGCTCCAGCAGCGGTTTCTGAACTTTTCTAATGTAGGACAGTGTTGTTGGAACTTTTTGCTGTGTGTGTGGCTCGTTACGGTATTTGTTGGTACTAATTTATTTGCTCAGCTGGAGTCCTACCCGGAGTTGCGTTCATGTATGCTACATTTGGCAGTCGATGTGTTAGGTAAAGTCTGCTTAAGAAGGGCGGTTTTGTACAGTATGTGCATAGCTTGGTATATGTGGTCTTCTGGGACCTGAACAACACGATCTAGTCAATTTGGTTGTATAACAGCATTTAGTGGTATGTTCTGTATTTTTTTACTGTGTTATTATTAACTTGGTGGAATAGTCGCGTTTGGTGTCGTTAAGGCACTTCTAAGACTGTGGTTTGACTATTCATGTGCGCTTGACTTTCATTGTTTCGTTTTAGGAAGCGAGAATTGTTTGAGATTTGTGTGTGTTGGCTTCCGGCACTTATTAAGAGCGCTGTGGTTATCATGTGCTTGCGGAATGTTATACTGCATTTTTGAATATTATTTTGTGTTGATATTATCTGTCGTGTGTTACAGAACATAACCAAGGTGCGTAAGTGATGGGCAGTTGTGGGAGGCATGTCGGGGAGCTCTCAGCGGTTTATTTCGGGGACCGTTTCTAGTGGGAAGGCTCCCAAGTGTTGAGAGCTCGCTCGTCTGTGATTGCGTTGGGAGTTGCCCTCGCCCTTTGGTTGTATAAAATTATTACTTTGTTATTATATTTATTGGTTGTGTGTTGCGCTTGTTTCATTTTATGGTGCCAAGCGCCATTATCTTTCTCAAAGTTTTGTTTATATAAATCATTTTAAATTGTAATGCCAAGTTAACTTATTATTGGATTTTACCTTTTGGGGTAAGCTCTAAAAGCACTATTGTAAAAGGTTATTGATTTTATGGTGGCAAGCCGCCGTTATTGTTTTTAAAGCTCACTCTTTAACCATGTGTTAAGTTTGTAAGTTATATGAATTTGTTGTTATTTAAAAGAGTTAGCACTGGCAATTTAATAAATTGTGTACATAGTCTGCTGTTTGGATATTATTGGGTGGAACTCCTTGGATAGTTGTCCTATAAGAATACGCATTTCAAAGTACCTCAATATTGACGGAAATTATGTAGAAAAGTAGATTACGGCTTTCATGTAAAAATAAAATTATTGAGATATCTTAGCACGTCTTTTTCTAATTTGAAAACGATACTTACATAAAAAACACGCCTCGTATATGCCTCCAGAGACCTTTTCAAGTCTCAAACATCTATGATGTATATAAGCAGACTGAAGCGATGAATGAAAATTTGTCCCAAGGCTGTTGGAGTTTAGCAGGAATACTAAGTGGTCTGGGGCGTGTATGGCAATACGAGTTGAGTAGGAAGGCGAGCGAGGGTAGTCCGTGGAGCTGTGCAAACCCACTGTGGCAAGGTGGCGTAATGGCTAGCGCCTCTGCCAAGTGAACAGGAGACACAGGTTCGAATCCTCTCCTGAGTACAAATTTTAACTCGCTGCTCCAGTCTGCATATATATACACATCACAGATGTCTGAGACTTGAACAGGTCTCTGGGACCATCGAGTTTCATTTAATTAAAGCACCTACGCTTGCGTTTCAGACAGGATCCCACGTTTCGTTCGATGCTCAGATGCTGTTCCAGAACAGCTGGACAGCCTCTGCAATGCTTTTCGACTTTAGGAGAGACACCAAATGGGCTGAGGCGAGAATCGGAATTCGGGGAGAGGAAGGAGACGTCCTAAGATAGTCGTTCAGTTGTGGAAAGCCACTGTGCCAGGGTGGCGTAGTGGTTAGCGCAGCGGCCTAGTTAGCTGGAGAACCTGGTTCGAATCCCGGCCTCGGTAAAAATTGCCAATCATCGCTTTAGTCTGAATGCTGCTGTACGAGGTTTGTCCGGAAAATACGTACAAAAGTTGAATAATAACTTTATTTTACAATTATTCAGGTATTACAATATGGTCTCCTTCAAAGTACTCGCCCTGAGACGCGATACACTTCTGCCAACGCCGTTTCCACTGTTGATAGCCGGCCGAAGTGGCCATGCGGTCCTAGGCGCTGCAGTCTGGAACCGCGAGACCGCTACGGTCGCAGGTTCGAATCCTGCCTCGGGCATGGATGTGTGTGATGTTCTTAGGTTAGTTAGGTTTAACTAGTTTTAAGTTCTAGGGGACTAATGACCTCAGAAGTTGAGTCCCATAGTTCTCAGAGCCATTTGAACCACTGTTGATAACATTGCTGAAAGTCTTCAGTTGTGATGTCGTTCAGTTGCTGTGTCGTTTCCGCCTTGATGGCTTCCACATCTCCCAAGTGCCGCCCCCGAAGCACCATTATGCATTTCGGGAACATGAAGAAGTCACACGGGGCTAAATCGGGCGAATAAGGCGGGTGCTCTGTCACGGTGATTGAGCTTCGGGCCAAAAACTCGCGCACACCGAGCGACGTGTGAGCGGGCGCATTGTCGTGACGAAGGATCCACCTGCACCCTTTTGCCAACTCCGGTCGAACTCGGGCCACGCGAGCTCTGAGACGTGTCAGAACTTCAACGTAAAAATTTCCGTTCACTCTCTGGCCGGGAGGGACAAATTCCTTGTGAACAATGCCCCTAGAATCAAAGAAAACAATCAACATTGTCTTCACATTGGACCTTGATTTTCGCGACTTTTTTTGTTCTCGGTTCTCCTGCTAGTTTCCATTCCTTGCTTTGAGATTTGAGCTCCACATCGAATTCGTAAAACCAGAACTCGTCTCCAGTGGTGACTCGATTGAGAAAGTCCCCTCGTTCCTCTGCTTCCAACCAGTCCTCAGAGCACTCAACCCTCTTTGCTTTCTGTTCTGGCGTCAAGAGCTTCGGTACGATTTTCGCACACAATTTCTTCATTTCAAGTTTTTGTGTCAGGATTTCGTGAACGATTGTTTTGGGGATTGACAGCTCGTCAGCAATCATTCTGACTGTCAATCTACGGTCTTCAAGAACACAAACCCGAATTCGTTCAACATTTGCATCGGAACTCGATGTCGACGGGCGTCCTGGGCGAGGGTCATCGTTCACTTCTTCTCGGCCATCCCGGAATCTTTTTAACCACTTGTTCACGGTTGGTTCCTTCAGAGAATTCTCTCCGTAAACCTGTTTCAAACACTCAAAAATCTCACGGCCATTCTTGCCTAGCTTTGCAAGAAACTTGATGTTGACGCGCTGTTCCTCAATCAGAGAGAGCTCCATGCCGACGGCAAGTGAAGAAGGGTAACTGTCAACAAGCTGCCGCACACTCCCACCTTCACGCAGAGTGCTCTGACTCGAACTGAACGTTGATGGGATTGGTTACAGCAGTAGTCCCACCTGGCGGTGACTGCAACTTGTAACAAACACATTATTCAACTTTTTATACGTATTTTCCGGACAAACCTCGAATTGTGTTCCGTAGGCAAACCAACACGCTACTAACAAGGGAACCTCCCCATCGCACCCCCCTCAGATTTAGTTATAAGTTGGCACAGTGGATAGGCCTTGAAAAACTGAACACAGACCAATCAAGAAAACAGGAAGAAGTTGTGTGAAACTATGAAAAAATAAGCAAAATATACAAACTGAGTAGTCCATGCGCAAGATAGGCAACATGAAGGGTAGTGTGAGCTCAGGAGCGCCGTGGTTAGCGTGAGCAGCCGCGGAACGAGGTGTCCTTGGTTCAAATCTTCACGCGAGTGAAAAATTTACTTTTTTTTATTTTCGCAAAGTTATGATCTGTCCGTTCGTTCATTAACGTCTCTGTTCACTGTAATAAGTTTAGTGTCTGTGTTTTGCGACCGCACCGCATAACCGTGCGATTAGTAGACGAAAGGACGTGCCTCTCCAATGGGAACCGAAAACATTTGATCGCAAGGTCATAGGTCAACCGATTCCTCCACAGGAAAACACGTCTGATATATTCTATACGACACTGCTGACGGCATCTGCGTCACATGACAGGACTATGTTGTTGACCCACCTAACTTGCACACTTGGCGAATGGGTAAAAAGATTCTTCTACCTTGCCCCATTTAGGTTTTCTCGTGGATGTTTCGATGTTTGTTCAGGTGTAACGTCCCCATACTACGGCGCAGTTACCTCGCATCGGACGGACGGACGGACGGACGGACAGATAATAATTGTCTGAAAATAAAAAATTAAACTTTTCAGTCCAGGGAAGACTTGAACCGAGGACATCTGGTTCCACAGCTGCTCACTCTAACCACGGGACCACGGCGCTCCTGAGCTCACATTATCCTTGATGTTGCCTATCTTGCGCATGGATTACTCAGTTTGTATATTTTGCTTATTTTTTTCATAGTTCCTCACAACTTCTTCCTGTTTTCTCAATTGATCTGTGTTCAGTTTTTCAAGGCCTATCCACTGTGCCAACTTATAACTAAATCTGAGGGGTGTGCGATGGGGAGATTCCCTTGTAAGCAGATGGTTAAAATGTTCTCGCTCATCAGTATACACACTGCGTGTCTGTCTTTATTGTTTGGCCTATTACGCGTGAGGCGGTCTCCAGCGTCAACTGGAACTCAAAAGTCTGTGGAGCTCCGTCGGCAGTACATGAGAGTGGGCAGCTGGTGAGGGGGCGTGTCGCCTTGTTTACCGCTGGACGGGACCAGGATTCCGCGCTGCCGCGTCGCGGCCCTGCTTTCTCCCGCGGCGGCGCTGTAAAAATGTCCCCTGACGTCACCGGGCACCTATCCGCCGCTGTTAGGCGTGCGCGTCAGCCGTGATGCAACCGGCACCAGTGCGTATTGAGGATTCAATGCCGCAGCAATGTAACACCCGAGACGACTTGCGTAACGGCAGTGTTAATATTCATGGCGGCAGTTACTGGCGGCGCACGCCAATGTACACCGCCAACCATTAAAATTGCAACACCGGGAAGAATAGCAAATAATGGAAGTTTACTTCTTGTGCGCATACTTTACGCGGTCAGGCCGAGAGGACCGCGCGCAGCTACAGACTACTCCGCCACTGGGCTTTTACTACGAGGACGTCCTGAAAAGTAATGCCTCCCAATTTTTGACGTAAAAACTCTTACAACGCTGTTTAAACAAAACAAACGTTATTAACTTTGTACATTTAATGCGAACATTTTTAGGTTAGGCTTTACCGTGACTGTTACTGACATTAAATGAAACAGCAAGTTCACTGTTACCAGTCACCGTTTTATTAATTTCCACGACGTGTTTCGAAGCTTTAAACCTCCATCATCACTCTAATTTACTTATTTAATGTTTACCATTAGATATCAATTTAATTTTTTGTCAAAACTAATCCTAAACCATATTCTGTAATAGTGTCTTTTTTCTCGACTAGGTAGTGCCACAAGTTCCTCCAAAAATCGTAACACAACACACAGACAAATGTAATACTAACTAATGTAAATCCACCCGATGATGGAGGTTTAAACCTTCGAAACGTGTCGTGGAAATAAATAAAACGGTGACTGGTAACAGTGAACTTGTTGTTTCATTTAACTTTCTACATCTTCATTCTTCATACCTACTCATCTATTATTCAACAAAGTTACGCTGGGACGAAAACGTGTTGACCCGTGCATGGCTCGTGTTCCCGCCATCATCTATTTTACTCTCTCTTTTTAACCTACTTCCACCTCACTACGTTAATTTAAATTACTACTGTCACTGAGTTGCTGCTTTGCCTCACTGTGACCAGCGCTAGTAGCGCGTATCGATATATCCGTTCTCGTAGTATCTTTGCTCGACTGCTATTACTTCCCGTCGTTGTCTGTCGTAGGGAGTTCGGGTCGCGACTTCGGGCTGCCAGTCAGTTGGAAAGCGTCTGAGTGCAGTCCGGACCTGCCAGTTGGGGAGTTGCAATGCGGCGCTAATGCAGTCGGGTTGGAACAGCAGTGAGATCTGCGTCGACATGGCTCGCCCGACCATTGCCGCCACGCATCGCTTGAGCCGGGCCACGGTCTTGGTTTGGTGGATCGTTCATCAGTCGTGTGTGTGTGTGTGTGTGTGTGTGTGTGTGTGTGTGTGTGTGTGTGTGCGCGCGCGCGATATCCACTGAAAACTATTTTAGATGTTGTCGGCATTCTGAGGCAGTCGTTCGGTTGCTGTGGACCAAGGAAGTTATCTCCGCGCGGTGCAGTCGGCTGGGTCCGCTGGCGGTCCCTGCGCGGTGTCGGAGCCTGTGTGGAGCTGTCCGGTCGCTACGAGCTTCGTGGATCACCGACCCAGGGCGTCAAAGTTGAGTATTGAACGTGCGTTCGTGATGTACGGTTCGTTTCGAGGGTTCGCTGTTGGGGAGGTTTTCCTGTGAGTAACACCGAGTGTTTCTATTGCTGAAATTTAGCCGCCATGCGATGCAATGTTGGTTGACTACAATTCGAGTGCACAAGTGGAATTTTCTGCCTTGTGGCCGTCAGTGTTCTGGTTAGCTGCTCTGGCCACTAACGCAATTTCAGGCAGCGTCCTTTCCTCACCTGTTGTCGCTGTCCAAGATGGTGTGTAATTTTGACAGCTAATACATACATCACTGTGGACTATCACGTTCGTAACCTTTTGTGTTTGAGTTCTCATGTACTCCGTCGTGGCAAGCAAGCCGTTGGTCGGTCGGTCGGTCCGTGACTGTCCCTTGGTAGGGTTCGCACGAATGAAGTGTAGTTGGACTCACCACCTGTCCCGCCTAAGTGAACGAGGGCAGATCGATCCACTGGGGACTCGTGAGTGCCGTTCTCTTAATTATCCTTTTGGCAGTGTTAATGTTGTTGGAATTTAACAGTATTTTATATTTTTAATTTGCCAAGCTTAGTTGTGGGCCTCCAGCCCTGGAAACATGTTTTCAGAGTTTCCTTCAAGTCCAAACATTATTGTCTTCTGCTCTTGAAACGTTATTGTTATTTCCTCTGAAAGATTTTACAAGTTATTGTGGGCCTTCCGTCGTTGATGTTGTAAAAAGGAAATTTTGAAACTTAATGTATTGCTTTACCGATTGTTGCAATATGTATTTCCTTAATTTGCAGAATTTAACATTACGGCCTTCAGCCATCTTATTGCGTTTGTTTATATCTTTCTGTGTACCTTGAGAGCCATCAGCCCTGTTAGCACCTTAAATTCAAATGGCTGTGAGCACTATGGGACGTAACATCTGAGGTCATCAGTCCCCTAGAACTCAGAACTACTTAAACCTAACTAACCTAAGAACATCACACACATCCATGCCCGAGGCAGGATTCAAACCTGCGACCGTAGCGGTCGCGCGGTTCCAGAGTGAAGCGCCTAGAACCGCTCGGCGACACCGGCCGGCAGCACCTTAAAACAGTGTGGAATTCTGCCTTCAGTAATCATCGTAGTATATTTCGAATTTTGAAGATTTAATCCGGCCGCCTTCAGCCGCTCCGCATGTTGTCATATATGTATACGATTTATCTTATTCGTAAATTTAACTATGTGTCATATCTTTTCAAAATTCAACTTATTCTAAAGCATCTGTTTGGAGGCCTTCAGCCGCGAAGCAAATTTAATTCATTCAAGAGAGTATTTGTGAACTAAATGATGATAAATTGTGAAATTGTGAAATGAATCCGACCGCAACTCCCTTGGGACATTCCTAATTACCTGTTAGCCATGCGTGATTTAGCGGGCGTATTACGTTACTCCCAACGGCCGACCAATTCGTTGATAATGTCACTACAGAATGTTTGACTTTGTTGACGGAGCCACAACCTTACCTCTTCTTGCACCGCTTCGTCACTATCGCAGTGAAGTCCTCGAAGGTGTCCTGTAAGTTTTGGGAACACCTGAAAATCAGACAGGGCCAACTCTAGACTGCATGGAGGTTGATTCGTGACAGTAAATTCAAAGCGTAGGATTGTTGCAGACATGACAAGTGTATTCGCAGTGAATATGGGCAGCCATCAGCTGCATAATGGAATGACGACAGAGAAATTTTTCGCGGTACCGGGACTCGAACCTGCATTTCCCGCTCATCGCGAGAGGTCTTGCTGCTAGGCTATCCGAGGACGCGCCGCGGCCAGACCCAACCTTCCACGTGTCTACACGCACGTCCGAGGGAACATCGCATCGTAATTCTCAACAACACAGACATTGCAATACCGTATCGATTATTGCAGGTATCCCAGTGCTCGTGTGTCGTCTGGTATTACTACGCTGAAGGAGAGGGTAGTCCTGTGGACGAACTCTTGGAATTCGAAAGTCGATCACAGCACGCTGTTTCTCACGCACCGACATAGTTAACGTTATATACACTATTGACCATTAAAATTGCTTCACCACTTAGATGATGTGCTACAGACGCGAAATTTAACCCACAGGAAGATGATGCTGTGATATGCAAATGATTAGCTTTTCAGAGCATTCACACGAGGTTGGCGCCGGTGGCGACACCTACAAGGTGCTGACATGAGGAAAGATTCCAACCGATTTCTCATGCACAAACAGCAGTTGACCCGCGTTGCCTGGTGAAACGTTGTTGTGATGCCTCGCGTAAGAAGGAGAAATGCGTACCATCACACTTCCGACTTCGATAAAGGTCAGACTGTAGCCTATCGAGATTGCGGTTTACCGTATCGCAACATTGCTGCTCGCGTTGGTCGATATCCAATGACTGTTAGCAGAATATGGAATCTGTGGGTTCGGGACGCTAATACGGAACGCCGTGCTGGATCCCAACGGCCTCGTATCACTAGCAGCCGAGATGACAGGCATCTTATCCGCATGGCTGTAACGGACCGTCCAGCCACGCTTCGATCCCTGAGTCAAGAGATGGGGGACGTTTGCAAGACAACAACCATCTGAACGAACAGTTCGACGACGTTTGCAGCAGCATGGACTATCAGCTCGGAGACCATGGCTGCGGTTACCCTTGACGCTGCATCACAGACAGGAGCGCCTGCGATGGTGTACTCGACGACGAACCTGGGTTCACGAATGGCAAAACGTAATTTTCTCGGATGAATCCAGGTTCTGTTTACGGCATCATGATGGTCGCATCCCTGATTGGCGACATCGCGCTGAACTACGTTGGAAGCGTGTATTCGTCATCGCCATACTGGCGTATCTCCCGGCGTGATGGTATGGGGTGCCATTAGTTACACGTCTCGGTCATCTCTTGCTCGCATTAACGGCACTTTGAACAGTGGACGTTACATTTCAGATGTGTTACGACCCGTGGCTCTACCCTTCATTCGATCCCTGCGAAACCCTACTTTTCAGCAAGATAATGCACGACCGCATGTTGCAGGTCCTGTATGGGCCTTTCTGGATACAGAAAATGTTCGACTGCTGCCCTGGCCAGCACATTCTCCAGATCTCTCACCAATTGAAAACGTCTGGTCAATGGTGGCCGAGCAACTCGCTCGTCACAATACGCCAGTCACTACACTTGATGAACTGTGGTATCATGTTGAAGCTGCATGGCCATCCAAGCTCTGTTTGACTCAATGCCCAGGCGTATCAAGGCCGTTATTACGGCCAGAGGAGGTTGTTCTGGGTTCTGATTTCTCAGGATCTATGCATCCAAATTGCGTGAAACTGTAATCACATGTCACTTCTAGTATAATACATTTGTCCAATGAATGCCCGTTTATCATCTGCATTTCTTCTTGCTGTAGCAATTTTAATGGCCATTAGTGTATAGGACGATAGTATCTGTTCCCGAAAGAACAGTTACCGTAGATGACTACGCAGCTTTGCTAGAAATGAAATGATGATTAAATGGACACCCTAGCTGCAAACAGGTGTTGATGTACTTCATTGGGGACATGTTGAAAATGGCTTCCCGGCCATTGACCTTCTTGTGCGAACGCACACGCTATGCCTGAACTCGTACGGGACTTGGTAGATTAATCTGCCACGAGTAATGAGTATGATGGGCATACATCTACTAGGCGCACTACGAATGTAGTGGTGTGGACATGTTTGGGAATGTGGGTCTCACGGGGAGCGTGCTAGGGGTAAGTCCCTGTAGGCGCACTATTCACTGTGCCTTTGGTGGCTCAGATCGATAGAGCGTCTGCCATGTACGCAGGAGATCCCGGGTTCGAGTCCCGGTCGGGGCATACATTTTCAACATGTCCCAAATGAAGTACATCAACGCCTGTTTGCAGCTAGGGTGTCCATTTAATTATCATTTCATAGTTACGTTATACACCGTCATGTTACACGCTGCAATTCGGAGCCCTCTAGTATCAGAAAGCTGTAAATGTGTAGACATAAATAGCAAAGATATAGAATGTTAATGATGTTTGTTTCATTTAAAAAACTTTAACAGTTTCATTTGGAGGTGTTACTTTCCAGCACAGGCGAAATACCCTCAGACTTCAAGAAGAATATAATAATTCCAATCCCAAAGAAAGCAGGTGTTGACAGATGTCAAAATTACCGAACTATCAATTTAATAAGTCACGGCTGCAAAATACTAACGCGAAACCTTTATAGACGAATGGAAAAACTGGTAGAAGTCGACCTCGGGGAAGATCAGTTTGGATTCCGAAGAAATGTTGGAACACGTGAGGCAATACTGACCCTACGACTTATCTTAGAAGAAAGATTAAGGAAGGGCAAACCTACGTTTCTAGCATTTGTAGACTTAGAGAAAGCTTCTGACAATGTTGAGTGGAATACTCTCTTTCAAGCCGGCTGCGGTGGTCTAGCGGTTCTAGGCGCGCAGTCCGGAACCGCGCGGCTGCTACGGTCGCAGGTTCGAATCCTGCCTCGGGCATGGATGTGTGTGATGTCTATGGTTAGTTAGGTTTAAGTAGTTCTAAGTTCTAGGGGACAGATGACCACAGATGTTAAGTCCCATAGTGCTCAGAGCCATATGAACCAACTCTCTTTCAAATTCTGAAGGTGGCAGGGCTAAAATACAAGGAGCGAAGCGCTATTTACAATTTGTACAGAAACTAGATGGCAGTAATAAGAGTCGAGGGACATGAAAGGGAAGCAGTGGTTGGGAAGGGAATGAGACAGGGTTGTGGCCTTTCCCCGATGTTATTCAATTTGTATATTGAGTAAGCAGTAAAGGTAACAAAAGAAAAATTCGGAGTAGGTATTAAAATCCATGGAGAAGAAATAAAATCTTTGAGGTTCGCCGATGACATTGTAATTCTGTCAGAGACAGCAAAGGACTTGTAAGAGCACTTGAACGGAATGGACAGTGTCTTGAAAGGAGGATATAAGATGAACATCAATAAAAGCAAAGCGAGGATCATGGAATGTAGTCGAACTAAGTCTGGTGATGCTGAGGGAATTAGATTAGGAAATGAGACACTTAAAGTAGTAAATGAGTTTTGCTATTTGGGGAGCAAAATAACTGATGAAGGTCGAAGTAGATAAGGTATAAAATGTAGACTGGCAATGGCAAGGAAAGCGTTTCTGAAGAAGAGAAATTTGTTAACATTGAGAATAGATTTAAGTGTCAGGAAGTCATTTCTGAAAGTATTTGTATGGAGTGTAGCCATGTATGGAAGTGAAACATGGACGATAAATAGTTTGGACAAGAAGAGAATAGAAGCTTTCGAAATGTGGTGCTACAGAAGAATGCTGAAGATTAGATGGGTAGATCACGTAACTAATGACGAGGTACTGAATAGAATAGGGGAGAAGAGGAGTTTGTGGCACAACTTGACTAGAAGAAGGGACCGGTTGGTAGGACAAGTTCTGAGGCATCAAGGGATCACCAATTTAGCATTGGAGGGCAGCCTGGAGGGTAAAAATCGAAGAGGGAGACCAAGAGATGAATACATTAAGGAGATTCAGAAGGATGTAGGTTGCAGTAGGTAGCACAGGATAGAGTAGCATGGAGAGCTGCATCAAACCAGTCTCAGGACTGAAGACCACAACAACAACTTTCCAGCACGCGCTCGTATGTAGGAAGTATACCGTATAGTGAGAAGACATGATTATAATTTTAGGTAGTCTGTGGTTTTAAAGGGCGCTTAATTTAGTCCACAGAGCTGGCACCTATAGCAGGAACAATGGCTGTAACACAGCTGGACATCGAGTAGAACTGGCAAGCGAGTTTGGTTGACAACTACAGGTAATTCATCGCATGGTACTTCAACTCCCGAGTCCATCAATCGTAGTGACTGCCGAGTGGTGTGTGCTGGTCCACGAACAGATGTTTGCAGCAGGTGATAGGTGCTGAGAGCGGCAGTCGAACAGCCTCTGTTTCGACGTATATCAGGGTAGCACTGGCAATATGAGACTTAGCATTATCTGGCTGAAAGAATGCATTACGGATATCTCTAAGACTGGGCACACCTGGAGGCCTTGGCACGTCACAAATGTAATGCTTCCCGTCCAAATTACTGGCTGCGCCAAAGAGAGGTAATCATGTCGTATATCTAGTGGCATCTCATAACATCGCGCATCTCTAATTACCTCGATGTCGAGCGGGACATCAAAAGCTAATCTTTCTTAGTCTTTCCGTACCAGCACTCCGGGTGCTGCGCTCGTGTGACGATGAGACATGTATTCTAACAAGGGTCTCTCTCTTCGGAGGATTCACACAAAGTACATCCATCGTGACTGCACAGCTATCCTGGCTGCGTGCAGACAAGGTCAGAGATCTCCATACCCTCTGTCTTTTGAACAGTCTTATCAAGGTACACTGTATCTCATCGCTCTTCTCGGCCCTAAAGCTCTTGTCTGAACAACGTGGCTGAACCACCAGTTCCCATCAGATCAAATCCTTTCCGTCCTACTCCATCGTTCGGCACTTTCTCAAATCCTTCTCAGACAGCTGAATAACATCTCTAGCTTGGGAAGACAATTAATGACGTATCTGGTAAAGCAACAATAATGATTGCCATTGCCCCTGTACGTACTCGTTACCACTCTATGTCCTCCTTTCCAACCACATCTTCCACATTTCCCAGTATTCTTCGCTAGTGCTGTCTCCTCAAATTTCCTATCCCCAGAACTCGCTATATCGAAAATCATATACTTTGTAAATCTACAAATTGTTTACAGCTGCCACTATCATTATTGTTATTATTAGTATTATCACTAATAGAGGCAATAGCGGTTCTACAAGAACTACCATAGTCAGTATAACTTACTTACATTATCACCTTACATAATGAAATCGACACTGTTTATCGTGTTAAAATTGTTATTTATTAGGTATGATGTATGTGTGGAACCCTGGTCCGATTTAACACAGGGACTGATGCCCCTAATCACTCAGAAGGAGACTCGTCTGAGAAGACAACGTTGTGCCTGCTACTCCTGTGCTCACAGTTATCACTGAGTGCACCACTGCACTGTACCTCTCGCTGGTGCTTTGTGAAGGGAAGCTACTGACGTTAGTGATGCTCCAGACGTTACTCTGCTGTCAGTTTTGAAGACATTTGTCTCGCTCCAAACATGCCTGTTTCCTCACACAAGGTATTCACTGTGGCTGTACGAAGCTGCAATGCTGAACGAACAACAAGCCTTTTCTCTCGGGCGCTAGTCGCGTAGGGCCATTGACATCATGCGTGGTTCTGATAAGCCCGCCTCGTGACAGTCGCGGAATCCCGACCATAGAAAGAAGGATCCTTTGTTGTACGATTATATGATAGCGGAACAAACACTGGTAGCAGTTACTTCTGTAAAGTATCTGGGAATATGCGTGCGGAACGATTTGAAGTGGAATGATCATATAAAATTAATTGTTGGTAAGGCGGGTACCAGGTTGAGATTCATTGGGAGAGTCCTTAGAAAATGTAGTCCATCAACAAAGCAGGTGGCTTACAAAACACTCGTTCGGCCTATACCTGAATATTGCTCATCAGTGTGGGATCCGTACCAGGTCGGGTTGACGGAGGAGATAGAGAAGATCCAAAGAAGAGCGGCGCGTTTCGTCACAGGGTTATTTGGTAACCGTGATAGCGTTACGGAGATGTTTAACAAACTCAAGTGGCAAACTCTGCAAGAGAGGCGCTCTGCATCGCGGTGTAGCTTGCTGTCCAGGTTTGGAGAGGGCGCGTTTCTGGATGAGGTATCGAATATATTGCTTCCCCCTACTTATACCTCCCGAGGAGGTCACGAATGTAAAATTAGAGAGATTCGAGTGCGCACGGAGGCTTTCCAGCAGTTGTTCTTCCCGCGAACCATACGCGACTGGAACAGGAAAGGGAGGTAATGACAGTGGCACGTACAGTGCCCTCCGCCACACACCGTTGGGTGGCTTGCGGAGTATAAATGTAGATGTAGAACACGAGCAGCAAAGTTGCCACTGAGACCAGCTCGTTTCTCCTTCTCACGAGACATAACACCGTTTTGTTATAAGCAACCTGTACTGAAATGTGATTCCTGAATTAGAAACGGTTTGTGTCTTCCTCACTTCTACACTCAGGTGACACCTCGTAATATTATGTTCGACCTCCTTTCGTCCGGCCTAGTGCAGCAACTCGGCACAACATGTACTCAACAGGTCCCCTGGAGATATGATGAGCGATGCTGCCTCTGTAGCCGTCCATAATTACGAAAGCCTCGCCCGTGCAGCATTCTGACCTCTCGAGTATGTCCCACGAACGATCTAGTGGATTTATGTACGGGGATCTGAGAGACCAAACCATTCGTTCGAACTGTCCAGAATGTTCTTCAAACCAATCGCGAACAATTGTCGCTCAATGACATGACGCATTGTCATCCACAAATATTTCTTTGCTGCTTTGGTACATGAAGTCCATAAATGGCTGGAAATGGTCTCTCAGTAGCCGAACATCCGTAGGATCCAGTCCATCCCATGCAAACAAGGCCCACAACATTATGGGACCACCACCAGTTTGCACAGCGCCCTGGTGACAATCTCGATCTATGAGCGTCAAATTAAACACCTTTAAGCGTTTTACTACGCTATCTTCACGCCCCTGACCGATGTGTAGGAAGTATCTCCGTAGGTTGTGATCAAAACAAGGGCCAGCAATAGTGGTATTAGTAGATATTTGCTACTGTGATCACTTCAACCATTACCTGCCGACTGTTAGATGGCAGAGCAAAGCGCTGAAAGTGGTTATCTAACAAAATAAGGTTGAAAACTGCCGGCTGAAAGGTGTTTAATTTGACATCGTCTATCGAACAGCCGAGTCCCGCTAGCATCTCTAGAAAGATGGACACACAGAGACCTCGATCTATGGTTTCGTGGGGTCTGCGCCACACTCTAACCCTGCCATCAGCTCTTACCAACTGAAATCGGAACTCATCTGACGATGCCACGGTTTTCCGGTCATCGACGATCCAACCGTCACGGTCTCGGGCCAAAGCTTTCTAGATACAAGGGCTACGCACAGCGGCCATACTGGCACGTGACGTCACAAACTGTTGGCCATATTATCTGTAGTCGGCAGTCCTGTTGGCGTGTATGTTGTGTTGAAAGTGTGTCCCACGTGAAAGTGATATATATTTCATAAAGTATTCGCCTACAGCTCTTCCAAGTATCAAATACAAGTGTTACGTTCCCTTTTCCCAGGGAAAGTATAAGTCCCATAAAGGCACGAAAGTGCACACGTTTCGATTTCCCAAATGTGTGAAGTTGAGAAATCGCTGGATTGCAGCTATTCCCAAACAGGAATTTGTGTCTACGCATCATTCAAGGGTAAGTAAATGACAAAACATTTATAGCGTGTTATTTGTTTCCATTGCAGTACAGAAAGCAGAATTTCGATGTAACTGCTTTGTAATTAAATTAACAGGACACTGACACGAATTTCAGTCAAGGATATAGGAGAAACAATCTTTTCATGTTTAAGGTTCTAAAGTTCTGGAGAAACAGGGAAATACAATGTTTTTTCGGGTTTTTTGATTTATTAAACATTACGTCAGGAGGTGCTCCATTTCGTCGAATGATTTGAGTTTCGTTGATGTTGTCGTTGTTTTTGGGGAAGGAGACCAGACAGCGAGGTCATCGGTCTCATCGCATTGGGGAAGGACGGGGAAGGAAGTTCGGCCGTGCCCTTTGAAAGGAACCATCCCGGCATTTGCCTGGAGCGATTTAGGGAAATCACGGAAAACCTAAATCAGGATGGCCGGACGCGGGATTGAACCGTCGTCCTCCCGAATGCGAGTCCAGTGTCTAACCACTGCGCCACCTCGCTCGGTTTGAGTTTCGTGGGAGGTAAGTAAATTTTGAAGTGGAGAGGAAAATTTAGGAAAATAACAAGGGAAACAAAATCTTAAATTCAGTAGGAGCTTGAGCTGCTTTATTTAAAATCGAAAACGTCTGCTTGTTATTGCATATTGCCGATTTTTTACTGCAAGAAAACATAGATCCTGAGGTAAAAGAGAGTATTTAAAATTACAGTTTGTATTCGAGACTAGAAACGCGTATTTAAGGCAAAACGCCAAAATAATTTTACATCGTGAAATATCATAGGGCAGTTTTGTTCAGTTACTCTACGCAATGATATAAATTTCCATACTTTCATTACAAGGCCATGTAGAAGAGGAAAGCAGGAGAATCCCTACGCGGTCTCAGCTCTAAAACTCGTAAAGTTCGTGCAGCTGCAGAGTGCTTAACAGGAGCGTTCCAGTACAGACCCGGCCATCAGTATGTGACGTCACAAGTGTGCGCGCAGGCCTGTAGTCTGGGTGGTGTTGCTGGGGCCCAGGTGAGGCGCTGCAGGCGATGTCGTGGTGTTAGCGAAGGCACTCGCCAGGTTTCGCCGCACTGCTCTAACCGACACGTTCGCCGTACATCCGGCACTTATTTCTCGCAGAGTTGCTTGTCTGTCAGCACTGACAACTCCGTGCAAACAGTTGTTAAGTGAAGACCGTCGGCCACTGCGTTGGTGAGAGGTAAATTTGCTATTCTTGGCACATTCTTGACGCTGTAAATACTGACTGCCGTAACGATTTCAGAAATGCTATGTGCCATGCGTCTAGTTCCAACTACCATTTCACGATCAAAGTCTGTTAATTTCCGTCGTGCGGCCATAACTGCGTCGGTAACCATTTCACGTGAATCACCTGAGTACGAATGACAGTTGCGCCACTGCACTGCCCTTTTATACCTTGTGTACGCGATACTACCGCCATCTGTATATATGCATATCCCTATCCCACGACTTTTGTCATGGCAGTGTATACAGAATGTAGAGGTTGTTGTTCCTACCCGAATTCTACAGTTGTGAAGCCTCCAGTACATTTCACACCGATGTGATGTCTGCTGCAACTTCAACTGTCAGCAGTGTACGGAGTGCTTCGCATTGGCCAGGATGTTCGTGTGGCCTTCCCACTTCTCTCTCCTTTGGGTTAGGCCACCTGCCAATCGTGCTACTTCGAAACGGCTCTCTCTCTTTCGCTCACTACTTTGTCTCAGCTTCACAGCCTTCTTCAGTTCTCTCCCCACGCTGGTTTACAATATGATGGAAGAAAATTATGGTTTAATATCCCGTCTACGACTAGGTGATTAGCGGCAGAGAAGAAGATCGGATTAGCTAAGGTAATAGGCTGTGCTCTTTGACAGGAATCACCGTAATCCGCGTAACTGATTTAGGGAACCTACGGAAACTGTGGATCTGGATGGGCGACGGCGATCTAAACTGCCGCCCTTCCGAATGCGAGTCCAGTGTGCTGACCACTGCGCCAACTCATTCACTCATTATGTTTCACTGCAGGGTCTGATTTTGTACCGGTACGCATACTGTGTTAAAAATGGCGTTGAAGACTTACAAGAATCGAAAAACAAGTGGAGGTTAAAGATAAGTCCGAACTGAATGCACGCACAGTGGACCGTGTTAAGACTGCTGTATCAAGTGAAGAGGAAGGCAACAATTTCATTAGTCTAACAGCAAATGTAAACATAGTTGAGTAAAGAAGACGGGGCACCTCGCACAGTTCGACACGATTGTAATCGGCGTACATATCGGTGTCCCTAACCAGGCAATGTTCACGTAATTGTAAGCGAACTACCGAAACGGCAGACAAAATAAACGAAACAGATAATCAGTAAATCTCGCACCGAGACGGAGTGGAAGACTTTGGTCCGAAGTTATGTTTCTGCACTGAGCAATTCCAAGCGTGGCACCTCTTGGCAGTAGGCATATTAATACGTGAGGCTGTGCCCAGAGCGAAGGATACCATTGTCATTATATCTGCGAAAGGTAAAAAACCGCGTGCATAATACTGTCGCAGGTACGGCAAGCCGCGAGTCACCGAAATTTCATATTCCATGTTTCTTTGTCGCCAAGGAATGCCTGATACGAAACAGAGATAAACGTCACCGACGACGAACTTGCGGAGGAAACGGCTCCAAAAGTGATAACGCATGATGTTCGCTGTGTACGAAAAGAGATTAGAGCTACGGAGAAGTTAAATATGCCCTATTCCAGTCAATTAAAATTCCTTTCGCTGGTCAGTGTCTTGCTACAGCGGTTTGCGGAGTAGGAGATCAGTGTTCAATGTCGCGTCGACAACGAGATCATTAAAGACGGAGCACAGTCTCTGATTAGGGAAGGAAAGCGGCAACGCCCTTCCAAAGGAACCATCCCAGCAGCGGCCCTAAGCGGTTAATGCGCTATCCCGCCCGGTCAGCTGTCTGCATCATGAATACGAGCTGCACTGTAGAGCCCTATGTTCTGAATGTCATATTGGCTATAAAAGCCTTCGATACGGACTCACCCAGAAACAACGTGCCAGTGGTGTACGAGGTGCAGCCCGTGCCGCTGCACACAACTCAGCTGAACGCCGTCTCGAGGGAGTTAATAAGTCTGGGCCACGGGCAGGCACCGAGTTTGTCACAAGTGTGTAAAGTATACCTGTAATGTGGTGCGGCATAATCTGACTATGAACTTGCACTACAGTTAGTAAACTGTGGCTCGCATGTTAAGAGGTACTGCTACCCCTCCAACAGTTCTCGATGCTTCCTATTTGCCGCCATTGCAGAAAGAGTTTTTCATTTTTATTTACTTGGGCTCTAGCTACCCAGCTATTTAATCAGTTACATTGCTATTCAGTGTATTAGAATTAAATATGTTTTTAATGTTACTAGTGGATTTTCGACACATCACACTACTATTTAATTCCATATTACCACGACAAACAACAGAAACATATCAAGTTTCTTCTAATAAGTACCTCAATAACTGCCACCATTTTGCAACATTTACGAGGTTGATCATCGTAATTAAGTAACTAATCGAGCAACACATTAGCTCCGTACACCTGCTATGGCTCGGTGTCCTCACATATTGGCATTCTGAGATGACTGTCGGCCTCTTGAAAGGATGTTAGGATGTGGACATACAGTTTTGGCTGTCTGGCCAGATTCGTCTTCTAAAGTTTGGTCTGTCGTAGCGGGAACAGCAGAGCAGCAGGTGGTTTAGAGCCGCTACTTTTGTGGGGGGCTTTCACAACACGGAGAGGTTAAAGCTTTGATTATATACAAGTATACACTATAACACTCGTGTCCACTGCGCATTCTCATGTTCGATGGCCCAATGAGGCGAGAGTGTAGTTAAGACCACAGGTGGTTCTGAGATGTGGTACGAAAAATATCCCCAGTACGAGTGCTTACCTTTCATTCATATTCCCGTCGACACGAACCACGATGTTCGTTTCAACATTCTCGGTAACCAAATGTTGTTGATTAAAAACAGTCTTGGTTGCAATTTAAGTTTTTTTTTATTCTTCAACGTTGCGTTTCGCCTTGGTCAGGCATCTTCAGGTTATTTTTTCTGGATACCGCGTTCCCGTTCACAGCAACGAGTAACGGAGTAAGATGGGGGTCGTTGAAAAATAAAAAAAAACTTAAATTGCAACCAAGACTGTTTTTAACCAATACTGTTAAGCGCTAGTTTGCTGTATGCCACATATGGACTGGAAGAATTTCTAACCAAATGCTATCCTTTCTCCTACATATTCTTGATCATTAAGGCGTGGACAATTCCTCTTCCAAGATAACAAGAGCCGTCTTCACAGGGCTCGACAGAAACGTTCCACGTTTGATGACGTCTCAAGCACCGTATAACATTTCGACTGTCCCGCTAAATCACCCGATTATAATCCCACAGCAAATGTCTGGGACCACTTGGAAAGGCAGGTGAAACGCAGCAACGGAAGTGTGCACAGTGTGGTAGCTCTGCGTTGTATAATCATCAACGTGTGACACTGGTGGATACGACATGCCTGAAGAAACTTGTGGAGTCTCTCCCTCGCTGAACTGAGGTCATTATCAAGGCTACAGACGGTGTTTCAAGTACCAGCTCGATGTCTCCTGCGGGTCATAATTTTCTGTCCGATGTTGTAATTACTACCAGGTAGTAAAGTAAAACGACGCAGTTGACCACACCTGCAGCGTCTTCTGGTGACGACTGCTCGCCGGTCTACGGCGCTCGCCTCGCCGCGGCAGGGCAGGGTTACGACTCGCTGAATACTGGATGCGGCCGCGGGGTCACGGGGTCGCTATTTCGATCCCCAGCGCGCCCCCGCAGTGACGCGGCGCAGCAGCACCCCCCCCCCCCTCCTGCTATAAATAATGCCGCGCCCACCGGCGCTGTGGCACGTATGCCGGCATGACGCTGACGCCGGACACTCCAACACGCTTCACTCACCATTCATCTCTGCCCCAGCGTGCCGTCCGCATTATTCAGCTGTGCTCCCTTACGAGCGCAGTCATCTCGATGAAATAAAGTTAATTAACTAACTGTTTTGTTTGCAAGTACACGTCCGCAGTTTTGGTAAATATACAGGGTATATACATGGACAAGAAAAAAAATTCCCGGATTTCCCGGTTAAAATACACTTATCTCCCAGGTGAAAATATAAGTGAAAGTATACTCTTCCTCGGCACTGCATAACTCATCAATCCTTTGAATGTTTATGTTTTTATATACCGACGCAGAATTTCCCGGCACTTTAGAAAACGAATCTCAGGGGGGAAACACATTTTGAAAGACCTTTGATGTGCAGCAACATGTACGCTGCATATTTTCGTATTACGAAAGTATAAATCTGAATTCCAACAAACACCGCATGTCACTTTCCGAAGCATAGAAATCCAGATTGCAATGTGCTTTTGTAAACCAGTCATGTCACGTGATCTCGCCAGCTGATGACAGCATAAGACACGTGATGCAGTCAGTCAATAGCAAGATCACTCTTAAGTGAACACACAAATAAGTTAATGGTATAAATTAATATACATAGCATTCACATAAGAAGATTAATAAGCTGAAGAGAAGCTAAGCTTCCACATATAATGATGATCTTTTTTGCGCATGTTACACTTTAAGATACATCACACAAATGTGCCAGTAAATTTTTTATAACGATGTAAATGACTCATCTTCTGGGCTCGAAATTCTTCTAAATGGTCGTCCTCAAAGCGTTGATTTTTAAATGAGAGTCAAACACTTTGTGATTTAAGAAATTCATCGTACATCCTCGCACATAGTTCATCTCGCGTAAACGGAAATTTACTTTGAATGTAACGCTTTTCAAACCACCAATCGCAAGATTTTCCCGCGACCTGTTAGAAAGAGGTTCGTTTCAGCAGTTGCCAGAGAGCGCCAGATAGCAGGCGTCAGCGCGCTTGTGCAGCTACGATGACGCAGGAAACCCGTATGTTCGTACGTGTAAAACATTAAAAGCTCTTACATTAAGACACAAAAGAAACAAGACATCAGAGGATACTTCAGGAGCATTGGAATTTCGTGAACCATACTAAATGCACATTAGTAAGTCCAGATTCGGATGCAAATTTTCTTGGAGCACCAGTACTGTATTATCTCATATTTGATTCTTTATTATGGCACAATGCCATGCGTGCACTTGAAATGCAGCGAACAGTCTGAAATTAAACACTTTGTTTCAAATAAATTTACTGCCTCAGCGGAAAAGATTTAATAAAAGCCAAATATCTTTAGCAAACCGACAAAAATAACTTCTTTGTTCTGCAAGGCGATTAATGCTTGTCTGTCAAATAGAAATAAAATATGAAACTAATATTTTAGCCTTCCGTAACTATGCGAACGTATTTTAATTCATTTGCTAGCTCCCGGCCACAAAATCCGTTTTGTTTTCATTTAACGTGATAGCAATAAACGAAGAGGAAACAACAAAATCACTGAACGTAAACACAGGTCACGTGGAGACGACCCACCTCCCCACCACAACTCAAGACTGCTCTGTGCATCAGCTCCAGATCTACGATATTTCCGAATCGGGGCAATACTACATAGTGGCACCTACCCACACTTCTGTAACCAGAAGCAACTGCGCATGGCCAAGAGCCCGCCCGTAACTGCTCAAACGAATCTAATTTGAGCAGTTGTCACGTCACGCTCATCGGAGGCAATTTGTTGCTGTAAAGTATTACATAGTCATTCTAAAACCTTTGACACACTTTCCTGTTGGCAGACGCTTGTCTGAGCACTGTGTTTTCTTGTTGTATATGGAGCATTTCCTTTGCAACTTAAATTTCATTTCCTTTTTCTTTTTTTCTCTCGTTTATGTTTTGCTGCTGCAGAATTAGTCTGCAGTAGCGGGATACAGTAATATCCTTTGTTAGAGTATCAGTTCTTACCAGCCAAAATCACAAAAATTTAACTGAAAACTACAACAATGAAAAATTCCCAGAATTTTAAACAATTCCCGGGTTTCTCCCGGATGAAAAAATTCACGGGTTTTTCCCGGATCTCCCGGCTGTCCCGGGTCGTATACACCCTGATATTGGAACAGTCGCCCCGCAGTACCGTAACGCGCCGCTAGACGGCTAAAACTAAATATCCGTGCCCGCTGATGGACGATCGAGTTATTCGGACTGGACATCCGACAGGCAGCAGATAATGCCCATTGTAAGGACTCGCTGACATCGAGTGGCTGAGGAGGGTATCGGGGTGTTATATCCTCACCCCCCTCCAAAAACGTTTTCTGTGAATATCGTTCTATTGCACTTCGCTCTGACCACTTAAACTGCACTCTGAAGACTAAATAGCCGTGTAGCACTATCACGTCAGCACAAAAGGTTGGTTGTTGAGACAGCGTCATTATTTTAAGCAAATGGAAATATACCAGAAAGTTACAGCATTCAGATATGTCTGATTTTGGTTCTAGTACATCAGAATTTTCTTTCTTCACATTACCAAAGTTCCTCTCTCTGTCCTCGAGATAGTAATCATTCGAACCTCTTTCTCGTCGTAAAACGAACAGTTTTCCACGCTAGTGCCTCATCCCCATTGTTTTTGGGAGGACAGATCACACACTTCCCGTGTAATTTACCATTTTTACGTAAATTACAATGCCGGAAAAACAATGCAGTATTCTCAATGGCGTGGTCGTTTTATTGACAAGTAACGGTAATAATATTGAGCGTATGGCATTGGTGGCCGGGAGACCCCTCGCGGGGCGGTTCGGCCGCCGCTCCACAAGTTCTTTAACGCCACTACGGCGACTTGCGAGTGAATGAGGATGAAATGATGACGAAAGACACACAACACCCAGTCATCTCGAGGCAGAGAAAATACCTGACCCCGCCGGGAATCGAACCCGGGACCCCGTGCGCGGGAAGCGAGAAAGCTACCGCAAGACCACGAGCAGCGAACGCAAGTAACGGTGACATGTAGTTAGTGATTGGTAGAAGACCAAATGAAACACACATGTCGCAGTGACAGGTGTCCAAAGATCATATCAATCCACAGGGTTCGCCCTTCTCACGGCTACGCAGTAGTATATTCTCGTATGCAAACTATCATAAAGCTGGCGAATGGCATCTTGCAATAGACTACCCTAAACATCTTGCGCTTTTTGCTTCAATTCAACAATGCTTGTCACAGGCCCTGGAGAATGAGTAACTTCCCACATCACCACCTCGCATACGTGTTCAATTGCCTACAGGTATGACGATGTTGATAGGCAGGACAGTAGTTGTTTAGGAAGGTTGCTATCAATTGGACGGCTCCATCGATGAGCCGACTCGATTTCTCTCTGCATATTGACAATAGACACATTATTAGCGGTCAATGAGTGTACGCCGTGTTAGCAAAGATTCGCCATCTGAGTGGTCAGTCGTTACACGAAGACACAAAGCAACAGTGAAAGAGAGTAAGTTTGCCCTATATTCTTATAATTGATCAGTACTAATGACTGAAACGTCGAAGTGATATGGTAGTAGAGATTAAGTAGTTGAAAAGTACGATACACCCACACCACAATATAAAGGTATGTGCTGTGGCCAGAGACTAGACGCTACTAAGCGATGCAGTGCGAGTTGCCTTGAATGAGCCACTTCGCATTTTGCGTAATCTTGGCCCCAGTAGACCACTACGAACAAAATCTAAAATATTATAGTTTATGAGTGTTTTGTTAATCAGCTTTTTACATTAAATGTATTCGCAACTGCGAATGAGGACAATCAGAAGGAAATGACGACAGTGAAAATTTGTGCCGCACCCGGACTCGAACCTGGAAATCCTGCTTTTCGCAAGCAGTCCTCTTACCGTTTGGCTATCCGTGAACGACTCACGACCACACGCAGACTTCAGTATGTCGCCAACCGTGCGTCTACAATCTGCATTCGTACATCCATTACGCACATTCCCGTACAGGTGAGACATTTTACTTTAAAGTTGCTGGGCCAGTGTCGGCGATTTTGCAGTGCCTATGATATTCAGATTACGATTTCTTTTTCGACGTTCAAAAAAAATGGCTCAAATGGCTCTGAGCACTATGGGACTTAACAGCTATGGTCATCAGTCCCCTAGAACTTAGAACTACTTAAACCTAACTAACCTAAGGACATCACACAACACCCAGCCATCACTTTCGACGTTCATTTCTACTTTTATGCTATTTGGTTTCGAATATATGCTATTCGGTTTCAGATGTCAACAAAAAATACTAAAAATAAAAAATATGAAAATACTAACATTTATTTAGAGTTGTATAGTATTTGACAGGTGTTACACTATATGTCGTTCATAGAAACTGCCTGCCCCACGGAAGGAAACCAGTCGCTTTGACTGGACCGACGACACAGATATTCATTTATGAAATATTTCTATAACAGCGAATACCTACAGCTTCTGCGTACTACAGTAAAATGCAAAAGATAATGTTCATGTTACATTGAAAATAACATAATTATTACAATATCCGAGGATCTTATTACACATTTTCTTCAGATGGTCCATAGACAGCTACCTTACCCTACACCAAGATAACCACGTTGCGCCCGCAGCAGATGTACGTCGGCGTGATTAGTGCTGCTGAAAAACCATTACACTTTGATTTTACCCATACTGGATGAGAGGTCGTGGTTGTGAATGTCAATGTTAAAAAATATATAAGGTCGTGCTTGGCTACGTGGTGTGTGGTATCAACGAAGACACACGGTGCGGTTTACGACGATAGAAGAGAGAGCCATGTGGTTAGATGTTGAACACCATAGGCGACACCATTTTAGAGTTTTTTATATTTTGACGATATTTTATTATCAATTGCCTGGTGCATGTTCCATTTTAAGCGAGTTTTAACAGGTTCTTTTAATTATTCTGATGGTGGAAGCTTTACTTCTGAAACACGTCAATCTTAGTGTTTGACACTATAAACAAGTGCTTGAGCGGATAATTTTTTTGACAACTTCCTGTCCGCAGTGGGCACTGGTTATTTTGTCTGCAGAAACACCAAATGTGACCGCGAGTTGTAACTGATGCCCCATCGTGAAGACTGCACACCGGGCTAGGGCGCTCACCAGATCTACGCCGTACATGTCTACGTCCATCATTCCCATACACACTTAACATGATGATATTTGGTTTGTGCGGCGCTCGTGGCCGTGCGGTTCTAGGCGCTACATTCCGGAACCGCGCTGCTGCTACGGTCGCAGGTTCGAATCCTGCCTCGGGCATGGATGTGTGTGATGTCCTTAGGTTAGTTAGGTTTAAGTAGTTCTAAGTTCTAGGGGACTGATGACGTCAGAAGTTAAGTCCCATAGTGCTCAGAGCCATTTGTGCGGCGCTCAACTGCGTGATTATCAATTTCCCAATCTTTACACAGTCGCCACTTTCCCGAATGATGATGAAGACAACACAAACACCCGCGCCCCTAGCGGAGAAAATACTCAACCCGGCCGGGAGTCGAACCCGCGACCCTGTGGTCCAGAGGCAGCAACGCTAATCTCATACTGTGGACAACAGAGAACCAGTCTCTCACAGCAGCACTGGTGATGTGTTTGTGTCGCTAGTACCCTGATCACACGCTCACAAACAGACGGCTCCCAATGCCCCTGACCTGACCACACAGCAGGTGTTACTCCGTCGGCCACTGCTGCTCGCACAGTGCGTCGATCATGGCGTGCGTCTGTATTACGCTGACGTCCACAGCCTGGTCTACACGCAGGGAATGTTGGAAACAGCGAAACGTCACCGATGTATCGTAACATGTGCGGCAGTCCATCGGTATGTCCCTCCAACTTCCCACAGGCCCACAATGTGAGCCCGTTCAAATGGCTGAAACTGTTCAAGAACAGTACGCACTCGACGATGTAGCACGGTTGTACAGTAGAATGACTCTTGAAAACTCTCTTCACCTCTGAACGCTGCATAGTTACTGCTTGCAGGATCAAAACAGAGTGAGTGCACAGACAACCGCCACCTGCGCGCCGATCACTGTGACGAATGAATCACTAACGCTACGCATGTCAGTATGCAGTTACACTATGTGATCAGAAGTATCCGGACACCTGTCTGAAAATGACTTACAAGTTCGTGGCGCCCTCCATCGGTAATGCTGGAATTCAATATGGTGTTGGCCCACCCTTTGCCTTGATGACAACTTCCACTGTCGCAGACATACGTTCAATCATGTGCTGGAAGGTTTCTTGGGGAATGGCTGCCCATTCTTCACGAAGTGGTGTACTGAGGAGAGGTATCGATGTCGGTCGGTGGGACGTGGCACGAAGTCGGTTTTCTGTAGGATTCAGGTCAAGGTTCTATGCAGGCCAGTCCATTACAGGGATGTTACTGTCGTGTAGCCAATCCGCCACATGCCGTGTATTATGAACAGGTTCTCGATCGTGTTGAAAGATGCAATCACCATCCCCGAAATGCTCTTCAACAGTGGGAAGTTAGAAGATGCTTAAAACATCGATGCAGGCCTGGGCTGTGATAGTGCCACGCGAAACAACAAGGGGTGCAAGCTCCGTAAATGAAGAACACGACCAGATCATAACATCATCGCCTCCGAATTTACTGTTGGCACTACACACGCTGGCAGATGACGTTCACCGGGCATTCGCCATACCCACACACTGACATCGGATCGCCACGTTGTATACCGTGATTCCTCATTCTACACAACGCTTTTCCACTGTTCAGTCGTGCAATGTGTCCGGATACCAAGCGAGGCGTCGTTTGGCATTCGGCGTAATGTGTGGCTTATGAGCAGCCGCTCTTGCATGAAATCCCAGTTTTCTCACCACCCGCGTAACTGTCATAGTACTTACAGTGGATCCTGATGCAGTTTGGAATTCCTGTGTGATTGTCTGGATAGATGCCTTCCTGTTACACGTTACGATCGGTCTTCAAATGTCGGCGGTCTGTGTCAGTCAACAGACGAGGTCGGCCTGTACGCTTTTGTGTTGTACGTGTCCCTTCACGTTTCCAATTCACTATCAGATCGGAAACAGTGGACTTAGGTTTGTTTAGCAGTGTGGAAATATCGCGTACAGACGTATGAGACATGGGACACCCAATCCCCTGACCACGTTCGAAGTCCGTGAGGTCCGCGGAGCACCCCATTCTGCTCTCTCACGTTGTGCAATGACTATTGAGGTCGCTGAAATGGAGTAGGTGGCAGCACACTGCACCTAATGTTTTTGGGGGTGTCCGGATACTTTTGATAACGTAGTGTGCGTCTGGCGCAGGTACCGGCAGTTGATCGTCAACGTAATGACAGATGCAACCAGGGGAAGAGATGCCCAATGTCCGATTACGCTGTTGTGTAAATTAGTGGTAAAACAAACAGCTCTAAAATAGCTAGTAGTGACCGAAAGTGGAAAAACCAACAAAACTAAGTATAGCAAAAGGGGATTCGAGACAGACTCGTTTGAAAGAACGGCGCGTTTCATCACGAAATCGCTCAGTCAGCGCGAGAGCTTATAGCGTCCCCAGTGAAATAATACGAAAAGACTTACAAAACAGTATTTATAAAGAAGAGACATTTTAAAATTGAATAATATACATTTTTCTCATCTACCCGTATTATAATAATTTCTCTGTGTAAGTTTCGAGGGCAAAGAAATATAACAAAATGATCTAAAGAGACTACAAGATACGCTCTTTCGTTAATTTTTTTAGTCGTTTTCACGTCTTCTCTTGTCTTGGTTCCGTGTAGACGGACATCTTGCGAGTGCTGGCAAATGTAAGCATGGCGAAGAGTTCTCGGACTTCCAGCCGGGTGGCGGTGTCTTCAAATGTAAGCATATTTGTACTAATTAAGCAGATAATATATTGATTTACTATTATTATGCACGTTTAATTTGTAAGAGGTGATCCTGATTTCGTGTCCGCCTTCCTTTGAATTAACCTGCATTCGAGTAATTTACAGTTCAACAATCGGAGCGGCCGATGCAGCTGCTATTATAACAAATTAGCAGAAGCGAAAAACTCGCCCGCTATTAACGTAATATACATTTTTCTTCACAGCCGCCCGACGCTGCAGAAAATACGTAGCTTTAAGATTCTTATTTTCAGTACCACAGCCGAGAGCCAGGACTCCGACTACAATGCAATGGTTAACGGAGGTAAGAAGAAATATTCTCGCGCGCGTGTGTGGGGCGCAATTGTAATTAATAACTAAAGATTTTTTTGCTGTAAAGTGAACTGACTAGCCGAGGAAATTAATATGAAAAGTTTATTCCATTGTTCAACTTATTTGCTCATTTTTTAAGATTCAGCGAGTCTAACATTCATTAACGTAACAAATAATTGAAGATTATTATTGTTAAAAAAAGAGCACAAAAGCATTTAATTGTAAATCAAAATAAAATGAAATATCATTTTTATTAAGGCCCACCACGTAAGTCGGCAACAATCAGCATCACCAATAAATTTTTGTGGTAAATAACATATTAAATTACGACGGCCGACGGACGCGAGAAGCTTTATGTAGTTATTCAACGAGCATCGGTCTCAGAAGCTACAAGAGAGGCGTTGTGCATGAAGGAGGCGAGCGTACTTGTCAGGGAGAGTTAGCTATCGTATTACTTCCAAACAAGAGAGAGAGAATCTCAGTAATTGGAGCTCATACGGGTGCTATCAACGGTAGTTCCTTCCGGCCAGTATTTGCAAATGGAACGGGGGAAGGGGGGATGTGACAGTGGTACCAGAGTGCTCTGTGGATCGGAAGCACGTGACCACACGGCTGGCGGTCAGCTGCAGCTAGCAGGCAGTCCTGAGGGTCACGCGCGCTGCGGAGTCGGCCAGACAGTACGTGGGAACACGGCTGTAGCTACACGGCGGGAGGCGCGTGCCTCAGCTCGTCTGCATCTGCATCCCCCCCTAAGCCGCCTAATTGCGGCTGTTCTTTGTGCTGGCTCCGCGGAACGTGTGAGAGCTCTAGGTCGTAACCACCGCCATTACTGCTGTCTGCGATTGCTCAAATCCACGCCGCAACTCCAGCAACTATCCGCTGCCTGTGACTAATCGTTTCCTTTCCTCTTCCATCCGCAAACAGGAGGAGGGGAAAACGACTGACCATATGCGTTCGAAAGAGCCCTAATGTCCCTTACGTTGTCTTTGCGGTCCTCACGCAAACTGAACCTTGGCGGCAGTAGAATGATACAATGAAGGCTTTCACGACCGGATGGTACTGTCGATAATTCTTCCGGGTTATATGGCCGTAGTCCATGGAATTCTTCTATTCCTAACGTTTCGACCAATACTACGTTGGACATCTTCATCTTCAGAGGTATGGCTGGTCCGGCTGGTCCTGCTGGTCGGCAGGACTCAGCAGGACCAGCCCCACCGAACGATGTGGCGCAGTGGTTAGCACACTGGACTCGCATTCGGAAGGACGACGGTTCAATCCCGCGTCCGGCCATCCTGATTTAGGTTTTCCGTGATTTCCCTAAATCGCTCCAGGCAAATGTCGGGATGGTTCGTTTGAAAGGGCACGGCCGACTTCCTTTCCCGTCCTTCCCTAATCCGGTGACACCGATGACCTCGCTGTTTGATCTCTTCTCCCAAACAACCAACCAACCAACCAGGACCAGAAATACTTCTGAAGATGTCCAACGTAGTATTGGACGAAACGTTAGGAATAGAAGAATTCCATGGACCACGGCCATATAACCCGGAAGAATTATCAACAACGGCAGTAGAATGGTTCTGCAGCAAGTTTCGAACGCCAATTCTCTAAATTTTCTCCATAGTGCCTCGCGAATGGTTCAAAATGGGTGGCTCTGAGATCTATGGGACTTAACACCTATGGTCATCAGTCCCCTAGAACTTAGAACTACTTAAACCTAACTAACCTAAGGACATCACACACATCCACACCTGAGGCAGGATTCAAACCTGCGACCGTAGCGGTCACGCGGCTCCAGACTGAAGCGCCTAGAACCGCACGGCCACGCCGGCCGGCTGCCTCGCGAAAAGAGCGTCGTTTTTCCTCCAGCGAATCCCATTTGAGTTCCCGAACCATCTCCATAACACGTGTTGTTCGAAACTACCGGTAACAAATCTACCAGCCCGCCTCTGAACTGTTTCGAAGTTTTCGTTTAATTCGACCTGGTGGGGATCCCAAACACTCGAGCAATACTCAAGAATGGGCCGCACTAGAGTTCTATACGCGGTCTCCTTCACAAGTGAAACACACTTTCCTAAAATTCTCCCCATAAACCGAAACCAACCGTTAGCATTCCCTACTACCGTCTCTACGTGCTCGTTCCATTTCATATCGCTTTGCAACGTTACGACCAGATATTTAAAGGACGTGACTATGTCGAGCAGCACACTACCAATGATGTATCCGAACATCACGGGATTGTTTTTCTTACTCATATGCATGAACGAACATTTTTCTACATTTAGAGCTAGCTTCCATTCATCACACCAAATACAAATTTTGTCCAAGTCATCTTGTATCCTCTTACAGTCACTCAACTTCGATACCTTACTGTACATCACGGCACGATCAGCAAACAAGCACAAATTGCTGACCACCCTGTCCGCCAAACCATTTATGTAGAATACGGCAAGAAAAAGGAATAAAAGTGAGGTAGTGTTAATACTTTCATCCTTCTTTACCTCCTCTGCATTACTGCAGATGACGTGTCACTGAGCACATTTGTACTGTGCATGCAGTACACGTGAGGAGCCTAGTTGTTTCCACTGTTGTTGTTCTTGGTTGTTTGCTTGGGGAAGGAGACCAGACAGCGAGGTCATCGGTCTCATAGGATTAAGGAAGGACGGAGAAGGAAGTCGGCCGTGCCCTTTCACAGGAACCATCCCGGGATTTGCCTGGAGCGATTTAGGGAAATCACGGAAAACCTAAATCAGGATGGCCGGACGCGGGATTGAACCGTCGTCCTCCCGAATGCGAGTCCAGTGTGCTAGCCACTGCGTGTTTCCACTGCCCTGTGTGGAATACATAAGTTATAACCTGCTGTCTTCATGATGATGATGTCCCCAGCCCAGAAAACTTGTTCCTTAGCCGGCCCATGCCCCGGATTTGACGTCTGTAGACTTTTTTTTCTGTAGGGAAAGCTGAAAGACGGTTCTACAAGGGCATACCAACTACACCCGATAATATGCAACGGCGTATCGCTGCAGCCTGCTCAGATATCTCCGCGCGTGTGCAGCAGTCGTTCCGTACCAGACTCGACGCGTGTATTGCCACTGCCGGTGGTCATTCTGAACACGACATGTAACGGTCAATTGTCTCGTTGCCGGTCAAAATCGACAAACTAGTCCATGTACTTATGCTGTTCTTTGGAAATTTGTGGTAAGAGCCTATGGGACCAAACTGCTGAGGTCCCTAAGCTTACACACTACTTAATCTAACTTAAACTATCTTACGCTAAAGACGACAACACACACACACACACACACACACACACACACACACACACACACACACACGTACGTCCGAGGGAGGACTCGAACCTCCGACGGAGTGCTGTTCTTTAGTGCGTGCTATAACCGGCATCATGTAAGTGTTGGGGTGGGAACTTTTCAAAATACGGTATCTCGTAAACTACTCGCACTAGAATCCTGCGAGTAACACTGCTGACATTCTAATTTACCCTACTTTTATTTTTTAATGTCAACAGGCCTTATTCCATTTACAAACTGTATGTTTGCACAAAAATACACTTTCTAAGGACTATTACAATCTGTTGACTGGCAAATAATACGAGTCCCTCACTATAAGTCCATTCTGTGAAAACTGCACATCAATAGCAGTTTCCATTTCCACAATATTTGAGGTATTCGCCCTATAAATACTCACAGCACGCAAATTGCTTACACTATATTCATCCAGTATCAGAGAGAGACAGAGAGAGAGGTTTTACACGTAACTTCAAATAACATGCAGAAAGGAAAGAAGTTTATCGCTGACAACATTTTCGTTGTTCGTTGAGTGACACTTCAGCATGGCGCATGACAATTTATTACTGCCCTACTGTTAACTCCACTCGCAAGAAAATTAGGAGGTAGTATGCAGACCTGTAACTGAATGTGCCTGCAAAATCATATCACTTTTCAACACACAGTTCAGGAGCTATAACAACATTGAGATCCGTGAAGAACTAGCTTCTGCTTAAAACGGCCTGCAAGTTATCCAGTTTTAACTCTGCGTTGTTTGATAACACGAGCACTTAGCGACTTCCAACAAACTTTATAAACGTTAACCTATTCTAAACTTTTTCATTATTCTATGGGCGAATAATCCGAAACTAAGAAAACCAACATAAATAGGACTTTATGTCTTCAACCACAAAGGTTTCACATGCTCAAGTATTACAAACACCATGGTAACTGATTTTTCTTAAGTAATCAGATGTTCGCAGCTGTTTCATACATGGGTGTTCGACTCTTTCAGGAACCGGAGTGGGGGGATTACTGGTATAACACTGAAGTAACCGATGTTTGGGCCCTGTTGGGGGAAGACTGTACTTCCCGAGAGCGGACACTTTAACATATTCCGTTTTCTAACGACGTCGTAAGACGGCCACGCCAATTTTGGGGGCTTTTATTGCCTTTCAAATACCACCGTTCGTTAACAGAACAGAGAGGAATTTTCTGAGAGCTCATCGTGGGTTACAAAGCTTGCTCTGTGATCGACAGTTGCTGTTTTTAAGGGCCATAAAAGATGAGAAGATTCGCCTCGGTGGTATTACGGTAAAGGTACAGACGCAATATACCGAAGTATACAGAGCCAACAACAATAATCAAGCCCAGCGAAAGGCCGCTGCAAGATGGGTGAAATATCGGTTATTGTAGTGTTTTATGGTATGTAGAAAAATGGTGGGAAGTCAAAAATAGCAGGAAATTCAAAACAGCCCAATTGTGGTACACGGCCCGCCTCCTTTTTCTCACTCTTACGACGTCACTATGGAAGAAAAGCAGCAGACCTAAATTTAAAATGGCAGTTAATTTAAAGAAATTCTGAACTATTTATTGTCCTGCTGGTATGAAGTAAGACTGCAGGCCTGTGGAATACGAGCACAGCGCTATGGCGTCGGAATTGAAGAGAGTGATCTAAAATGGTGGCCTGGGCAAAACGAGCTCAAATCCATCAAATCCAAGCTAGCGTATCTGGGAGTAAGGGAGGACGCTAAATTAACCCAGTCGTGACGTGTAGACTGACTCCAACAGTTTTGTTCAAGACACTCAACTGTGGTAGCCATTCTAGCAAACAAGTTAGAAGGAGCAACTAATTATAACTCTAACTGATAAACTGGTCGAAGCATCGTCCGCCAAATTCGATGAGAATAGGCTACAGATACCAGACTATGGATTAGCGTATTTGGATAAAATAACACTCTGTTTCAGTATGGCACGTCTGTTTTTCGCCATATAGAAGTAAAAGGAGCTGGAAATTAATCCAAATATTTGAGTGGGTGGCCTTGTAAATAAAAAAATGGCTCAAATGGCTCTGAGCACTATGGGACTTAACATCTACGGTCATCAGTCCCCTAGAACTTAGAACTACTTAAACCTGACTAACCTAAGGACATCACACAACACCCAGTCATCACGAGGCAGAGAAAATGCCTGACCCCGCCGGGAATCGAACCCGGGAACCCGGGTGCGGGATGCGAGAACGCTACCGCACGACCACGAGCTGCGGACCCTTGTAAATACGAAGGACCACAAGTTTCATAAAATATGTGTACTTATTTACCACGAGTGTCAAGTTACAATTAATGTTGTATGTAACAAAACGGATAGCAAAGGCGAAGACTAATTTCAAACTCTGAATAAAAAATATGAGGCACTGTCGAAGACAAACCAGTGAATTGGAGCTGAAATACGAGGAAAGTGCACTGCCCAGTGTAAGTTGTGTGTACAGCGCTGATTGCCGTTTGAAAACATTGAAGGCAGAGCTCAGTGTTAAAGGAAGCAGTAAAAGTGTATCGATTCGTAGCAAAACAGCGAACATCGCTGAAAAGCCACCAGTGAATCAAAAGGTATGACTGTTGATGAAAGAAAGAACGAAAATAAAAACAATATACCGTTGTTGTCTCACCGTCGTGGCCGTGGATGTGCGTCACTCTTAAACGATCCATCGTTGGACTACAGCACATCATCAATTATGAGACGAAAATGGCGGTTTGAAGATGTAGTCAGGGAAGGTGTGGCTGTAAGTAAGGACTTCACTAGAGATGATTTAGTAATAGTCACTGCAGTTGCTAATGACACTAACCGATACAGAACGAATTTGAAGGCTAGTTTACAAAGACTAATTTCAAACATTAATAATACAGAGCTACTACTACGTACAATTTCATATATATACTGGTGTCTAAAATGAAAGCAACAAACAGAAATTTTGCGAGGTTAGGTTTATTTTGCCACAAAACAGTATGAACAGGTGACTGCAGAGTAGACATAATGAAAAGAGTACAGAACGTAAACAACTGCATCGTGCGTAACAGTAGATGAACATGTTCCTCATTTTTTCTAACTCAATAGATTTGCACACCCATTCCGACAACTGTTTAACGTGCTAAGTGCGGAGCACGCTGTGAATAACGTCATCAGCGTCATGTTGAGGCAAAACGCCTATTCTTCCTGAGGAGCTGCTGGCAAGTCTTGGGGGGTGGTTGGTGGATGCTGACGTCATGCAACCCGTCTCCCTAGTGCGCCCAAGAGGTGCTCTATGGGATTCAAATGAAGAGCGCGAGCAGGCCACTCCACGCGCGCAGTCTCTTCCGTTTCCAAGGAAACATTAATTACTCGTGCTCAACGAAGTTGAGCGTCATCGTCCATCAGTACGAAATCTGGCCGCTCAGCACCTCGCAGCAACTGTACGTGAGACCGCAAGACCTACCTCATCACAATGCCTGACAGCAGTTAAACCTTGCAGATTCACCTGCACAATTTCATGAAGAAGTGTTCGAGTGATCAGCGTAATCCCTGCTCTCACCATTAGCGATCGTCCTCCGTTCGATATCAGTCTCTTTCCACAATGTTCGGGTCTCGAAATCGTGTTCCACATTCGCTTCAGATGCGAATCCGTCGAGAATCACTCTCCATACCACATCGGGACTCATCTGTTCCACTGTGCAGGTAGTATTTTGATGACCCCACTCTAGAACGTTCCCTGTGCGAAGACGAATCAGAGGTACCCATACGAGGTTTGTCCGGAAAATAAAAGTTGAATAATAACTTTATTTTACAATTATTCAGGTATTACAATATGGTCTCCTTCAAAGTACTCGCCCTGAGACGCGATACACTTCTGCCAACGCCGTTTCCACTGTTGATAACATTGCTGAACGTCTTCAGCTATGATGTTGTTCAGTTGCTGTGTCGTTTCCACCTTGATGGTTTCCACATCTCCCAAGTGCCACACCCGAAGCACCATTTTGCATTTCGGGAACATGAAGAAGTCACACGGGGCTAAATCGGATGAATAATGCGGGTGATCTTTCACGATGATTGAGCTTCGGGCCAAAAACTCGCGCACACCGAGCGACGTGTCAGCGGGCGCATTGTCGTGATGAAGGATCCACCTGCACCCTTTTGCCAACTCCGGTCGAACTCGGGCCACACGAACTCTGAGACGTGTCAGAACTTCAACGTAAAAATTTCCGTTCACTCTCTGGCCGGGAGGGACAAATTCCTTCTGAACAATGCCCCTAGAATCAAAGAAAACAATCAACATTGTCTTCACATTGGACCTTGATTTTCGCGACTTTTTTGTTCTCGGTTCTCCTGCTAGTTTCCATCCATTGCTTTGAGATTTGAGCTCCACATCGAATTCGTAAATCCAGGACTCGTCTCCAGTGATGACTCTGTTGAGAAAGTCCCCTCGTTCCTCTGCTTCCAACCAGTCCTCAGAGCACTCAACCCTCTTTGCTTTCTGTTCTGGCGTCAAGAGCTTCGGTACGATTTTCGCACACAATTTCTTCATTTCAAGTTTTTGTGTCAGGATTTCGTGAACGATTGTTTTGGGGATTGACAGCTCGTCAGCAATCATTCTGACTGTCAATCTACGGTCTTCAAGAACACAAACCCGAATTCGTTCAACGTTGGCATCGGAACTCGATGTCGACGGGCGTCCTGGGCGAGGGTCATCGTTCACTTCTTCTCGGCCATCCCGGAACCTTTTTAACCACTTGTTCACGGTTGGTTCCTTCAGAGAATTCTCTCCGTAAACCTGTTTCAAAGACTCAAAAATCTCACGGCCATTCTTGCCTAGCTTTGCAAGAAACTTGATGTTGACGCGCTGTTCCTCAATCAGAGAGAGCTCCATGCCGACGACAGGTGAAAAAGGGTAACTGTCAACAAGCTGTCGCACACTCCCACCTTCACGCAGAGTGCTCTGACCCGAACTGAACGTTGATGGGATTGATTACAGGAGTAGTAGTCCCACCTGGCGGTGATTGCAATTTGTAACAAAGACATTATTCAACTTTTATACGTATTTTCCGGACAAACCTCGTACAGCAGGTCTCCGACAAAAATAAAGGCCACTCTGTCGAAACCTTCTCTATACCATTTGTCTAGATACAAACACGTTCAGTGGATGCTGCGAAGTCAGATGCCAGTCGCTGCGGAGTACTGAGGCGGTCCCGTCCTGCCCTTACAGACAAACAGAAGTCCTCTGTTTCTGATGTCACATGTGGTCGGCCCTGTCCTGGTCTTCGTGCTACAGTCATCGTTGGCATGGTTGTCCGACGACTGCAATGCCATCTTCTGTGCAGAACACCATCGTACGGACTTCTGTTGACAGTCTGTATGATTATATCGTGAATTCGACACGGGACGGGGAAATAGTGGTATGTTGCTTTAATCTAGGACACCAGGGTAGCCACGATAACCAGAGGTAAATAACGTCATACATAACCGTAACTTTGTTATCATGATACTAGTAGGTGCAGCTGACCATGTCAGTCTAGCGGAAAAGCACACGAACCGCGACGCTGTGCTGTTTGCGGATGTCAGGCTCTTCAAAGCAAGCTACTGAACATACTCGATCTGTAGTCTGGAATCTATAGTGCATCTTAATTGAGTTTAACAATAACCTCTTACCACGGTGAAACTTGGCGGTATCTTCCGACCGAAAAAATTACACTACTGAACATTAAAATTGTTACACAAAGAAGAATTACAGATGATAAACGGGTATTCATTGGACAAATATATTATACAAGAACTCACATGTGATTACATTTACACGCAATTTGGGTGCATACATCCTGACAAATCAGTAACGGCCTTTATACGCCTGGGCATTGAGTCAAACAGAGCTTGGATGGCGTGCACAGGTACAGCTGCCCATGCAGCTTCAACACGATACCACAGTTCATCAAGAGTAGTGACTGGCGTATTGTGACGAGCCAGTTGCTCGGCCACCATTGACCAGACGTTCTCAGTTGGTGAGAGATCTGGAGAATGTGCTGGCCAGGGCAGCAGTCGAACATTTTCTGTATCCAGAAAGGCCCGTACAGGACCTGCAACATGCGGTCGTGTGCATTATCCTGCTGAAATGTAGGGTTTCGCAGGGCTCGAATGAAGGGTAGAGCCACAGGTCGTAACACATGTGAAATGTAACCTCCACTGTTCAAAGTGCCGCCATTGCGAACAAGAGGTGACCGAGACGTGTAACCAATGGCACCCCATACCATCACGCCGGGTGATACGCCAGTAGGGCGATGAGGAATACACGGTTCAAATATGCGTTCACCGCGATGTCGCCAAACACGGATGCGACCATCGTGATGCTGTAAACAGAACCTGGATTCATCCGAAAAAATGACATTTTGCTATTACTGCACCCAGGTTCCTCGTTGAGTACACCATCGCAGGCGCTCCTGTCTGTGATGCAGCGTCAAGGGTAACCGCAGCCACGGTCTCTGAGCTGAGAGTCCATGCTGCTGCAAACGTCGTCGAGCTGTTCGTGCAGATGGTTGGTGTCTTGCAAACGTCCCCATCTGTTGACTCAGGGATCGAGACGTGGCTGCACGATCCGTTACAGCCGTGCGGATAAGATGCCGGTCATCTCGACTGCTAGTCATACGAGGCCGTTGGGATCCAGCACGGCGTTCCGTATTACACTCCTGAACCCACCGATTCCATATTCTGCTAACAGTCATTGGATCTCGACCAATGCGAGCAGCAGTGTAGCGATACGGTAAACTGCAATCGTGATAGTCTACAATCCGCCCTTTATCAAATTTGGAAACGTGATGTTACGCATTTCTCCTCCTTACACAAGGCATCACAACAACGTTTCACCAGGCAACGCCGGTCAACTGCTGTTTGTGTATGAGAAATGGATTGGAAACTTTCCTCATATCAGCACGTTGTAGGTGTCGCCACCGGTGCCAACCTTGTGTGAATGCTCTGAAAAGCTAATCATTTGCATATCCCAGCATCTTCTTCCTGTCGGTTAAATTTCGCGTCTGTAGCACGTCATCTTCGTGGTGCAGCAATTTTAATGGCCAGTAGTGTAGTTCGCTATAGGTTCCAACACGGCACCTCTGCCACAGACCAACAGCACTTAAAGCGCCTTAACCATGATGATATAACATCCCGCGTCGCTATTTTACCCTTTACACACCAAGTTATTGGGTCCTTTTTGTGAAGTTGATAGGGTCTCACTTCCAAAGAAAGAAGGACCAGCAATAGCTTCCAAAATCGCAGTGAATATACCAACTTAAGATATAATAAGCCAGTCACTACTTTGACTCATCCACAAGAATGGCTAATGATGTTTAGTGTCCAGAATGATCACAGACGTCTATACAAGGTTTCTCTCGCCTTCGGTACGGCGTGTACTTGTCATAGTGACGTCACACACAAGTGGGACGGATTGAAATTAACATCCTGCAGCACAGCACTATGACCACCACTGCTGGGAAAGGACAGGAACACTCACGCCTTTATTTAAACAAATACCTTGCCGGGAGAGGCTCCTTTGCGCGTACCGCTGCCACCCCAGCGTGAAGCCTGCGGGCTACAGACAACACAACTCGCTCGGCACGACTCTCACCAGGAAGCCTGGAGTGACGCCACGAATGGCCGGTGACAGCTCAGCGCCCACAGCCACTGCAGGCACACTGTCTGCTTGACTGGCTAACAGGGAGTGCAGGATGGTAATTCTGATTTGCACTATTAGTATGCTGTTTATGTGGCTGTACAGTCACATCACAAGCGACTTAAGTTAAAATGGTGGGAAATTAGAAAATGCCAGCACCACACTTGTAATTTAAGCCGTACTGCAAAATGGTGGGAAATTCAAACTGACCAATAGCTCAAACACATGTGAATGTTAAAAAATATATCGGCTCAACCATTTGTTTATAGTGTAAAACACTAAGATTGACGCGTTTCGGAAGTCAAGCTTCCATCATCACAATAATAAAAAGTAAAAGAACCTGTTAAAACTCGCTTACATGGAACATGCACCAGGCAATTGATAATAAAATGTCTTAAAAATAAAAAAAACTCTAAAATGGTGTCGCCTATGGTGTTCAACATCTAACCACATGGCTCTCTCTTCCATCGTCGTAAACCGCACCGTGTTTGGCTACGTGGTGTGTGGTTTCAACGAAGACGCACGGTGCGGTTTACGATAGAAGAAAGGGCCATGTGGTTAGATGTTGAACACCATAGGCGACACCATTTTAGAGTTTTTTATATTTTGACGACATGACGACATATTTTGGAAGACATGGCTGCAACAAGGGAAGTAGGCACAATGTTTTAATTTTATTATCAATTTTATTGTGCCTTGTGCATGTTCCAGTTTAGCGAGTTTTAACAGGTTCGTTTACTTTTTATTATTGTGATGATGGAAGGTTGACTCCCGAAACGCGTCAATCTTAGTGTTTGACACTATAAACAAGCGGTTGAGCCGATATGTTTTTGAACATTGACATTCACAACCACGACCTCTCACCCAGTACGGATAAAATCAAAGTTCAAACACATGTTGTACAGCGAAACTGAAAACAATTCAAGCATACTGCTCGTGTGTTATAGCTCAGAAGCGAGAAATAATAATACGTTTTTATTCTAAAAATTCACTACGAAAAATTAATGTGCGGTATAGGTGGTCGCTATTAAACCAGCAGTAACACGCCTCGGTCATCCTCGCCCCATGTGGCGGGAAAGGGGGGGGGGGGGAGAGAGGATAACAGCGCTACAACCGACCCGCTCTTTCAGCGAGTAGACATTACTCTCTAACTTGGATGCTCAACACAAAACAATAATTAATTTTTTTTAAAAAAGTTTATGTTCGTAGGAAAATATGAGAAATAATGTCTTCATGAATAGTTTAAAAACAGTGATAAAAATGTGGACAGATAGCACAGTTAAAAATACTTGAACACTTCACACCGGAAAAACGCTGAACATGACAGACGAGACACTGGCCATTAAAAACTAAGCACTGCACGCTTTCACTAAAAATGAAAAAGGACCTGCCCTGGAATGGTAGATAGTTGATGAAAAGGAAGGTTGCTATGGAGGGACGTAGGAAACTGGTGATGTGGTGGTGGTGGTGATGAGAACTGGCAACAGATGGTGATGAGCTAGAGTGACTGTGGGGGGCGAAGAGAGAGGGGTAGCTGGTACTGAGACTTATAAATTTGAAAGGAAAACAGGATGGGGAACGACAGGGAAGGGGAAAAGGCGGAGGTGTGGTGAGGGGAGAGGACGATCAGGGAGCCCTTGGCAGGATGGATAGGGTGGGATGGATTCAGAGATGGTAGGATGGGTGTATGTCGGGGCGGAGTTAGTGGTACGGCAGCGGGAGACGGCTGAAGTTTCTTTGGGAAAGGATGTGGAGGATTATTGGGATGTGTAGGCAGGGGCGCGGCAGCACGCTAGGGCTGGATAGGATAGGGGACACAAGTTTGAGGGTCCCAGTTGTGCCCGAAACATGTCAGTCTTATTTGTGCTCACCATGAGTCACGCACAATGAGAACGAAGCACGTTTATGTGAAGTGACAAGTGGAACAAAGTGGTCCATTGGCTGAGAAGAGCGTGCCACCAGTTTGCCAACATCTACACATGTCGGCTACAGAGCATCTCCAAGTAGGTGCACAGTAGGCCCACCGTGCACCTGCAGAGCAGCCAGCCAGTTAAGACGACAGCCCGGGGAGAGAATGACTACACCGTTCCTCATGGCCATTGAGCTGATTGAGGAGAGATCGTGTTGAAAGATGCAATCGCCATTCAATTGCTCTTCAACACTGGAAATCAAGAAGGTGCTTAAAATATCAATGTAGGCCTGTGCTGTGATAGTGCCACGCAAAACAACAAGGGGTGCAAGCCCCCTCCATGAAAAACACACACCACCGAATTTTACTGTTGGCACTGCACACGCTGGCAGATGACGTTCACCAGGCATTCGCCATACCCACGCCCTGCCATCGGATCGCCACACTGTGTACCGTGATTCGTCACTCCGCACAACGTTTCTACACTGTTCAATCGTCCAATGTTTACGCTCCTTACGCCAAGCGAGGCGTCGTTTGCCATTTGCCGGCGAGATGTGTGGCTTATGAGCAGCCGCTCTACCATGGAATCCAAGGTTTCTTACCTCCCGCCTAATTGTCATAGTACTTGCAGTGGATCCCGACGCAGTTCGGAATTCCTGTTTGATAGTCCGGATAGATGTCTTCCTTAATACACATTACCTCTTCAACTGTGGGCGGTCTCTGTCAGTCAACAGACGAGGTCGGCCTGTACGCTTTTGTGCTGTACGTGTCCCATCACGTTTCCACTTCACTATCACATCGGAAAAAGTGGACCTAGATATGTTTAGGAGTGTGGATATTTCGCGTACAGACGTATGACACAAGACCACGTTCGAAGTCCGTGAGCTCCGCGGAGCGCCCCATTCTGCCCTCTCACGATGTCTAGTGACTACTGAGGTCGGTGATATGACCTATCTGCAGTAGGTGGCAGCACAATGCACCTAATATGAAAAATGTATGTTTTCGGGAGGGTGTCCGGATACTTTTCATCACACAGTGTAAGAGTTCCATCATTACCGTAGATAAAGTTGAGACTCATATGTCTCCAAGAATATTTAATTACATGAAATGTATACTTACAATTCTGTTGATCTAGGTAACCAAAGATCTCCACACTGCATTCGGACTTGCTCCAAAATAGTGTTTTGTTACACGATCCACGCACTTCTTAAATTGTAAACGTAATCCTTTCCCCCTTCATTGTTTACAAAGTGCAATGACGTACGCAATGTAACACAACGGAGGAAAGAGTCCGATCAGGAGATGTATTTTTATTTGCCCATTCATGTTTTCATTCGCCCTTTGTGAGCTGTCAGGCTTATAAACAACAAAACTAAGTTAACTACGCTCATTTCGGAAGTGGGAAGATGGTAACACACACCCAGAGACAATACAAACACGTAGTAAATAACAAAATTTATTTAAGCAATGATTACAATATTCAAAAGCTGATCCCGGGTTAGACAATTAAAAAAATGAATTCATATTATTCCGGTGTAGGCAAAACAGCGGACGGCATGGTTTTCACAACATAATGCAGCCTCATGGCCTCCCTGCCACGGAATAATGCCCAGGGAAAATATAAATCACACATATTAAAATAATTAGACATGTGGCGCTAACAAACAAACTGTCAACCTCGTTGCAATATTTAAAAACATTACAGTTAGTAAAGATTGGAGTTACTTGGTGAGTGTTGCTATAACTAAAACTTCAATCGAAACTTCCTGGCAGATTAAAACTGTGTGCCGGACCGAGACTCGAACTCGGGACCTTTGCCTTTCACGGGCAAGTGCTCTAGCAACTGAGCTACCCAAGCACGACTCACGCCCCGTCCTCACAGCTTTACTTCTGCCAGTACCTCGTCTCCTACCTTCCAAACTCTACAGAAGCTCTCCTGCGAACCTTGCGGAACTAGTAGCACCCCTCAAAGAAAGGATATTGCGGACACATGGCTTAGCCACAGCCTGAGGAATGTTTCCAGAGCGAAATTTTCACTCTGCAGCGGAGTGTGCGCTGATATGAAACTCCCTGGCAGATTAAAAATGTGTGCCGGACCGAGACTCGAACTCAGGACCTTTGCCTAAAAACTTCAATCAGTTGAACTCGGCAACGAGTAACAGAGGCATGTAAAGCTCAAAGTGGGTAGTAGAGCCAAATCTTTCACATAATTTGAAATACTTAACCCGTAATATTCTAAGGAAGCTTCCTTTAAATAAACTTTAAAAGACTAGAACTAAATAACGTAAAAAAACAATAGGGCTACAATGGCTCTCGTTGTTGGCTTACCCAAAACTCCGAATGGAACGCAATCAAACAATTTAGTTCCGACCACCCTAAAGGCGCTGTTACCGCATAAGCTGCCGTTAACCAAGAATGTGAGCGAACACAAGAACACCACAGATATTACACTTAGGAAGCAGACTGATCTCCAACAAGTCTGCTAAAGAAACGGGCGCCTCCAGTCCTCGAAATCTAAAACGAACAGTCATCTGAGGCAGTTACGGTCGAAGTAGTGAGGCACTTATTCAAACACAGTGTAAATTTCTTTATAAACGGACACCATGCTAACGCATTTCATGCACTGAAGTGTTGATCTGCCATGTATCAGAAGCATCCACCAATGGCAACTTGTCGATAAATAGCCTGTGAACCCCGTAGACTGCATCACTCGGCCGCCCAAACAAAATGAGTATCACCGGACCGCATTCGCCAACAAACCCTGCGGCCGTCATGGGCGGCTCTTTCCAAGACGCGCCGTGGATCAGAAACGGCAGCCACCAGTCCCTTAAGCCGTCGGCACACGGACCGTGCATCCGAGCGTTGAGCGTGCCGAGTTTCTGACGTCATAGCGTGGAATAGCACGTTCGGGAGTCTTTCCGAACGTGCAGAGCAATATCTGGCATGTCAGATATTGTGAGCGTGCGTCTGAGCGATGACCAATGAGATGGCCCAATGCCACCTACGTCACACGAACGCCGTCTCCCTTCAGTACAGAGTTGTGAGACGCCATATTGGCATCCATTTCAAGCCCATATGTATATATGCCGTGTCTGAGCACCGTCAAATTGAGAATCACTGGAAAACCCGTTGTTAGTTGTGTGATTCGTAATATTCGTGGCAAAAGGATGATTGTAACTTGCGTATTATCAGAGTAGGCTATTTGAAGGCAGCGACACACTGAAGATCCACCCAAAACGCATTGTTCTTGGTACAAATTGTTATAATTAAATTTCAGTTATTAACATAATTATCTACAATTAACAGTTTTAACAAGGCGTAATACAATATGATTAGGTACAAGGAAATTATTGTTGATTTAGCGTAATGACTAGCATCTGTGTCTACTCCTGAGTTATAACACTTCCAATTTCTTTTTTTTACAAACATTTGCGTTTTTAGTAAGTTCTGATACTTTTAGTTTAATATAAATATATACTATAATATTTGATGTTATGTAAATATAAGTTCACCTTTTTTGAGGGGTGACTTCGTTCGACTGGCTTAATCTACAGTACAGCTTGCGCTACTTGTATAAAGATATTTTGTTCCTTTTTCTTTTACGCTTCGTAATTCACATGTTCCCAAGATTCTGCTACTGGGTAGGAACAGTGATCAAGTAAGCCTGACGTTGGGGTTTTACTAAAATGTGGGAATGATGAAATAATGTTTATCGTATGCAGAGAAGTATTCCAAATTTGTACCGCACTGTTTGTAACGGAACTTTTATAACCCTGTGTCCCTATTGATTGGACATGGTACTTTTCTTTTCGTGGAAGATGAAGGAAATGTACATTTTAATAGAGCTAACGTGGAATTTTTACACGCGCCTGTTGAGTGAACAGTGTGATTTACGAACTAGAAACATCCCTCAACTGCCGCTGGAGTGCACTGCCATCGCGTATACCACGTTGGGCCCCACGTACCGTATGCATGAGTCGCATCGTTCCTGAGCGTTCAGCAGCACGTTCAACTTGGCACGCTCAACGTTAACGTTCGACAGCACGGTCCGTGAGCCGACGGCTTTAAACAGGGCCACGCCACGGAGTCCCCCGCACTAGCTCTCGTCTCTAGCGTGGTCTGCTGGTCTGGCCGCTCGCTCACGAGGAACTCCCCGACTGGCGGACTCGCCCCCTGAGGCGGGCCGCGACCTTCCGTACACTCTGCTAGTCGACAGCGGACGCTCACTTTCTGTCGCATCCGTCCACAGACCTATGAGCCGTGTACTGAAACAGTGTTTCGTTTTTCTCATCCTCTACTAGACAGTCACACAAGTTACAGCAAAGAAGTAAAGCAAGACACAAATGTATTAATCCACATAAATCCTCCTCTTGGGTGACGTTTACATCTTCGGAACACGCCTTGGAATTAAATAAATTGTGATTGGAAACAGCAAATTTGTTGTTTCAATCGATACGCCAAGTTACGTTTGCCACGCATTTATCTTAGTTTCGTATGGACCAGTTACGATCCCAGCATCCAATCTCTGGATATTCGTTCAATGTCAACTGTCATGCCTACTTTATGACGACTCCAAACACTGAAATAGTGATCTAGAATTGGCTGCAGAAGCGTCTTCTATGCGAGCTACCAATTTCCTTTACACATCATTTATTACTACCTGACAAACTTGGTACTCCCCAGGTATTCATTTTGTGAATTTTCGTTAGAAACGAAAATAAAAAATGAACTGCGTTTGTAGTAAAGTAACGAAAAAAATTCAGTTCCATGCATTTCTGAAAACGTATTTGAAACAGTGAATCAGTCGGATAAAGTAATATGTGTAATGTAAAAATGTGCAAGTACAGAATCCAAAATAAGAAACATGATCCCCGACAGTTCTCGTACGCTATGCGCAGCCGTTTCCGTGTCTGAAGGGCCAAAGAAACTAGTATGGGCATGCGTATTCGAATACAGAGATATGTAAACGGACAGAATACAGCAAAAATGGTTCAGTTGGCTCTGAGCACTATGGGACTTAACTGCTGTGGTCATCAGTCGCCTAGAACTTAGAACTAATTAAACCTAACTAACATAAGGACATCACACACATCCATGCCCGAGGCAGGATTCGAACCTGCGACGGTAGCGGTCACGCGGTTCCAGACTGAATCGCCTAGAACCGCACGGAAAGCTGTCAAAAGTGCTACTAGGTGTCAGCTGACTCGACTGTAGGAGTGTCTTAGCAGTACGGAATAAATGTATTAAAACTTCATGCAAGATGCAGAATTTATTCACGCATCTCAGTGTTTATGACGTCATATCTCTTTAACTGTGTGTCGTACAATGTCGTATTTGTGTAGGTACATTTAGCGATATACGTAGTACTGTCTGCAAAATATGTTGGTAATACAGTTAGCAGCAAATAACCAATAAAAATCATGCAGAATGCGGCAGTTGTTTTTACACATCTCAGTGTTTATGACGTCATACCGCCTGAAATATGCCTGGTACCACTATGTACTTTTCTAGGTGCATTTCGGGGCATATGTGGATACCGCCTGCGAAATTTATTGGCAATAAGTTAGTAGCACAGAAGTAATAAATTTAAACGTCACGCACGGTGCGGCAGTTTATCATGCATCTAATCGTTTTTGACGTCATATCTCCTGAACTATGACAAGCAGATGATTCTTACTCATACACACACACACACACACACACACAAACACACATTAACATATTCAGTTTCATAATATGTATGGATTTTATAGGTGCCTTCCATTATCTTAGAATCCTTCTAACAAATTCAACACGTGTTTCCCATCGCACAGCACCCAAGTCGCGCTTTTCACAGTGGGGCTGGTGCCCGCTTAGAAACGAGCTGGTACATCACGTGGAGCATCTACATCTGGTGCTCCTCATCGTAATTTGCGACCGCAGCGCTGTCCAGCGGCAGGCGCCAACTGCATTTGGCTCGCACACAGCTTGTTCACAAAAATAGACGCGCACAGCATTTGTACGTTCATTCGATCAGAACTCAAATTTCGCCCTGTTTCCATACGCTAGGAATGTTTTTTTGTGGTACACATAACCATCAACATGACACTAGGCAAAAAGTGAAGTTCCACGCTCTTGCAGCATATTATTTCATCAATCTCGGATTTCACTAAAATGCTAAGATCTTTCTTATTACATGACTCCTTATACGCTGCAGCGAAATTTTCAAAACATATGAAATACAAGACTTTAAACAGAAAGTACAAAATCTCCAACTACAAACAGTACAAGATGTCTTGCAGATGAAGCAAAAAATCATTTGTTTTCTGCAATGTTACTGTAAATACGCGTGTGTGTGTGTGTGTGTGTGTGTGTGTGTGTGTGTTCATTTACGCATATAGATGCGTGTTTGTGCACACAATATTTGTAAAGAGCATAGGTATCCAAGAATCTATACAGTATCCTTGATGAATAAATGCAAACTGAACTGCGATCAAATTATGTAGTGACATAGAAGGCAATCTTGCCAATTCGTTGGTCCACATTCTCTGGCATGTTCACAAAATCGAAGCAACTCACTGCTGAGAGAGTGTTCTTATATCAACGTAACATCGAATATTGCATAAATACTTAATAAGAAAGCCACATAACTGTTTACAAAACACGAAATTGAATAAAGTATATGTTCAAGATAGCAAGGTGCAAGCTACCTGTATCTGACATCACATCTCCACGTCTCTACCGTAGCACTTCGCGTATCCGTATCTTCGTTGTTTGCATATCCAGAACGCTTTAACTGACAATAACTTATTAAGTAACATCTGACTATAATAAATCGTACGAAGAAAGACACGTTTTTCACGAATCTTCCCTACGTCATTGCCTTGAAAGAGCGTACTTTCTGTAACACGCAAGTTACAATACTAAAAATAATCATAAACAAAAATTGCTTATCGACCAATAGGACGCTTCCCGTCATTTTAGCCGGCCGGTGTGGCCGAGCGGTTCTAGGCGTTTCAGTATGGAACCGCGCGACCGCTACGGCGCAGGTTCGAATCCTGCCTCGGGCATGGATGTGATGTCCTTAGTTAGGTTTAAGTAGTTCTAAGTTCTAGGGGACTGATGACCTCAGATGTTAACTCCCATAGTGGTCAGCGCCATTTGAAGCGTCATTTTATTAGAACAAATCGTACCCAAAACAACAGGTTTTCAAAAGATCCACAGGGTGCTGGTGCTTTGTAACAGCTTACGAGTATATTCATACCACGTGCACTATAATATAAAAACCATCAAATACAGCTTTCAACTCCATATCTTAATAAAGACGGCGTCCTGTGGCGAAAAACCGATGCTCCATCTCATTAGCCGCATTCCTCTTCACCAGGCAGAAATATGACACAGCAGATTGTTCCTTTCACGCTTCGCAACGCAGTGGAACGTGCAATTCCACGCAGTGACGTCACCAACTCCCCATCCACGTTCTTTTGCGTCCCGTGAGAGGACGCCTTAAGGGATGAAGTAGTCTGAATTTTGTCAGCTTTGTTCTGCCTGTTATCGAATTGCACCTGTTTACTTATCGCATTCTGTAGTGTGGAATTTGGGGACCAGCCCACATTTGCCTAAACCAGCGTGGGAAACCGCCTGTAGACCACACAATCCGGCCGTTAATCCGAAGCATGCATTCGATCCAGGTTTGACACACCTGCCTCTATCGGAAGGTAGTAACCCTGTGCGTTACTGTATACCGCTTCGAAGGTATTGCCCCGCAAATGTGAGGGGTATACAATGAGTAATGCAGTACTTTTTTCTTAGCCGATTTCGGTCGAAAAACGTGCAGAATCTGTTGTGGAACGTCATGGAATATTCCCGCTTCGGCCCTTATCGTTTCGTGAAATTCCGATAGGTGGCGGCGCTATACGGACCCTTGAAAAGGGGGTCTGTAACGAAGGTCCGGTCCCAGGAGAGAAATGTCCGAGTTTCTTTTGGCGGAGGCGTCTGCCATCGCAGCAATGTGATGCAAACCTGTCCGACCTCCGGGCCTGACGGTCGGCTTCGCACAGCTGTCACTCCGGCGATGTTGTAACGTGCGGACACCCTCACCTGAGCAGACTGACGGATCACAATGACGGACCTCGCGGTTCAACTGGGCGTCTCTGTTGGTAGTGCTGACACATTCGTCCACTGGGGTACTCAAAGGTGTCAGTCCGCTGTATTCCTGACCGTCTAAAAAAATGGTTCAAATGGCTCTGAGCTCTATGGGACTGAACTACTAAGGTCATCAGTCCCCTAGAACTTAGACCTACCTAAACCTAACTAACCTAAGGACATCACATGCATCCATGCCCGAGGCAGGATTCGAACCTGCGACCGTAGCGGTCCCGCGGTTCCAGACTGTAGCGGCTAGAACCGCTCGGCCACCCCGGCCGGCCCTGACCGTCTAACAGAAGACCGTAAAGAGCAACGAGTTCGGCTCAATGAAGGATGCACTCGGCGTGAAGCAGTACGTGGATGATGGCGAGGTTGTTTATGCAGCAAGACGTTGGCTCCGACGTCAACCAGTGAAGTGGTACCATGCGGGCGCACTGGCTCTCCCATTAAGGAGGTGTAAGGCTGTCTCTCTGAACGGAAATTATGTTGAAAAATAGGGTTTCGTAGCCATAAGAATGATGTACTGTAATCCTGAATGAAACCAACCCGCTTTTAGAAAAAAAAGGGGTTGCACTACTTATCGAACGCTCCTCGTACTTACACGACGCAGTCTCACAAGGGGAAGGCCTCAGACACGGCCAACCGATTCGGCTCAGATTTGGCACGCCGCTTGTGTACAACTTAAAACGAAGGACTGTAAGATATTTCGGATCAACACCCCCGCGTTTTTGAGAAAATAACCCCTAAAGGTTATGACGAGCGAACGACTCAAAATTGGCGGGATCGATAGATAATTGTAGATAGAGCATTTTTCATCACCAAGTATGGGGTCCGAAAACGCATACTTTTCCAGAAATCGAGGTAAGAAACTTTTACAACTGCCGCGTCTGTACCCACATGGTCAACGCTTTTCGCCGACAGCACCGATAGCGCAACGGCCAAGGCAACTGGCTGCTAATCGGAAAACCCGGGTTCGAATCTCGAAGAAACCTAGCGGATGTTATTCTTCTCGTTTGTATGTTTCCATATCTCAATTGATAGCGGTAGGAGGCTTAACAAGGTAAGTAAATCAATAAGGAATGATAGCAATAAGGTAGGCAAACTAATTTCCCAAACACCGTGAGTTAGTAAAGTATTAAACTTTTAAGCCTAATCACATGAAAACAACTCCGAGTAAAAGCGCTGCGACTTCCTCACGAGGGATCACAGATTTACAGCGAGCCACGGGATAGAATGCACGCGGGGAGAGTTATGTTGTCCCGGTTGCCTCTGCGTCACATCATAGGGAAGGTACAATGTAGCTGTCAAAAGATTGCTTTCATTAGATGCTCTTGGTATCGTGAGTATATTTGTTTCGAATGCTTATATGACAAGTACCATGGATCTAGTTGTTCGAAGAAAAGTGAGGACACGTAACAGTGACTGGAAGAGCCATTGTAAAGTGACCTGGAGTAACATTTTAGTTGTTCACTATCCCAAGAGGTTTGACAAATTTATTTGCCTACCTTATTATCATTCCTTGTTGATTTACTTACCTTATTAACCCTACTGTCCCGGTCAATTGAGATATGGGAAAATACAAACCAAAAGAATAACATCCACTACGTTTCTTCGAGATTAGCAGCCAGTTACCTTGGCCGTTGCGCTATCGGTGCTGTCGGCGAAAAGCGTTCACCATGTGGGTACAGACGCGGCAGTTGTAAAAGTTTCTTACCTAGGTTTCTGGAAAAGTATGCGTTTTCGGACCCCATACTTGGTGATGAAAAATGCTCTATTTACAATTATCTACCGATCCGGCCAACTTTGAGTAGATCTCTCGCCATAACCTTTAGGGGTGATTTTCTCAAAAACGCGGGGATGTTGACCCAGAATGTCTTAGATTCCTTCGTTTTAGGTTGTACACAAGCGACCTGCCAAATGTGAGCCGAATCGGTTGCCCGTGTTTGAGGCCTCCCCCTTGTCAGCTGCAGAACCTTTCGGGAGCGGCCGGCGGCGTGTTTTCGAGGAGCGCCGGCGTACGCAGAACGAGTTCTGCCGGACGCGAAGGTCGCGCCGCGGTGTCGGCAGCCAAGCCGCGCCTCCGGTAGCCAAACCGGAATCCTACATCCGCAGTCCGAGCCGAGGCGCGCCGGCCTCCTCGCGCAAACTGCGTAGCTGCGGCGGCCAGCGCTGCCCCTGCCCACTAGAGGTGGGCACGCTCGTTCATCCTCGGGAACTAGTTCACTGCTGATCGTTCTTTTTTGGGAACCGTTCATTTTTACTCGTTCACCGTTCATTTCTGCTTGGTATAAGGTTCTTATGAAAAACTGAAAACTAGTAGTGCAGGTGACTGAAGGATGGAGGGCACCGAGAGGGGGCACTTGCCTCCCCCCCTGGAGTATAGAGTTTTAACTCATTACAGAATTCTTACACACTTTTAGAAGTAATTTCTGTGATTCTGCAGAACCTCTCGTTTAGCCGACTGTAGCGTTGTGTGGCTGATTGCAGGGAAATAATATAAGGTGGCGCACGGAAAACCGGCCCCGAGTACAGACTGCACGCCAATTACGGACGATGTGTTGCCCGTTACGAGCAGATACAACAAACAGACAAACATGTAATAATTAGGCAGTGAAGAAATAACAAGCTACAAGCTAATGCAAGCAACAATTGCGGAACAATCTATGACGATGTGTAGAGAGCTGGAGAACATGAAAATCTCACGCGACGCGCATAGGCTATAGCTCATGTAGTCTTGTAAACCTGTTGGTGGCTGTTTCCCAACTTAATAGACCACAAGTGTCTCGTACAAAATTCTTCGTTTCGACTTCCACTACATAGCTATGCTACGTTGTAAACAATAATCGTTTACACCCTATATATACTTCATGTTGTCTCTGAGTTCGTAGGCGAAGTAGAGACTTTATGGAAGCATAAAATAAAATGTGGTTTTCTCGTCATAGTTGCGTCACACGCTTCGTAAAAATTATGTTTTTATGTTGCATTTAATGCAGCAATAATAATAATTATTAAAAGTTCGCAGTAATAAAGTTTTTGGTCTGAACAAATGTTTATGAGGTAATAAGTAAATACGATTTTATGGCAATCTATGTCTTTTCAAATGGAGAGGCACCGCTTTTCCTACTGAGCCAAAATGACCCACAACCCACTTTTTTTTTTCAATGAAATCAAACTAGCAAGTAATGCAAATTGGAAACAACCAAACTTAAAAATAATTAGAGCCTTCCTAAATTTAATGTTCTGTATATGAAAGATACACGAAAATCGCTATATATAAATTTTCTTACACTAAAATTTAAGCAAATTATTGAGCGTTAGTTGCTAAATCAAGTCGATGAAACCAAAAAATATATGAATAACAAAAAAAACTTGCCTTATTATAAGTATGTCTTCTGCTGTTCATCGATATAATGAAGTGAGCTGATATGCCCTTGTGTTGCCTGAAAAGACGTACCTATCACATACAACGTAATTTTTATGTAATTTACGTAACTATAAAATACTTTTTGATTACCGGTCGTGGACGCTGAATTGCCATAACCAAGTGCAAGAACAGTTTGGAACACATGTAAAATGGGCGAGCGCAGTGAACGAAAGGAACAACTGGATACTGAACTAACTAGGAGCAGTCGGCAGTGGAACTGAGACAGGTGGTCACGCGAAGAACGACGACTCCGGACGAGGCAGAGTCTGCTGAGACGAGCACGCGGCCGAGGCTGGACTAGTGAACTATGAATCGATCGTTCCTCGTTCCCGAGAACTATAGGTAGACCGCCGCGACCGAAGTGAACTATGAACCGATCGTTCCTTGGAATTCGTTCCTCGGTCCTTTCGTTCATCTTGGTGAACCGTTCCTTTGCACCCGTTCGTTCGCGAACTACCCATCTCTACTGTCCACGCCGACCACCGGCGCGGCGCGTTTCTGGAAACCCAGAACGTCCCCAGTTCCCCCCGGTTCGCGTTATACCCTTCGCTCAAACATGACTATCGTACATGGCTTTGGAACAAGAGTCACACATTCCTGCAGGAGCCAGTACTGGCCAAAACTAGAAGAAAAGTTCCTGTAATGACTTTTCCATAAACTCTTGCCTGTTGAGGTATGGGCCGTTTTACTTGTGACGACTAATGTGTAGTGTTTACAGATGAGGCAGCAGTAACAGGAGACGGCAAAGTAAATTTGCCGCAACACGCACGCGTGGGCAGGTGCAAATCCTCGAGCAATCATGGAGTTCAGGCATAGGGATCACTTGCAGTATCGATGTACATAGGCAGTGTCTGTGAAGGACTAACACGGTCATACAGTTTGCACCGTGCAGTATATTACCGGTTTCTGCGCCGCGAATTACGAGCGCTATTGGTGAACGTTATCCTTTCAGAAAGACAATGGCTGTGGTTTATGGATGATTATTACCAAGCCATCGACAGCATGCAAACGTTTTTTTCACAATTAGGTCTCTGTACATGTCGTGCAAGCGCCTATGAATATTTAAGATGCTCTGGTTTCCCGAATGAAGCCAGGTGTATTTGAACGAGTGCGCGATTCACTGCGAAGAAGGGGGTGAAGGATGTGTCAGGGTGCGTCGTAATCACATGCAGCACTGCCTTAGTGTCTGCTTCTCCACAACAGATGGGAATCACAGGACAGATTGGTCCACATCTCAACAAGTATTGGCTTCCGGAAATAACATGACAGCCGGCCAGTGCGGGCGAGCGGTTCTAGGCGCTTACGTCTGGAACCGCGCGACCGCTACGGTCGCAGGTTCGAATCCTGCCTCGGGCATGCATGTGTGAGATGTCTTCAGGTTGTTAGGTTTAACTAGTTCTAACTTCTAGGGGACTGATGACCTCAGATGTTAAGTTCCATAGTGCTCAGACCCATTTGAACCATAACATGACAGCAAGTTTCCTTCAAGTTATCATTAATACTACCTCCTGTTTGAATATGTGGCACTTTTTTTTAAACAGAGTGTCTTATGCATATCATATCCGCTATTATGCAAATAACTAATTTTTTTTAACTGGCGAAACATGTTTCGATACTTTTGTAACCTCATCGGCGGGTACTTTTATTCAAGTCTGTAAAATGAACCTACGAAAATGGACACTTTTGCGCTATGAAAACTTCGACATAACGCCTGCAAACTGATACTCCAGAATGTCCATGACTGTGCGAAATGCTGATTATATTTTTGTCCGTACGAGGTCTGTTAAAAAAATTCCGGAACTTTGTCCACAAGATTTTTCTACGCTTACCTTTTACTTATTGTGAACAGTCTCCCTCGAGATACTCTCCTAATAAATTGACACATCGCTCCCAACGCCATTTCCACTTCCGGAACCAGTCTGGTACACTTTAGTGTTATCACAATGCCAATCTGATGGTCCGTATGCTCGCATTATGCTCACTGGGTGACAATGCAGAACTATATCAAACGCCTTCCGGAAGTCAAGAAATGCGGCATCAACCGCACGGTTTGGGTCTCGCGGAGAAACAGAGCAAGGTCTTTTTTGAGGCAATCGTCGTTTACGAAATCCTTGTTCATTGCTATGCAGAAGATTTTCTGTAATGGTTGGACAGTCTACCGCAAGTGGCGAAAGAACGTCATACCACAGTGGCTAGGAGGTGAAATGGGGTCGAGCATTGCAGAAAGACACTCACCAACCAGCATGGCGACGCGCTCCACGCCGCTCGTAAAACTCGTTACTCACCTGCAACAAAAGAAACACACGCCGTCAGTACGCAGCGATTACACACTTCAACATACAGGTCCTTAAGAGACCAGTAGCCTATGCTTCGATTCTTTAAGGAATCGAACTTCCACGTAAAAACAGTCTGAATCATCTAATTACAAATGAGTCAATATCATAAATATTTGACTTCAAGCACAGAAAAAATTTAGGAGAGGTCTGAAATTATCCTAAAAATTTGTTGTAAGTCGCCAGGTGCGCTCGATCTCAAACACTGGATGAATATAGTGAGGGTATTTTCGCGCCCCAGTTACGTTGCCTGAAGAAACGGTCTGTAACTGTAATACTGGTCCTAGTAAGTGTAGTGTCCTTTTGCAATATTCACCATTATCGAAGTGAAACATAAATAAAAAGGACTGTATGTGACTCAAAATGACCTGCAAACATCGATTTATCTGCGAAAGGTAAAAACACTAACTGTAAAAATATACAATATAGATC